>NC_141541.1:63579000-64240000 GCF_021556685.1 Rattus norvegicus
GTGTGCATCAGGCTTTTAAAAGCCAAGGTTATCAGCAAGTCTTCTTCACTCAAGCTCCAGAGTCCTCCAAAACTAGGGTTATACGAAATTCTGACAGTATATCCCCTTCTATGCTCTTTTTACAGGATTATCAGTCAAGAGCCTCCAGCTAACTATATCCATCTGGCACAATCAGCCGGGTTCTCTGGGTTTCCCACTTTCTCCAGCTCACTTTTATGTCCACCAAAACAAACCCCCTAGTCAGAGGCAGCATGAAACACAGCCATACTGAGCATTCCTTTCAGAATGAGAACATAAGACGCATTTACGGCTGGGGTTTCCAGCCCTCCAGCCGGCGGAGACACGCCCAGGCTCTGGCGGCAACCCGGCTCCCTGGCTACCCTGGGAGGAAAAGCTTGCTCTCCCCCAGCCTCACCCACAGCACTGGACCCATTTACACAGTCTCCGGGGACCCATTTTGTAACCAGAGCATTCTCAGCTAAACCCATTCAGGGCATGAAGCCAGAGGACTCCTGTAACCACCTCCAAATGGCTTCCATCTTGTCCTCCCTCCATAATCGGGAATACACTGCCAGGTTTGGCTAGTCTTCCAGACAGGTCATGGGTCTTCCACAGAAACTCAGTGGCGCTCCATTACCAAGACCTGCTCAAGTGGCAGGGCACTGGGTCACAGAATTCTTTATAGAACACTCAATAGGCTGTTTTTTTTTTTTTTTCTACTTGACTTTGTGTGTTTGGCATGCTTATGTGCATGAGTTGAGAGTGTGCAGGAGCGTGCGTGTGTGCATGTGGACAGCCAAAGTTGAAATCTGGGAGTCTTCTTCAATGGCGCTTTATTTATTTAGGCAAGGTCTCTCAGTAAACTCAATTCTAGCTAGTTTAGCTACGATTTAGCCAGTCCTAAGATCCAGCCTCTCGTAGGTGACCCCTATATCTGCCAGACTTTTACATGCCGAACTCTGGTTCTCATGCTTACGTGGGAAGCATTTTATTGGGCGAACCATAAGCTCTGCCCGATATGCTGACATTGAATTATAAAACATTCAAACAATAGCCCCCAACTAGCAAAGAGGATTTTTTAAGTATTCAAAAAAAAAATTACCCGATGTGTCCCTAAGACGAAACAAAAGCTAAGGATCGGCCTGCTGAGCTCCTAGTTTATTCTCTTGGGTATCTGCTCACATTGCCTAAAAAACAAAGGGTACAGACAACAAAGTTTTAGCAAAGGACGCGTAATGGTTTAATGCAGGCACGTCTCTACGAACTGACTGTTCCTCTATGCTGTACTTTCATGGAGCCATCATGAGAGCAAAGTTTGAGAAACAGAGAGTTTGGAGGGAAAGGGCCTAAACTTGTCAATGACCCCTACAAACTGGCTTCCTTAACCCACACTTCCCAAACTCCACCTCTCTGCCCCTCACTGCCTCAAGTACCCACAGGAACTCTGAGCTCAGTTTCCTCTTCCACCCTACATGCTAATGCAAAGCCTCCAGCCCAGGAAGAATGGCCATGTCTGGCCCACAGGGGAGTATCCAACAGCAGTGCCAAGTGTTTGCTCTCTGCTTTTGAATCTCCTCTCTTCTGAGTAAAATTCATGAGGGTGGGGACCAACCATGCCTTCAACAGCCCATGACTCAGAGACTAGCACAATGTCTTCTCTGACAAGCAAAACTAAAGCTACTCCAGGTTATGGCTCCCACACATCACAACTGCCGAGCCATCAAACATTGCAAAAATGTTCCCTGCAGCATTGTTGAGCACTGCGCACGCTGGGAGCACTGTCACCACTGGGCCTTGGGCTGTGTGAGGGATGGGGCTGTCCTGCAAAAGAAAAAGGCTGCCAGATTCCCAAGAGCCGTGGGCAGCCAACCCAACCTGGGATGGAAGTACACTGGGTAGTAGGCACAGTGCCCTCACCCTCCTCCAGTTCCCAGAGGTCCTAGAGCCAGAGCAAAGAGAGCCATGGGAATTGATGGCTCAGGTCCAGAACAGTGAAGATAAAAGGGACGCCTCAAACCAGGCCTCTTGGATTGCGTTTCTACCTTAACTGATCTCCACAGCTGGATATTTGTGCGTACATATTCGTGTGTGTGTACAGATGTGTGTGTTTGTGGAGGCAAGCAACTGTCCTTGGTTGTCTTCCTCTCACTCCCCTTCCACTTTATTTTTTGAGGCACTGTATTTTTTGTCGCTCAGCAGTTAAACTAGCTAGCTACCAGGCCCCATAGATGCACCTATGCCCATCTCGGCATCTCAGTGTGCCGAGACATTTTACAAGATACTAGTTACAGACTCAGAGCCTGACTGTGCAGCCCTGAACCACCTTCCCAGCCCACATAACTGACTTTCTAAGTACACTCCAAGTTGGCACTCAAAGGGACTTTCAGTTCTATAAACTTCTGGAGGCACTATCCCAGAACATTGCCTCTCCTTTCTACCACAATGCCTCACTGGTGGCAGGAATCACCTAGTGCTCTTTGTCTGAGGCTGATGACTGTGTAGACCTGGTCTCCCTGTTCCTCGAGGAAGACTAAGATTTAGTGACATCACCATTCTGGAGCCAGACTGCTCAGTTTCAAATCTGGGCTCCAGTTAAGTTGTCTGAATTTGGAGAAGTTATATAACTTCACGGAGGTTCTAACTATTGCTGTAAACCACCAAAAGCAGATTATAATTTATGGATCATTATGGAGACTGGAGGCGTAGCAAATGCTAGGACAGTGCCTGGCTATATGCACAGCAAGTATGATATAGTCAAGGGCTGCAGAACACCTACCTAAGTGACAGCGGTCCTGTAAGATGGCAATGTTGCTGCCAATTTCCTATTGTGTGGGAATACCATGGCACAATGTACTTATGGGATAGGTGTGAACAAGTCAACTGTGCTGCAGAACACACACACACACACACACACACACACACACACACACACACACACACTAGGTTTGTACACTCAATGACAGCTGGAGATCAAAATGGACACTTCTCAGCCCTTACCACCCTGGTAAGTGACTTGGCTATGCTAAATGCCATGGTGATGACAAATGACCAGGAGCGTCTAGTAAATGCTGGTTCTTGGAGCTAGAAGAGGGCCATGCCGACAGGAAGAATCAAGTGGGAGAAAGGATAATCATTCAATTCAGAGGAAAGGTGTTCCCTGGGGTACTCCCTGGTCAGCCTCTCTCAGTGGGGTGCCCCTACAGTCATCCCATCTGTCATTGCTCCTACCTTGCAGTTGAGATAGAAGGTAAATGGAGAAGTCCTTAAAAAGCACCTCACTTAGATGAGGTGGCCAGAAGCCACGTATGCCCAGACAGTTCAAGTTATGGTTTCCTTTCCTCTGTGCCTCACTACTTCAGCTGGGGCAACCAGAGGCACGAGAGGCCCCACAACTCTGGTATTCTAGGATGCCATGGTACTGACGTGTCTATGACTTATGAAGAGCTATCACTTTGCTGCTGTCCTCTACCTCACTACAAGGCTGAAGTGCCACAGCTGCCAAAAGTGCTTTGCAGCAAGTGATTCCGAGTCAAAACAGGCTGAGTTAGGCAGCAGAGGGAGGCCAGGCTGTCCACATGCGGTCTAAGGGTCCCAGCACCCCTTGCCTCACTGCTCACTCCCTATCTCTTCCTCCCAGTGCTGCATGCTCAATGCAGGGCACCAGCTCAGTCTCTGAAGGTGTGCTTCCAGTCAGCAGTACTGATTCTACTTTGCAGAGGACTGTCCTGCAGGCCTGGCTGTGGCCTCACCTGCCTCTCTGAGACCTGCTCTCATCCTGACTTGTACTCTTGGTACATCAGAACCCTGGGCAGGCGTGTAAGAGAGGACTACATGTGTGGAGGATGCAGGAGTTCACTTGCTTTTTCCCACACAGAGCAAACAACCAGGAGAGTAAAGGAAAGGACACAATATTTTCTGAGCGGAATTTTAAACATCCACAGTAGTACCAAACTGACTGCATAAGAGGTTACACTGTGTCAGAGTTGTCCCTCCCTTTCCCCACATTCTGCAGGTGCAAAGTCCTATAAACTGACAAACCCTAAAATGGACAGCTAAAATGTAAGTTAAGCCAGCCGGATGCTTCCAGCATGGCCAGGCTCAAGTCAGGTCTACTTCATCACGTTAGCTGTTTTCCTGGAACATTCACTTTTGAGATCAAGCTTCTGTAGCTCTGAATTTGCCAAGCCAGTTCTTAACTTTTGGGATATGACATTCAACAATTATATTAGGGTGACCAGGCTATGAGGCTTTCCATGCTTACAATCTTGTCTAAAACAAATAACACCCATGAATAAGACAGGCGAAGAGATAAGTGATGGCGATGGTGATGATTACAGTGATGAGCTCTGAGACAGACTAACTAAGCAATCCTATTTGCCCAGGAACTTGCTATGTAAACCAGGCTCGTTCACACAAATCCATTTGCCTCCGGGGTGCTGGAATAAAAGTTGAATGACACCACACCAGCCTAAAATTGAATTTTCTTCCCTTTCTTCAATTTGTTCTTTAATTAAGAAGCTAGGCATGTTTCTGAGAATAATTTTAAAGGAAGGTGAAACTTTATTATATTTTTTATTATAGAATTAGAAAATGTCAAAAATAATTGTTTGGAATCACAAAAAATTAAAAAGGAATATAATAATTGATTCATCAAAAGGCATTCTAGCTGCTGTTAGCATATTTTCTTTCTTTGGATTATGAACTTCTATGATTTCAACTGAATACTTTTGACAGTTTCCTTAAGATATGATTTTGACTTATTTTTTCTTCAGTATTTCTGTCATTTCAGGAACCACCTGCAAAACAAAAAAACCAAAGTAGTAGTTAAACTTCTTGAGCCCTCCCTGGGATAGGGCCATTAGTTTTGGGGGCCATAGGCTAAAATCATGACAGACCTCTGCTCAACAATACGTGCCATGTAGGCTCACTTGTTCTCTCCCCCAACACGGACGGCAAACCCTCAGTGAGGAGAGCATGAAGACAACAGGCTGTTGGGGCTAGAGCCACCTTCTGCCCAGACATCACTGGAAATACCTAGCAGGAGGCTGTTTTTTTCTCCAAGGCTCAGAGCAGCTCTGTACCCCCAACATCCTTCCTTCTTACCTCTGTACCCCCAGCATCCTTCCTACTTTCCTCTGTATTACCAACACCCTTCCTTCCATCACTGTGCACCTCACTTTCCTTCAAGTCTGCACAGTGTCACTACTCACAACTGCCACCTCCTTAAGCATCTCTCTCATTCTTGCACTGCACACTGCACAGACATTTCACTGGCTTTCTTAACATGTATTGCTATCAGACAGCATATTCAAGTGAACTAAACAGGCAGCGTCATTGCTTTTCTTTAGAACGCAGGTTTTGTGCCAATGCCCATTCTATCAGCTAGCTGCAGCCCTATCTTGTCAGGACAGTGGCTGTAGCTAGAGTCTGATGTTCTCTCACTGCTTAAACAGCCATGAGCCGAGAGGGGGACTGTGGGACGACACACGCACATTGTGAACACTAGCTGGGCCACTGGTGTAAAATATCAATTACCCAGTCCTGAAAAGGGCTGTGGGTTGTCCTAGCTCACAGAGATCTTCGTTGACCGTTACACTGATGAATGCAGCCTCTCAATTATTTAAGAGAGCTACATTTCCACCAGGTGGAAATAATGCGTTCCTACAAAATTTATTAAGGAAATTGTCGACATGTTGTTTCTTCCGAATGTCACTTTGTCCCCAGCCTATTAAAAGGCCTGTGTTTACCATGGAGCCAGCAGGCAATTGCTCAGGGCAGCACTAAGTGCTGGCACCACTTCCCCTGGCTTTCCTCAGTGGAGGGACCATGAGCTCATGCCAGTCACAGGGTGGACATGCTCCCAGAGCCTCATGTGGGGACAGCCATGTTTCATGAAAAAAAGTCATAGCACAACATCTTTCTCCAGGTCAAACATTTATAACAAAACAAAACTACCCTTCAGAATGTCCCTGCCCCACATTCCCCACAACAGAGTCAAGGGGATTTTCTCACCATCACTTATTAGTCTTAAAACAATTTAAACCAACAACAGACTTTACAAATATTCTATATAATCCTTTAGGGGAAATGCTAAGTGTAAAGGCTGAAAGGCCTGGGTTCTTATTCTTATTTTCCTTTAGATAGTGCAGAGGTACCCAACTCTACTTAGCCAGGGCCCTTAGGAAGACGTGGATTTAAAAAGAAGGCAGTCTACTACCATAAACATGGATGAACATGTTCCCCTTAGACTTGGGAGAGTGGAGATGTCTCTGGATAAGTGATTTCTCTGCAGTGTACTGAAATGTACTGGATTAGGTGAGGGCTGTTGACCTTCATGGACATTCTAAAAGTCCAGCAACTGCATATTGAGTTTGTTGAGCAATTCTACTACTAGAGGTAGTACTCTAAATGTGGTCATCTTATACCAGCATGTAGGAGAATGAGACAAATGGTGTTACCTGCTACAAACTCAGGAATTCTTAAGAAAGAAAGAGAACAATGTAGAATAGGAAAATTTAGGATATCATCCTAGAGGAGAAACAAAGTTTGGTTGAGGGTGAGGGGCAGGGAAGAAGGGAGAAAGAGAGGAGCCAACAGAAGTAAATACTGCAGGTTCAAGAGGGAGCAGAGAGTTCAGTGGCTGTAATGGGAAGATGGGGCATATCAAGTCCACCCATGGGGATACGCACTATGGTCTCTTCAATACACGGTGCAGAACAAACGGAGATCCACATGGAAAAAGAGAGAAGGTACCACACACAAAAATGTACTCACAACAGATGACTGTACCCATGAAACTGTTAGAAGAAAAGCGAAGACTAAATCATTACTTTAGGTTGGCCATCAACCTTCAGATACAGTAACAAAACCCCAAGTAATGAAAGAAAACAATGAACAGACTGGACTTCACCAACATTAAGAACATTTGTATATCTGAGGTTATCAGAAAGTTAGAGTAAAGTTGGACATAGTGATACACCTTTTATCCCAGCACTTGAGAGGCAGAGGCAGGCAGATCTCTGTGCCCAGCCTGGTCTACATAGTGAGTTCCAGGTCATCCAGGACAACAAAGTGAGACACTGTCTCAAAAACCCACCAACTAACCATCCAACCAACCAAACCAAACCAAACCAAACCAAACCAAACCAAAACATCAAACTTTACTCAACGGGAAGAAATATTTGGAAATCACATATTTGGTAAGGGCTTTGTATTGAGATATGGAGAACTCCTGCAAGCCAACAGAAGGACAAACAACCTAATGGAAGACTTCGAATATGGTTCAATTCCCAAGCACAGCACTTGTCTAAAATGCATGAAGCCCTGGTTTCCACCTCTAGCACTTGAAAAAAAAAAAACAACAGAGAGAGCAAGAGAGAGAAAGAGCGAGGGAGAGTGAGAGGGGGGAGAGGAAGGAAGAAGAGGAAGGAAGGAAGAAAGGGACTGGGGTAGAAATGTTTAATAAGCATCATGTGCTTAAACCTCCTTAACATCATTAGTTACTGATGAAATACAAATTAAAACTATATAGCACTACTCCATCCCTAGGATGGCTCTAATTAAAGGAACAGAAAAGAGGAAGTGTTGGTGAGGCTGTGGGGAAAGGCTTATTTATACATTGCCAGCAAGAGTATGAAACACTGCATTCTCTGTGAAAGCAGTCTAGAAGGTCTTTAAAAAGCTAAGAAAGAATTGTTTTATGATCAAGCACATTCTGCTCTGTGTACATGCAAAGAAAATAAAAGCAGGGATTTGAACATATACTTGAAGCTCACTGTATTAGGAAAAAATTTTCTTAAGTATACCAGTTAAAGCATAGGTAACAAAAGATTAAAAAAAAAACTAGTGAGGACTTAATCAAAATTTAAAATGTTTATACTCTCATGAAAGAGAAAAGGTGCCTCAGAATGAGACCGCACTGGAAATCACTCCTGATCAGCTTACTTCTGGAACCAATATTGCTTACAATTCAATAACAAAAAGGCAATGAAATTTAAAAACACAAGTCATTTCTACAGAGAAAATATGTAAATGGCTGATAAGAATCCAAAAAGATAGTCAACATCACCAGCTATGGGGAGAATAAAATGAAAACCATAAGAAGCCACTTGACACCCACAGGACCTGTACAGTCAGAAGGACAAGGAGTAACGTGCTAGTGCATGACAGAAAGCTGGGAGCCCCATGCACTTCTAGTGGGATGTTAGCTGTACTGCTGCTGGGAAAGCAGGTAACACAGACTTCTACATCCACTCTGAGAAAAGAACACTCTTGGCTGTAGAGAAATCTGTATGTCAATGCTAATAGTGTCTCTATTCACAATAACAACAAAAGCAGGAACGACCGACTGGACAAACATGCTGCTTATGTCAGCAATAGACGCTGTTTGTCAAGAGAGAAATGAAGACTGAAGTGTGCACAGCTGAAACCTGAGCCTTGGGCTCAAGGAAACCGGCCAGAAAGATCACAATATTAATAATTTCAATTGTACAATGAGGCCAGGATGGGCAAGTCTGTGGGCTAGAGGTAGATCTGGGAATGTACTGCACAGAGATGTTGGTACAGGGTTTCTCTGCAGTGGGATGCAATTATGTGAACAGTAGGTTCAGTTTACAGCAGCATGAATAGACTATCAGTGTATTATGTATTTTATCTACATTTATTGGTGTATAAGTAGTGGATGCATGTGCATGCATGATTATGTATGCAGTGATGATAACTTTGTGGGACAGGAACAACTCGTGTTCTCTCATCTACCATATGAGTCCTAGAGATCAGCTTGTCAGCAAGTATGGCAGCAAGTGCCTTCAGCTGTTAAGGCATCTTGCTGGCCCTAATTACACATTTTAAAGATACTAAAAACTAAGCTGCACGTTTGAGGAGGTTTGTGTATGTGAATGCAGTTGCTCACATGGGTCAGAAGACAGTGCTGGATCCTCCGGAGCTGGAGTTCCAAGGGTTGTAAGCTGCCTCATGTGAATGTTGGGAACCAAACTCAGATCCTTCACAAGAACAGTAAGAGCTGAGTAATCTCTTCAGCCCTGAATGCTACATTTTAAAATGTTAAACTTTCTAGTATGAGAATTTTTATATTTATAAAACCATTATAATAAAAAGGTCAGGTCATTCTAATACCTTTTATAATATTTACCAATTACTCTGAACACCTACTATGTATCTGAACAGAAGAGAATACAAACAGGCTAATATTTATTATAGACTGCAGGAGATACAGTATAATCACAGTCTGTATTGCCTTCTTTAAGGTAGGCAGTATAATAATTACAATACTTACGATGAAGGTAACACTCAGCAGTACTGATCTGGCTGAGGTAATCTAACTAGTCCCAAGACAGGACAGAACCTGAACTAAAGCCCTTGGTAAATCATAACAACTCCACTTTGTGTCCTAATTCAAAACTTGTGAAGGGTTTTTGGCTGGACTGGGATTATAGCTCAGTGGTAGAACACTTGCCTAGCATTTGTAAGACTCTGATTTTAATCCATAAACACACACACACACACACACACACACACACACACACACACACACACACCTCTCCCTTCTTTTCATAGCAGCTTCTTCTCTCACCGAGACATCTCAGTGGCAAAACAACTCCCTAGTTACACACGTAGGTCAGAAAAGAGCAGCTGACCTACATGCACTCTTCCTGACATAGAACCTCACCATCACTGAAGTAAGGTAACATTCTTCCCAGGACAAGGCCTAGGCCCTCAGACAGTCCCCTGAGTGGAAGGATGACTTCTGCTGATTAGAGAGCAGCCTCTTAGATTTTACATGCAGTCTGAGCCAACAGGAGAGTCCCTGAGTAGGTGAAGGGTCACCCTCCATTCTTCACTGCCCCAAGTCAGTGCTCTTGCTGGGAACTGTGCCGTCTCTATTCTCAGGCTTCAGCCTTCCCAATGTGCCTTGCATTCCCTCAAGGTAGTTTCATATCAGGGATTCCTATTCCAGCAAACCTATCTCTCCTAGCACTGAATGCTACTCTCAGTGTCAACTTCTATATGAGTGACTCTGCACACAGGTCAGGGCAACAAGGGCAGGCTGAGCCAAGCATGAACTGTGTGCCTTTAAATGTGGCCAACTGCATTTCAGGTGATCATCAGCTATAATTTGCTAAATAAGTTTATATGACTAAAGTAAAGTAGTCTTTCTCATGGGGAAGGCAAACACATCAGGAGTAGTAGGGTAAAATGGGGGAAAACTTGTTTTTCTTAAAACTATCACATGAGAAAGACTTTAACTTTCAAACTCAGTAAATAGAACATCCTTGCTGAGCCAGTTATTAGACTTGAGTGCGAACTCCTCCGCTGCAAAGGCTTCAGGTCCTCAGCAATCCCTGAACGAAGAGCTTGGTGGTCGTTTCTTCAGTGCGTCTGCTAAATGTGGTCCTAGTTCCGACGCATGGTCACTTCACACTGTGCCAAGAGCCTGTGGGTATTTTACAATCTGGATTTCTTTGAAAGAAGCTATGTTGTATAGTAACATCAGAAAGCTGTCAGGGAGATTACATTTAAAGTAGGATAAAATTATAAAATATATTACATGTACACAGACACACGACACACATTTTTGTCTTTCTTTTAACTTGGAACAATCTGCTGGATGGCAATGCTGGTAATATTAATCCCTCTCAAGACTAGCTTACCTTAAATAAATCTGCAACTATTCCATAATCTGCCACTTGGAAAATTGGAGCTTCTGGGTCTTTGTTAATAGCCACAATTGTCTATGAAATGAAAATACAGAGTTGAACTTTCATCAAGAAAACATACCATACTGTTTGGTGATTCTGTTTTAACATCCCTCTTATAATATGCTAATATTATTTAAATATTCATCAACAACAATTTGGAGGTTCTATGACAACACTATATATGTATACATTATATATGTATTAGAAGTTTTTGGGTTGTATTATAGTAAAATATTTACCACTTAGCCTATCTCAGAGTAAAGAGTTTAAAATTATTATCTTCTTGAAATTCTTTTAAGTGGGAAAAAGGTTAATTTTAGATAAAATAGTAACAAATCTATACCCCAAATCATAGTGTTGGTCAACTTTTGTTTCCTATATATTCTATTCCACTTATTATTCTAAAATCATCCTGGGTCTGTTCTGAGAATATAAGCTATTTATCTTGCTAACCTGCTATTAAAGAAGAACTTAAAAGTCCTCATGTATGTGGCAAATGCATGCAATAAAACAAACAAGTTTTTGGGTCTCTTGTAAAAACTACCAAAGATTAGCCTTCCCTCCTACAGATGCAGTCTTAACTATGAAAGACTGTGGTGGTTCTTACAGAGTGGGAAATGGTTTCATATTTCCCACAGTTGCTTTAAACACTATTGCAGTAAGTAAGGTTAGAGCTGTGACTCATGTTTTAGTGAGTGGTAGATTGTAATTCAGTTCTCTAGAGCAAAGTTAAATTTCTAACTACCTGTCATTGTATCTTGAGAAACATACAGTTATTATTTTGATATAGTCTGACCTAAAATAAAGGCCTCATGTCTAATTTCCCTAATAGGGCTCCTGAAAGGGGCATTAGAACATGACAGAATAAGTGAGACTGGAGCCAGCATAGCTTTGATGACAGCGAGCTCAGAAACAATATACAAGTTTCACATGTAAGTCTTAAATCCAAACTCATAAGGACAAACACACTGCCTCACAGGCCCCAGCTTTCACTGAGGTGCTTCTCTTCTGGGAATGTGCACCTTGATTCACAGCTAGAAGTAAAGATTTATTTAATTGATGACAGTTAACGATTCTCTTGGAGGCCACCTAGTCAAACATTTGACAGTTTAATCATCTGAAAGCTTTTCATCCTACTATATAAAAGTTATTTTAAAAGAAAGAGCACATAACAATGGGCTAGGAACCACAATGATATTAAAAAGAAAGTGGATGGGTATACTTTTCTGGATTACTGAAATAGTATTCTTAGATTATCAACTGTAAAATTGTTATGATAAAGCCTTATTTGCTCTCAATAGCTCCTTGTAAATTCAGGCTTTCCTCCTCCTATTTTAAATGGACACATTGTATCCAACTACACTACTGAACTATCACTATGTATATATAGCACAGATACTAATTTGCTACGATAATCAAAACTCACATTATGCTGTCATGCTAATTAAAACTGCAGCTCATAGACAATGTAATTATCAGATTTAAGGCATTCTAATATCCCACTTTAGAATTTAATCAAAATTACCAACAGAAATCATTGGCTCCCACATAAGACAGACATAATAATAGCTGAATCTTTTTTCTTTTTCTACTTTTCTTTTTTTCTTTTTTTTTCTTTTTTTGAGTCAAAAGACTATAGACTGGGCTAGTCTAGGCTTGATGATCTCCCTGCCTTAGCCTCCCTGGTAGTGGGACTCAAAGTGTGTGCCTTCACATCTGCTAGATTAACTTTTATTCATTTAATCATTTAATTATGTATCTGTGGATTTAGTGAAGGTAAGTTCATTTATTGTCACAAATTATTCCCCAGCTCTGGTTTCAGCTGTTCCTAGCTTGCTTAGATATACACTATCAAGTTTGTTTGATTTCCCTCAGCAACTAGTCCTGTTGCCAGGTGAGGGGAATATTCATCAGGGTCTTCTTGGCACACGTAATCCTTTATTTTGGAGAAGCAGTATTCTAGACACATGAGAATTATTCTAGCTAAAAAATGTAAGGCTCTGGTATAGAAGAAGCTTTGTGTGCGCGCGCATGCGTGCATGTTAGTGCATAAGCCACATTTTCCCCAGTGGCACTGCTGTTTTCAGAGTTCAGTAAAGAAACCTGCCATCCAACTGTGAAATCTGACTGGATCTGAACCAATTCATTTAGAAGCTACAAAGAGACAGTTCATGTACTTTTCTTCAAGTTAGAACTCAAGCCTGTTAAAAGTTTTATCATCTTTTATATCCAGCTTCCATCTGAACGGATAAATGCAGAGTTTCAGATCCATCTCTGTCTTCATGAAAGGTAAGTTCATAATTCAAGCTGTACATTGTTATGCATGAGTTAATATGTCATACTCTGAAATATATGTTCAGAGTTATTTCAGAGGATTTCCAAATATAGTCCAAGTAGTGAGTTAAAAAAAAATCAAGTGTTTGATTACACAGTGTACCATCAACAATTACAGAGGTATGAAGATGGCCTGATACTCTAACCCAGTGGTTCTCAGCCTTCCGAACACTGCAACCCTTCAATACAGTTCTTCATGCTGTGGTGACCCCAATCACAAAATTATTTTTTCTGCCACTTTATCACTGTGATTTTGCTGCTGTTGTGAATCATAATGTTACATATCTGATATGCAGTCCCCAAAGGGGTCTGTGTCAGTCACACATTGTTAATAACCCAGAAGAGGGTGGCTCTGCTAGGGCACCAAGTGAAGCAGACAAAAGAATCAGGGATCAGAACCTTATTGTTTCTTAAGTCTCACATCTTCTACCACAGAGTGTCAGAGCTGAAATGGACACTGGTGGTCGATCACCTAACACCCACATTTGGCAAACAAAGAAACTGAGGCACAGGCAGCCAGGGGCCAGCACATAGTAATCAAAGCTTAGGTTCAGTTGTGCCTTGTGACCAGCTGCCCTTCACTCTAATGATATACTTAAGGTGGGGGATAGCAACTTCAGTCTCTCAGTTTCTATGGTAATATGAAGTGTTCAAGTACACATTAATTACATGTATATAGAAATGTGAAAGTTTTTCATCTTAGCACCCTAATTATAGCAGAGAATTACCTTGCTGTCCTTCATCCCAGCTAAATGCTGGATGGCTCCAGATATTCCAACAGCAATATAAAGTTCCTGAAACAAGAGACTGCATTATTAATATGCATTTATATTATATAACACTTTTGAGGCAGAGTCTTAGTTATCTTAGGCTGTCCCAAACTCACTATCTAGCTGAAGATGACCTTGAAATTCTGATCCTCATGTCTCTGCTTCCCAAGTGCTGGTATTATAGGCATGCATCACCCCTTGTTTATGAAGTGCTGAAATTTAATCTTTGTTCAATATGGCTTTGTGCATGCTAGTTAGCCCTCTACCATCTATGTGCGACAGTCCCAGCCATATAATAGTTTATAAAGAGTATACCATTAGTGATTTAAGTCTTATGCAAAAGATATGTGAAATGAATTACCCTGCAGCACCACTTAAATCATGCTTTCTTCTCCAATTTTTGCACTGTGGTTCTTTTTCTAGTGAGTTCCTATAGTAGTGGTGGTATAAAATACATGTATACATATATTGAGCATTTACAATGCATCAAACACTGCTCAGCATCCCACAGCAACCATCCCAGCTCCACACTGGCACCTATGGCACTCACTATGCAATTCACAGGTGCTGTATCTACCCATTTGCAGCATAAATACATTGTATATTAACATATAAACACATTCAAATGTATTAAAATAGATTTTTTTGCTTGTTTGCCTTCTCACAAAAGGATATTTGTAAAAATGGTAATTAAGAAATATTTATTTAACTTCTTATTTATAAAGGCCAGAAACACAAATTAGTGTCAAGAGGTTCTAAGTGTGCCTGTGTTCAGACAGATGGGTGGATAGATGGGTGTGTACAGGCACACAACAAACTTCTTAAAAGCACTGGGTGAGGCTTTCCAGAACACAGCACAAAGGCTCCCACATGGGAGTCTCTGAGTAATGATGGCATTTGCACTTCTTCCTGACCCTCTGTCCCCAGTAATTACAAGAAAATCATAGTCAACTACTGTTCTATCCCCTTACCTAAAAATTTTTAAAGTACCAATGTTTGAAAATTAAACTATCATCATGGAAGAGTGATTTAATGAGCACTTAATTACACTTAGCTCTATTTTGTCTACTAAGTATAATTAAAACTTCAACTGAGAACTTTTCCCACCCATAACCTGGCATGCCCTGGCTTGGGTGGGAGGAGCACTGACCACGTAACTAGAATGTCACTACTTTGGGGTGAGTAATACTCACTTTATTACAAGGCAAACACTTCAAAGCGACTGGCAGTGTCTGGTGGTCTCACCTTGTTTTTCTATTGCTTATGAACTAATCTAACAACTGCTCGCTCTATCAGAGAACATTCGGCTGGGACATGGAAGTAATACGGTCCTTCAGTGTTATATTTCCTAAACCTAGGCGGGCATGGACATGCACAGGGCATTTCTCTCCCGGGGTCTTGTCTACTGGTGCTTTTCCAGGAGCACCAGGATACTCTCAAGAGTAACCAGACCGAACACCACAAGCAGAGAGATCTTCAACTCTGCAGCAGCCCTTCTCCCACGTTGTTAGCATAACCACAAGCCTTCTTTTAAGATTCTAAAGTGCCCAAGTGCTTCCAGAACAGCACAGTGCCTCCATGTAACTTGGAAGCAGTCTTGTCTCCAGTAAGGTAATCAAGATAGCTGTCCCCCAAGTTATTCTTTTTTTCCCCCTGTAGCTGAGGACTGAACCCAGGGCCTTGGCTTTGCTAGGTAAGCACTCTACCACTGAGCTAAATCCCCAACCCCATTCCCAAGTTATTCTTATAAAGAGACCATTTCTATCTCTCTGTGTGTATGTTTATGTAATATCTATCTATCTATCTATCTATCTATCTATCTATCTATCTCTATCTATCTATCTCTATCTCTATCTCTATCTATCTATCTATATATATATCTCAAATGCAATTTGCCTCGAAGACTATGTTTTGGGATGACAAGTCTAGTACAGAAACCGAAGGTGAACAGCTAACACATGCTCTGTCCTGAATATACCAGTACTTGCACAGCGGGACTGCAGCATGTGTTACCACACCCAGCTGACGTAATGATGTTAAAGCAAACTATTCAGATAGGAAATGTCTCACTAGTCACTCTTTCTGATCACCCTTCTATGTAGATTCTCAAAGCAAGCATTGGAATGGATCAATAGTCCTATATATGACTCTTTTTGACATACTAATTAAAATTCAACGTGTCTTAAAAGTTCCATTTGTAGCATGAAATGCTAATAAAAATGTTAGTTCATTCTGGCAGTAAATACAAGCATACCATAAGTCTACTTTGAATTTCTGCCTCCCATAAATGAATCCCATTGCCTTTCACCATAAATGTACCAAGAAGACAAAAGAATTTTGGCCAATGCCAACCCAAGGCAGGTGCTTCAGGTTATGAAATGACTCCTCTATGATCAACAACCTAATGGAGCCACATGACCAATGGGACTTCATTTTGTTGTCTTGAAACCTGGTTCTTTGAGTAAAAACAAAAACACTGAAATAAGAGCTCAGGAGGAGCTGGGACTTCAGGATGCTGTATTGAGTCCTGTGGCTCTCAGGCAGGAAGAGAAGCTTTCTTCTTCCTCTAAACATGTTCAGGCAATTAGACTAATATCCATGGATGCTTCCTCAAGCTTCAGAAAGCATTTTTCTGTGTTTCAATAATAATAATTAGTATGTACAAAACTCTACAGATGCTAATTTATGGAGCACTTCAGATACTGACTGCTTCACAACACAAGGCAATCCCTGCCCTTAGGCACTTTCCTTCTAAATCAGTAAAATAACTGGGAGAGAAAATGAGAGAAGATGTTGGAGGAAGAACAGCAATTAAGGTTCAGAAAGAGGTGGGGTTAGAGACAGAGACATCCTGGAAGGAGGAGGGGGCATCTTGAAGCTAATCCTAGGGGCTTTAGTAAATGTAGGAAGAGAAAAGGAAAAGGAAAGGGAGGGAATGAGGGAGGGAAGGCAGGATAGATAGATGGCACAAGAAAGATCAGGAACAGAAGAACAGACCCACCACATGGCTGGTAGCAGTATGGGTTGGTTACTCTGTTGGGAAGTTATAAAGCTATGGGATAGGAGAAGGACAAAGTGATATGGCAGAGAGATGGCACCAATAAGCTTTCCCCAAAGAAAGCTCTAATACTCTTATGCTTCCCAATTTATAAACCAAAAAAACAAAACAAAAAACCCTATACCTACAGACCCACCCAAAGAACTCAAGGGCTGAGATCTCTCAATGGACTGCCAAACCCCAGGTCTCAGATGCTGCTTACAGACATGCACAGAAGAGCATGCTGGGGTTAATAACCCTGGCTCCTGAGACTGTTCAGATACAAACCTATGCCCCTGCCACTTGCTTGTCTTTAAAATGGGACGATAACAGTCCCTATTTCTTAAGATTATTGTCGAGGGTTCAGTCTTTAGCAAAGTATCTAGTTTCCCAAGGCACACTGATGCGCCTTCTCTCACAGTCTGAAATTTGTTCAAACCTTGATTTCACTGGTGGATCTGGGTGGAGTACTCTAAGGTGGCCTTAGGACTACTCTGTACAGTCAAACAGGTTATACACTAAGCGACTCTGGAGAAAGGCACCATTTATGCCTGTCACTATTAATGCACACTCTTATTACAATGACTTTCCAACAGATGGCAGCACAGGAACTTGAGAAAAGGGTACTTTTATAATTCAAAGGAGCTGAATGAAGTGAGGCAGCCCAAATCCTCTGTGATACAAATAATAACAAGTTTAAGTGTACAGGTCAGGAAACGTTTAATGGTGATGGTTAGGTGGGTTTTTTCCCCCTTCTACTTTGTATGAATGCAGCCTCAGACCAGAGGTCAATACTGGGTGTCTTCTTCAATCTTCTTCCCCTTTATTTTTTGAGACAAGTTCTTTCACTGAACCTGAAGCTAAATTTCAATTTGGCTAGGCTGGGTGGACAGCAAGCCTCAGGGATCACCCCATTTCTATACTTTCTCGGCATTGGCATTACGAGTATGCAGTGTTTCATATGGTTTATTTTGTGTTACAAACATATCTTAAACTAATTCTTTGGGTATCTCATATAATCGCAGAATGTATTTTGATCCTATCCTTCCCACTCTCCCCATGTTCTCCTTTTTAAAACACACTAAGTCAAATTAGTGCTGCTTTGCAGGATCATCTACTTACTGGAGCCTGGGTAGCCTCTCAGAGGTCTTATTCTTGAAGAACAGTCATCAACAAACAACAGCTCCTCAGGCAGAGGTGGGAACCCCTGCCATATCCATGCTGAAATCCTGAGTGGCTTGATCTTGTCCAGATCAAGAAACCACAGCCACTGTGAGTTCATGAGAACAGTCTTACCATGTCCAGAAGACACTGGCAGCAGTCTACTGCAATCTCTGCTTCTCACAATCTCTCTGCCCCTTTTCTGTGATGTTCCCTGAGCCCTGAGGGAAGGAGGTATGGCACAGATATCCAAAGTCATTTATTCTCTCCATTTGAAACTCTTATGTGTGTCTGTCTTTACCACTATCCACTGCAAAGAATTTTTCTGCTGAGGGTTGAGAGAGGTACTTATCTATGAGTATAAAGGTAAGCATTTAGAAACAATTAGATATGACATCCTTTCAGTAATAATAGTAGTAGATTTTCCTCCAGGACCTATGATCTCCCTTGGGTGCTTGACTCAGATTACAGTTATCAGGGCATGAGCTGTGTCCTATGGAGTGGGCCTTAAAGTGGTTGATTACCCCCTCTCCTCACTCAATGTTATCATGACACTACTGTACCAACATGCATATCTTGCCTAGCTCTCCAGATAAGACTGTTGATGATTTTTCTCCTGTCAACCTGTATAGCACCCTCTGACATAAAAGCTAGCTAGTGGGGAGGAAGCTTCTAGATTAGTACTACCTTGATTTCTCCACATTCTGTGACCCAAGTATGCCACATCTTCCACATCAGGGATGTACCATCAAGTTCTGGTGGATAACCAAGAATGGTGGTAATAGCTTGAACTGTTTGTATGTGTGAGGTGGGGCATTCTCCTAACCAACAACTTAAAGGAAGTATCCCATGGGGCCTTTACGTGGGGCTTGAAATCAGGTCCTCATGATTGCATGGCAAGCACTCCACAACTCAGCAGTCTCCCCCGCCTTGGTTGGCTGGTCTTCCTATTGTTGATGTTGTTGGGCCTTACAAATAAGAAAAAGCTTGCAAGTCCTTTGCCCTTGTCCTCAAGAAGTGTACAATCTAACAAAGCTTAAGCAAACTCATAATAAAGGAAAGGGGCAAAAAAGAATGACAGTTCTGGTCTCTTGTATAAATTCTCAGTTCCTGATTGGCCACTGAGAAGTATAAAGGCCTTTAGGAGCAGGAAGCAGATGGGGGTGGAGACAGTGTTTTACTCTTTGGCAGTCTATTTGACCCTACTTTCTTAGTCCTTCAAAGCACACACAACTTTTATAGTTCTAACTCAATACACTTAAGGCCAACTGAAGGAGGCCTGACTTAGTACTTCCACAGAAATCTAAGGATCCTGATGAGTTCAATGGCCAGTCAGGTTTGGCCTCTGTAGGAAGCATTAATATCACTGATTCAGATCTCAAGCTGGAACTCTAAGGGATGTAATCTGAGCCCTGCTTCTCTGGGGAAGCTGAGTGCAGAGGCTAAAGGGAAAGCTATCTCCTACTTACAACACTGACTGTAGTCTAACACTATTAAGCCTAAAACAGAGAGATTCAATAGAGATACCTTATAAGCCACATATTTAAAATTTTTGGTCAGTTGTATTATGGTAAAAGGAAACAGCTAAGACTAATTTTAATAAAATAATCTCAATTTAGATTAACCACATTTCCAGTGGCAAAACTTTACAAATCCAAAATAATAGAACAAACTATGGAGAAGCTTTTCATAAGCACTGTTAGGACACTGTGGGCTGTGGCCTAGAGACAGAACTGATGGCTGTTATTTGGTTCCAAAACATGAGGCAGAGCAGCACAGAGAGAGCCAACCAGAGTCCCAACCAACCAGCAAATACACACTGCAATTCTGCTGACATGGACCACTGTGAAAAAACCAAAGGTGGATAAAAATTCTACTGGCTTACTACAGGAAGTACACTCTAAAAAAGCAATTCTCCAACTAGTAAATTTTATTTCCTAGTAATAAATATTCATAGTTTGCCACTAAAGAATTTTATCCTTAAAACCTTATGCCCTCAAAATAAAGTCCTAAGGATATCAAAAAATTAACATGGAAATTAAAAAAATACCTGAAATGAAACACAAAAAAGGGCAGAGTATAGCACAACATGTGGGATTTAGCTAAAGGGACGGCTACAAACATATTAGCCAGTTAAGTTAGAATTTTTGTCTAAATTCCTAAATGGTGCTGCAAGACAGCTGGGATGAACTCTGATGCAAATCCTTAGCACAGTGTGTGTGTGGGGTGTGTGTGATGTGTGCATGTGTATGAATGAAGCTGAAATTAGTTTATAACATGAACTCATGAATTCTTTTTTTTTTTTCCTGGAATTGTGATTCTGCATGGAGCAACTTCAGATCTGCCTTACTTTAAACAACGGAGAGTGAAGAGATTGAAACTTACTTTTTGTTTATCTGAAATATGGATATGAGCAAGACTGGTTATATCTAGAGCACTCAGAACAGAAAACTAAGGCAGTATTGTTTCTACTCTAAAATTTAATCAGGTTTTAAATTTCTTTCCTACCAACATTCTCCCTCTCTAGATAGAGTTGGGGGAAGGAACATGAAAAACTGCATTTTGCCAAATGAAAAAAATTAAAACACACTTTAAAAAATTAAAATAGTTCTCATTAAATAAGTACAGAGTCAATGTTATGCACTCAAAACCAAAATCCCCATGCTGTCTGAGACAAGAGGCTTGCAGAAGGGAATTTACTTCTCAGCTCTTTACTGAACAGTCTGGAGGCAGAGGCTAAGCAGCAACTGTTGCAGCTAAACAGAAAACAGGCCACACATCAGGTGAGGCTAGAAATGTATTTCTCAGCAAATAACAAATGTATCTTTGAGGAATAGGTTGTCTGAACCATATTTTCTAATTATTGCAAGCCTGTTATGCATTAACATTGCTATATTTCATCCTCCTGCGGTTCATTTTAAAAAGCCAAACCATTTCTTCTGTTTGCCAAGTTGTGTTTAAGACTTCTTTTTGGAAGAGGCTCCAAAAATGCCGAGACAACTCTCTGTGGCTCTTTTCTCAAACAGCTTTCTGCTTCTGTGACCAAATTGTCAAGCAGGGTTGTGGCTAAACTACAGTTTACATGAATGGAAGTTGGATTCAGTCTCACTTTAGAGCTGAAGTTCTGTCCCACCCATGATTTTCTGCTTCAAGGGTGATCAGGATACAAGACTGTATGCCAATCACACAAATGTGTTGTTGGTGATGCGCCTGCACTGATACCGTTGATCATTATTTTATTTTACTGACTTATAATAACTCTACAACAAAGGAACTAGTCCCATTGTATAAAAGAGAGCAGACTTAGGCAGGTTTACTAGCTATCTGAAGTTGTATCCACCAAGTAAAAAGCAGGCTTTTTATTCCTAGCTTTATTAAGGTATTTTTTAAAATAAATTATTGGTATACATACTCCTGTTTACTGTTTACCACAACCAGCTGGCTAGCACACTTACTACCCCATGTCATCATGTTTCCCCTTCTTTCCTTCAGAGATGGGAGACTTATGATTCATTCTCTTGGGGCCAGAGGAGTAACTCAAGCACAGACACTTGTCTACATATGCAAAGCTCTAGGCTGAATCACTAGCATTGAAAAAAACTTTTATGTAATTACTCTCAACACAGTTCAAGTATCTAACCCAATATTAAATATCATTCTGGAATTAGCTCCCCAGAGAAAACTTCATACCTTTGGCTACCCTCTCCCCATTCATTCACCATCAACAACCCCTCTCTACTCTCAAAAGATAGGCTTTATAACCTAAGAAGTCCTTGGTTATAAAGTCAACACTTTTTCTACTATACCATGTATGACTAAATGAGGTTATAGTACCATAATATGACTCAAGTGAAGTCATCAGTCAGCTGAAACTACAGCAAACAATACACCTACCATAGAGAAAATGCCTGGAACATTACGAGACCAGATGAGACTGACCCACAGAAGTGGCAAGTCACTGAAGTTACTGCTATCATTAGTGTTAATGGTGCTTATTTAATTTGTGAAGTCTACATTGAAAACTAGCTGATATTTTTCGGTTAGCAATCAATAAAGTTCCAAATAATCTGGTTCCAAATAATCATTACAGGAAAATGTCTAGAAGCAAAGCTACTGAGTGGGTACTTGATGACTTAGTAGATGGGTCTGGTGTTTATAAGAGAATATGTAGCTGAGGCTTCTCAGTCACAGGTTCTCCAAACCTTAAATTCATATGATTTCTCCCACAGTCTCTTACACAGCCCACTTTCTCTTCTAAGAGGCCCCAGAAATTGGCAACCTCTTCACAACCAGCTAACTTACAAAATGTTGAAAGCTGGCCATGAACTCATGATGCCCCTGCTACCACATTCCAAATTGCTAGGCTAATACCACCATGCTAGGTTCAAAGCTTTATGGGTTTTATTTATTTTTATTTTTGATGTGGGTATTAAAAATATTATACATGTTGATATACATATTGAAAAATATGAACAACAAAAGTTAATTTGCCCTTGACCTTTTTTAGTATTATTTTAGCTACAGGTTTCAATTATATAGTATGTATATATGTATAGAACCTGAAACAAGTTTTCCTTTAAAAAATGTTTTCAAAATAGGATTCAATTATTTTCCAATGAAATGATTTTCCTCTACCTAATTTGATTCTATACTAATTCATAATTTTTTTCCATTTAGAGAAATATAATTTTAGTATACCTAAAATAACAGAAAGTCAAATATGACCTTGTACACTTTACCAAATCTATTGATATTGAAATGTTTTACTATAAGGCATAAAAAACTTAGAATACAAGAAACAAAGTCAAGATTACAAAGCCTTTCAACTTAGAAAATCACATAGAAAGTTTATTTTGAAAACCAAATTGTCATCAGCAAATTTCTTAATGGATCCAAGTCAAAATATGTAATATTTTACTTATCTGTAAAATTTAGGAGATGTAAAAGACCACCATAATTATCTATGTCATATACTTTAATCAATAAAAGTAAGTATAGGCTACAGAAAGGAACCCAGACTCTGACCTCCAAGCAGTATTCTTCCCATTTACCAAGCTGTTTTCTCTTCAAATTTCTAAAACCAGGCCATTACTTACCAATGCCTTCCTCCTCCCATTTATTTATTTATTTATTTATTTATTTATTTACTTACTTACTTATTTACTTATTTATTTACTTACTTATTTATCTTTGTGATAGGGTTTATCTGTGCAGCTCTAAAATAATATTATTTTAGGAAGTAGGCTGGGTTGGTGGCACATACCTGCACTGAAGAAGTAGAACAGGGTAGTAGCTACAGTTTAAGGCCAATAGCAGACACTGAAGGTCAGCCTTGTCCACACAGTAAGCTTCAAGTCTCCAAAGCAAGACATGGAGGCCCTGCCTTGATAATACACACAAAGGAGTGAGACATAGACTCCTGTCCTCTGTGGTGGGGAGAACTATTTCCAAAATGCTATTTGTCTTCTAATACTAATATATAGTTACACTCATTGGTTGATATTGTTTTTTTAATTTTTTGTTTTTCATTTTGGTTTCCTGAAACAGGGTCTTGCTCTTGCTCTATGACACAGCTAACCTGGCATTATGTATCCTAAATCCACCTTGAGTGTATAATCCTTCTGCCTCTGTCTCCTAAGTGAGGGTATGGAACTGCAGGGATATGGCACCGTACTTGGCTTTAACTTTTTCGTGAGTGTGCGTGTGCGTGCGCACGCGCGCGCGCGCGCGCGCGTGTGTGTGTGTGTGTGTGTGTGTGTGTGTGTGTGTGTTTCTTTGGCCTCAAAGTAAATTTAAGTACTGACTATGCTAAATCCATTAGCTGTATTTCTATCTGGTACAGTGTCTTATTCTTTGACATTCAAATGCACAAGTATTAACTTGAAGTCGCACACACACAAAATAAATTCATTTTTATATGAAAGAATGCAAACTACACTGTGTTGGTTTTTCAGAATGGAAATTTACAAGTTTTATCCCTTTCAAGTTATCATTTCAAGATGGCTAAAGTAGATTTGCTATCTACTCTAATTGATTTTCATGTCAGCTGTTAAATTAGGTTGACTATGTACAAGACATGTCAATCTATCATTCAGTAGCTTTTAAGCAGATAAATGGGACAGAAATGGGGGAGGGATAAATGTATATAATAATCTCTGAAATTTAAATAGTTTAGCTTTCTATAATAAAGTGGTAATGGGGAAAAAATTCCACTAATCCAAGCCTTCTGAAATAACTGTAAAGAAGTCAGTCTGATAAATTTTAGCTGAGAAAATAAACCAAGGATATAAATAGAGCTGCTAATTTTTGGCAAGTGCACAACTGAACAATGTATACTTGCAAACTACAACCTACAAATGCTGCACCTTCACTCTGTCACTTAAGCTTCCTTGTAAGGACTTTGATCATCCAGGCCTTGTAATTACCTTTTAAGAAGCATGCTTAGGGTGTTTTCTGGACTGCGGGCCCACACAGCATTTCTCTTTGTCCTCTTGGGGACAGAACATCAATTGCTTTCAGCCAAATGCACTCACATATGAATATTTTAGTACAATTTAATGCTTCTATACCAACCCCAAAGGAAAAGCACATCAATTTGTGAACACAGTTCTCTTAGAGCTAAAAGCCAAGCTAGATAATGCAGTATGAAAGCAGTTGTCAATCTTAGCTTTTTAGCAAGTTAGAGGGCAGCCCATCCCATAAACTCATTCCCAGTTGTATACAAATAACTCTAGAAAGTTTGTTTCCACACTGACTTTTCAACACTATCAAAATTTCAAAACAAAGGTCAGAAATAAAATGTACTGTTTTGGTAAATTCTCCTAAACTGCTTACTCATCTGGTAACATTGATTCTATTCACTTAATCTCAGAATTATAAACAGGAAGTTGATTTGTCAGTAAAATATCAAAATATAGGCAAAGTAATCCACACGTACTAAGACGCTGCACTAAGTGTAAGGACACTGTCTCTGGCAACAGATAGCAGATTCTCTAGTGATTACAACATGCTTATGTGTTTGGATGGTTAGGAAGGTCAGGTCGGCATAATCAAACAGATCACTGAGAGCAATCCAGAAGGGTACTCCCAAACATATCAAGACTTAAAAAGTCATACTAAATCTGGTCACAATGTAAACTTAAAACTCTGAACTCCAACAAATAATGAATCATAATAAAATCCAATGAGCTTGACAAATGTCAGAGAATTGATTTAATGATTGTTCATGATTTCAAACAACAGAATCTTCTAAGAATCTGTAGGGGCTGGGGAGGTGAACCAGTGGGTCAGAGCACTTCCTGTAAAAGCAAGAGGATCTGAGTTCAAACACAAAGTACCCATGTAAACTCTAGAGACAATCCACACACCCTGCAAGCCTAGCACCAGTCACCAGAAACAAGCAGATCCCATGCTTGTTGGTGAGCAACCTAGATGAAAAGGGGCAACTCCAGATTCAGTTGAGAGGACCTATGTCAACGATTAAGGTAAAGACCAATAAAGAAAAACAGACATCTTCTGGTCTTTGTAAACACATATAGGATGCATACCCTATGTATTAACACATGTGGAAACACATTATACACATATATAAAAAAGAATCTGTAATAGTTACTATAAAATCATCTAGGGCACAGCACTTGTAACATCCCAGGCAGTTTTATATGACATATGCACATGGACTCTCTCCTTTAACTGGTTTTATGTATATTAGTTCACTAATTATGTATGAATCTGTGAAATAGGGATTATTGTCACTATTACATGTCTCAGGAAACTGTACCACAAGAGGTTAAGGTCAATAGAAGCAAATGGTAAGCTAAGAGCAGAACTCGGGCAGCTTGACTGGCATCTAGATTGTTAACCAACCTTACTTCCTTCCATACTTCTTCCTCCCTCCCTTCCTTCTTCCTCTCTCCCCTCTTCTCTCTCTCTCCCTTTTTTATTTTTTAAAGACAGTCTTGCAGTCCAGCCTGGCCTGGAATCATGTACAGCCTGGTCATCCTGCCTCCATTTCTGAAGAACTAGGGTTAGAAGTATGTGCCACGATCCCAAACCCTCAACTTGCACATTGTGTACAGCAGGTATTACTATCACCATCCAAACAAACAACCCAAATCAAGAATTTATCTGAGTATGCATTTAAGGTGCTTATAAATGCAAGTGAGACTATACAATCCACTCAGCAGTTGTCCCTTAGTCACTCTCCACAAAGGATTATACGTTATGTCCACACTGTGTAACTGCAAGTAAAGAGAACATAAACAAATCCATCTGGAGATGTTTTTGCATATTACTTTTTGATTCAAAGCTTTAGTGAGTCAAATTAGTGGTTAAAAGCCACTAATTCTAGCACTTCAGGGGCTAAGAAGATAATCATCTCTTCTTTGGATCTGAGAGACCTTCTACCACCTTGCTTCCAATTACCCTGATGCCATGAATAGTTAGTACAGCTCCCTATCTGTAACATATAGGCCATCTATAAAATACTATAAAATGGGCATGTGACATATTCATGTAGCAGGATACTGCAAACTAATGAACAAACAAAAGGCAGCTGCTTGCATTTACACAGATAATCCTCAAAAATAAATTATCTAGGCATAAAGAACCCATATAGTGTGTTGTTACTGATATTAAAAACAAAACAAAATTGTGTATTGGTGCTTTTCCTTAACACATTGTTATCATGATAAACCATCACAAGTATAAAATCTATAAGGCATATGCCCATATCTAAGTAATTCAGAAGCAAACACATCAAGCATCATTGAACTTCAGAAGTTAAAGGAAATCTGTGAGGTCCTCTTGTTAGTTTTTTGTCAATTTAAAACAAACTAGACTGCAAGCTGGTACAACCACTCTGGAAATCAGTATGGAGGTTCCTCAGAAAACTGGACCAAGCTATATCACTTTTTGGCATAAAAGATATAACAAGGACACATGCTCCACTATGTTCATAGCAGCCTTATTTATAATAGTCAGAAGCTGGAAAGAATCCAGATGCCCTTCAACAGAGGAATGGATTAAAAAATATGTTACATTTACACAATGGAGTACTACTCAGCTATTAAAAACAACTTCATGAAATTCTTAGGCAAACAGATGGAACTAGAAAATATCATCCTGAGTGAGGTAACCCAGTCACAAAAGAACACACATGGTGTGCACTCACTGATAAGTGGATATTATTAGCCCAAAAGCTCAGAATATCCAAGATACAATCCACAGACCACATGAAGCGCAAGAAGTTGGAAGACCAAAGAATGGGTGCTTTAGTCCTTCTTAGAAGGGAGAACAAAATATTCACAGGAAGAAATACAGAGACAAAGTGTAGAGCAGAGACTGAGGGAAAGGTCATCCAGAGACAGCCCCACCTGGGGATCTAGACAATATTGTGGATGCCAAGAAGTACATGCTGACAGGAGCCTGATATAGCTGTCTCCTGTGAGGCTCTGCCAGACTTGAAATATACAGAGTTAGATGCTCTCAACCAACCACTGGACTGAAAATGGGGACCCTAGTGGAGGAGTTAGAAAAAGGACTGGAGGAGCTGAAGGGGTTTTCAACCCCATAGGAAGAACAATATCAACCAACCAGACCCCCCCAGAGCTCCCAGAGCCTAAACCATCAACCAAAGAGTACACATGGAAGGACCCAGGGCTCCAGCTGCATATGTAGCAGAGGATGGCCTTATTGGGTATCAATGAGAGAGGCCCTTGGCACTGTGAAGACTCAATGCCAGGGTAGGGAGATGGGAAGGAGTGGGTGGGTGAGTCGGGGAATACTCTCATAGATGCAGGGGGAGAGGGGAAGGGATAGGGGGATTCCAGAGGGGAAATCGGGAAAGGGAATAACATTTGAAATGTAAGTAAAGAAAATATCCAATTTAAAAAAAAAAGAAAAAAGTAACAAGTTAAAAAAAAAAAACAAACTAGAGTCACAGGGGAAGAAGGATGTTAAGCTGAGGAATGGTTTCTTTCATACTTCCTGTGGGCATATTGTAGTACATTTCCTTAAATGATGATTGCTACAGAAGGGCCAAAGTCCTCTATGGTCAGTGCTTGCCTGGGCAGGTGGTTATGAATTGCACAAGAAAGCAAACAGTGAGCCAGTAAGCAGTGTTCTCTCATGGTCTCTGATTCAGTTATTCATAGAAGGTTTTTGCACAAGTTCCTAGCTAACTTTTCTCAGAGATAGACTGTGATCTAGGAGTTGTAATAAAAAATAAACCCTTTTCTCTCCAATTTGGTTTTGGTCAGTATTTTATCACAACACAAAACTAAGACTTCCTCCAAATCCCCCGGTTTCAACTTCCAGAATCACATCTTTAGATATTGCTCTCCATGGAAAAAATTATTAACATAATCCCTTTATAATCTAAGAAATTTGTCAAAAGGCAAAAACCAAAGTTATAGAAAAGGAGTAGATGGAGGAAAGACACCGAGGCCACAGGGAGTCCCTACGGAGGCAGGAATAATGAACTCTAGTTAGCAGGTATAGTATTAGCACCAAAAAGGAAAGGATGGTGTTTTTCTCTGACAAAGGGGACAAGCTGGAGCTTTGTTTTGTACAGTGTTTGCTTTTATAGCAAGTACACTCGTTTGCCATTTTTGTCCTAGATAGGTAGTCTTTACCCTGTGCTCTAGGCTCTAATCATCTTGCAGAGGGAGAAAGCTGAGCTTGCACCTGACTGCAGATCTAGTCTTTCTAATAAAATTCATTTGAAGAAGGGTTTGACAACTTAATTGCCAGACAGCAGTTTTACTATAACATAAGCCTGAGTAGCAGACACAGAACCAAATAGTTTCTGCCTCTCTTGGAAATGCACTTACCATACAATTGGCCCACACTGAGGGCATTATAAAAACAACCCTATAAACTACTGTTCTATTTATAGTAAAGATATTGTTGTGAATGTCAATCAATAGTGTCTTCTTTAGATGGACTCAGGGGATATTCTCTGATCTTGATACCAGGCCAAATGATACTTCCCATGTACAATTAGTTTGTTTTACCTTTGGGACACTGTAAATCAGGGCACTGATCTTGTGTCCTAATATGAACTGGCTTCTAGAAAGTCTAATGCCAAATTTGTAGCCCACATCTAGAGAGGGCCACATAGCTTTCCAATCTTTCTTCATTTGCCACTTAAACTTTCTCAAAACTAAAGTGTCATCAATCACACAGAGATTGGAAAGCTTGCCTGTCATAGGTAGGCAGTAGGGAATAGGGTCATGAATACTGAGAGAACCTAAGATTGAAATCAAATATGAACCAAGCACTACTGCTCACCACAACCAAGAAAGCGAAGGCTCAAGGCAACAATGAATGCATGCACTACTTGACTCAAAGGGAGATTCCGTACTGGGTCAGAACTAGTAATGAATATGAAGATCAATGATAAAGCTGGGATATTAAAATGCAGAAAATGGGGTACTGGAGAGATGGCTCAGTGGTTAAGAGCACTGACTGCTCTTCCAGGGTTCCTATTTCCAGAGTTCAATTCCCAGCACTCACATGGCAGCTCACAACTGTGTATAATAGAATCTCATGTCCTCTTCTGGTGTGCAGACAGACATTCAAAGTACTCATATACATAAAATATATAAATGGAAAATCTTTAAAATATAAAAAATGAAAATAAAAGCACAAACAAAATTTGAAAATAAAAAACTAAACTAGAGCTGGAGCTAGAGCGAGGGCTCAGCAATTAAGAGCACTAACTGTTATTCTGGAGGACCCAGATTCAAGCCTTTGCATCCACACAGCAGCTCACAACAGTTTGCAACTACTGTCCCAGGAGATCCAACACCATCTTCTCAGCACCAGGCAGGCATATGGTGTGTGTACGTACGTACGTACGTACACACACACACACACACACACACACACACACACACATACATACATACAGATGAAACAGCCACACACATAAAATTAATTAATTAAAAAAATAGGGTAGAGCTGGGAGTGCTGACACATACCTTTAATGTCAGCCCTTGGGAGGCAGAGGCAGGTGGGTATTTGAGTTCAAGGCTAGCCTGATCTACAAAATGATTTACAGGGCAGCCAGGGCTACACGAAGAAACCCTGTCTTGGAAAAAGAAAAAAGAATAACAAAGGTGGTGAGGTTGTGAATGAAAGAGAAAGACTCCTGTTGTCCACTTATGCACACTCAGACAGACCACGCACACACACACAAAGAGATGCACATGCGTACAGGCACACACAAAAAGTAATAAATGTAAAAAGAAAATTAATAAATGTAACTGTACTTCAGATGAGAATATTTCTAGTCTGAAAAAATTACACATTCAGGTATTCAGGGGCAGAAAGCCACAATGTTACAATGTAAAACAGTTTAGAAAATAATCTATACATGTACATTGTATTATTTTTATTTTTCTAAGTTTAAAATTAACTCCAAATCAAAAGTTAATTAAAAATAAAAAGCAGTCATTGCCACAGTAGTAAGCTGTGAATTAACAAGCAGCTTCCGATCAAGTCTACACCCTGTGAGAGTGTGAGCTTGTAAAGATACTGGAACTGTTTCACACTTTGTAAATTGTTCTGAATGATAAGAACAAACAAACAAACAAACCATGTAAATAAATTCAGGGCATATTTTGGGTATTATATATTTTCTCAGATTAATAAAGAAAATTAAACAGTTATTTTGTACAAGTAAAAAGACTGACTTTATATGGTCTGAACTTGACGCAGAGCATTTTTGGCTCCTTACAACCAGAAAAAACAGGGATGATACTTTCCAAAGTTGTTACAAAACTGCACCAAATCAAAATACTGAATATTCTAATAACAGAATGGGAAAAGAAATAAAGTCGTGAAATGTTCAAAAGTGGCAAAATGGGACCATTTAATAAGAACAAATGAATGTGCTGTATTTAGCTTTAAAAACAAAGAATGCTGCATTAGTATTAGTGGAAATGTATTTAATAGCACACAGTTCAAATGGGTGGAGGTGGTGAGAAATTTTGGATGTTCAGAAGTGTAATCTTGCCTATTGTGGGGTATGGCCGCCAACACCTTGATGCAATATTAAGTAGCATTAATGAAGATATTATTTAGGGTGACAATGACCCAGCTCCACACTAGTCAGCGAGCACATGAAGTAACACATTCAGTTCAGGGCTCAGGTCTCTGGTCCTACAAGGATAGCTCGTATCAGGCTCATCTGCTAAAGCAACTATAGACCTGGTTCAGATACAGACAGCAACTGTTTAAATATGTTGGAAATCAAAACTGACAGGTAGCATTTGAGCAGCCAAAATTCTGTAGGGCAGGGAAGCACGCAGATATGAGTCCACTTCTCCGCTCCACAGGGACAAAGGCCAATCAGAAATCAAGTCCTTTAGATAAAAAATGCAGTCTGACTGGTTGAAGAAAATATACAGAAGCTTTGTGGCTCCCACACTAGCTGGAAATGTGGAGAAAATTCCAAAGAGAGAACCATGGGGGAGAACCGGACTCTGCAAATAAATTCCATTCATTATGAGAGCTTGCAGTAGATTAGAAATAACAAAGAAGTTCCTCAATTAGATATCATCTCAGAAAAATAAGTAGGAATAACACAGAGTGGAAAAAGTAAACAAGAAACTTCCCAGTAGACTAATTTTTAAAACTTCTATAAATCAATAAAGCAAAAGATTTCAATAAACACTTTAAAAGGAAAATACCTAAATAGCCAGTAATGCAATAGTTACCCCATAATCCTGAAGTTCCTCATGTAAAAATAAGATTGAGAATCTAGGCCTGAAGGACTCATGACAAATATATGCAATATGTGGTTCTAAACTAGTATCTCTTGATGTAAAGAGCATTAATGAAATAACAGACAAAATACAAATGGAGTCTGATTAACTAGATGGTATTCTGGGCCACTGTTAATGCTCTGACATAACAGCCTGCAGTGCGGTTATGGAGGAAAATGCATGTGTTTGAAACTGCGAGGCATCATATTAACAACTTACTCTCAAATGGTCACACAAACAAAAATGTTTTGTTCTATACTTGCAAATTGATTGTTTCCCAAAAAAGATTTAGACCACATGGTGTGTGTGTGTGTGTGTGTGTGTGTGTGTGTGTGTGTGTGTGTTAAAAATATACAATTTATACATCCATGCGTATAATGGTCAACCTTCATTGTCAACTTAGAATCATCACTGAAACAGAAGTATGTCTTTGTGAGTGCTTTTGGGGGTATTTCCAGAAAGGCTTAGCAGGACAGGGAGGTCCCACTCTGAAAGTGAATGATACTACCCCATGGCCTGAGATTCCTGGCGGAGTGAAAAGAGGAAAGTGAGCTGAGCACCAACATCTATCTTTGTTTCCTGACTGGATTCAGTGTGACCTTACTAAGCTCTTGTCCAGTCTTCCTCACTGTGATGGACTGGACCCTGAAACTGTGAGCAGAGGTAAACCTTCCTTCCTTCAGTTTTTTTTGTCTGGTATTTTGTCTGAGCAACAAGACAAGTAACTAGCACAGTGCCCAAATAGAGACTTAATATATTACAATTCTCTGTCAGGTTATGGGAGCAATGTTAAAATTTTTGAAGCATTTAATGTTTAATGAGCAAAATTCGATAGTTCTATATTCTAAGAGCAATGCTGAATAAAGCTGAAAACTTACTTTCAATACAAGAAAGGATGCCGCCAGCCACTGCCTGCTCCTGCTCCTATTTAATAACTATGAGTGCCCTTCTGTCAGCAAGTCTGCTTGCTACTTCAGAGTATACACTGAGTTTCTTAGGAAAGTAGTTTGATTAGGAAGCTGTTGATCTTTTATGAATTCAAGCCTGAATGTGTCTACTCACATAAAACTGTACATGCAAGACTTCCACAAAAAATATGTGTGCCACACCTAATTAAATGTCATGGATGGCTCCAGCTCATCTGCTCAATAAATCCACTTTCCTGGGCAGACTAATGTGGTATGACAAGCAAGTCAGTCACACAGGGCTTTGACTTAATTTATGAAGAGTTTTAGTGCTTATATTCAGTACTGAGACTGTCTCTGCTTCAAGTAAGCGAAGTAACACAGAATATATTAGCCAAAAGAAGAAAGATTGCTTCACAAAACTTTGTTAAAATGAAACATTTTTTCTCATCAAATGAAAAAGAACAGGAGAGTCCTAGCATGGGGAAAAAGAATCACAATACATATCTGAAAAATAATTTGTATACAAACTATATGAAGAGACTCTAGAAGGAGACAATAAAAGATAAACAATTCAACTTTAGAAGGACAAAGTATTTCAAAACAACCTAAGAGAAGGCTTAAAGGAGTTAGGGAAGAGAAAACATGATCAAAATATTTTGTGTGAAAAGGTTTTAAAAGATGATTTTGAAGTCATCATCTAATAAACTAGGGTTCTAGGGGATTTTGATGGATGTGATATAAGACCTTGTTTTGAAATAACAAAAAAACCATTTTGTTTTGAGTTATATAAAAATATTTTCCTCATGTCTCATGCAATATAAATTTAAACTGGAAAATGATTCAATACATTACTTATAAAATATGAATGGTCAGGAGATGTTTTAAAAGGCTCAACTTTCAAGTCAACATTTTCTACATTTCCCTTTTAAGTTCTGCAAAGGATTTTAGAATATTTTATCTGGCTAGGTGTGATGGTTTAAGCCTGAGATCCCAGCACTTGGGAGGCTAAAGCAGGATGACTTATTAAGCTCTTGGCCAGCTGGACTATAGACTGAGATTCTGTCCCATCCTCTTGGCAAAAAGGAATATTCTAGTATTACTTATCTGAAGAATTTCCTGAAATTCATGCAAACAGATAAAAATGGAGAACTAAACTAGGTGCTCAAGAGCACACAAGACTGTAAGTACCATCAAAGGTCTAACAAATATAGGCTTGACTTAAATAGTCTGGTTGTCTTAACTTCTTTTATACTTTATGGAAAATAAATATTATCAGTGTAAATTTATAACAGCAACAATAAAATAAGGTAGGGATGTAGGTCAGTGGACAAGCACTTGCCAAGCATGAACAGAGTCCTAGGTTCTCTCTCTACCACATCATACACACAAATGACAACAAAGGCAATGACAGTAACAACACAACATTGTGACCTCATACTGCTTTAAATCTTTTTGCAAAATAATTTCTAATTTTAAAGCTGCTAAGCATTTTATTAAGATAAAACCTTCCAGATCTTGTGAGGACACAGTCACCATCATAATGGTTAGCTGTGTAGGATCACTGAGAAAGACATAAATCACTGAAATTATTGTCCAACAAATACATGAGTGCTGATCCCCACAGAATTCTGCAGGGTATATTTTATTGCAATACTTACTGGAGCTACTATTTTTCCTGTCTGACCAACTTGCATGTCATTGGGAACAAAGCCAGCATCAACAGCAGCACGGGAAGCACCAACTGAAAGGGAGGAAGTGTCGTATCTTCAGGCTCTGATTATTATTCAGCTAGTGAGATAGTCACCAACAACTATGAACAACATCCTAAGAATTTACAGTCAAAAAGTATTAAAGGACTCACTTTAAAAAAAAAACCTGATCAATGATTTGTAACTGATCAAGCACTCTAAATACTAAATACAAGTACTTTTTCAAGAAAATTATTTTCATTGTGTACTATTCTCATAAATTTCTTTGTTTTGGTGTGTTTGTTTGTTTGTTTTTGAGGCAGGGTCTCTCTATGTAGTCCTGGATATTCCAGAGCTCACTATGTAGACCACACTGGCCTAAACTCACAGAGATCCTCCTCTCTCTGCTTTCTGCATATTTGAAGGCATGCACTACTACTCTAGGTATGAATTTCACTTTTTGAATTTGACTGGCTTCTGATGTTTGTTTGTTTGTTTTTTTCAAAAAGGCATCCATACATTCCGTATTATAATCTACTTAAGGGATACTATATATTGTTCCTTTATATACTAGCCTTATGACTTTTGAAGAACTGCTGTATAAAACCATTACCTCTTATGATCAGATAAAGTCATATTCAACATAAGATTGAAGTTTAACAAGTATCTCATATTAAACTAATAAATAAAAACATAACTGGTTTCTTCTCCACAGGAGGTCTATTCTTAGGGCACAACCACCCCTTCTGGAGAGTGAAGGAAAGGGACTGAGGTATTCCTTCTGTATACCGTTGCATTAATCTATCCTTCTTGCTGTAGTTTCTTAAGATGATTAAACTTAGATTGCCTTTTTCTTCTTATACATATTTAGTACTATAAATTTCCCCATAAGAGCTCATCTTAGTGTACAGGTCTGTGCTCACAGCTATATAAAAGGGGGGCATACATATATAGCTCAATAGTGGAGCTCCTGCCTAATGTGTGGGAGGCCCTCAGTTCAATGCCCACATTCAGGATAAATTCCCCTCCCCAACACCACTGTCTTCACTGTACCATATGCCTTTTTTTCATTTAGCTCAAAGTATTTCTTTTAAGACGTTTTCCTTTACTCATATGTTACATAGAAATGTGCTGTTTAATCTCTCCATACATCTTGGGATTTTTCAACTACGTTTCAGTTACAGACATCTAGCTCAAGCTAAGAACAGACAGCACATAAGCCACTTTATGGTCGCAAATGCAGTCTTCCTTGGTGAATGCTCCTGTCAGCTTGAGAATTTGCTGTTGTGTAACAAAGACATCAATAGATGTTAATTCAATCCAGCTAATTGCTGAGTTCAACTGAGTTTCCCTGTTCATTCTATACATTCCAGGGGTACAGAATTATGGGTCACTGGGGTTTTTCCTCTCAACACTTGAAGCCTTATTCCCTATTCTCATCTTACTTACATGAAAAGTCAAATGGACTTATCTTTGCTACTTTTATAGGGTAAGACTTTTTTTTTTTCACTTCGGTTTCTTTCAGAATTTTTATCTTCTTCTTTGACTTGCTATAGCTTGGAACTTACACATATACATTGGTGTTTTCTGTGGTTCCTGGATCTTTGCTTGGGTGTAGTGTGATCCTGGACCGTCTCAAGCTTCGCAGTACCAACCCTCCTGTTCTTTTCTCCCACCTCCACCACACCCATTACTCTTCAGCTGTAGTCGGTTTTGGCTTTGATTTTTTTTTTTTTTTTCTTTTTGAGCTGAGGACCAAACCCAGGGCCTTGGGCTTGCGGCAAGCGCTCTACCACTGAGCTAAATCCCCAACCCCTTGGCTTTGATTTTTATCTCGTCACTTTTACTTCTTAAGGTCCTGGATATTTCAATGCTGCTTTCCAACTCTTTTATCTTTGCTTTTTAGCTTTAACTACGTCTGAGGCACATTTTCAGGTCCAGACATTCCTTCCTCAACCTTCCAGCTTACTATGCTCATGAGATGCATTCATTTCTGTTTCCATGGGCTCTTTTTTAATTTTTATCATTTCTCTAGTTCTTTCTCACAATAAAGAAAAGCAGTTGGGGTTGGGGATTTAGCTCAGTGGTAGAGCGCTTGCCTAGCAAGCTCAAGGTCCTGGGTTCGGTCCCCAGCTCCGAAAAAAAGAGAAAGAAAAAAAAAAAAAAAAGAAAAGCAGTGTGTGTATGTAAGTTATACAGGAATCAGAGCATGTGTGGAGGTGGAGAACAGCCAGCAGTAGTCTGCAGTAGGCCCTGAAGTTGGCATTTCAGTACTTTACAAATCAAAACTAGAAAAGTTTCTTAAGAGTTGGCAAATGTAAAACTGTCACCCACATTCTTCAAAAATTACTATGTTCCTCATCACCACCTTTATAGATGTTTCAGCTTTTACTGGAGGTCTAAGAAAGTCATTGCAGAAAGGATGAAATAATGGTCAAAACTGGAGATCATGTTAAACAAAATAAGTAAGATACAGAAAAAGTAAAGATCTTATGTTTTCTCTCATGTGGAATCTAGATTTAAAAAATAAAGACATGGAAGTAATAAGGGAAATATATAGAAAGAGAAAGAGGAAAAAGAGGAAGGCAGAAAAGAAATAAGTAATGGAAGAAATATGATCAAAGTATGTTATATACACTAATAGAAATGGCATAGCCAAATGCTATTTTATATAAATGATAAATAGTCAATAAAGCTAAGTCAATGAAGGAAAAGTAGAAAGCAAAATTACTTCAAGTTTGGAGGACTTATATGTAAGCATAACGGAAAACATTTCCAGCAAAAAGAGCACTGTGCTACAAGGAGAATAATCTTACCTGCAGCATGCAGCTGATCTGCCAAGTCATACAGCAGTTTAAAGTTCTCTCCACTCTTCAAGCCCCGACCTCATTTAAAACAAACAAACAAACAAATGAATGAATGAATGAATGATGTGCACACAAGTTGTACTCTGCCCAACCTCATGTCCATATTACAGCTGCCACATTAAGCACACCAACTCCTCTACAAAACCTGTTTTGACTTCTGTGAAGCATTCAGCATTGCAGCTACTTAACTACATAAAAAACACTATATTTGTGGTTTCTCTGCAATAATGAAAACACTTTAAGTCCAAGATGCCTGATCCACAGCACTCTAGGTCACTGCCATATCTGTGGTATTAGCAAACTCTTATTAGCATTTGGTAAATATTCCCTGAATGACTAAACAAAACTTCTGGCTAGATCTCAAAATCCTTGAGAGCAAACACACTCTACCTATTATAAATGCAACAGGCCCATCATAGAACACATATGGACTAATAATTCCTGAAACTACAAGCTGATACACAAGACAAACATCTTTGCAAAATATTAAATCATTTCTTCTGAATGCCACTTGAGCAATAGATGGATATTGGGAACATTAATTAAAAATCACATTAATCCTTACCTTTTCAGTCAGTCAGCTGACAAATTTCAAAGGAGTATAATATACAAAAAGATGTTAAGTCCTACACCACATTCAGGTCCTGATATTAACTGTGAAGGGCTTTCCAAGTATCATTCACACAGACCAGTATAACACTCAAAGTCATTAAAAGTAGAATGGAGAAGGGGATTTATATACAACTCCGAGATTCCAACCACTTTTTCTACAATTCAGAAGCCAATCAAATGCCACAAAAAAACATGGACATCTCTAAAACCAAGATACCGTGTAGCAGAGATATGCAGATGAGATTTGTGCCTTGCTCCCCAGTGCCAGATGTGAGACAGAAAGCCCACATTTTATTTATGGTCTAATTTCACATTCCTGGTAAAAATTACCAATATTACTGTCATCTGTAAAATTAAAATGAATCACCTTTACTCGAGACTACAGACTCAGCTCAGTAGCACAGTGCTTGCTTACCAGGTTCAAGACCCTGGAGTCCATCCCCAGAAGCACCGAAACCTAGATAAAAGTCTGTTCCTTTGAAGAGGTCTGTGTACTACATAGCTTATGTCATCTTTTACATTACTATTCACTTACCACCAGATACCACCACTTTGGCACCAGTTAGCTCTGGTCGGTCACTTTTTGTCAATTTCTGGTCAAGCCACTCTGATATTCCTGCTGATGAAGAACTTGGTGCTACATACATTGACAGACAAATTAAAAATGATGAGGACTTCAAGTACATAGTGGTAATTATTTTTAAGACCAACACAAAAACATTCAATTCTAGGAAACTTAAGCTCATGAACTTTCACAGTCCCAATTTCATTTTCTTTAACTAAAATGTGTTAAGAGAGCACAACTCTTTTGAGAAGAGTATTCAAATAAGATGCCAGACATGTTAAGTGGAACCCCTATTTTCTTCCATTATTACATTCTTCTATTATGCTGAATCACTCAAATGCCACAATAGGAAACAGTAATGAGAGTTAAACAGCCCTGATACAAATGTAACAGCTTCATTGTAATTTATCTTCTCTCCTACTCTTTAATCTACCAAAGTGATTATCTTTGTACCAAGATGATATGAAACAGACATAAATTATAATTATTTATAGAACCCTGGAATATGAGTCAGTTGAATTTTTACTTTGCATTAGAAATTAAGTAGAGGCCATCCCTTATTCTAAAATTAGCCAAACAAACAAGAAATGCCAACCTATCATAAAGGCTCACATGGATACTTACCCTTTTCTGAACTGGCACTACCTCCACTTGCTGCTGCAGCCTCAAAAGATGTTCCTCGAACAGAAAACACCTTCACTTTCTCATCACATTTCACTGTACACAATGCATTTCCTGAAACACAAATTTTATTATGAGGAAGGAATGCCAAAAGTATTGTTCTTAGACTCAGAATTTATTTTATGAAGATGAAGCAAAACTAACCATGGACAGGTGTTTCCTACCCCCGATAAGTGGAGAGGAGGAGCAAGCAGGGTGAAGACCTTCACCAGAGACTGCCTGTACAGTTCTGCATGTCTTTTAAAGCCAGAGTTACCGCCTGGAATCAACAAACTGAAGCAGGTGGCTGTGGTGAGAAGGTACCTCTCAGCAGCAGGGAGTGGGAAGTAAGCTTCTTTCTCCCAAGTCAACTCTATCACCAACCAAAAATATGAGCTGCTATACCTTAGTACAAATGCAACTGCTATTCATGTCAAAGGAAGATAATGTGGAAGCATGGCAGGGCATAAAATACAAGTTCAGAGAAACCAAAGTTTTAAAAGGATAAGACATTTCACAGTCTGAGTGACTGACACTATGACCAAATACTTGAATATTTGAAGATTTGAATATAATGAAAATTACAGGTCTGATGGAACATACAACAACTGTAACTAGAACAAAGGCAGTAACTGAAATTGCTGCCTTCTCCAGCCCCACTGGAGATCAATGTGCTTAGAAATAATTAATCAAAGAGATGCTGAAATGAATTGCTTAATGCACACTGAACTTCAATTGCACATTGAAAGCAAAGACTGAGAATACTATTTTCAAAAGGGTTTGCCTGTCAAGGTACTACTTATAAAATATAGCCACCTAAACAAGAACTGAACAATGACAACAGCAATAGCTATGCTAAAATGGAAGGGTGGGGTCTCACAGGTCCCATCACTAAACAAAGAAGTAATGACTGCCGAGAGAGGGAGAACTAGTCTCTCTCAGGGATGAACCTTTAATTGGTTGTCCAATACAACTGGCTATCCAAACAGAAATAGCCAGCTCTGAAATCATATATATACAAGCAAACTAAACAGATATGGTAGCTGTATTTATATAGTTATGCATATGTGTATGTATATGTGTGTGAAAAAGAAAAATGGGCCATCAATTGACAGCAAAGGGAATGACAGGAGAGGTTGGAGGAAGAAGTGATATAATAACATCACAATTAAAATTTTAAAATACATATATATCACATGGCAAACTTAATTTTTATTAACCACTGTCGGGGGAGATGTCACTCCATAAACCGTTAAGGCCAGTATAAAAGCACTGTGTACGTAATAAATCAGACAGAATGCCATGGTGGGGTCTAGTAGCTATTCTCAACTAAAGCATTTCTCAGAAACCTTTAAGATGGTCCATTTAATTGTAGGTTTGTTTCCAAATCCTATTTTTAAGATTTATGTATACTGTGAAAATTAGCATGTTGATTATCTTCCTTAGAACTTACCTGCATAGATAGTTCTCACAAATGTGTCAGGTGACTTGATCTCAATGATGTCAGAAACTGGGGCAACATTAAGTTTGGCTGCTACTCTGGGCAGAAGGTTCTGAAAGAAAAAAGCAGTGACTTACACAAAGTCAAGCTGACTGATATAATGATCAACAATGGCATCTTCTAAACCCCTTTAAAGGGAGATGGATCTTCTGCATAAATTTGAATTCAAATTCAAATATTTCACACTTCACATGTATCTTTGGACAAGGGACATCAGTCCAGCTTTTGAGGTACTCTTTGAAATTAAGTGTCTACCATTTCTGTATATTAAGAGTAATAGAAGATTTATAGTAATAAGAAGCTGATTCAATTTGATAAATTATGAGATCTACTGCCCTAATAAATATCAAGTACAAAATGTGACAGTTATGGATCCCTGAATTTAAACAAGAGAAAGAGAAAAAAATCAGAAGAGTAAAATACTGGAAAAGCTTTTATTATATATATTTACTAGAAAATATAAAAGAAAAATTTCAACAGACCGTACAATCTTTGTCAAGTTCATGTTGTATAAACAGATCAAGTACAGCAGCCCTTGTGTGTCACACATAAAATGAACACCAGAAACAAGCATGCATGTTCTTGTTGACAAAGGCAAATGACAGCCATATGTTATACATGTGTAACTTTGTTCATAGTAGCCAAATCTGTAAGCAGGTCAAAATCCCCTTGGGTGTTAGTTAGCACATCTTGTAGTGAGAGGAAAGAGAATCTCTACATGTCCAGTTAAAATTCTACTATGATTCCAGGATTCTAAAGCAGAAGAGAGTCACTTAGTGAAGATTAAATTTCCAAGTTCTGGACTGAGGTTCTTTTACATGATATATGTAATTTTAAAAGAGAAGCACTGCTTTTTAAAAGATTTATTTATTTTACGTGAATACACTGTAGCTGTCTTCAGATACACCAAAAGAGGGCATCGGATCCCATTACAGATGGTTGTGAGCCACCATGTGGTTGCTGAGAATTGAATCAGGACCTCTGGAAGAGCAGTCAGTGCACTTAAATACTGAGCCATCTCTCCAGTCCCGAGAAGCATTGATTTTTTTTATCCCACAAAGATTCTTCATAGTTCATTCAGTGGTTCCTCCCTGGCTTTGTGACACTGCTTCTGGAAGGCATGCATTCAAGATCACACCACAAACTGGTTCTCTCTCTTCTGTAAAGATTCTTCCAAACTATCTGTCATTCTACCTCACTCTGTATTCTCCCACATGCACATATAATTACAATGTATTAGCCTTGACTAGCATGGACTTTTGTTCTAAAAATAATTTAATATCCACGCTGTATAACCCCAAACAAGGATTCTAAGCACTCTGAAGGTAGGGGTTGTGTGTTTTCTAGTTCTCTTCTGTTTCTGTCCTGTTTCTACTTAGTGACTTCCTACAAAGTGATATTACAAGTACTGACAGGATCAGTTTCCTGACTGTAGAATTTCTGAGGGAAAAAGTTATAGTGTGCATTTTGTCATACCTGCATTAGATAGTAATCCTCTTTCAAACATGAACTCTGGCCTTGACTACTAAAATGTACCAACATTAGTTTCCTTGCTCTGAAGATCCCCCCATTCCCATTTCCACTACCTCTCCACCCCAGAGGTCTCTTTCCCACCTTCTTGTGCCCTACCATCCTGTCTCTTCCTAAACACTCCTTCTTTCCTCTGAGGTCCCCTTTCTACTTTCATGACCCATACCCATACATACAGACACATACAAACATTCAAAGCTCAGAACTGCACACCAGAGAAAGAGTATGTTGTATTTGTCTTTCTGAATCTGGGTCATCTCAATATATGAGCTTCCAGATTCATCTATTTTCCTGAAATTTTCATTTTTATTTCTTATGCCATGCATTCACACATTTTCTGCATCCATTTATCTGCGGATGGGTATCTAAGCTGGTTCTATTTCCTTGCTATTGTGAGTAATTTCACAGTAATGTGTGTAAGTATCTCTGTGGTAGGATATAGGGTCCTTTGGGTAAGCCCAGGAATGGTACGGCTGGCTCATATGATAGTTCTACTTTTAATTAATAGTTTTTAATTAATACTTTTAATTAATAGTTCTACTTTTAATTCTTTGAGAAACCTGATTTCTATAATGGCTGAACTAGTTTATACTTCCACCAGCAGTAAATAAAGTTCTCTCTTCCCTACATCCTCACCAGAATGTCCTTTGTTTTCTTGATGATGGCTATCCTAATGAGGATGAAGTAGAATCTAAAGTTTTAATGTGCATTTCCCTTATGGTGAAGGAGGTGGAATATTTTGACGAGTACCCATGTGTTAAAGGCCTGGTTCTATCATGGACTGCACTTGAAGATGACAGAACCTTTAGGAAATAGGACCTATGGCAAGATTGTAGTGTACGTCAAAGGAAATACTGACTTGTTCATTCTTTCTTCTCTCCTCTCCTCTCCCTCCCCTTCTCTCTGTTTTCTGCCACTACCAGGTTAGCAAGTATGTCTTCTCATGTACTCTATCATGGACCATGACCTCCCAATTTACCTCAGGGCCAGTGACAGGACAGAGTGATTAAAATCATGAGCCAAGATAACATACCTCCTTTTCTCAGGTTATTTTTTTTTCACGGTGACAAAAAAGTAATAAACACATTAACAGGTTTGTCACAGACATACTATTGTCTCCCTATGCAATTCCTCCTATGGACTTTTCCTCATTTCAAATGCATTCACATTTGAAATGTATGTTACAGCACAAGCGTCTATCTACTTTGTAGCTCTTACTGTCAATCTTTTATCTGTCATAAAGTCAAGGCCAGAGCAATAAAATTTGAGGATTAAAACACAGTTTCACAGTCTTGCAGGTAAACTTTCGTTAACCAAACTCAAGATTTAATTACCCAACACAGAAGCAGTACTCTCAAGAGACTGGGTTGTCTACAAAGATTCATCCATCAATTTAGAGGGAGATGTTAAAATTTATAGTACCATGTATTGGCAATTTAACAATTTCTACCAAAAATGTTTAAAGCACTGTCTTTCACTCACCTGTTTTACTTTTAGAACTCAATTTTAAAGATATGCTACCGTACGTATACAAAGATGTATGTACAAGATTTTTTCTTTGAAGCAAGTGACTGAAATTCAACATCCTAGCTGACCCTGACTAACATGGAACCATTATGCAGACAAACACATTGTGAGCTAATATTTTCTAGATGTTATTAAGCAAAAGGTCCTAGTCACAAAACAATACAAATACGTATGTGCATGAACGATTTAAAGACTAATAGGAAGAGGCCTGAGAGAACATGTTCATTGCTAAGAGGTACACTCCTGAAATAGGAAGTGTAAGTTGGAAATATGAAAGGGATCTGTACCGTGTTCTTTATACTACTATACTACATCCAACTTTCCTACTAAGCGCATATTTGTGCACAGCTATTTTTCTTGTACTGAGGAATGAGCCAAGCTTTGTGCACATGAGTAGTCAAGCAGATTTACAAATCAGCCCCTTTTCTTTTTGAGGTGTGTGCATGTTTGTCTACATGCACATGAGTGCATACCTTTGTATACATCTGTACACATATATGAGGTGGCCAAAGCAGAACCTTCTATTGCGCTCCACCTTATTGCCTTGAGGCAAGGTCTCTCACTGAACCAGAAACTGACTCTTTGGGTTAGGCTGGTTGTCCTGTGAGCTCTCAGTATCTTCCTGTAACCAATCCCCACTTTTAGAGTTATAAGCACATGCAGCCATGCCCTTATATGGGTGCTGAAGACTTGAACTCAGACCCTCATTCTTGCAGAGCAGAGTTCTTACCCACTGAGCCATTTCTCTAGGACTCTCTTTTACTTTTTATTTTGAGACAAAGTCTTTCTAAGTTTTCCAGGCAATCCTTACAATTCTATTGTCTCCACTTCCTAGGTAACTGTGATTATACGTAAGCATTGGCTGCTCTTCCAAAGGATTCAGGGTCAATTTCCAGCACCCACATGACAGTTTACAAATGTCTTAGTTACTTTTCTATTGAGGTGACCAAGGCAGCTTGTAAAAAAGAAAAGCATTTGATTTGGGGTTCATGGTTCCAGAGGATTGGAGTCCATGACTACCACGGTGCTGGAGCAGCAGCTGAGCTCACATCTCCATCCAAGCAAGGCAGAGAACACTAACTGGGAATGGTATCTCCCAGTGACATACTTCCTTCATCAAAGTCACAACTCCTAATCCTTCTCAAACAGTTCAACCAACTGAGGACCAAGTATTCAAACATATGAACCTATAGGGGTCATTCTTATTCAAATCATCACAACCTAGTTTCAGAGGGCAACAATAGAAAAGCTAAAGCAGCCATCAGGCTGCCCTAGAAATTGGACCTCTCTTGCCCCTGACTTCCCTGGAACCAAAGGATTCTATACTCCCTGACTACCCTAAGTATTCAAAAGATGACGTAATCTGGGTTAGAAATTTGCCCATGTCCCAGTGTTATGAGGGGTGGTTAAGAACAGCAGATTACAAACTCATTGTGCCAGTAGAGATGGGACCGCACATACTTCAGAAGATCCACTGCTCTTACCACACATGCATTCGGAGAATGCAGGATTTGATATGACATCATAATATCAGAATTAGAGATGCCAATGCTAAATAAACGCAAAGATAGCTGAGATTGGTAAGAGCTGTAAAGCCTGCCGGTGGGACACAAGGCCTAGTGTCTACTGAGAGACAGACTTCACAGAGGTAAAAACCAGAACAATTTAGATATAAATATTTACTGATGTCTATAGATAACCTTTTCAGGTTGGACTGAAGCTTTCCCCACTAAGCATAAAACTACATCCATGGTGACAAAGAAGCTCTTAGAGGACATACTACCAAGGTGTGGGTTTCCCCAGATGATAGGGTCAGGCAGTGGACAGCTTTTATGTCCCAGGCAGGTCAGGGGCTAGCCAATATTGGAAACTTTATTGTACATGTAGACCCCAGAGTTCAGGACAGGCAGAGAGTATGAGCAAAACCGTAAAAGAGACCATAACTAAACTGATCTAAGAGACTCATAATGACTGAGTAACTCTCCTTCCCTTTGCTCTCTACTGGATATGAAACTCCCCTTTCCAGATGAAATCATGTTTGAGATACCCCGGCCCCCTCTTGTTCTTAACATACAGGGGTAATCTCTGAGTTCCAGAATCACCAATTGCTAGATGATCTTAAAGGTGTCCAGTGGTCTCATAAACATGTTTGGCCTAAACTTCATATTCTCTATAAAACAGGTCTTCTTCCCCTTGCCCTAAAGCTCACAGGAGTGCAGCATGAAATCATAGACCCGTTTACAGTTGAAGATGATCCTGAGGAAAATTCAGCCTCAGAACTCCCTCCTGTCTCCAACTGATGAGGCCCCTACCCAAGCCCCAGGGACACCATGAGGACTGAGTGATGACAACCCCGACCCCCTTATAAAATATAATAACTTCAGGAAGCCCTATGGTTGGGTCTTCAGAGGAAGCGGGAATGAAAGACTAAATCTTTTGGGTTCAGTCTTCATCTTAGATAACCTGACCTAAGGCTAAATCAAGTTAATTAGCAGCACCAGTTTCCAGGGTACCCCCCAACAAGACCTACATCTAGCACCAGTGTCCAGGTTATTTCCCAACAAGTCTGCATCTCCAGGTAATAAGCCTGTCCCTGACACTTCACTTCCTAACAACCACCAGTCAGGAGGAAAACAGTTAAGTTTATGGTTTGGCTCTCAGCACCAGTCAATTAATTATGTTAAAGGCCATAATGCCCCACACCCCAGTCAGATGTGTGCCAGCTGGATACCTTCTTGCCTCTACAAATGCATGCCTGAAACTGGCCTGGGGGGGGAGGAGATCCCATTCTCCTGAGTCAGAGACTGTGGTGTGGCCCAAGCTCCAGCTTGAATAAAGAGACCCTAATACGACTACATTGAATTCAGCTCCATGGTAGTTTTTTGGGGGTTCACAAATGTTTGCTGGCAAAACAATAAGAGTGCATATGGTCAGACTATACCCATCTTTAATGCTATCCCAAGCTATAACACAGTCCTTCCCAAACCCCTAGACAGACTTCTATTTTCTATTATTTCCACCAGCCATCCAAGTAAATCACTCTAAATGAATAACTGTAATTCCAGCACTTGGGAGGCAGAGTCAAGTGTTTGAGGCCAGAGTGAGTACCAGGACAGACAGGGTTATAGAGAGAAACACTGCCTGGGGATGGGGGGGAGGGGGGACGACAACCACACAGGACTAAACACACAGAAAAAATTCCATTTAACAATAGTTTTATCTGGGCCAATTAGAAAACCTGAAAGTAGCAGGTTAATAAATTTAATAAAATTCTAAAAGGATAGTTACCTCTGTGACAAAATTTGAAAATTTGATGAAATCTTGAAAGAATAAATGTTAGCAGTATGCCCTTTAGTGCAAGCAAGTCAGGACTGGCTATTTAAATAAAGACCATTACATTTCCAGCCCAGTGAAATTCATGCTGTTCAAGTAGAAAGGTCAGACTTCCCTTCTCACCTTTCCAAAAGCAGATGCTCCAGCACAGATGTGTGTGTAACTGAACTGCTTCTGAGTTTCCAAAATCAATGGTGTGAGTTCCTCTGAGAAGTAAACACATTTTGTGAAACACATTTCATGCCATCTTCATAATCATATATTCGAGCAGAACAGACACCACATTTTCCCACTGGAACACCTCACCTGGAAGAAGGCCTTTGTACGCATCATGCTGAGCCACCAGAACCTTTGCCACGCCTGCTACTTTACAGAGATCCTGTACCACCTGTGATAAAGAGAAGGGTTTCTAAGTATCGACCTAAGAGACACAATGAACCAACAGTTATGTTTTAACCAAGCATAAAATCTTAATGGCCAAGTATGAAAATTTATTTTTGTTTGATTTTAAATGGTACAGAAGTATAAATAAGAATGCCCCCCATTGGCTCATATACTTGTAAGCTAAGTTCCCAGCTGACCAGATGACAAACCCTGTGAAAGGATTAGGAGGTGTGTTCTTGCTGAGAAGGTGTGTCCCTAGGAGGAGGTGGAGGAGTAAGGGGGAATAGGGTTGAGGTTTCAGAAGCCCACACAAGGCCCAGCCCTCTCCCTCTCCTTCCCTCTTCAATCAAATTAAGAAATGTCCTGCAGACTTGTTTATAGCTACTCTTATAGAGGCATTTTCTCTTCTCTGATGATGTGTCAAGTCGACTTAAAACTATCTAGCACAGCCAATAAAAATAATTTAAAAAACAAAAAACATTGTTGCTTTTTTTGTCTTATTTTGGTATTCTTTCTCCCCAGAAGGGTCTTGCTACCAGCCTTACCTGGCCTAGTATTTATTACATAGCTCAAGCTGGCCTTGATCTTGCAACGATCTTCTACCCTCAGTCTCCAGAACACTATGATTACAAACATTCTACCATACTAGTTTTTTTTTAAATTATTCTTTCAAAATAAAGTTTAAAAAATAGTTATGTGTATGGAGAGGGCATATATGCACAGAGTACAGGGGCCTAAGGAAGTCAGAGGTGCTGGGTGCCCTGGATTAGCTCACAGGTAGACGTAGGCTGTCAGCATGGGTGCTGAGCATCACGCCTGGTCCTCAGCAAGAACATCTGTACGCTTCAACACCGAGCTATCTCCCCAGCCCTTTCTAAAAGAAATTCTCAAAGAAAATTACAAGTCAACTGATTTTTCTATGAACTGACCTATTCACACTATAGAAATTCTACCTTAACAAAACAAAAGAACTGGGTGGAAGGGAAAACTTAGCAGTTAAGAGCACTTGCTATTCTCAGAGGTGACCCAGGTACAGGTCCTAGCATCTACATGGCAGCTCAGAACTATCTGTAACTCCAGTTCCAAGGGTTCTGATAGCTTCTTCTGGCCTCCAGGGCACTGCATGCTTGATTCTTACATGAGCACGCAAGCAAAACTCATTTATATAAAATAAAAATAAATAAAATTCCTTTTAATACTAATTGATAAACCAAAATCAACAGCTTTTATTCAAATTTAGTTGAAAACTATGCTTTTTTATTGATACTAATTTTAAGTGCATTATTTTAGGAGGAGAAAAGAAAAAACTGGATGTGGTACCCAATACATGGGAGGATGAGGTAGGAGGATCACAGGTTCTAAACCAGTGTGGGGTAGAATGACATCCACTCTCATAAATCCAAAGGGAAAAAAGAAGGGAGAAGAGGAAGGAAGGACTAAAATGAGATTCTATCTATCTATCTATCTATCTATCTATCTATCTATCTATCTATCTATCTATCTAATAACCAAGCCAATAAAACACATTAGACTTGGGACCTGTTGAGAGTGAAGGCAAAACTTCTCTAATGTTGACTGCACTTCATTTGAATGAAGAATGTAGAGTAAGATTAATAACTCCAAGAAATAGCGATAAATCTTCAATTACAGCCCATGGTCAACATGGAGTTTACTGCCTACACACATATACTTATCTACAATGAACAAAAGTATTTTCTTGTTTAACTTCTCATTTTTTCCTGTTTAGAATCAAGAATGGATTCTGAGAAACCTTTGACTACTCTGATTTTCTGTACAAAAGGCAATTAGCATTCTTCCTTTAAAGTAACTTCAGTATGAGTGGTTTCTGCTTATCAGTCTCATCAGCCACTACTGTCTTCCATTTGCTAATTCACTGATGAATGGGCACAAGAAGCTGTGCCTCCTAACCTCTTCCAAGGACTAAAAGGCTCCACCCACAGTGTTCCCTGAAAGGAAGACACAAGAGGACTGTGCTGGCCGAGTGCTGAACAGCACACCACACTGTCTTACACACACATGTACCGGCACTTAGCATCTCTGGTTTCAAGAAAGTTCCCAGTTAAGAAACCCACTTAATTCCAAAGTTGCTACACATCAGCTTGGATATAAAGAGGAACAGATTTTCCTACTAGAATTATTTTTTTACTGTCAAATTTCCAGTACTACATAGAATAATCACTTTCAGTTTATTAAAGCTGAAGAAAACAATACAAAACTAAAATCTGTCTACATTATTAGCAGATACCTTTTTTTTTCTCCATCTTTGTTAAATTGGGTATTTCTTATTTACATTACAATTGTTATTCCCTTTCCTGGTTTCCGGGCCAACATCCCCTTAACCCCTCCCCCTCCCCTTTTATATGGGTGTTCCCATCCCCATCCTCCCCCCATTACCACCCTCCCCCCCAACAATCTAGTTCACTGGGGGTTCAGTCTTAGCAGGACCAAGGGCTTCCCCTTCCACTGGTGCTCTTACTAGGATATTCATTGCTACCTATGAGGATGGAGCCCAGGGTCAGTCCATGTATAGTCTCTGGGTAGTGGCTTAGTCCCTGGAAGCTCTGGTTGGTTGGTATTGTTGTTCATATGGGGTCTCAAGCCCCTTCAAGCTCTTCCAGTCCTTTCTATGATTCCTTCAACGGGGGTCCCGTTCTCAGTTCCGTAGTTTGCTGTTGGCATTCGTCTATGTATTTGCTGTATTCTGGCTGTGTCTCTCAGGAGAGATCTACATCCGCTTCCTGTCAGCCTGCACTTCTTTGCTTCATCCATCTTATCTAGTTTGGTGGCTGTATATGTATGGGCCACATGTGGGGCAGGCTCTGAATGGGCGTTCCTTCAGAGCAGACACCTTTCTTTTTTTCTTTTTCTTTTCTTTTTTTTTTTCCGGAGCTGGGGACCGAACCCAGGGCCTTGCGGTTGCTAGGCAAGCGCTCTACCACTGAGCTAAATCCCCAACCCCAGCAGACACCTTTCTTAAAAATAAGAACAGGACATACACAGGACTACAACTGATTAAATATTGAGTACTTTAAAGAGATTTAAAGTAGTTAAAATCACAGCAAAACAAATAAATCTAACATCTGTTTTTATATTTGAAAACTGAGCAGACCAAAAAAATTGGCTTAACTCTATTATTAGACATTGTGGTAAACAGTAACTGTATAAGATTCAATAATCAGCTGGGTGGTGTTGGTGCACACCTATAATCCCAGCACTTGAGGGGCAGAGGCAGGCAGATCTCTGAGTTTGAAGCTTGGTCTACAGAATACGTTCCAAGGCACACAGACAGCCACGGCTACACAGAGAATCCTGTCTTGAAAAAAAAAAAAAAAAAAAAAAAACAAAGGAAAAAGGTTTGGGGTTGGGGATTTAGCTCAGTGGTAGAGCGCTTGCCCAGCAAGTGCAAGGCCCTGGGTTCAGTCCCCAGCTCCGAGAAAAAAAAAAAAAAAAAAAAAGAAAAAAGGTTCAATAACCATCAAGAGGAATGAGATAAAGAAGCCTACATAACCCCGAACCTGCTGAACAGAGTCCTGTAAATACCCATTTCATGCAAGGAATCAGAAGTGACACTATCATTCTAAACCTGCATTACTATGTGCTCTACACCAACAATTTAATAAAATATATAACCTGCTAAAAAAAAGAAACATTCTCTCTCTACACTTACTCCTTCATGAGGGCCAACCTCCCATCACACACTCAGCAATTCTGACACAGTGGAGAGGAACCGGTAACTACAGCTCTGTAGTCTTAATAGGTTCCTGTCTGCACAGCAGAATAAAGTTTCCCAAGAGTTAGTTTCCGAAGTTGTTACTTAACAACCACAAAAAAACCAACATTTACCACCAGCGGAAATTTGAGAAGATTGAGACATAGATTTGAATTCTTCTACCAATTAAATGTTAGCACATCTGATACTTTGTCCAGATTGACCACTTTCTGGAATCAGAAGCAATTAATATCATCAGTACATAAGGGATCTGCTATTAGCCTCGAAGGGGACTCAGATACCATTCTACTTGGTATCTGATGACACAGGATAGTGCCAGCAGAACTAAATCAAGCATTCCACCTCATTTTGAAAGATAAAACGCTTCACGAGAAAACCTTTTAGTTCTTTTTTCATATACAATAATATCTGTGACACTGGCCATTTACTGAGGACTAGAGCGCAGTTTGGGTTATGGTCCTAGGCATAGTTCTGTTGCCATCTTTCACTGGCTCTTGATGGAGACTATATTTGCTATGGCTGACCTTAAAAAGCTCTCACCTTGTCACATTTTGTTCCAGCTACTAAGCAGGACACTTCACCTCCAAGACGTCCAGCTGCAGTGATAGTGTTTAGAGTAATGGGTGCTAGAGAATCATTCGCATGCTCAGCTATTACCAAGGTGCTCTGAAAACGGAGCAACGAGGCCTAAAAGAAAAGGAAAGAAACATTAATTTAGTCTTTCAAGATAACTGCTATGCATGTGGACTTTAAAGAAAACATTTTGATATGCAGTGCTCAGTTTTTTAAGTGTAGTAATAAAATATTTCCTTGATGGCATAAATTAAGTGTTACCTAACAAAAATCAAGAAGCCTTATGTCAACTTGACACAAACAGAGTTATCTGCAAGGAGAGAACCTGAATTGAGAAGATAACCCCATAAGATATGGCTGTAAGGCATTTTCTTAATTAGTGATTGATGGGGGAGGGCCTAGATCTTTTTGAGTGGTTCTATCCCTGGGCTGGTGGTCCAGGCTGAGCAAGTCAGTAAGCAGCACCCCTCTACCACCTTCTGCCTCCAGGTTCTTTACCTGCTTGAGTTCCTGTCTTGATCTCCTTCAATGATGAAAACCAATATGGGAGTGTAAGCCAAATAAACCCTTTCCTTCCCAACTTGCTTTTTGGTCATGGTGTTTCACTGTAGCAATAGAAACCCTAAGACAGCTTCTTTCTGTCTTCCTTTTTTCCCTCCTTCATTTTTTAGTTTTTCTTAACACTAAAAAAAAAAAGTATATCAAAACAATTTTCCCACTATATACAATAAATATCTGACACAGACCTCAATTTAAAATCTTTAAACATAATCTATTAACTGTCAAGCTAGGAATTGGACAAATTCTATCACTAATTACATTCAGTTACACACCAGATTTGTACTAGGAATATTAAAACATTAGTATATTCAGAAATAATAAGTTTAAATCAGTTACTAAAGTTGATTCCCATTAATCTGGGGAAAAATCATTCAATATCAAAGTAGCTAAAAGCAGAATCCTATTGTTAAAAGATGACACAAAAGGTTGGAGATGGTCACTTGGTGAAGGTGCCTGCCCTATGCCTCAAGTCCCAAGTTCTACCCCAGACACATACGGTGAAAAGAGAGCAGTGATTCCACAAGTTGTCTTCTGACCTCCATGTGTGCACTGTGGCATGTGCACCTTCCACTGAAGGATGTAATTTTAAAAAGTTATAAAGACACCAAGGAGCAATTTTGCTGCTGTTTCAACTGTTTGAATATGCTTTAGAATTAAAAGGGAGTGAGCCAAACTTGTATCTACCTAGCACAGAATATCAAACCACCACCAAAACACAGTTCGTTGTCGCCCAGAATATTTAAAAAAAAAAAAAACTAACAAGAATAGTCTCCATGCTCAAAGATTTCATGGAAAATAAGACTTCTTTGTGTATAGCCAATTGTAAAACAGTCTTTCAAATGAAGAGAAGCAAATGGTGAGAGGGTAGATCATGAAGTACATTCAGTAGAGGAAAGGGAGTAAGCTTAGGAGTCAACATGAAAAGATGAGAAATGGCAGCAGAGATGTGAAAGAAGAAGAAAAGACTGGATCTGGTCTTGTAGGACTGCATGAGAAATGAAGAAAAAGGAAGTTAGACCAAATAGCACAGGTGTGTGCCTTCACTTAACAAAACTGTTCACTTCTACAACAGGAGTGAAAAGAAAGCTGCACAAAGCTAAGTCAAATTTAGAAACTCACAAGGGAAGGGATGAATGAAGGGGAGTAGGTCTGCCCCCCACCCTTGAGACCACCCACCCAAAAGAAAGACAAGTCCAGTTTATGTGCCCATATACTCACTGGAGCATGGCCAAACTCCTGGTGGCAAGCCCCTTAAAGAAAACTAAGTTTGTGGGCTGGGGATTTAGCTCAGTGGTAGAGCGCTTACCTAGGAAGCGCAAGGCCCTGGGTTCGGTCCCCAGCTCCGAAAAAAAAGAAAAAAAAAAAAAAGAAAACTAAGTTCTTCCCTACCTCCACCCGCATCAGAAGTCATCAATTTTAGAGAGCTAAACGTCAGCATCCTTATCAGTTTTAAAGAGTTCTCTTTGATGGTTTTCTGTAGAGGGTATTTTAGGGAGAGACGGTATTCACAGAAGCCTTCTATGTCCCTCTTTCTCAACTGCAATTCTGTAGTCATCAATACCATGGCAAAAGTATTGGCCCCCCTCCCCCTTTACAGTCAGCAGGGTGATGGACCATGGACTTACACACGGTTTCTGGCTACAGTGCAGACCACAGACCACATGGTCCTTGGGGTCAGTAGATGCCACTGACCTCAGCATGGTCTCCTGTGGCAGTGTAAAGCACGGATGTCAACTCGGTCCTATTCCATTGAACACCAATTGGTGGCAGCACAGGCCAAGGACATCAATGTGGCTTCAGGTGGCAGTATAGGAATCATCATGGCCCTTGACAGGCATCATGGTGCACACCTTTAATCCCAGCACTCAGGAAGCAGAGGAACTCTTAGTTTGAGGCCAGCCTGGACTACAGAATGAGTTCCAAGACAGCTGAGATTGTTACACAGAACAAACATATCAAAAAACTGTCCACATGAACCTCCAACTTTAAAGCAGTTTAGGGCAGAGGAAAATGGATACTACAGTGGCCTCCATAGAGGTCTTTTGGGGAGGTCCAATCCAGAAAACAAACCATTCTTTAGCTTAGATATCCTGTTATTGTTCAGAGCCAGGCCAATCATGTAGCTAGCTGGGCAGCATGCTTCAGGGCTGAGCTGGAGTGCAAGCTCACATCAGGTTGCTGCACATCACCCTGTCAGCTCTAGTCACTCCCGCCCATCCACTGCAACCTTCTCACACGGCTGTTATCATGTCTCTAGTTCTGCCTCTCCAGCACTCATTCATCACTCCATTCCTGTCTTTCCCATCTCTCCATCAAATATTCATTTGTTGTAGTGGCACTAGAAACTGCAGTGTGTCACATAGCCTTTTTCTTTCTTTTTTTTTTTTCTTTTTTTGCCCAGACAGCTTTGCATACATATATTCATTGCAAGGAGTTGTTGGTCTGGTTCAAGGTTTTTTTTTGTTTCTGAAGCATCATTAATATTGGACCATTGCTGTGACTCCTCTCAGATATCCTGCTGCTGCCCAGAGTCAGGGTGATTTTGCAACTAAGTAGGGCTCTCTGGGACAGGTTCTGTGTGAGGTCCTGGCTGCTGCACACCTTCCTGTCCTCAACGTCTGCCATCCCAGGCTTTGCCAGGTTCAACCTTTGTGTCTGTAGCCTGTGAGCAGCACTGCTGCCCTGTGCCTTCTATCTCCCAGCAGAGCAAACAGCACAGGCCACAGCTACAGCGGCTCCATAAAGGAAGCCAGCCTGTAGGCCTAGAGCCAGCCTCATTCAGCAATGACTTGTTTCTATGGGAGCTCCAAAGGGATGCATATCTCCTTGTCCTGGGTGCCAACAGCCCCACTGCTCATCAAGAATGACTTGTGTTTATAACCTGCTGGCTAAGACAGAAGAGCACAGGGTATAGATTCATTACTCTTCTGGCTCTGTTCAGCCATCTTTCCTTGTGATTTTGTGTGTCCACATGTAAAAGCATCTAACTATAAGCCTCCTCAGTCTTTTTTATTTGGTTGTTTGGAAGCTATTGCTGACCCTTGCAGACTCCTTTTTTGCTCCTAGGAACCTCTATGTGTCTCTCAGACTCCAAGCTCTACAGCAGGTACTGGTAGCCACAGTCATCTCTCTCTTTCCCCTTATACAATTTCAAATAATCAATTAATGTGACAGATATTTTATTCCTACTTCAGTCTCAGAAACACCAGATTAAAAATAAAAACATGTTAACATACAGGACATGAACAGAATCAAAACAATGGTAAGGTGATTGATTCCAGACAAAAGTAAAAAAAAAAACGAACATTTTAATTTTAGATAGATTTATATGTATGAATGTTCAGCCTGCATGTGTCTATCTATATGCACCCTCTGGAACCCATAGAGCTCAAAGGGATCTATCAGATCCCCAAAACTGGAATTATGGATGGTTATGAGCCACCATGTGGGTGCTGGGACTCCAGTGCTCTTAACCACTGAGGCATCTCTCCATCACATAAAAAAAGTATTTTGTGTGTACATGTGCACACACACATATACTGAGCATGTGGAAGTCAGTGTATAACCTAAGGGGGTGAGTTCTCTTCACCATGCAGATTCCAGGGACCCATCAAATTACAACTGTCAGGCTTGATGGCAAGCACCTCCACCCACTAAGCCATCTCAATGACCTACAGTATTAATCTAAGAAAAATCTTAGCTGGGTAGTACAGACCTGGAATCTCAGTTCCTAATAAGTCTAAAATAGAAAGAACACAAATTCAAGGCCAGCCTTAGCTACAAAGTTATCAATCTGAATCAAAATAAAAAGTAAAAAGAGTTTGGGTATAAAGATCAATAGTAGAATACTTGTCTAACATCCCCGGTACCACAAGCAATAAAAATATAAAGTTAGAGGAAACCATCATTTTCACTACTGTGTAGTAAGATGCTTAGTAAACTTTAGTTTCCTAAGACTTTGCAATACCCTTTTAGACTTTCTACAGCCCCCAGAAGAGTTTTTGCTCCCCAAATACCCATTCATTCTTCCTACACTGATCCTACTTAATGTGCTTAGCATGTATCTTCTCCAGGCTACCAAACAGGCCGGGAGTGCTTTCACTATGAATTCACTATCTACTTTTGTGTCTGGCATACAAGTGGCACTCAGAGAATGCTGAGAGACCAAAGTATTTGAAAGCTAAAAAGCAACAGTTCCTGGATCATCTGTAGGTTAAGCACTGCTGTGACCTGATCAGAAGCAACTTAGTGGAAGAGGATCTGCTCTGGCTCTAGCTTAAGAAGGTAGTGCTCATCAGGGCAGGGGAGATGGCAGAATTTACAGGGATGAGAGCACACTGCTGGGCTTCCTTCCTGGAGCGGAAGAGAGAAATGAATGCTGGTGTTCAAGTGGCTTTCTCCTTTGTCCTGGTTTACTCCACTTGGAACATCAGCCCAAAGGACGCTGCTACCACTCTCAGGGCAGGTACCCCTCCTCAGTAAAACAACTCAGGAAACACATTCACAAACAAGCCCAAAGATGTGACTTATTAATGACTACATGTTTTTTGTTTGTTTGTTTTATTTTAAAGACAGGGTCTCAATATATAGCCCCAATGGTCTGGAATTCAATATATAGACAAGGCTGACCTCCAGCTCAAAAGATCTATGTGCCTCTGCCTCCTGAGTGCTGGGATTACAGACTAGTGTTACCATACTGGGCTCCCTAATCCAATCAAGTTGACAATCCAATTGGTCGACACAAGGTAGTACATTACTTGCTAAGTCACAGGCATAGATAACCCACCAGGCTTCTTGGGAATTTATCTAGATACTGACTACACTTAATTCCAAACAGTAAAATGTGATTTTTTTTTCCTCTTTTGCATTCCAGCCATTTGCCTATATAAAGCTGACTGGTCTATTATCGAGTAGCATACTTCTTGAGTGTAGAGTTTAGAGGTCATCACTTTCCCTATACCCTCTGAGAGCCACACTTATAACATCCACAGATCCCCCTACTCTCTCGCCTTTTTCTCCTTTACTCACAGCAAGCTGGCTTCCATCTCTTCATAGTCCTAAGCCAATCTCTTTGGTCACAAACACTCTTTGATGAGTCAGTCCAACGGACACATTCTGGCCCTTCTCTTACTTAAGCTCAACAGTACTCACACTATTTTGTTTACAGTGAGTTTCTTAGCATTCTCATCACTGCAACACCACGTCCTCGTACCCTGAGAAACCCTCTCATAACCCATTTCTTCCCAACCACCTTTAAGAAAGTAAATGGAATGAGATCCAGAGGGGTGGGAGAAGGGAGTGAGACTTTGTTTTGCTTTTCCTTCTTAACTAAAAAACAAACAGAAGGGGCTGGGGATTTAGCTCAGTGGCAGAGCGCTTACCTAGGAAGCGCAAGGCCCTGGGTTCGGTCCCCAGCTCCGAAAAAAAGAACCAAAAAAAAAAAAAAAAAAAAAAAAAAAACAAACAGAAAACAGTAAGAATGAACTATAAAATCTTGCCAAATACTATTTAAAGGGATTAAATAATATATACTTAAAGTCTCCTATCCCTCCTTAACATACATTTTATCATAATAAAATATATATTACATTTCTGTACTTAAAGTGCTTTAACCTCTTTCGTAATAAAACATAGCGGCTCTCAACCATGACTAGAAATGTCATTATGACATTGATTATAATATTAAAAACAGTCAATTTACTTCATTTTAAAAACAGACAAGACTCTTAGTAGACACATTGGCAGAGAGCATTAATTTTAATGAAATCATTTTATGCAATAAATTTTGTTTCAGAATCACACAAAAATTGGCTCCCTTCTTTCAAACGAAATTTAAATTTGCATGTGAATCAGAGTTCAATATCATTCATTAATGTTGGACAATGGGCTGGGAAAAATGTCCTGTCCTTAATAGTTCACAGCTTCTCGGTCATGACAGATGCTCCTTCCTGTCTGCCAATGAACACAGAAACAAGAGCACTCAAATGACCTGAAAGTGTTGCTTCACTTACTACATAAAAAATGTTAGGTACTTACTAACTGACAAAAAATTTTAAAAATAAATCAATAACTCATACAATAACCCAGCAAGAACACCAACTGCAAATCCTAGGCTGTTTTCTTTGTGTGCACTCTCTAGCTCTACGACTTGGTACAAACTTGCCTTCACTGAGGGGTGTCAGGACTGAATGACTATACTACCAATAGTTGACACACAGAGACAGGAAGATTACTATGAGTCTTGGGCCAGTCAAGTCCAGACAAGACCTTATCTCCAAAAGACAAAATAAACAAAAGCACCTTTGTTCAGATGACTTTAAGGATTTCCTCCAGAAGAACATTGCTCAGTGACACAAATCAGCTGAAACTGAAACTGCTTGGCTAGTAACAATGGCATTAGTAAAAACATATCTTTGGCTTTTTTCAAAGAAATCATAGCTACAGAGGGTTTTTTTTTCTGGTTTGTTTGTTTGTTTTTAATTTAGGAGTAGAAGCTAGAGAGAGCTCAGTGGATAAAACACTTGCCTAGCCAAGGGTGAGGGGGAAAAGTTTGAATCTCCAGAACCCATTTTTTTTTTAAAGCAGATCTATTGGCTTCCTGTAATCCCAGAATTAAAAATAATTTCAACAGCTAGAATACTCAGCTCCTGCACGCTTCACACACACACACACACACACACACACACACACACACACACACACACACACACAAACCTGCACCTGCACACATGAATATACCACATAAACAAACATGCAAAAAAAAAAAAAAAAAAAAAACAAAACCCAAAAGCAGAGATTTGAGATAAACCATTTTGGCTTTATAGTATTGTGTGTTATTTCTCAATCAAAATTACAGTGCTAAAACTAGTATGTGGAAGTCTGTGCTCTACAGTCTCACTATCTTTGTAGTTAGTTAAAACTTACACAGAGGGTGTTTACATAACACTGGGAACCTGGCAAACAACGCATTACCTAAGTGACTGAAGATCTGCACTAGTGGGGCAAACCAGTCTTGTGTGCCTCCTAGTACAGTGCACTGAGAGCCCAAATCACTTCTGATATCCTTGCCAACAATACAGGATGTACAGGATATAGTCATGAGGGAAAGGTCAGGCAGATCTAAATTGGGTGAGAGTCTACAAAACAGAATGCCTGTGCTCCATAAAAAACACCAATGTCAACTTGAAAGGCTGAGGAACTTTTCTAATAAAGACTAAATCAGCATGAGAACCAGAGGAACTGGGCTACCTTGGGAGGGGGTGTGTGTGTGTGTGTGTGTGTGTGTGTGTGTGTGTATGCTGTAAATCCTTGATTTGCCTGTTTTTGTTATACTGTAACAGAAGGCATGGGCTTTACTACAGAGCGAATTCCTTAGCCTCATCCTTATAAAATACCTAGGGACTGTTTAGAATTAGAGGGAATGTCTAGGACACACTCCCAAATAGTTTAGAAAAACAGTATGTGTGTACACTGAGAGATGAAATACATGTGTCAACTGTTAAGGCTGTGAAATTCGAGGAAGGGTTCTGGAAATGGTGAGGGATTTTTTTTTTTTTTTGGCCACTTTTCTGTAAACTTGAAATTATTTTAAAATTTAAAAAGTTAAATATGTTTGTGGGTCATTTGAGTGTATTCAAACCATTTCTTCTGTGCTTGCAGTTCAAATCTTAAAAATATTAATGACTTCAGAGACAGTACTCTACTACCCTTGACTTCTAATTTTAAAAATAAGTCAAGGTTACATTTCTTGGCAAATCACAACAAAGGTTTGGCAATGCTGCCTATGTATGGACACTGGCTATGTGGACTTTTCCCCCAGTAGCTCTACAAAATCACCAAATCCTAAATTCTCCTTACCACCATTATGCTGGGCATAAAACCTACCCACAAAATTGTCTGCAAGTACCACATAGGTCTTCAAGTCAGGTACTGGAGCTTGGAATTTCCCCCCAAGAAAACATAGCTTTCACTTGCTTATTGATTCTCTTATAGAGAGGAGGTCTAAAAAAAAAAAAAATCTCATGGGAGAAAGAATAGGATCCAGAACGATGTGTTGTTTGTTTGTTTTTTTTTTTTTTTTAACAAGGAGTAGCAACATTTAATGGAACAAGGCAGCAAAGCAGGGGCACCAAAAATAAAAAGTCTCCAAACTTCCAAGAAGCCCCTCAGTTGTGTCCCTGACAGAAAAATCCCAGTAGTGATTGGAGCAAAAGGCACTAAGATAAAAACTAGGTAGAAAAGTCACAAGACGTCTGAATAACCTGTAGGCCAAGGCTGACGAAATTGCTTCTGTAGCAACTTAAATGTAAATTAGAAAATCTGCAGGCTCCTAGAAACTGGTCAGCCTTCAACTGCTGTTCCTTACAGCACTCCCACAAGAAAAAAAAAGAATTTTTAAAGTCCTCGGGAAAACAGACAAGTGGTAAACTTTGTCACTACGGAAAAAGCATTGAGAACTTCCCACTGCAAACAGTTCCCAGGTTACTGAGCCTGGATCCCAGGCTGGTACGTGCCAGCCCCTCCACTCGGCCCTGTCCCACCAGCCAAGCCCCAGGCGCACAGCAGGAGGGCCGCCCGCTCAGCCCCTGCCCTTGACTGTGGGCTTTCAGGGAAGCCACAGGGGGCCCAGGATTTGAACTCTTCCCCGAGAGGATCTGCGGCGGCATCTGCCCCTCCTCGGGGACGCAGCTCCCCTCCAGGCGCGAGAAGCCAGAAGCCCAGAGTGCCGCGCGAGAACCAGGGCCGTGGGAACCCGGGCGGGGGGCTGGGGGTGCGCAACCCGGAAGAAGTCAAGGGCGGAGGCTCCAGAACTTTGACCCTAGTCTCGGGCACCGCACCGCCGATCTACACGGACGGTGGGAACTGTGGGAGCCCGTGACCTTCGCCTGACAGGGTCAGCAGGCCGCCACTCGGACGTCACCTGCTCGGCCCTCCCTGTCGGGACTCACCGCCCGCCGGAGCTGCCCAGGCGCCGCTGCTCGAAACATTGTCTCTGTTCTAGTTAGCCCAGCGGTACCCTCCGCCTCAGCTACCCGGAGCGCGCGGGAGCCGCCTCCGCCTCTTCCAGAGACCTGAACGCTCGCGAGACGCGAGCACGCGAGCTGACAGCCTAGGCCGAGGCTGCGGGGCTCGCTCTTCCCGGGGGCCTATTGGGCAGTCACGCAGCCAATGAAGAAAGTGGAAAGTTAGAGGCGGGACTTGGGAGTAGGGCAAAGGTAAGGGTGTGCACTGAGATGCTTGCACTGCGTCCCACGGCCGCCAGTTGTTTGGCTCTGTCTCAGACCTCCAATGGGAACGTGTGTCTGCACTGACTGGCCTGCTGTAGGCAGCTTTTCACCCGTGAAGGGAATCCCTTCACTCCATTCCTTCCTTTCCTCGCTCATATACGTGCAGTATCAGCTCTGAACCTGTAATGTGCCAACCGAACACAGTCGCAGGTGAGGAGATATTTAAACGTCCATTTAGGGGTCCGTCCTGGGGACCTGACGGGACTCAAAACAAAAGGCTATTAGTAAATAATATAAATGATTTAATGTCTGCTACTACCTGGGAGGTATCTATTGGAGTTGGTGGTATTTGAGCTGGATTCTTGAAGGAAACGGGGAGGGAGAAAGATATGATGGGAAGATCCTGCTACAAACTACACAGAAGGAGACAGAATGGGATGGAGGTGGACGACACAGCAGGCTAGGGTCAGGTTTGAGGTCCACACAGATCTTCTTACTCTCCCCTACCCTTAGTCAGACCCACTTCCAGCCCCTGGTATCAATGCCTGTGGCTGTTAAAATATTTCATGCTTTTTGGACAGACCAATCTATCTGCCTTCTGGACTGCTCAGGATGTCCCCTCAAAACTCAAGCCCTACCTTACAGGAGTGAGTTTCACTAGCCCACAATAGTATTTCTTCACAAAGATCTTCTTAGTTCCCCTACAATCAGTCTTTATCTTCTTCACTTAGTTTGTGAGCGGAGTGAGAACCCATCTTCTACAAGACCACCCTTGTGGAGGACTGGGACTGTGCCCACCTAAGCCCTTTGTGGGAGGGACTAGTATTCTATTTATCATTACTTTCTCCTTCCAACCCAACCCCCTACTGGGCTCAAGTCTAAATAGTATTGAAAGAAGAGAGAAGAGTGTGTTAAGTAAAAAACAAAAGGAATATTTGTATTAGAAAAACATCTTTAAAATAAGATATGAAGTACTTCCTTCCTGCCTCCATGACAAGGCAAAATACCAAAGAGGAGAGAATCTGGCACATCCCAGGCTCCAGTGAATCAGCAGTAGCCGTGCCCTGAAGAGGCACAGAGCCCATGGGGCATGATGATTCCGGGCAGAACAGAGCCAGTGCAAAGGAAGACACAGAAAATGTCCCAAATCTGTAACAAATCACCAGACTCACTCTGAAGACAGAAGAGTGTCCTTAAAGAACTTCTGGAGGGAGGGTACAGTTAGATATGTTTCTACATTTACATGTATGTCAAGTAGACAAATGTGCTTATGAAATGTGCATGTGAAAGACTGATGTTCTGAAATGTTCCCTATAGGGGTTTGAATGCTCTTCTTTCCCACTGGGTTATAGATGGTTGGAGTCAGAAGTCAGTTTCTATTAGCTAGCTTATATACAGCTGCTTGCTATTTGTAGAAGTAATTGTACAAAGAACAAAGGAAGGAGGAGAATTGCCTTCAGCCAGTCCTTGAAGTCCGACTCATTCAGGCAGAGCCTCTCCAGGGTTCCTGATGGGAAGGAGAAGGTAGTGGGACAGCAGCTCTGGCTGCTCATCGTCTCCTCTCTCTGCTAGGATCTCCACTGAGCTTGAGCTCAACGGGTGCCTTAAGTACTGAGGACCGGAGTCCCTGACCCCCAGGCCTTTCTCAAGCGGGGTCACTGAGCTGCATCTTAGACACTAGTAGTCAACATGGCAGTTCTACTTCCTGGCCATTGGACCCTGCACAGAAGGGTCCAGAGGTCCTGGGTGATAGCTGCAGCTCGATAGGAGTGACTGAGACCAAAAGAAAGTCAGGACAAAAGGAACTGTGGTGCTCATCAGCATGCCAAAGTGTCTGCCGACCTGCAGGCCCACTCGGCACCCGGGTCCCATCCGACTCTCTCTCTAAACTTCTTCAGCTCATGGCTTCCCTTCCTCCAGCTTCCCATTCCTAAATAACTCTACCAACTAGCACCAGGTGTATAAAGTAAGGACATGACTGCTCAGATGCATGGTTGAGGAGAAGGTTTTTATTGTAGATTGAGGAAGAGCACAGCCAGAGGCATGTAGAAGAGTCCAGAGCAGGGAGAGAAAATAGAGTAAACATAACCAGTAGACTGAACCAGGCCATGGTGGAGGCCGGGAGGTGGGGGGTGGGGTGGAGGGTGGTTAGAGGAAGAGAAGAGAGAGCACAAAGATGAACGAGGGCCAAGAACCAAGAGAGTGCCAGGAGGATAGTGGACTGAGTTTCTTTAAGACTCCTTTTCCTCCCCTTCTTCTTTTCCTCCTCTTCTTCCTCTTCCTCTTCTTCCTCTTCCTCCTCCTCTTCCTTCTCCTCCTCCTCCCTCTTCTCCTTCTTCTCCCTCTTCTTCCTCCAGACAGGGTTTCTCTGTATAGCCATGATTGTCCCAGAACTTGCTCTGTAGACCAATTCTGCTCTTGAACTCAGAGAACCAAGCTCAATAGGGCTCTTGCTGTGTCATCTGGTAGAAGATTTCTCCTTCAGAAACAAAGATGTATGATCTTGTAGAGCCCCAGGTCACAATACCATAGAAACACATTTGATTTGTGACACTTTGAGAAATGTACCTCAGTCCTTGTGAAGTCCTGGCTACAGGTCTGCTGTAAGGGGGCCCTTGGCAGGTCTCTCTAATCAGGAGCATCTGGATGACAGAGTGCAACTTGAGATACAGTGATCCTTGACTCATCTCTGTAAATTAGCAAGCTCAGCTGCCCCCCCCCTTCATTCTCATTCTGTTTAGGCCACAAGCCCATGGGAATGCTACCCTCATTGTGGGGGTCTTTACCCCTTAATTAAACCTCTTTGGAAACTCTATCATAGACATGCCCTAAGGTCTACCTTCTAGGTGATTCTAAATACAGTCAGGTTGACAGGATTGACCATGACAAGTAGTGACCTCAGCTTTTGCAGGTGAGACCCATGCTGTTACACTCCTGCTGTTCTCTACATGCAATCATGGTACGTATGTTAGTGTCAGCACAGGGTGAGAAATGATGAAGGGTGGCTGAGTGAGCTAGCCTAGGCAAAGACTGGTTGAGTGATCTAGCCCAGGTATTGTTGCCTTCATTACTTGGTTTCTCTCCCAAGTTGAATTCTTCCATATACTCATCTTTATGCCTCTATCCTAAGACTTCTTGTCCCTGGTTTTCCAGACTTCTAGCCTCTGCTCTCTAAGCACATAAAATGGATGACCAACATACCTTTCTGAAGCTCTAGCTCTTAAACCATCTTTTTTCACCATTGTCTTTCAAAACTGTCCCTAAGTAAGGCTGTAGTGCACCTACCCTCCATTTTCAGCCTGAAGTCACATACCAAACAGAGGTCTCATAGGCTACATGAGTGGTTTCTCCTTTTGTTAGCAGGTTGTAAGTGTGTGTGTGTGTGGGGGGGGTCTTCCTATAACCAAGTATTACCTGGCACAACAGCAAGGGGACTAGCCTACCAACTTTACAAGTTACCATTCCCTCTGGTTCTACTTGCACTTGTTCCTAAATATCCCAGTTTCCCCCTTAGAATAGATTGTTTCTACCTACCTGATACTATGATCTGATTGTCTTTGTGGAATCCAGTTCATGATGGCTAACTCCAAACATTTGGTCACTTGATACCCTATGATCAAATCCAGTATCAAATCAGAAGTCTTTTGCTGTAGTTATTTGATGATGATGTTTTTGTTTTGTGTTTTTAAGGTATATACATTTCCACTTCAGATGTCATGGTTTGGTATATGTCATAGGGGTGTGTGTTGTGCCACTCCAGCAGAATTTGTCATAAAGTCTCCACTATATCTTTTCATAATCGAGATGGAAACGCACATGGCCGAGTAGCAAGGCTGTCTGTACAGCAACCTAGTCCCTTGCACTGAGCTCCACTCACCGACAGCAGCCTTTGTATCACTTGGCATGTGAACTGGTATAGAGTAAACTGCATTCAGAGCCCAAAGAAGGCAGAAGCTTATCAGGTATAGGATTCCTTCATACTGGAAAGTACAGGGTGTACTCTTGTCTTTTCATTTGGGTGGGACAGCTGAGCATGCTACTGTCTCTGGACCCCTAAATATCTTAGGATGCAGCAAGCCCCTGAATCTTTAAGTGGATAAACACACACACATGCACACGCACACACACACGCATATGTGTTAGACAATATGCTATATAATTTTTGTCCATTTGGCTGAGTTGGAATGACGTCATAGATTTGGTAGTTCAGTGTTCTGCTGTGTGTCCAGATGGTCTCCCTCTCTTTGGGATGTTATGACAGATGCTAAAAGTTAGCATAGCCCTGGGACAAAACTGTAAATATATAGCATTTGCTTATTATATTTGGATGGATAGTTTTGAATCTACTTTTCTCATAGGGGTAGAACTCACTTGCCAAATTAGTGACCATTAGACTGTATTTGACACTCTGTTCATCTATTCTAGTAAAGATACCAGAAGAGAAGGACTGGAGGAGCTGAAGGGTCCTTATCTGGCATCAATGGGAGGGGAGGCCCTTGCTCCTGTGAAGGCTTGATGCCTCAGTGTAGAGGAATGCTAGGGCGGTAAGGCAGGAGTGAGTAGGTGGGTAGGGGAGCACCCTCATAGAAGCAGGGTAAGGGAGGGTGGGATAGGGGGGTTGCAGAGGGGAAACTGGGAAAGGGGATAACATTTGAAATGTAAATAAATAAAATATCCAATTTTAAAAAATAAATAAAATTTGTTTAAATTTAAAAACAACAACAACAAAAAATATATACCAGAAGAGGTATGGTGACTGCCAGACAAGTCCGTGAATGAGTCCGGGAACTCTCTCCAGCGTTATCTTCCATGCTCAGTCTGGTGTCTTCAGGGATAAGACTGATGAACTAACTATGAAACAAACCATAAAGGTCAAATCCTGATGTTTGTTTCACTGTGCACTGTTAAGGAGATCCTTTCATTTTAAATGTAGACCGACTATTCCTAATTTCCTGTAATATTTTCATAGAGCAGCCTAATCACTCCTCAAGGTATTTTCTTTGTAGTTACTATCTCCTCTCTCATATTTCTCAAAATGTCTGGTATGTTACATACCTGAAGCACACAACTCTAGTTCAACACTAGCATAGCTTCTAGCAGTGCACTACCACCTTATGCTAAAGGCTGTGTCCCGCCTACCAGCTGTGGTGAGGTCCTCAGGGCCAGTGTACCACAAAGAGGTACATCTGAAGCCCCATCTTGCATTGTCTGCTCTCTCAGATACTTCCTGGACCGTTTTTCTAAAAAGCCTGCTCTGAGAAAAAGTTAAAGTGCATATTAAGGTATGGTCTAGGATTCATCTGAACGTCAGGGATGTAATAGAAGAATTGGGCCGCAGGAAAAGATGGGCTAGTTAGAAAACTGAGCAATGATCCAATAAGACATGAGTTATTCTGTTGTTAAACTAGATAGCAAGACATTGTATATCTGTGCCAAAAGATGCGATATATGTGTTCATTAGCAAACCAAGCACCTATGACAATAGCCTTCATAGCCAACCATCAGGAAAATTAGAATAATGGCCTTAGGGTAGAGAGTTGGCTCCAAGAGGACCTGAGTTTGATTCCAAGCAGCCATGTTAGGCAGCTCACAATGCCTGTAACTCTAGCTCCAGAGAGAATCTGGTACCACTGACCTCTGTAGGCACCTGTAGTGGTGTGCACATACCCCATATACACATACATACACATAATTAAAGACGATAGAAATACATTTTATGCATAACCTGTGGGCATTTATTTATTAACTTTTTATTGATTCTTTGTGAATTTCACAGCATCTATCCCATGCTTGAAACCTCTCCCTAGAAGAAAACAAAAAAATCAAAAAGAAAAGAAATAAGTAAGTGAAAATATCTTGCCATGGAAGCTGAGGTGTGCCAGCCTTTTGCCCAAACAGCTTTACTTGCAAATGTTCACTCTAATGAGGCCTGGTTTGAGGTCTCCTCTGGCTTCTGCTACACCATCAGTACTGGATCCTCACTGGGACTCCTCTCTGATGGCCTGTTGTTGCTCTGTGTCATGGAGATCCTGCAGCTTTGGTTCTGTAGAACGGGCCTCTTCACACACCCTAGCCATTCATAGATGGGGTGGATCTGAACCTGGGTGGCAGCTGAGTTGGTCAGCCTGCCAGCCCTGCTGCACCCATGCTGCTAGGGCCAGCTCTCCTGCTTTGCTCAGGCAAAGGGCAGGTCCTGCTCTCCTGCCTATGAGAGTTAGCGAAAAGTAGGACCAGCTCTCTTGCATTCACATGGTTAGGGCCAGCTCTCCCACACTCATGCCACTAGGGCTGGGTCTCCAGCACTGCCCTGGCGAGGGGCGGGTTCAGCTCCCTCTGTGCTGGACACACTCTGAGGCCTCTGACACCAACATGGATGGCCTCAGATGACAGCCCAGACCAGGGATGTACAGCTTTTGGCTGTAACATGGTCCACAGACATCGAAACAGGGCCTTGCTGCTGCAGGTCCACGGACCCAGACATCACCCTTGGCAGCAGCACAGGTCAGGACATCATTATGGCCTCAGTGGCAGTGCAGGCTGTTTCTCACCACCCTTGAGTCTCCAATTCTGGCTCTCTTCACAATGCTCTTTCTCTCCCATCTCTCCACCACACACTTGTTCATTGTAGTGGTGTCCACGGCGGGCAGGTAACATGGCGAGTGGAAATCTCTGGGTGTCTCCACAAATGCATTTTAACACTGTGTTTAGGAAAATAAATCACATGACCATCTCAACTCTTATAGAAAGTCCCTTGACAAAGTTCAGCATCCCTTCATGATAAAGACCCAGAAGAGACTATGAATAGAATAGAAAAGAGCACAGTCAACCTAATAAAGGATATGTATGACAAACATAGCCAACTACTCATGGGACAAATGGAGAGCATTTCACTTAAAATAAGGAACAAGACTTGAAGGACTGCTCTTTGCTCTTAGTCAACTTAGTGTTCAAAGTTTTGGAAACATCAATAAGACAATTCTCAAATATGATAAAACACCTTTTATAAAGTGGTAAGGCATACAATCAACTTACAAAAGTCAGTCGTTTTCTATTTGCCACTAATAACTCTTTTAGAAAAAAATCCAATTTACAATAACCTTAAAAATTTTGTAAAACTAGAACTTCTACAAACGTTCAGAGACCAGAGAAATAAAGAAGGCAGTAGAAGATGCAAAAACCACCTTTGTCTGAAAATGGCGGTTACTGAAACTATAAATTAGATTCAATACATTCTTCATCAAAATTCCAATGGCATTCTATACAGAATTAGATATAGCAGTTACAAAGTTCAAACGGGAGCATGAAAGACCCCAAGTAACCAAAGAGAAATCTACACAACTACCTAATTTTTTGATAAAGTTGTCAAAAACATTGAAAAATGACCTTTCCCACATAAAACCAGATACACTCAAACTAATAGGAGAGAAAGCGGGGAAGAGCCGCGAACACATAGGCACAGGGGAAATTTTCCTGAACAGAACACCAATGGCTTTTGCTCTAAGATCAAGAATCGACAAATGAAACCTCATAAAAACTGCAAAGCTTCTGTAAGGCAAAGGACACTGTCAGCAAGGACAAAACAGCAACCAACAGATTGGGGAAAGATCTTTACCAATCCTACATCCAATAGAAGGCTAATATCCAATATATACAAAGAACTCAAGAAGTTAGATTCCAGAGAGCCAAATAACCCTATTGAAAATGGGGTATGGAGCTAAACAAAGAATTCTCAGCTGAGGAATATCGAATGGCTGAGAAGCACCTAAAGAAATGTTCAACATCCTTAGTCATCAGGGAAATGCAAATCAAAACAACCCTGAGATTCCACCTCACACCAGTCAGAATGACTAAGATCAAAAATTCAGGTGACAGCAGATGCTGTCGAGGATGTGGAGAAAGAGGAACACTCCTCCATTGTTGGTGGGATTGCAGACTGGTACAACCATTCTGGAAATCAGTCTGGAGGTTCCTCAGAAAACTGGACACAGCTGAGGACACAGCTATACCACTCCTGGTCATATACCCAAAAGATGCTCCAACATATCACAAGGACACATGCTCCACTATGTTTATAGCAGCCTTATTTATAATAGCCAGAAGCCGGAAAGAACCCAGATGTCCTTCAACAGAGGAATGGATACAGAAAATGTGGTTCATCTCACAATGGAATACTACTCAGCTATTAAAAACAATGACTACATGAAATTATTAGGCAAATGGATGGAACTAGAAAATATCCTGAGTGAGGTAACCCAGTCACAAAACAACACACATGGTATGCACCCACTGATAAGTGGATTTTAGCCCCAAAGCTTGGAATACCTAAGAAAAAATTCACATATCATATGAAGCTCAAGAAGAAAGATCAAAATGTGGATGCTTCAGTCCTTAGAAGGGGGAAACAAAATACTCACAGGAGGAAATACAGGGACAAAGAGTGGGGCAGGGACTGAAGAAAAGGTTATTCAGAAACTGTCCCACCTGGGGATCCATCCCATATGCAGCCACCAAACCCAGTCACCATTGCTGATGCCAAAAAGTGCTTGCTGACAGGAGCCAGATGTGGGTGTCTCCTGAGAGATTCTGCTAGAGCCTTACTGATACAGATGAGGATGCTTGCAGCTAACCCAGTGGAAGAGTTAGAGAAAAGACTGAAGGAGCTGAAAGGATTTGCATCCCCATAAGAAGAACAACAGTATCAACCAACCAGACCCCACCAGAGCTCCCAGGGACTAAACCACTAACCAATGATTACACATGGTGGGACCCATGACATGACTCCAGCCACATATGTAGCAAAGGATGGCATTGTCTAGCATCAATAGGAGGAAAAGCCCTTGATCCTGTGAAGGCTCAGTTCCCAAATGTAGAGGAATGCCAGGGGGTTGAGGTGGGAGTGGGAGCATCCTCACAGAAGCAAGAGAAGAGGGTACAGGAGAAGGAGGTGAGGGGATAACATTTGAAATGTAAATACATAATATATCCAAGAAATATAAAATTTAAAAAGATACAGTACTAAATAGCAGTACTAAATATCCCAGCCTCTAATGAAAATCACCCAAGTATCTTCAGCTATCAAATTTTGTTTGTTTTAAAGCAAGAAAGAATATTTTGAGTGAGCAATGCCTGCCTGACTGTTTTTACATGACTCCACTGTCTACAGATATGCTGACTGCAAGGAAAATAAGGGTCAGCTGTATGAAGTCCGGGGCATTGTCAGACAAGTTTCTAAGACTTTTGGGTCTCCATTTTTCTATTACATGAGAGGAGGTCAAGGAAAACATCGATCTCAAAGAGTTACAGAAGAAACAGCACTAAAAATATCTCCAGACCCAAAGACCATCACAGAAAAACCACAACTTCTCAAAATACAGAGAACAACTTATCCTAGGTGACTAGTCCTGCCTGGCACAGCTACAACAGAGTTTTTGCACTGAAGGCTCCAGGGACTTCATAGAAGAGGACGCAAAAAGATTGTAAAATACAGAGAAGTGGAAGTCTGCTGTGAGACTGTCTTTTAGAACTGACAATATTGGTTGTTAATATTAATTTTAATGACTTGATTTTGTTGTACTGAAGATTAAACCTTTGGGATTATTAAAAAAAAAAGCAGCCTTTCAACAAGGAATACAGGGGAAACTGGATGTTCATATGCAGAATAGTGAAATGAGATGTTTATCTCTCCCTGGAACAAATATCAATTCAACTGCTTTAATGTAACTTCTGAAGTGTTGGAACTTTCAGAAGAGAGTATAGAAGAAACACTCAAAGATACAGGCTTTGGCAAGAACATTCTGGAAAGGGCTCCAACAGCCCAGGATGTAATCCTAAGAATTGGTGGATGGAGATACATGGAATCAAAAAGTCTCTACACAGAAAAGGGAACAATTGCCAAGTGAAGAGACAGCTCACAGGATGAAAACGAATTGGGGCATGGGCTTAGCTCAGTAGAATAACTCTTGGCTAACAGTCTCACAACCCTGGTTCAATCCCCAGTGCTACAATAATAAAACCCAGCAACAGTCAAGCAAAGAAAAACAAAATGAGAAAAAGTCTGTGACAACTGCACATCAGACCAGGAATTAATATCTAGGATATATGTAAACTTCAAACATTAGAAAATACATAGATATAGTAAATGGGCTAACGTAGTACAGTGAAAGACCCTGGTTCCCGGTTGAGAAGGTTTGAAATCCCGGTGACCCTGATGGACGGACGGTAGGCGTTTCGCCTGGCTCCCAGGATACCAGGCCGGTCAATAGCCTGTAGCCATCCGTAAGTTTGTGACCATCAGTCACATAAGGGCAATGCCGGGAGCTCCTTCAAAAAGAAGGAGTGGAAAAACTTCATCATCGGGATTTGCCATGGGGAGCCACAGAGAAGGACTTTGCCTACAGAGCTGACATCTAATCTAAACAGAAGAGCCTTCCTCTGTTCCCAGCGGTGGCAGCCACCGAGCCTGCCACCTCCACAGTCAAGCCAAGGACTATCCCCACTGGACCAGCCAGAGCGTCTCCCCCCACCCCTTCCTCCCCTGGTCCTGGGCTATATCCAGCCCCTCGGACTCCCACTCCTTTCTCAGCTCTTCCGCAGCATCCCAGTGGCGCCTGGACGCCCAAGAGCCCGAGAACCAGACAGCCCCTGGCCTCCTTATAGACCTGGGGACCCCCAAGCCAGCTCTGGCTGTAACGTGCACTTCCCCACCCCGAGAGGACTTCCCTACAGCCCAACACCTGCCTGGCTTCAAACTTCCTGCACCCTGCCTCCCCCGTTGGCCTGAGCCCTGTGGCAGAGCATCCCTGGGAACCCACTTAAACTACAAACGGAATAGACTATTATCAAAAGAAATACAAATGCTTTAGGATTCCATCTTACCTCATTAGAATGGTTATTATCAAGAAAACCAGTGACATTAAATGCTGGTGAGGATGTAGAAAAAGAGGAGCCTTTATTTACTCTATTAAGAGCATAATGTTACAGCCACATTGGAAGTCAATGAGGAGATTGCTTTAAAAGTAAAACTACAACTATAATACAACCCAGCTATACCACTCTTGGTCATGAACCCAAGAGACTTTAAATCAGCACAGCACAGAGGTCCTTGCTCACCCATGTTTACTGTTTCACTGTTCACAATGGCTAAGAAGTGGAACCAGCCTAGATGTCTATCAGCAAAAGGATAAAGGAAACATCACACATATACACAATTACATTTCATTCAGCTGTAAGGAAAAATGAAAGCATAATATTTGAAGGAAAGTGGATGGAACTAGAAATCATTATGTCAAGAAAAATAAGCCAAACTCAGCCCAACACAGTGTTTTTTCTCTCATGCATAAAACCTATATTTAAATGTGTATATGTGAGAGAAAGAGGAGAGGGGACTAAAAGAGAGAAGACTTAAAAAAAAAAAAACATGGGAAGAGGCAACATTGTTCATAATAGCCAACAAGGTAAAATGATCCAAGACCCTTCAACTGATAAAGCGAGATACAGCCGCACAGTGTAGTATTACTTAGTAATAGATGGTGAAGCACTGGTCCCCCGTACAGCACAGATGAACTTGGAAACATTATGCTAATATTCTACTTGGCTCCAGCTGTCAGCTTGACACAAACCTGGAGTCATCTGGGAAGAGGGATTCTCAGTTGAAAACAATGCCTCCATCAGATTAACCTATGGCATGTCAGTACAGCGTTTTCTCAATTGCTAATTAATCAAGGTACCCAGGCCTCTGTGGGCTGTGCCATCAATAGGCAGGTGGCCCTGGGATGGATAAGAAAACTAGTGCAGGGGCTGGAGAGATGGCTTACAGGTTAAGATCACTAACCACTCTTCCTGACGACTCAGTTTTATTTCCCAGCACCACATGGCGGCTTACAACTATCTAACTCCAGGGGATCTGGCACCCTCTTCTGGGCTACACAGGTACTGCATGTCCGTGAAGCTAGTCATCCAGGCAAAACATCCAAATATTACAGGTCTGTCTTTATCTGTAAGATTCCAGTTGGTTACAGTCCACTCCTCGTGGCTGCTCCCAAAGGTCTGGGTGGGAGGGAGGCTCAGAGATGTGTCCAGAAGCTCTGTGGTCACGGCCGATCTGCTGTTTTTACTGAGTGTTTGGAAGCTCATGAAGACTCCATCCATGGTCCTGGTTACAGGCGGTCTCCTTCAATTCATTGTGGGCGATAGATGTGTAATCCTCCTGGCTCCACGTTCATGGGTGTTCTCAACAAGCAACTGTTTTGCAGGATAGCCTGCTTTTCTAAATACAGGGCATGAGAATGGGCTTTTTTCCCCCCAGGTTTAAAATTTAATGCTTGTTCAGGCCTGGGTCCCTCATTCCTGCCGCTGTCGGGTCCACTGCTCTGGGGTCAGAGTTTTCTGCTCAAAGGCATGGATGTGCGGGAGCTCTTCAGCTAAGCACTCGTTCACCAGCCGGTGTCTCTGGAGCAGTGGCTTTCCCTCGAACTTAGCCGACACCACCAGGACTCGGAAGCTGGTCACGCAACGGTTCAGAGTCGTGTCCTCCACCTCCACATGCTCTGCCTCCAGGTCCTGCCGCAGCTTCTCTCGGAGGTAGTCAGCGCTGAGTTCCATGACCACAGCCCGGCGGGGCCACAGCCCAGTGTGAACAGAACCTCGCCTCTCGAGAATGGGCTTTTTAACAACCTCTGCCAGCAGGACTTCATTTGGACTGAAATGCACGCAGGTGCCTTTGGCTGTTTCATTTTCAGACGTTCATCTTGGCTCTACTTCTCCTTCCCGTGGGTTATCATGTCTCCATGTGAAACCATGGCTGTGAAACCAAGCATTTATAGGTTATGCAAACCGTTTCCCTCGGTGTATTTTTAATAATTGAGTCTTATTATTACCAGATGTTGAAACCCCAATGGTAACAGAGCAACAGACTTAAAGCTTAGATTATCTGAGGGAGAGAAATGTAGTGACTGTTCTCTGGGAGCTAGTAGATGCCTGACCTGGGCTTGTATTCAGTGTTCTCTGGGTTTAACTGAGATTTTCACACAAGCTCCTTGACCTCATTGGCATCCTATTCAGAACCGTTAGTAGTAAAACAGGGAGACTCACACCTCCTGCACGGGGTGTGGGTGAAAGTGTGTGATGCCATGTTGTTACTATGATGAAACACCTTTGGGGCGATGGGCACAAAGTGGAAACCCTTGAGCCACTGCTTTCGAGGCTATAGTGCACAGCCTGCTGGCCTCATTGCATCTGGCTTGTGGTGTGAAGAGGAGATCAGGGAGCAGAGATGCTTCCCTCATGATGGCTAGAGAGCAGAGGAGGAAGACACAAAGAGGGTAGGGCCAGATAAAGGCGACTTACTTCCTCCAGCCAGCCCCACCTCCAAATTGTCCATTCAGTATAAGCACTTCGGCAAATGAACCCACTGATGAAGTTCGTCCCCTGATGATCAAATGACTCTCAGAAGCCCCCCTGACCGGGGCTAAGCTTTTGAGACAGGAGCCTCTGGAAGGTTTCTTCATATGTAACCTACAGTGCTACCTATTGCTGTTTAACAAACAGCTCCACACCCGACCTAGCATCGAGCACCCCTATTAGCCTACCTAGTGTTTACAGCTTGGTTGTCGTGGAGAGGCCCAGCTGGCGGCTGTAGCGCAGGTTCTCCTTTGACGCTGTAGTCATGTGCTGCTGATAGCTGCAGGCTTAAGTTCCTTACCACATGGTGTTCCCTGCTCCCACCCCTTCTTGTCTTTTCTAACCTAAATTCAGTACTGTACATCCTCACAATCACTAAGTTCTACTAGTGACTTTAGTCAATGCTGGAATAATCTAGGAAGTGACTATCCGCAGGTAAACATAGCAGGAGCCTGGGATCCCTGGGCACCATCTTGGACATGGCTGCCACCGGTGTGTTTACTTTAGTACAGAGAAGGATACTCAGATGCCATTAACCCCTACTTATTGAGCATTCAGTGTGTGTGTAGACCTTTGTCTTATTTTCTTTTACTGTTGCTGCGATAAAATACCCTGATAAAAACAAACTAGAGGAAAATGGATTTATTTTTAGATTCCAATTCTAGGTTATAGTTCATCATTGGGAAGTTGAAGTGGCAAGGATTTGAAGCAGCCAGTCATGTTACATCTATAGTGAAGCTCAAGGAGTGAATGAATGCAGTGTTCAGCTTCCTTTTGTTACTTTTAAACAGCTCAAAACCCCATGCATAGGGAATGATGCCACCCATAGTGGGTGGGTCTTATCTCAATTAATGTAAGCAAGACAGTTCCCACAGGTCAATCTGATGTAGACAATTCCTTACTGAGACTCTTTCCATGTGATGCTAGAATGTGTTTTTCAACCTTTTTGGTATCAAAGAACTCTTTTCATAGGAGTATCTACCCTAAGATTATCTTTATGTAAGGTAGTTACACTGATTCACAACAGTAGCAAAATTACAGTTATGAAGTAACCACAAAAATAACTTTATTTCAGGGGTCACCATTACAGGAGGAACTGTATTAAAAGGTAGCAGCGTTAGGAAGGTTGAGAACTACTGTGGTAGAGTGTCTCAATTTGACAATTAAAACTAACTATCACAACCCCTCTCTAGGCTTAGGAATATAGACATAGTTCTTGTACTCAAGAGCTTCTGTGGAGGGCTATAGGGAATAGCCTATAGCTAAATGTTCCAGACATAGAAACTTTTCTCCCTGTGAGAAAGAGCAAAAAGAGACTCCCCTAAAAGATGTTTTTGATAATTAAAGTATTACCATGGTTCAAGTGCATCTACTCCTTCCCCACTGTGTTGTAATTACCAGTCAAAGGACTGCAATCTTTTCTTTAGAAGCTGGAAATTCCCAGTAAAGCTGCAGACAGACATAGAAATAGGGGGGGGGGGGTGAGGCATGCTGGAGAGATAGTACAAAGGCTGTTCAAGTGTACTTTGCCTTATCTTTCAAAACATGCCCTTTAGGTTTGTCTGAATCTAGTGGCACACCAATAAATTGTGTGTATGCATGTGTGTTGTATGTCGTATTGTGTACTTGTGACTGTGTAAATAGGAGCATGTGCATGTAGAAACCAGATATTGGGTGTTGTCCTCAATATCTTTCCACTTTTTTCTAAAGATACTGGCATTTTGATCAGGGGAGTCCAAGAGACTTCCAAGCAATATGGGCTATTGCTATAGCGCTTGGTGTTCTCCAGAAAAGAAGAAGCTAAGAGCCTGCTCCGGAGGACTTCGGGAATCATTTGGGTCATCCATGGAAGTCTCCTTCCTAAGGACTAGGTCACAACGTGTCTGAAGGAGCTACGCAAACTGACAAGGGAGAGAAGCAAGCAACCCAGCTGTGATGCCTGTGAACCCAGCAATGGTAGGACAGGCAGGACATCCCTGACGGTGTGGTAGTGGTTCTCATGTCCTGGGGGTAACCAACAGTCACATAATTGGACTTGAGGCCTGCTCAGTAGGAGGAAATTCATGCCTGTTTCTGTAAACCCAGTCAGCCTACCTGGAGCAGAATCTGCGATTGCCAGGTTACTAAACCACGACAATACCTAACTGCGTTCTACACGCTTACCCTTATGTCTACAGTAGATGTAACTCTCAATCTTCATCAAAGAAACTTCCGTTATGGACAATACAGAAAGCCACAACTGCTCAACTGTGCAGAGCTGCTGGCTTTGGGCTGCCCATCTCCAATGGGCACACAACCCTTGTACACTCATTCATACCCAGGAACACTGAAGAAGTGGGGTGGAAGATTGTAAGAACCAGACAGGACTTGTATTGGTAAATAGTATCTTCTTAAAACTAAGGATATGAAGTGGTCGCTGGTGGCATACCCTTCTAATCCCAGCACTCAGGAGGCAGAGGCAGGCAGGTCTCTGAGTTCAAGGCCAGTCTGGTCTCCAGAGTGAGAATCAGGACAGCCAGGGCTACACAGAGAAACCCTGTCTCAAAAATGAATGAATGAATGAATGAATGAATGAATGAATAAATAAATAAATAAATAAATAAATAAATAAATAAATAAATAAATCAGACCTGGGAGGAGTTGGGGGGAGTGGGAAGTGTACGAAATCCTTAAAGGACCAATAAAAATGTCTGTTTTTAAAAAGTCTTTCCCCTTTGTTTATTTATTTCCGGGCGTGGCACTGGCAGACTGGCTCATGCGTGCTTCTGCAGTCTGTGGTCCTCTGTTCCAGAAAGCACTGGAGACATGGGACAGGGCTGACACCTCTCTGCTCTCACTGGTACTCAAGTGTTTCAAGGAATCCCGAATGGGACTCCCTGATACCGAATGGGCACTTACTCCTGAGAAGTCTCCATGTTTACCTGCTCTGGAACCCGCAGTGAACCAGTGGACCATGCACAGTGGCCAGGCCTTCCTCTGCACTGCCACCGGGGCTCGTTCCCGGGCCCACCTTTGTTCCTGAGTACAATTTGCTTTGAGCAACCTCCACATTCCCAGTCTCTACCCAAAAGATCCCACAAGGCCCGGCCCAGAGTCTGGACACTTTTTTCTCTCAGGCCGAGGGGTAGTGGAAAATACTATTCTGAACGTAGGTTTTCTTCACTAGTATCGGCATGGTTTTGTATGCATTGGTGGAAATGGCAGCTAACAGTCATTTGTTCATTCACTGAGCAGTTTTGTACATGTGTTCACTCATTCACTCATTAAGCTAGTTTTGTGTGGGTTTTTATGCATGTTTTTATTTATTTTATGTATGTGAGTACACTGTAACTGTCTTCAGACACACCAGAAGAGGGCATCGGATCCCATTACAGATGGTTGTGAGCCACCATGTGGTTGCTGGGAATTGAACTCAGGACCTCTGGAAGAGCAGTCAGTGCTCTTAACCACTGAGCCATCTCCCCAGCCCCTTTATGCATGTTTTTATGCGTGTGTTTTGAGACAGCATCTCTGAGCTCACTGTTCTGGATAAACTGTCCAGGCAGGGAGGCCCAGGGATTCATTTGTCCCCAAGCTCCAAGCATGCTGTGCAACACCCTTGCCTTCTGAGCTGCTGTCACCTCAGACCTGTTAGCATGGTTTTTAGACAGTGTCACTAGATAGCTCATGCCGGCCTGGGATTGCTCCTGCTGCCTCCGCCTCCAGAATGCTTACATTAAATACATGTACCCACACACCCAAGTAGTAGTTATTAATAATTATTTGTTTTGAGACAGGGTCTTACTATATAACCCTGGGACGCCTGGAACTTGCTATGTAGACCAGACTGGCCTTGAACTCACAGATTCCTCTGCCCATACCTTCTGAGTGCTAGGATTAAAGGTATGTGTTACAGACCTGGCTGTCACTATATTTTAATGTCACCTGACATCACAGAACGGGATAAGACTGTCTCCATTGGGTCTGTGATTGGCTTGTTTTCTCTACTGGTGAACTGTGGGGTCTGGGGAACACGGGACAGGTCAGTGCCATCCCACCTCTGCAGCCTCCCTTCAAAGGCTCACCCTCATTATCTTTGAAAAGGACCCAGGGCTGGAGGTGTATCTCGGTGTCTGAACCCTTACCAAGCATGTCTGAAGGCCTGGGTTCCATCATTAGTGCCAGGGAAAGAGATAGCATCTACTGTGTGTTAGTCATATGTAATACAGGACAACTGGTACTTTAAAAACCTGCAAACAACCTAGAAAAAAATCCCCTATGTCTCCACTGATCAGACTTTTTATTTTTTAAAAAAAAACTTTTAACTTTTATTTCATGTGTATGTTTTTGACTGCAGGTGTATCTGTGTACTGTGTGCATGTAGTGCCCAGGAAGGCCAGAAGAGGGCGTTGGATTTCCTGGGACTACAGGTAGAGATGGTTGTGAGCCACCATGTGGATGCTGAGAATTGAACCTGGGTTCTGTCAAAGTGTAGCCAGTTCTCTTAACTGCTGAGACAAACCATTGAGCCATCTCTCCAGATCCTCATTTAATTTCTCAACTCAATATCTTTACACAAGCCTTTTGTTAACTTTACCAGTGTCTTAGCTAGGTGTCAGTTTCTGTGATAAAATACAGTGATAAATTATTGGGTTTATAATTTGCAAGTCACAGGTCATACCCTGTACTGGCCGGTTTTGTGTGCCAACTTGACACAAGCTGAAGTTATCACAGAAAAGGAGCCTCCTTTGAGGAAATGCCTCCATGAGATCCAGTTGTAAGGCATTTTCTCAATTAGTGATCAAAGGGGGAGGACCCAGCCCATTGTGGGTGGTGCTGTCCCTGATCTGGTGGTCTTGGGTTCTATGAGAAAGCAGGCTGAGCAAGCCAGGGGAAGCAAGCCAGTAAGTAACATCCCTCCATGGCCTCTGCATCAGCTCCTGCTTCCTGGCCTGCTTGAGTTCCAGTCCTGACTTCCTTTGGTGATGGACAGCAATGTGGAAGTGTAAGCTGAGTAAACCCTTTCCTCCCCAACTTGTTACTTGGTCATGATGTTTGTGCAGGAATAGAAACCCTGACTAAGACAGGCCCATCATTGGGGGAGAGCAGGGCAGGCTCTCAGCGGGGAGGAAAGCACAGGGATCACAGGGAATGCTGAGGATCAGCTTGCTCCTCAGTTCCCTTTCTTAGACTGTCTGCCAGCACCTGTCCAGGGGCCACAGCCCCGCGTGAGCTGTGTGCTCCTCACCAGTCAGTGATCAGGAACACGCTCTGCAGGGCTTTCTTACAGGACCATCTTAGGGGGACATCTTCTAATTAAGATTTCCTCTTCCCAGATATGGTAAGTTGTGTCAGGTTTAAAACAAACAAACAAACAGACAGACAAACCAACCAATCAGCACAGCCAATAAGCTGCCCTCTCCCCTTCCCCCTCCCCTCCGCCCTCTTCTCTTGCTTCAAAGTTGTTCACACAGACACGGTTCAGTCCATGCTGGGCTTACACGTGGATGAAACATTTAACCTTCAGAGGAAACTTGGAGGTGGGTACTGTTATGTTACTTCCTGTCATCAAGGTGCAGGCTGTTAGGAAACACCATTCCCAGAACTGTGAGTGGGACAGCCTGGCCCTCTGCCAACTGTGCACAATGCTTGAACCCTGATTCCAGAGCCCTGAGACAGCCCTTCCACTGTGCACACGAACCGCAGTTTATTTAGCCCTCTCCTGCTTTTGTTCATCTTTACTTTCCAGTCTCCGGTATTATAAATAACATTTCAACGGAGAAGCATAGGATTAAATATTTAATTACCTGTATTTCCTTAGTATAATTCTAGTAAGATCGCTAGGTCAAAGAGATTAGAGTTAGACTTCTTGAATAAATTTGGCTAAATGCTTTCAGAATACTTACTGCCTGACATGTCCTCTACAAGCTTTTAGAGGGCCAAGTTTCCCACTCCTTGCCCGCACAGAATTTTCAGGAGTTTGCTTTTTCAAATCTTTGTTAGTGTGAGAGACAAAAGCGACCTCCCACAAACAAACAAACCCAGGCAAGTCATAAAGCTAAAGCCCCTTGCTTTTTTGACTTCTAGTGTGACACACATACCCTAAACAGACTCCCAGCCCCACCGCTTATGTTCTAGTATGTCTGTGATAAACTCCATGACCAAAAGCAACTTGGGGAGGAAGGGTTTATGCCACCATATACTGCCAGGTCATAAGCCATCATTTGTGGAAACCAGGGCAGGAAACTGGAGGCAGATTCCATAGAGAGATGCTGCCTACTAACTAGTTCTCTAGCTCTTGATAAGCTAGCTTGTGTATAGCCAAGCCTCCCTGCCCCAGAGCACCTCCCACTGTGGGCTGGGACCTCCCATATCAGTCTTTAAAGTCCTTCACAGACAAGTCCATAGGCCAATCAGATTGGACATCTTTCACTTGAAGCTCCCTCAAAATGACTCTAGGCAGTTTCCATATGGCAGATGAAGTTCTCTAAGACACTTAAACTCAACATACTCAAATATACTCAAATAGTTGTGACTTTCCCCCTGAACTGCAAGGATATGAGTTTTGTCCCCAATCTTTTTTTTTTTTCTGTCTGACCCTCCTCCACCCCCCAGACAGGTTTTCTCTGTGTAGCCCTGGCTATCCTGGAACTCGTCCTGTAGATCAGGCCGGCCTTGAATTCACAGAGATTCACCCACCTCCACCTTTTGAGTGCTGGTGTGTGCCACCGGTGCCCACGAGTTCCACCATCGATCTGAAGAAACCTGAAAGTCAATGCTTCCTTAGTCGGACCTCAACCTGATCATGTTGACAGCCACTTCCTGAGTCACGGCTTTGCGATACTCAGGACAGAGAAGCCATCTCAGCCAAGCCCAGCTTTCTGACTCATGAAAACTGTAAGATAATGGCTGTATGTTGCTTTAAGCCACTGATTTTGTGGTGATTTGTTACACAACAATGCCACTCACAAAGCTACAGGTCTTTGTGTTGATCAGAGGGTCTGTTTCTTCCCACCTATTTCTGTTGATGTTCATCATGTTCTTACCAAGAGTTGAATTCTTTGTGTGTCACTGAGACGTCTGTCAGGACCCCCACCCCTTATCTGCCATAAACAGCGAATACCTGCAATCTGTGTTTCTTCCTCCCCAGATCTTTTTGATAACGCCACTTGGAGGGCCAGGCTCACCATAAGCTGTAGGAGAGGCACACATGTGCTTACGTAGTGCCACATTGTTTGTATCATTCCTTCGAATCCTGAATTCATGTGAAAAAGATTTGAGTAAAAGGTGTGCAAAGAAATCTATCTTCAAATGGATCAACCAGGATGAGGGTGCGGGGCTCAGTGGCAGAGAGCAGGATTCCATGGAAGAGGACCTGGCAAGTCTCCAGCACGAGGGGTCACCTACTGTGCGGCCATTTCTGTGGGTATCAGTGATGCCTCCTGCAGGTGACGGGACCTGCACATCTGTTGCCATGGCAGTGGTTATCCATTCCCAGTGTACACCTGGGAGCAGTTACGTCACAGTTTAAATAAAAGGTAGATCCTTTCTGCCCCCAGACCTCTAAAATCCTCACACAAACACTGGCAGATTGGTAAGGTCTTTCCTCCAGTAGTCATGGAGGACCTCTGAATTCCCAGGTAGGGCCTGGCCAGCCCTATAGGGTAAGGGGTTGATGTTTCACAACACGGTCCTTATGAACAGCCTCCTAGCTGATATACAAGACTCCAACCCTTGGGCAAATGTTACCTCGAAAGTGGCTCTCGATCCCTGCCCTTTCTGGGCTCTTCCAACTGTTTAGAAACTCCCAGGCTTTCTGGTGAGTCTGGGACTCACAGTACACGGCCTCTAGAGAGTCTAAGTGACGACTTAGACATCTACCCTGGCAGAAATTTTGGTGTTGAAATTATTCTCAGGACACGGTACGAGTAATTCAACAACACCCCCATGGGTCATGGTCTTTGAACATACCTCCAGGCTCCCCCTGGAAAGTCTTCTGGGAAATCTCACATCTCTGAAGTCAACACCCAGCCTGAGGACATCAAAGCTAATTCACCTCCGCACTAAGGTCTGGATTCAGTACCCACTAGACAATGGCTCCAAATGGCCACTTTATGGCTCACTAGATCTGATAATCTTATGGGATCTTCAGACATACTACCAGTGGTCTGGTAAATGGAAAGAGGTTCCCTATGCCCAAGTGTTTACCTATCTTCACTCCAAATCCTCTCTGTGCTCCTCTTGTAACCCCCACAAATAACAGTCTTTCCAAATAGAGTCAGGAAACTGCTCTATGACCGGATGCCAGGAACTGATCCACATTGCTGTCATCCTGTATCAGTTATCCCATCTAAGTATTATGATCTCTTTACCTGCTTTCTCTTTGACCAGAAAAAAAGATGATTGTAAAAGATGGCCAGACAAATATGGGGGCTGCCCATGTTGGTCTTGTCAGATACATACACTAGGATCACAAACCAGTCACTTCTTCTATCTACAACACAAGACATTGTTTTACTACATACAAGACTCATGGAATCTCAGGTGGGAGACAGGAGTTGTTGGTTAGCGCTACTGTAAAAATCAAGTCAGGTTCCCAGTAAGTACTCTCTGCAACCAGTGAAAATATGTCTCAACTGCCCAACCTCTAGATATCAGAAAAGTAGGGGAAGTAATCAAACACTCCTCTGAGGTCCTTACCTCCTTGACATTCCCCCTCATAAATGGCACTAACTTGTCATTTCGCCTTTTGCTCTGGCCTTGACCTCTGCAAACCAACTCCTTAATGTCACCTGACTTGGTCACTTTAAAGATTGCTGGCTATGTGTACCCCCTGGGACTAGCTCGAAACTGCCACTTACAGCCTCTCTGATGATACTGCCAAGTAACCGTACCTTACCTTTTGTCAGCTGCCCTGACTCTGATGTCACCATGACTCCATACTTTTTTTCTAGCCCTCTTTTTGGCATGGCAAACTGTTTTAAGACATCCAGGACACGTTCTGTAGGAACGGTAGGCTCCCTAGACTGCAATAGAACCACAACCCTTGACACCTCATCTCTGCTGCAAGGCCCTGCAGTCCAAAACACATCCGTCCTCTGTGGCGCTCAGGTAAATCATCGCCTACCTGCCAGCTGGTCAGGAGTTCGCACGTTGGTGCTCCTTTTCCTGAACTAGGAGTAATGCAGGGAACCGAGCCCCTGCCGATCCCAGCTGTAGATATGATAGCTGCCTGACATAAGAGGGCAGGGCAGGTTGTGCCACTCTTGGTCTCTGTGGGAATAGCCATAGGCACTGGCATTGGGATGGCAGGGATAACGACTTCCATGACCCAATATGATAAATTCACTTCCAAGCTTGACACCGGTTTTCAAAAAATGTCTGAAACCATGCTTACTATCTAGAAACAGGTTCTTTGGCAGCTGTGGTGTTTCAGAACCAACTGAAGAATGTGTTTCTGTGTCAACCAATCCGGGATAGTGAGAAATAAAATCCAGGAGCTACAATCAGACATGCAGAATTTCAAGGAGTGTGAGGCCTCCAACTCCTGGATTTCCAAAAAGCCTGTATGGAAGTGGATACTCCCTTTCATAACACCTCTCCTAGTCATCTTTCTGGCGTTGCTATTCGCTCCCCGACTCATTAATCTTGTCTCTGCATTCCTTCAATGACAGACACAGAAAATATCTAACCAAACTATTAATTAGCTCCTGCTACAGGAACTGTCCCTGGAGGAGCCTGATGTGAGCGTTTACCAAGTGGACCCTGATGGTGAAAGTCAGCTGTACCCTGAAATGGACAACACCCTAAGACAGCAGGAAGCAATCTAAGAGACAAGACGCCCCTATTCCCCTTTGACCACCAGCTTCCCCTCCCCTTTTCTTTCTTCTTCTCTTTATGATAAGAAAAAGGAAGGTATGTTGGTATCAGGAACTTCTTTTGCCTCCAGCAGTGTCACCTGCAGGCGACAGGGACCTGGGCATCTGTTGCCATGGCAATGGCCATATATTCCCAGCATACATTTGGTTCAGCTCCCACCTTACCTGGGAGCAGTTTAAATAAAAGGCAGACCCTTCTCTTCTTTTTTTCACTCTCCTCCCTCTCTTCCCCCTCTTGTCTCTGTTGTCCTCAATAAATCTCTTCCACGTGGGACCTTATTGGCCTGGTGTGGTCTCTCTGGACATGAGGCTACATTCTATCAAAACAATGGTTCCGAGAAACCCGGGATCTAACCAGGGACTTTTACTCTGACCAGTGTGGGGAGGAGGCTTACCAGTTTTCCAACGTTTAGGCTAGTGAGTGTTGGATCATCTCCATGTAACTGTGGGGGTGGAGCTTAGACAGAATGCTAACAATTTCCTTTCCATTTAATAACTGCAAGTCAAAGTCCAACTTTTCCTTTTAAATGCATTATTTACCTTTTGAGAATTTCATATGGGAGTGGAGTAATTACATCATCCCCATCCCATGCTTCTTGCTGTCCTCCAACTCCTAGATCCTCCCTCTTGACTCATGACCTCTTCTTTAGTTATTTCTTCCATATGTGCACACACACACACACACACACACACACACACACACACACACACACCACAAACTGCTGTACCCACTTAGTGCTTCTCTGGTGCCTGGCTATAGAGATGACTTGGGATTGGATAAGGTGGGGGTCCTTGTTGACTACCTGTTGTTCTTCATGGAGTGGGGTGCCTTGAGCGTTCCTCCATCCACACTGGTAATTTGGCTTTTCCTGGCTATCCACTCTGCCTATTTTCATCTGCCAACTGTTCCCACTATTAGGACGTCACCACAGATTTGAGTGTCTAGTAAAAATAAAAGTCATGTTTCTCTTTAAACATGATAAAGAAATTATAAACTTGCTTCTTTCTGGAGCCTTTTCACCTTCATTTGTCTTCAGAATTATTTTATCAAACTCCACTAGCAGTTTAATTATATTTGTGCTATGTTGGTTTGTTTTTATAGATTTATACATCGTCTGATTAATTAGGGGAGAAATGTTCTCCCATAACTCATACCAGAACCTGGCTCTTAGATATTTGCTTTCTTTCCTGTGACCCACGTGCTAAGACAGCTTTCTTCATATGGACCTAACACATTCCTTGTTGAATTAATGAAAAGGCTTTTAGAATTTTCTTTTAGAATATACGAACTCTTAAGTAGGTTTATTCTTGTTTGTTGCTAGATTATAGGAGAGATACTTAGTTTTACTCACTTGTGCAACCATAAGTTGCCAGTGTCTGACAAAAAAACAATGTTTTGTGCTAAGGCCAGAGCTCAGGGATGGAGAGCTTGCTTAGTATGGAGGAGACTTTGGGTTTCAGTCCCTAACACTACAGACAAAAGTTACAAACTGTAACACTGCCTCTTCGTCACTAAAGAAATAAATTTTACTTGTAAACTATAGACTAAGTGCAAACAGTTTTGTTTACTATAGCGCACATTCTTAACCCTTTATTAAGGTCCATTGAGTCATGTTTGTACCTAGGCTGAGTCTAAGCCAATGAGGGAATTCACTACTCCTTGCTTTGGAAATGGGCAAATCTACTCCAGTTTGGGCTGGTGAAACAGAAAAGAGGTTTTCCGGGTTCTGAAGACAAGGCATCTTTCCCCACTGGTTATAGACAAGGAGGCATCTACTGTTTTGACATTAATTTTGAAATCACAAATAATAAAAGTTCATAGTGTAAAGCCACCAAAACCTACCGCTGATGAGGTTGAGACCCAGGCCACCCAACTCTTAGGTCTACCTTAGCTTTGCTCCTCTTTGAGCCAAATCATTTCCTCTTCCTGCTATAGCTGGTTTTTTTCTACCCCCCCCCCCAAATGAGGCCTAGATGTATGTGATGTATGGAGTCCCAGCTGTCCCCTGTGAAGAAGCTGCTGGGAAGGGAGCCACGCCTCCAGGTGAGCCTTCCTCCCCTCTCACTCACCTGGCCTAGCAGCTTTCTCTCCTATAAGCAAACTCAATCCAGCTCAGGCAAAGCCAGCCGGCCTTGCCCTGTAGCCATCCCATTATCTGGTTTCATCTCCCTACCTCAGGTGAAATCCCGTGAGAGTCAGGGCCATCCTTCCAGCATCAGCCAGCCTCCTGGCCATAGGCTTACTGCGCTAGCTTGACGCTTGCCTGATGCTCTAGGTATGTGATGATGAGGCCAGTGGTGATAAATCTCTGTCCTCTGCAAGCAGAGAGGTGGGAGAGCAGCAGACTGAGCGGCAACTGGGTGCATTATGATTTTGTTCTCAACTATAAAGGCATGTCTACAGCAGCTATAAATAACACACATTGTCCATAATTCAAGTCGGTCAAAACAGAACTCAGCGCAGCGATGCAGAGCACAGTCCGCTGCCTCCAAACCAATCACGCATTTCCAGTAGATGAGCGCCCGACTGGAGTCCCTCCTGCAGTGGGCTAATGCCCACCCCAGCCTCACTAATCACTAATCACAATCTGTCTGTGATTAGAGCTTGGACAGTCACCTCAGAGGAGAGGTGACAACACAGATTCTGCTAACTCTTGTATTACTTAATTTGGGAACGCAAACCTCCAGGGGCGTTTTGTAATAACAGGATCTCCCAAGGTTCATCTGAGAACTCCACTCCATGGGTCTTGGCAAGAACCCAGTATCGGGTGCCATTGTAGTATTTCCTGTTGTGATGCAAAGTGATGAGTAGGCAAAATAGGACAAGAATCTCTGGTTCTCATTGGGGGTGGGGTGGGGGGAATCACTTATTTAGTTTCTTGTAACTGTATGGAAAGAACAAAAGATATTCCTAGACGCCATTAGAAGGGCAGTTGCTTAATGAAGGGAACGTCCTGTGAGCTCGTTCTCTATCCGTCTGTCATAAACAAGTACAAACCCCTAACAGGCTCTCCCGCCTGAAAAGTTTAAACCCATCCTGGAGATGTCAAACCTTAGTACAATATTTCGTTGAGGTGGAGAGATAGGTCAACTGTTAAGAATGCTTGCTGCTCTTATAGAGAACTCAAGCTTGCTTCCTCGCACCCACATGCGGCCGCTCACAACCACCCCAATCCCAGGTCCAGAGCACCTGCCGTCCTCTTCTCACGTGACTCACACTCACACACACACACATAAAGTATAATCAATAGGATTGTTTTCTTATCCTTCTGTGTAGATATATCTTTAAAGTGTGTTGTTAACGTCTATGTTTATGTTTCCTCCAATTTGAGTATGGCGATGCCGTTCAGTGGACATCCAAATTGGGTCTGGTGACACATGACTGCCTGGGAAGATCGGAAGCTTTGTGTGGCTTATACACGTTAGTGAGTTTGAGGCTGGACTCTATGGGTATATAAGACCTTGTCGGCAGAAAACAAAACTAAATAACTCAGGAGACAAGTACCTAGCCCCAAGCCAGTCTGGTGCCTGGGGTAAAATTGCTGGGACCACTCCCAGGCCACACGGAGCTAGCCTGTTGCCCCCTTCTGGAAAGATGGGGAACTGCAGCCTTCTCCTAAAGCAGAAGTCATAGTCCCTTTCTGTGGCCTGGTGCTTTCCCAGAATCTAGCAGGAAGCCTGGCCTCCAGTTCTTTTTGTATCTCTCCAGATGCCTTTGAGGGTGTGATTTAAAGGAAAACAGTTGTTCTCTATTCTCTCTCTCTTTCTCCTCCCCCTCCCCCTCCCTATCCTTCTTCCCCTCTCTCCCTCTCTTCCCCACCGTGTGTGTGTGTGTGTGTGTGTGTGTGTGTGTGTGTGTGTGACAAAAGTGCTCATTTGTCTCCATCCTCTATAGTGACACTGTGGTTAATTCTGGGATCCATGTCTCACCCCAATCCTCTCATAGTGACTGTCCCAAAGACTGTGAGTTTTCTTGTTTATTTAAATACAGAAGGATTTTATCCCATGTCTGTCCACTCTAAACAAAGTAACAAACAACACAGAAACGTTTCCATCTGGACAGGCCACAAGTTCATGACTCATCTCATGGCCTGAAGTGGACTTGAGTCTCAGTCTTATCTCTTACTAATTGTATTGGCTTATGAAGTTTATTGATTTTTTTTTTTTGAGCTGCTTAAAGATGACAGTAGGACCCACCCCGATGCTGCAAGGCAGAGCTGGCTTGGTGGCACCACAGCCTGAGCAGTTAGGAGGGCTTACTGCTCTGTCACCAGGGTCCTTACATTCTTAGTAATGTCTGAGCGGGAAACTTGGCAATTTCATTTCAGTGGGCTCTGCGAACTATGTGGCTGATCGTGTTTGTAGGTGTCTGGCTTTAAATGGAGTCTTACCTGAGACTTAGCCCAGGGCCCTTTCTACAGCGAGTGCTGGGGGAATGTTAGGGAGGAGAGAAGGGCAGCCAGTAGGCACCTCTCTGCTCACAGAGGTAGGGGAGGTAGGCATAGCAGAAGATTTGGTTATCAGTGTCAGGCAGCCGGATGCCTCATCCTGACTTGTCAAATTTCTTCTTTTTCCCAGGCCTTGCTTCACAGAGGCATGGTGCCCTCCCCTTCTAAACGCCTGTAGTGTTGTGAAGTCTCAGATTCTGACATTTCCAACCATCTTTGGAGAAAAAGGCCTGCGAATGTGGATTTGGAGGGGTTAGGGCAGCAGCAAGAGGAAAGGTCTGCTGTGGACACCTGAGAGGTGGTGCCCTGTGGTCCCAGAGTGGACAAGGGCAGAATGACAGCCACAGCAGGCACTCCCGCCAACAGGAAGGCCTTGGCCTGGGTCTGCTATCCCAGCTTGTAGGACCAGCTGTGTCATCGACACACAGCCTAATGAACTTTCTGATATTACTGTGGTGTGGATTTAAAGTGTCTCCCCCACATAGCTCACGGATACCTAGAGGATGACTCCTTCCACTACCAGCAACTCCCGCTCTGTTGGGTGGAGATCACACCCATGGATCCACCTCTGTAGTTGATTGGCAGGTAATATACACCAATGAACCTACAAGCAGACACTGGGCACAGAAAGCCTCTCTGTCAGTGACCTGGTACGAGTTACTTACCTTTCCACACCACTGTCCCTCAGCCGTGATGTAGGATAACTGTACCCCAGCATCTATTCCTAGAATTTCTGTGAGATATGTTAAAGCACACAGACCTGAGAGAGAATCTCGTACACTGGCCATGGTGATGGTGTTACCGTGGCCCCGGCATTCCCTTTTACATCTGTGAGTGAAGGGGTAAAGAACAGAGGCGGTGAAGTGGAGAGGAAGCTGGATGTGTGACTGCATGACCGTGCATGCGCAGGCTGGCACACGCTAAATGGGTCTCTGAGCGGGGATCTGTGCATGCATGTGCTGCTTCTGCCCAGTCAGTCATGGGGAGTGTGAGGAGCTCTCTGTCAGACAAGGGCCTGGGAGACAGTCCCCAAAAGTGTGTCCTGCTTCCTGGTTTTAGGAGGAAGGTAGAAAGGATGGAAAGATTGACTAAGCAAAAAACAAGCTAACAAAACAACTCCTCCCACACACAACAAAACAAAAACAAAAACCCCACAACAAAACAAAAACCCCACAACAAAACAAAAACCCCACAACAAAACAAAAACAAAAACCCCACAACAAAATAAAAACAACTCCCCCCACAACAAAACAAAAACAAACAAACCCCACAAAAACAAATAAAAGCCGGTTTGTTTTCCATTGCCTGCCTTTATGGTGACTCTCAAGCCTGGCCACAGGCTGAGATTGCTGCTGTTTCCCTCAGGCAAGGCTTGTCCTCAGGAGGGGGCTGTTGTCATTACAGAGTGAGTGGCCACCTGACCTTCTCAAGGGTCTTGGGGGGGGGGGGCACCGGGAGCTTTCTCTGCAGTCCTTAAGTCTTCCACTGTCACAGCTGGTGCTAGGGCTCTCAAACCGTGGCCACTACTCCCAAGCGCAAGAAAAAAGGAAAGGGAGTCTCTTGGGTGCCACAGCCCGAAGTGTAGAGAGCAGATAACCCAGGTTTCTCTCAAAGGGAAAGGCAGGGCTGGACCAAACTAAAGACACCGCATGTATCACTCATGCCAGCACTCCAGCACTGGACTCCTGGGGCAACCAGGACTCCGGAGACCCACGCTCAGGGACCTGGAAAATGGTTTTCCAGCAGCAGAGAAATGGAGGAGGTGAGTGCCCCTCCCCCCCTCTCAGCATAGTCTCGAGAGACTCGGTTTCTGGTTAGGAGCGGGGACTTTCTCTAGGCAGGAGAGGGTTAAAGGTTGAGCCTAGGACTCCTGCAGAGATAGCCAGAACCTGGGAGGTTTGTGGGATCTTAGGGGTAATGGGAGCCAGGCCAAAATAGCCTTGGGGTGGAGGGTGAGGTGACAAGTATCCCGGAGTGCCTGGAGCGGGCACAGAGCTGAGCCCACTCACTGACTTTAACAATAAGCTAAGTCCACACCTAGGGCAGGCATGCAGAGCAAGCACATTCAAACAAATCGTTGCCCAACAGGCAGAGATGTGCTTAGACCTCACTTCTAGCAAGGCCCACACTGATACCTTTCCAGGATACCTTTCCAGAAGTGAACCACTATGGTTACTATAGATACCACACACTGAGCACGAACTAGGAGCCGGGTATGATTCTAAGGTTTTTCCTGTGATTAGTTTAATTTTTACAAAGCAGAGAGAGCTGTTCTAAGTACAGCCATTTTACAGACAAGGAAAAGTGAGGGAAGGAGAAGAAATGAAACACCCGAAGTCACAGAGGCCAGCACAGATGCAGGGGCCCTTACTTTTCATGGTCCATGGTCCGTGGTTTACTAGCACACACATTCATCCAAACTTAATCTGGCCCCAGAGCCAGAGCTGCGTGTTGGAAAGATGGGGAGGGGTCAGCCTGTTGACAAGGGGGTGTAGGCTGTGACAAAACTCTGGGTCCAGAGAGCACTAGCCCAGAGGTGGAGGCGGGGTCAAAAGCCACAGGAACCCGGCTGTGGAGTGAGGTGCCAGACTGTTTCCAGCGCTGAAGCATCTCCGAGCAGCGATTTTTGAGCACCCAGGACCTTTCGAACCCCGACTTTCTGCAGCGCCTGTGCTAATGCTCAGGACTGCAACGATTTCACAGCCCAACAGACTTGGCTCTGAGCAGCTGGACCGCCGCGCCCGAATTAGCTCTCAGGCAAAGAGGCCTGCGGGATCCAAGGCCGGACATTGGATTTGCTAGAGACGCCTTATCCCAGAAGCCCAGCCGCACCCCTCCTAGAGAGGCATCAAGTTCTTGGTGTCCTTTCAGAATGGGAGTGAGGGACTAACAGACCACCGTTGGATAAACGCTGTTTGTACCTCATCGATTTGTCTTTCAATCCCTTGAAACAAAACTCATAGCGATTTTTGTTTTTGATTAAAAAATCCCCGAGTTTTAGAAGTTGCAGATTTTTCAAGGATTAAAAAACCACCGGGAAGACGGTAAACTACCCCGCGCCCCACATTTGTTTCTGATTATTTGTGTTGTAATTGGTTTGTGTAATCTAAAGTCAGAGAGTTCGTAAAAATCTTTTTACTCTGGAAGAGTAACACATCTCGGCAGTGTTCTCAGGATCTGTGCAGCTGAGAGGAGGAAAGAGAGGGTGGGAGTCAGCATTAAGTGAACCAAAAGAGCGGAAAAACAGAAGGGAGAAGTGCCTAGGCCAGGGGTGGGGGGACTGTGGCCGGGGAATCTCTGGATTCCTTTTGGCTTACCCACCTGCAACATCGAGTTTTCTACAGACGGCGCGGGTGGGAAAGTCCGCACAGAGTTTATCCAAACCCAAGGTGGTCATTTCCTACCAGTTCTCCCTAACTTGGACCCCGCCGAACAAAGGCTCAGGCCCACAAAGGGAGAAAGGTGGCCGGCTGGACCAGTGATGGTGTGACACACGGGATCCTCTTTTCTCCCTCAGGTCTGTCGTCCCCAGGAGGAATTTTTAATTTAAAAATTATAAAAGAAAAACACTTTTAAGGGAGAGAGGACTCCCATCTATCCCCAGGAGTCTATTGCTCTGCTGGGAAGCGACTCGGGCAACCGCCCTACAAGCCCGAAGGAAGCGCAGCGCTGCAGCAGAGCCCGCTGGGTGGAGATGCGGCTTCCAAGGGATTGCGGGACCCGGGGCTGCAGAGAGGATCCTGGAAGGTTTCGGGGGAGGGGGCTGCGCTCCATTGTTCACTCCGAGCCAATCAGAGCTTTCCCACTTCCTCCCAGCCAATCTCCCTTCGCCTCCGACTCTACCCCAGCCCACCCTCCGGGTCCCCAGCATCTCTCTAGCTAGCTCCACGGGCGGTGGGAGAGCTGGGTGACGCTACAGGTCCCGCCTCCAGCTCGGGCCCCGGGCGAGTGCGTGCTGACGTCATGCTGCGTGCGGGCCGGTGCGGAATCGCTCCTTCAACTCCGCGGGGCAGGAGTTAGTTAGCAAAGAGCGGAGGCTGGGCGCGCGACCCTGGTCCTTCTGCCCCCGGCCGTACGCTTTGCTCACGTCTCTCTCTGCATGGTGGATATTATTTTTCATTATCCTTTTCTGGGTGCTATGGGGGATCATTCCAAGAGTAAGTCTTTCTCTGTGTGTGGGTGTGTATGCGTGCTTGATATGCAACATTTCCAATGCAGAAGAATGTTTAGCGGATTCTACAAGTGGCTTCTATTTGACAAAATACTTGGGAGAATAAAAAACAAACAAACAAACAAACAAGCAGTGCATTTCGCCTGTAACATTGTTTATTCGTTGGAATCCTACTATTTTATTTTGTAATTAGACATTATTTCCCAAGTTGGCTGGGATGACCTCAGGCTGTGAATTCTTTCTCTTTTCTACTAGGGCGATTAGGTTTGACTTAGGGAGATGGGTTTCTTTTCTGTCTTTCGAAGCTAGAGAGGTTTCAGTCGCTTGATCTGAGGTGTTTAAACTAAGAACTGTCGAAGAAGCTAAGAGGGGACAGGGCTGAATGCTGCGGTGTCGGTGTTGAAATAGGAGGGAGTCGCTGTGAGCGGGAGCGGGAGCGGGCGGAAATCCGGGCTTAGCCGACAGTGTGGACACGGAGGCGTCCGGGGCTCCTCGGTGTCACCGTGCTGTTGCCTGCCTGCCTCCCGTTATTTCTGTCTCTAACTGAACCGATACTACACCCGTGTTCAAAGACGGTGATAACGGAAATGTCAGGAGATTGTGTTGTTTTCGTTTCCTATTTTCTGGATCATTCCAAAGCTTTTGGTTCCCTTGTGGTCGCACTTCTAAGAGCGGGAGAGCGAGGGAGGGAGGGTTGGGTTGGGGCTGCAGCGGCCAAGGCCGGCCCGGGTCCGGCAGCCGGGCCTGACGTGGGCCCTGCGCCCTTCCCTGCCAGAGAAGCCCGGGACGGCCATGTGCGTGGGCTGCGGGAGTCAGATCCACGACCAGTTTATCCTTCGGGTGTCGCCCGACCTCGAGTGGCACGCCGCCTGCCTCAAGTGCGCTGAGTGCAGCCAGTATCTGGATGAGACGTGCACGTGCTTCGTGAGAGACGGGAAAACGTACTGCAAGCGGGACTACGTCAGGTGAGCCGGCGGGACCCGGGGTTCGGCCCCCTTGGGCTGGGGAGGACTCGGCTGCGCGTCCTGGCCTCGGGTCCTCGCGCTGACTCCCGCCGCGCCCGGGCCCGCAGGCTGTTCGGCATCAAGTGTGCCCAGTGTCAGGTGGGCTTCAGCAGCAGTGACCTGGTGATGCGGGCGCGGGACAGCGTGTACCACATCGAGTGCTTCCGCTGCTCCGTGTGCAGCCGCCAGCTGCTCCCTGGAGACGAGTTCTCGCTGAGGGAGCACGAGCTGCTCTGCCGAGCCGACCACGGCCTCCTGCTGGAGCGCGCTGCGGCCGGCAGCCCGCGCAGCCCTGGCCCGCTCCCCGGCGCCCGCGGCCTGCATCTGCCAGGTAAGTCGCTCTCCCGGCCCAGAGCGCTGCGCCCGGGTCAGTGGGATGTACGACTGTGTAGCCGACCGTTGAGCTTCCGACGGGAAGCCGGTGTGAAAGGCCGCGTGCGCTGGGAACCCTGCTATGTGTCTGCGTGTGCGGGGGGAAAAATTGTATGTGAGCATGCGAGCCTCGGGAGTTGTGTTCTCCGTGGCCTGGACCCGGTGTAGGACATAGACTAGGATCGGGAGAGTGGAGGACCCGGAATTCTAGGTGCTGCCTGCCTGGGTTGTGTTTAGAATTTCTTTGATGAACAGGTTACCGTCAGGGAGAAAAGGTATCCCATCCAGAGCCTACGGAAGAAGGCCAGCGGTGCAGAAGAGGAGCCTGTGCTCTTGTTTTGATGTCCAGCTAGCACAAAGGGAGTTTATTGAATAAAACCTTTCTAGGGTGGTAGGTGCCTTGGCCAGGAGTTGCTCAGACTGGGAAATAAGTGTTGACAAGAAGCAGGTGGAGAGTGCCACAGAGACCCCAGTTCTAAGAAGCCAGGGGCTCTGCTACCCAGCCAGAGCGAACTAGACCAGGCCTTCTTGTGCTGTGTGACACCAGGGACTCCTTCCTCTCTGTGACTCCGTTTCCACACAGTAGAAGGAGGAAATTGGTTTGGGTGGGCTATTTGTAAATGTTTATCCAGTCCTAGAAATGCCTAGAGGGGACATTAATGTAAACAATGCAGCTAATATCTAGTGGGTGTGTAGACCTGGTTGGAAGTAAAACAGAATGGACTTGGTGTTGAATGAACCCTGTCTGAGTTCGCCCAGGGTCTCCCCTTTGTTTTGAAATGTAGGCTTGAGGCTGTTCCGAGGTGGGTGTGAAAGTCAGCAGTCACTGGACTGAGGAAACCCGGAGCAATGGAGAGAATCTCAGACTGAAGCCCCAAGGCAGGCAGCCAGGAAGGAGCCATTCTGTGCCCAGAAGGCCTCTGTTGCACCAAGTTGGAATCTTCCCAGTCTGAGAGTGTTCCTAAGGGCTAGACCAGCCTAGCCTACCCCTTAGGAGCAGAGAGTCTCCCGGTCTAGGAGTTGTCCTGTAACCTGGGTCCCTGTCCCTTTTCTTTCCCCGCCGGAGTCGCATTTCGATTTCCACCTCTTCCTCTAAAACTCCACCTTCTTCTAGAGGGCTTTGCTTGTCCGGCTGGAGGCAGTTGGGTTTTCCTAGGGTATATTAGTACCACAGCGGTCTAGAACAGAACTCCAGAGTCCTGTAGGACTCGGGGTGATCGCTGCAAGGCAATCGGGCTAGGGAGATAGGGACAGAACAAAAAGCATTCATCCTCTGGGTTAGGCGAGCGGATGGGGAGGGAGAGGAACAATAGACAAACGAACGGAATATCAGGGAAACGAAATCTTGGGGAGAATGGCTGGCGGCCGGTCAGACCTCCTGTCTCTCGGCTCCTGCAGACGCCGGGTCCGGACGACAGTCCTCACTGCGCACGCACGTGCACAAGCAGGCGGAGAAGACAACCCGGGTGCGGACTGTGCTCAACGAGAAGCAACTGCACACCCTGCGGACATGCTACGCCGCCAACCCGCGGCCCGACGCGCTCATGAAGGAGCAGCTGGTAGAGATGACCGGCTTGAGCCCGCGGGTCATCCGCGTGTGGTTTCAGAACAAGCGTTGCAAGGACAAGAAGAAGTCCATTCTCATGAAGCAGCTACAGCAGCAGCAACACAGCGACAAGGCGGTGAGGTGCTGGTGGTGGCGGGACGGCGGGTGGTAGCCGCCGCGGCTTTTGAAGGCCTCTTTCTGGGGAGAACGAGGCAGAGGTGGACTCCCCACGTACCTTGGCACCCGCACCTTAGAGGAAAGGTTGACCTTGGCTTTTAAGTTGCTGTGGTTGGGGGTGGTAGATTGTGCCAGTGACAGCCCAGAGTTGAGGGGCCCTGGGCTTAGAGACGACCCTGTGGTGTGGTTGGAACTACGGAGTTGTACTTTGGGGGAAGGAGGAGGGTAAAGCTCGACCCGAGTTTTTGTTTGTTTGTTTGGTTTGGTTTCGCATATCTGGCTAGGGAAGGGCATAAAGGACTTCCGTTTCCCTGGCCTGGTGTTTGACTCCTAGGAGTGAAAGGAGTAGTAGCATTGTGGACCCTGGGTCTCCACTGAGTAATGGGGGTTCGTTGTGTGCAGTGGAGTGCGTCTCCTCCTCAAAACAATTTAATTCCCAAATCACTCTTCAGAGCCTGGGGCTCTATGCTCAAAAGTGGTGCAAATACTGACCTAACGCCTTGTGCTGTGTGCTTGCCCCTCAGAGTCTCCAGGGACTAACTGGGACGCCTCTGGTGGCGGGCAGCCCCATCCGCCATGAGAACGCCGTGCAGGGCAGCGCAGTCGAGGTGCAGACGTACCAGCCGCCCTGGAAAGCTCTCAGCGAGTTCGCACTCCAGAGCGACCTGGATCAACCCGCCTTTCAACAGCTGGTGAGGCCCTGCGCAGACTGCACAGTGGGAGTGGTGTGGAGGGGACTTCATTCGTATAGGACAAGGGTCTTGGGGACAGATTTGGTAATGAGAAAGCCTGCTGAGCCCGCAACCTCGCTGCTGACACTAACCGGGTCCCAATCCCCCTGTGCGGGTGGGGACTTGCCATCCCTCTCTTCAGGGTTTACTCAGCTGACGGCTTGTCTGCAGGGAATACGCCGGGTCTCTGAGCAGGTGACCCAGGAGCAGAAGCTTGAGCGTGTGTTCACTTTTTCTTTTCTGGTGTCTCTGCCCTCGCAGGTCTCCTTCTCCGAGTCAGGCTCCCTAGGCAACTCCTCTGGTAGCGACGTGACCTCTCTGTCTTCGCAGCTCCCGGACACCCCCAACAGTATGGTACCTAGTCCGGTGGAGACGTGAGACAGGACCCTTCCCTGCCAGCCCGCGGACCTCGCATGCTCCCTGCATGAGACTCACCCATGCTCAGGCCATTCCAGCTCTGAAAAATCTCCGGCCCTTGTAATTATTGTTGTTATTTAAAGCGAGCGGGCAGAGGCACGCGACAGCGACAGGACGGCCAGCAGCGCGGGGACACTTGCCTGCCTCGCTGAGACTGGAGACTCCTGCTTCAAGGACTTTTCGGTTTTTCTTTTTTTCCTCATAACTAGAATTTGGGACATTCTGGGTTGGCTCCGCCCTTGCCTCTCCCTCGCCGCGTGGGGAACTGCCACTCTGTCTCTGCGCCCCACTCGCCCGGGAACCCACTTGGTGGGGTCCTACGGGGCTCTACCGGCGAGGACGCCTGCTCCGAATTCGCCTGCGCTGACCGAGGCTTTGCTCTGGACTTGGCGGCGAGGACGGGACAAAAACAGACATAATCCCCAAAGCGCATGACTGCGGGACAGAGTAGAAACGAGACTGTCTTTTAAAAAGTGTTTTAAATTATCAGTCGACGGAGGACAGTGAGAGCCTTTGCCGAACAAACGTAAGTTATTGTTATTTATTGTGAGGCGAATAGTGGGACGAATATTTTGATCTTAATAAAAAACAACCCGATGCCATGCCGCGCCTGTGTGCTGTTGGCGCCACGGGAGCCAGACGAACGCCACTTCGCGAGTGGGCCTCGTTTCAGCTTCACCGGCTCCACCCGCCCTCGTGCTGCGGGTCAATCGGCGCCCGACCGGCGGGCCAGACCCTGATTGGGCGCCGAGGGCGTGCCCGACGGGGATTGGGTGTCTATGGGGCGGGCCCCACACTTATTGGGTGCCGACGGGGCGGGGCAGGGCGGTTCCGGTGCAGTGTGAATTGCGAGGCGTTTCCGGAAGCGGGAGCGCTCCTTGCGGGAGGCGAGGAGGCATGGAGACTGGTCCCCGATTGGATTGTGGGGTGACTGGTTTAGGGAGCGAAGCTCACCCTGCGGCCCCGGGCTCTGCGGCGCGTCCTCCGTGTTGTCCCTAGAGTGGATGCGCGACGTGATCAATCTCGCTGCATTTATTAATTCCCCCGTCTAGACAGAGGAGAAGGCCGGGGCGGCTCCTTATCTACGTTTGGCATCACCTGCAAGCGATACACTGAAGGAGCCACAACAAGCCCCCGCTAGGATCGCGGCTGCAGGAGAAAATAAGTCCACCCAGAACCAGTCTGGCGTGTCTTTGGTTTATTTTCTTTCCAGGCCCGAAATGGAGGGGGCGGGGGATGGCCCCTGGATATGTCGTGCCCAGGTCACTTGGTGTGACATTTCAAACCCCTGCGACTTGTTTTCTTGAAAACTGGCTTTAGTGATCGCAGGAAATAACCAAGAGATACTGAATCTGCAGCAGGCCCCCGGGCAAGCAGGAAAAAAAAAAAAAAAAAAAAAAAAAAAAAAAAAAAAAAAGATCCCAGCAGGCTCAAGTTTTACCCTCTACAAATATTTAACCCTTTGGCAGTCTGGGACAGTTCTTCCCTAAAGCTGGTTCAGAAAGCTGCCAGCTTCCAGCCAAACCACCATCCTGCAACAATCTGACATTTCTACGTTCTTGTATGCACAGTTAAATGGCCATCAGGTTGTCCCTCTAAGTACAGGTTTTGATTTGTTTTGTTTTTTTTTTCGGAGCTGGGGACCGAACCCAGGGCCTTGTGCTTGTTAGTTGTTTTGTTTTTTTTGAAAAAGTGTAGTGCCCTACTGGGTAGGGGACAGTTAACCATTTCTAGCATATAGGTAGGGACTAATAACAAATGTGCAGTCTGGGATAGAGGAGTAGAAACTCTCTGTTAGAAGCAGTTGCTTGGGCTGTCCAGCAGTTTCACACACATGCACCCACAACCCCAGTTAAGGATGGAACGGTTCCTGGCAATTAAAAAAAAATAACAGGTGGGAAAATGGAATCCTATTTATAGTTTACTTCCTGAAAGTCAAAGTGACGTGATGCAAGCACTTTAAAAAAATCGAACTTTCTTCTTCTTGGGGATTTAGGAAATGGTCTGCAAATTTACATATATATACACACATATTCTGTATATCTATATTATATACATACACAGAGTTAATTAGGGCCAGGTTTACCTCGAAAGGCTTGTTCTTTGGGCGTCATTCTCTTAACTTAGACCATTCCTTTCCAAGCAGAAATACAGATTTCTGTTTTGCATCTGGTTGGCTATTGGATGGGGAAACGAAACTATAATAAATCTTACTTTTGGAAACTTGCCTATCAGAATACTGTTTTTTTACTTTTTATTAAAAAGGAATGGGCCCTTAAGGAATTTCAGTATTAGCGATAAATTTTCACTTTGGACAGGGTGCAGTATTTTACAAATATCTACCCACCTAGTTACCATAATCTTTCCCCTCATCATTTATAGCTTAAGCCAACCAACAGTCCATTTCCACTGGACACTTTTGTGTGCCTTTTATTACTTTGGGGGAATTGCCCAGGTAAAGTGGTTGTGGTGCAGAGAGAGAGGTGTGAGTGATCACAAGTTTTTTCTCCCACTACCCACCCAGAGGAGTGTGTGGCACTCTCAAGTTCCCAGGAGGGAAGGCTTGTAATGTCCTTGGCAAGGTGTCAGATCTACAGTTAGTTACATTAATAAATATCAATTTCACTGGTGCCCAGGCCGTCTTTAAACATCTTCTGTAATGAAGCAGAGATCTTCTAGTAAATTAAATCACCGGTGACAATCACAACTTTTATATTTTGTGCTAATGTTGAGCTGGAGTCATCCAGATCTGGAGGAAAATCTTAGTTCAAGGAAAGGGACTATGGATAGAAAAATGGAATTATTTAGCATGATTCACTTCAGAGTACGATTTCCTCAGAAGATGTAACTAATTATTTGCTTAGCTCTGTTGAATTGAGGCAGGAAAAGGATCCCAGAAACAGACAAATTTTTGGCCACACAATTTGGTACACATTGTAAGGCTGCATAATTCTGGGAAATTCAGAGTCCTTGTGGCAGTATTCCCATTGAATTTTAATATTGGATGAGTGAGTGCCGGACAGAAACCAGCCTTTCAGTTTTGAATACGGAGTAGGTTAAAGCTCAGTCAGAGCTGGGGAGACCAGGTTTAAATGAGCCATTGTTCTAAGACTGCCCTCCCCAAATGCCAGACTCTGCCACTTTTGCCTAGGGGTGGGCTTTACACTGCCCAGCAGTTAGCTGTGAGGCCGGGGGGGGGGGGGGGGGGGGGAGAGAGAGAGAGAGAGAGAGAGAGAGAGAGAGAGAGAGAGGGAGAGAGAGAGAGAGAGAGAGAGAGAGAGAGAGAATGAGAATGAGAATATATGAATTGGCCCCCCTTTGGAGGGAGAAAACAATGGACAAGTAAGTTTGTGCAGAGAAATAAGTTCCCAATGGAGCTGCGATAAAAGCAGGAAATTCGGAGTTTATTAAGCTGATGCATGGGCAGATTAGAGGCTTTTAACTGTGGGTCTGATTGATGTAAAAGTAAACTTTCTTTAAAATGCTGAGATTCCGTGCTATAATGAGGATTGTGTGACCAATTACAGGCTAGCACCTTGTTGATGAAGACTGTGCATGGAGAATACAGCTAAATAGAGCTAGGTTGAGAATAGTGATGGGAGCCAGAAAGGGCACAAGGAAGTAAGTACTCCGCTCAGATCCAGATGTGGGGGGCTGGGCCTTTGTGCCTTTTGCAGCAACCCCCAGCCAGGAAGCAATGCTTGGTCGATCCAGCCTTTGGTCAAGAAGGTCAGCACCTACAGGGAGAGTGGGTTATCAGTTGGGCTCAGGGGTGGGCAAAAGTTTGCCTGTTGGGAAGTTGGATGTGTACATCAAGTGTGGGGCAGAGACGGGAAAGATTGGAAACCTAGAGGACAATGTCGTCTCTGATATCCCCCAGAGAGGGTCAGGAGCCAAGGAAAGATGCTGGTGTTTTTCACAGCTGCAAGGGACTGACGAACAGAGGTTAAGGTCAGAGCCAGGTCTTGACCTAGATGCTGAGCTCCTGATTCAAGGTCACAACGCAGCGACTGTCAGAGTCTGGCGGGGTTTGGGGGTGGGGCAGTTGCATCTGAGGACCCCGTAAGAAGCAGCAGTTCTGACGTGCCCTTGGGGTTTTAGAGTAACTGGCTCGGAAGAGTTTAGGGGTAATTTTGTTACCCTGGGTGCAAAATGTTGTGCAAATGTTGCTGCTCCTAGGAGTCCAAGCAGCTTTCCCACGTCGGGTTCGAATTCTCAGTTGGTGGTGCGCCACTGCCCCAGGTGGAAGCCGCGGGCACTGCTGACTGTGGCGGGCACGTCCCACAGAAGGGCAGTCCGAGATGTTTAATTGCGAATTCTGGGAGGTTAATCACGGTTGTCTCTATTATTTATGGTCTTTTGGCAAATTTCCGAGCAGATAAGAGATATATATTCCATCGCGAATAGCCTCGCAGGAAACATTATAAATATTTGATGTTCCCCCACCACCCTGCGAGGACCGCCCTCTACCTGCCCCCTTCATACCTGCAATTTTAGTTGTCCCTCTCTCCTTCCCTCCCCAGAGATGGGGTGTGTAGGGTCCAAGCAGGAGCACCCACAGTGCTTGGCATGGCTTACATCAGACCTCTTTATTTTCTTTCGATTTGTAAAACAGTAAAATACATTGAACATAAAAAAACTGTAGCGCCATGAGGTTCAAAAAGGAAGTGTGGGGAATGTTAGGTAAGTTTGCTTTTCTGTAAGAAAGGCAAAACTGTGTTGTTCAGTTTCCTGTGACAATCTTCAGGTTTTGGGGTCAATTTTCCACAGCTAGATCTTTGCTGGTAACTGCAACCAATGTCACTCAGGCTCCACACTGGGTGGGTTAAGAGGGCCCCCTGCGGCACAGCATGGCACCGCTGCGTGTATTCAGAGATATGGCCACTCTCATTGTTTCTTTTACTCCATGTTGTTTCAAGTAAATTATTTAAAAACATACTTGATGCCCCCTCTTTTTTTTTTAAAATAATTTTAGAGGCTAAATTTAACCCAGAAACACTAATAGTTCACAGTGCTATCTGCCAATGAAGTTCCCAATGCGTGATTAGGTGCTGTAATTTCAAACAGTCCCAAGGCTTACTGAAAATATTACCTACACAGGCCTCAACTCCAAGTTTTAGAAGAAAAACTTAGCGCAGGGCTTATAAAGTCTTAACACTTTCTCAAATTCGTACTGCTTTAATGTGAAACGTCAACACTGAAAACTGTGTTACTTCATTACAAGAATGATATTTGTCTAATCTTACTCATATTACAATTGCAACTTACACAGAGTGGAAGTAGACAAACGCCAAAATAAGTGCATAAATGAGACGAACTCAATCTGCAAAGTTAGGAGGACAGCCCGGTCTGTACAGTCTCTATAAACACTGCCAAGAGGAGCACATCTACAGCGGAGGGAAGAGGATGGACAGACCACAAGTTCCCAAAGGAACACAGAAAGCACTAACAAAGGTACTCAAATACAGAATTGGCTAAAAAAAAAAAATTATTTTTTTTCTTTTTTCAAGAAAAATTGCCGGGCTTCTTCCCAGGCCTGCTGAGGAAATCTGTTAGCCAGCTCCAGGTAGTCCCCAGGGTTTCCGCATTTCCCTGAGGGAGATAGAAAAGAGATAAAAAGTAAACTCTGAAGGCTTAGATATTAAACTTACGTTGATATTAGAAGGCGAATGAACCATACATTCCAAGTAAAGTGCTCTAGTGTGTTATAAACTATAAACATGTATTTTAGCCACAATTCAGTCTGTGCTTCTAGCATATTCAGACTTTAACCCATATATAAAACCTTATGAAGTATTTATTTTGGGACTTGAGAATAAGCAAACAGGTACAGTGAACATAACAGCGTGACAGCCATGTATGGTCTTATATGGACACATTTTTGTGAATGGTGACTTTTTTATTATTTTTGGTGCTGAAGACTGAACTTAGCACTCTGTACACAAGGACCAGCTCCTCCACTGAGTCACAACTGGGCCTAAATGGTAACTTCTTTTTCCCAAAGTAACCTACTTAATTTAAAACATAGACTTAGGCATAACTTTGAAACTGTTCAAATCTGGCATTCAGTAGTTATCTAGAGAGCAGAGGTGACCTTTAACAGCCTCCCCCTACCCCCCAAAAAAACCCTTGGTGTAATCATGGGTAGTGGATATGAACGCTGAAATTCTTAGTGGTGAGAACCTGGGAGCCCACAGCTCCTTTTAAATCTAAGAGGTTACCTGGATGACAACCTAAAAATGACAGACACATTTTATTAAGGCCTTAATCTAAGTAAAAAGGGAACCCATATAAAAGCTGTAAGCTGGATACTTGGTAAGAAGTCATCTTACAAAAAATAGATTATTAATTTTTCTGAGTCAGGTTTCATTGTGTAGCCCTGGCTGGCTTGTAACTTGTGCCTGTGCCTATATCATACTGGGATATGTGCATATACATATATATGTACACACACACACACACACACACACACACACAGAATTAGAGGCACTGGATCTCCTAGAACTGGGGTTACAAGGGGTTGTGAGCTGCCTGCCATGGGTGCTGAGAACTGAACTCTGGTCCTCAGCAAGGGCAGCGGGTGAGCTTAGCTGCTGAGCCGTGTCCAGCTCTCCCACTGTTTTTCGTTCACTGAGTGAGTCTGCTATGAACTGTTAATGAGGGTGCTGGAAGCAAAGCAGAGAGCTGTCCAATGGCTGTCTCGTGTGTGAGGCCTGTTGTAGACACAAGGACAGCAAAGAAAGTGCCTGCCCACCCCCCACCCCATCCCTGAGAAGAAAGGTTGAGACTTCCTCTGGCTCTGCTCAACCAGGCAAAGGGGAGGCAGCCTCAGCTTCGGACTTGGCTTTCCAGACACTTTTTTTTTTCTTTTTTTTTTTTTTTTTTTCGGAGCTGGGGACCGAACCCAGGGCCTTGCGCTTGCTAGGCAAACGCTCTACCACTGAGCTAAATCCCCAACCTCCAGACACTTTTAAATGGTGACTCATCTTTTTTAAGGCAGAAGAAAAAGAAAAACATCTACACAGTTATACTGGCAAAAAATATTATTGCTTAATTAAAATTAAATACATTAGAATATTTGCAAAAGTATTTTCATATGCTTAAAAATTAAATGTGTTTTGTAAGAAATAGTAACAAACGGCACTGATTTCCCTCACATGTTCTAATAGCTTTAAAAAAAAAAAAAAAGAAAAGAAGAAACAGGCTGTAACTGAGTGAGGGCAGACCTGAACTTGCAGAGTCTATGGGAAACAATGGCACTGGCTTGAATTTCTGAGAAGTTGCATATCTTTCTGTTTACTTTTCTGAGTACCTGAGTCAATAAAGCCTCCCATTTTTTTTCATGATACTGTAACAGTTTTGTGTTTTTCCTTCTGTGTACTTTGCAACACCTGCCTACTGTAGATTTTTTTTTTTTAATGACAGCCGAATTGTCTCCAAGTAAAGGCTTCTTGATAGGTGCTGTAAAGAACCTATAGGAGTGGGCCTAAGAACAATGAATGTTATATATTTCATTTCATGAGATAGGTTCTTATGTAGCCCAGGTTGGCCTCAAACACAGTCTATGGCTAAGGGTGACTTTGAAAGGGTTCTGTGTCTACCTCCCTGTGCTGGGATACAGACGTATGCTACTATGTCCAGTTCTGAAGAACATTTATCACTATCAAACTGATGAGGGCTTAGGAAAATCTAGAGTGGGGCTCATTAATCAGACATTCTGCCACAGCAGCCTGAGAGCAAACTGTACTTCAGTTACAGCCTCGGTAGTAGGCTATTTTAAGGTATTTAAGATGGTAAAAATGAAGCTTAAAATTCTATATCTCTGTCTCTGACCAGGAGAACAACTCAGCAGAACAAAAAGAGAACAAATGCCTGAGACTCTTTACTTCCAGAACTCTGTTAATGGGATGTTAATGTTTCTCAATGTAAAGTTTATTTTCAATTAAAATAGGTCAAGTGCTTGAATTTAGGGGTGTAGCTATTGTTATGGCACTTTATTTCAACATGGACAGAGAACCCATGTTAGGGACTGAAGCACTTATAGTGATCTGGTGGCCAATGGTAATGTTATATGACTGGTTTCCTTCTGGTTAGTAATTAGCATTTAATAGATCTTATTAAATCTTATACTAGGTAAGGACAAAGGCGGTTTCTGGTTTTCTTTATTTCTGTGAATCTTCTCTATAGATTCACATGATATAGTTGATTTCATTATTCTCCAAGTATGTGGTGTCTGAACCTCACATACTTGAGGTGACACAGGAATTCTCTAATTGTTCTGGAAAAAGGAATGCAAGCCCATTCAGGTAGCTGACACATATGTGGGATTTAATCTTAGAGGGACTCACCTTTGGGATTCGAAGACTGGTTATCCACATGACCCGGAGTCTGTGCAAAGTCCTGTGTGAGAAGAGAGACGTGGAGTTGAGACTACCGTTCTGATCAGAACTGCACAAAGTCCCTCTAATCCTGTGTCACAGGAGCACAGAACAGCAGAAAAGAATGAGTGCGGCCAGATTCTTGAAAGCTGAAACTAAGTCTTCATGAGCACTGCCAAGGGCCAGAGCACTGTCTACAACCATAACTGTATACCGAAACCCTGAAACCTCAGCCAAATGTACTATTTTAAGGCAAGAAGAGATTTTGATAAAGGTTTTTGGGGTGTGTGTAGGAAACTATGATTTTATCACTCTAACCCAGGCTACACTCCAGTGAGTGACCCCTATTCAGACTCTTGAGTGCTTATATTATAGGTGTTGCCACTGTTCCTGGCAAGAGCTTTAACTACGAATGTGAGAGACTGTATAATCCAGAACGTCCAGGACTGTTCCACAGAGAAAGAAACCCTGTCTCAAACGCTAAACAAAAACAAGTGTTGTGTTCACTTCACCTTCAGATGGAAATAGAAAAAAATGTAGACTACAAATCTTCAGAAACTAGTGACAGGCCATAATCTCACTTTAACATTAGTGATTATTAATAATCTATACATGGAACCATGACAAATTTAAAAGTTAAAATTCAAACTAATTTTCTTGAACACAATTAAAAATGATCCTACTTTACTAGTCTACCCCAAATTAAAAACAGTTATTTTTGTACCACTTAGCAAAAACTGTATTAAAAATGGTTTACTTGGAATAGTTGTGATATTACCCCCAAATGGTATGTGTATGTATGTAAGTATACATATATAGGACACATATACATATATGTGTGTGTGTATGTATATATATATAAACTTGTGTTCATACTTGTGTTTGAGACAGTCTCACTACACACTTTAGGATGGTTTCACACTGTCATCTTCCTGCTTCAACCTCCTGAGTGCTTATATTTTTAAAGTATTTTTTAAGAAACTAATGTGGCATACATGGAAACTTGTCTCCATCGAGGCCTCTCCATTTAAGCTCTAAAAAGCTTCCCTTCCCCCCTGTGTCCCTCCCTCCCAGACCATGGCTTTTCTCCACAGCATTCAGCTCCTAACTAACTGTTCTGCTATGTGGTCTTTTGTTGTTTCATGAATGGTTTTGAAGGTGGGTTTTGTCTGTCTTATTCACTGATACAACCCCAGGGTCTAGGGAAGAGCCCAACACAGTGAGTGGATCTGAACAGAAAAGACCACGGTCTGAAAATGCCTAACGTGCATTTTTACTCAATGACCTAGCGAGTATCTCTAAGATCAGATGAAGAGTCCTGTGCTGAAGTGATGTTTTTTTTTTTTTTTTTTTTTTCCGGAGCTGGGGACCGAACCCAGGGCCTTGTGCTTCCTAGGTAAGCACTCTACCACTGAGCTAAATCCCCAGCCCCGTGATGGTTTTTTTTACAGTGGTAAGAGTTTAAGATTTTAATTTAATCATGAACCAGTCTGAAATCATGCTTGCAGATCCGAATACATAACTTGAATGCGTTTTCAGAAAATAGGACCCAGACTCAAAACGGAAAAATATTTCTAAACCTCACTGACCTCGAGAGCAGTGCTCATTAACTGATCGCTCACAGAAAGACAAGGAGTACTGACGGCCATAAAGAAGGCCCTGACGTCCTGACTCTCCTCTGTGGCTCCCAGGCAGCTGCATATACTCACACTTTGACAGAGATATCGGAGCACTGGCCAGCACAGGGACAGCACACACAACACTGCTTCCTGTTTCACTATTAGGAGGACAGGAAGTATGTGTAGCAGGGAGCAATTTTAAGAGGTGGAACATTTGGGGGGAAAAAGAGACATTTCATAAAATAATCCACAAAGATTGAAAAACCCTTGTTTGGAACTGTCATCTTGTCATCGCTCTGCCAGCTCAGTGAACTAACATGTACCCTGTGTCAGTGCTTGCCACGCCACTGACTCTGACTTCAATCCCACAGAATTTCGTTGGATCAAATACAAGGTTGTACTACTGAACCAAGCACATCATTATTTATTTTTAAAATATTCAAATAAATTCAAAGTTTTATCTTTCTTCAGCGACTATCCTTTGTAGCAAGACTGAAAAGCAGACACACGTGCCAGTTGAAGCCTTAAAGGAGCCTGGTGTCCTGTTAAACAGTTTTAACTGGGTATAAGTTTTCATTATATCAATGGCAAACAAGCTCTTGCTTGAAATCCTCCAGGCAGAAGCATTTGACACTCCACCCTGCTTCTAGTAATGTGACTTCAGGCTTTAGAAATTATGTTCTGAGCACAGACACAGGTGGAGGGCGAGAGTGAAGCTGCCTCACATTTACTTCTCAGTCTCCTGAGTTTCCCATAAAACAGGAGAAACAAGGCATTAGGTTGAAGGTACCTGAATGAATGTGGCCAGTAAAACACAGCTCATCTCTTGCTCCAGAATGAGCTTGTTCTGATGGTTGTTATGACACGCAGCGATAAGTGAAGGGAACAGCACTTTGATGAGCCTTGGGTCACTGAAATACTGGAAAGGCAGCTGGCAGAGCTTCTGCAGCACCGTGGGGTGGCGGCCGGACTGTACAATTACCTGCAACAGAGAAGGAGATGGTCAACTGCTGAAACCCTGGCCTGCCCCTTAGTCAGCTGCTGTTGGTCTGCACCAGGGACCATGTGAAGGAGGTAAAGGTAGATAAAGGCACTTGGTTCCTTACCAGAGCTCAATGTCAGTGACAGCTGCAAAGAGCCAAACTTTTAGAAACCTCATTTCTCAACTTAAAAAAAAAAGATTCTGAAGGTTTTACGGTCATTTAACAATCATAATCCACGGTGAAGGGCACAACTTCCACGGAGAGAGCCATCTATCACCTAGGCAACAAATTTAGGACACACACTTTTAACTGAGCACCCTCATGTCCTCAAAGCTCCTAACAAAGTAAGATAGTGTCTGCAGGAGCCCTGCTCACTGCAGTCTCTGCCCACTGTGTACACTGCATGCAGCTAGATGGGTTCCTTATGTAGACAAGTCCTAGAAAGAAAAGGGGGAATGGAATGGTTTTAGCTAGTACAGGCTCTAAAAGACCCTTTCTCCAATCCCTACTCCTTATCTTGGTTTCCATCAGTGCCATTGAGTCTAAAAGGAGAACTGTTTAGATAATGAGACTGTTGTCTTGCAGCAGTCTGGGTTTACAACTGTGTACACTTTAATAGGGCAATGCAATTAGTGGGCTGGCAGGGAAGCTCTCCTAATTCACTCCCTAGGCTGAAATGATAAACTAAGAAATGCCAAAATCAGATCTGTTTCAAGTAACTACGATTAGACAATTCTGATATGCAAGAGCAGAGGAACCCAAAGCCCACTCCGCAGTACGGGAGGAAACCCGAGAACATTAGGGACACTGCAAAGGCTGCAGGTCAGGACTGTAAATTGTACTGGGGGCGGGGTGGGGGAGAACACAACGTTACAGGTACACACCCAGACAGGATGGCATTCAAATTGAAACCAGAAGGACAGAGTGAAACAGCAGAGGCAGGAGAAACATAAATTACTGGGATTTACAAGTTTTCAAAGTACTTTTAACAATATTTTAAGAACACATTCTCAGATGATAATGCAGTGTGCTTTAAGAACAAAATCAACAAAGTAATAGTTCACATATTTTTGTTCAATAGCTAAAATGACATCAAAAGTTTTGGAGACTGTTGATAGGGACCTGTTAATACCTTTAAATCCAAAAGGAATTTTAAAGACTTGCACTGTGACAATTCTGCACATGGCTGTGCAATGCCATTTCTGACAACAGCCGAGAAAAATGTGCTCCACCATCCACCTTATTGGTAAAGCTTCCACTTAAATTTTTTATTTTAATTATTATCTACATATTTTGTAACACAGCCAAATGGTTACCACTTTAGAATTTATAACAATGCCATTATTGAAATCCCCCCTGGGGGGGGCAAAAATTAAGAACTAGTTTTTTTTTTTAAACTTCATTGTTAAAATGCCATTATTATGACAATTCAGTAATTTAAAAAGCATTAAAAGGGGCCAGTTTGGCTGGCACAGACACAATATCAACTCAAAGACGCCAGCTCCCTGGTTCTGGTAAATTAGCGCAGCGTGTGAGAACATCTGTTGTACTCACCGTATTCAGCCTCCTAAAGCAGTGTCCCCTGCCTCAAGGAACAGCAGTGATTATCCATTACCTGCTTATAGAGTGAGTTTATAAATCTCACGGCAGTGCAGTAAGCCAACCCTGATGGAGGCTACTACCTTTAGGTATTTGGACTAGAGAAGATGCAAATGGGCAAAGGACAGTTTGGTTACCTCGTATTAAAGAGCTGTAGCCATAAGATCGCCTACTGCAGGGCCCAGCCTAGTTATTTGTAAGGAATCTGTAAGGGCCGGTGTGGTCATTGGGACACTTCAGATGCTGTGGGAAGGTAGGGTTGAGAGGTCCACAAAGTGCATCGAGACCTGGTGGGCCAATTCAGGTGGGTTTGTGGAGCAGAGTGTGATGTAGTGAGCGTGAACGGTCAGCTAGATTGGGTAAGTGCTTCCCTTAGGGTCAGGGGAGCAAGCCTGGGAATATGAACATCCTGACTTTGATGCTCAGCATCAAGCACTAGGAGAGTTGCCCGTGGGGCTTGTGAAAGAATGCCATGCTGAAGGCAGGCCTTAGTTTTATTTCATTTCCTCACTCATTTCCAGGGTTTAGGAGAGCAAATACCATTCTGGACTGCTTTCCAAAATTTCCAAAAGCAGTAGGAAGTTAGCAGAATCATCATGGAACACAAGGGTCTTCCTGGCTGTGCATAGTTAACCAACTCACACTTACAGTACAGAGTTTCTGGAGTTTGTCTACCTTCTTGATGGAGTTTAATGACATCAGTGACCACTGGACTGTTACCTTGCCACCCAAGTCCTAAGGTGAGTACTGGTCAGGATACCTTCCCACCTTTCAGGATGTACTGGTTAACTGGAATCCCAGAGTTTCCTTCCAGAGCACTGCAGCAGTAAGATGGGCGCGCCCTGGCTGGTTCTAAGGTGGCTAAAGTCTTCAGCTAGAGATACAAGGCAGGAACAAGTATAACCTAATGATAATGAAAGCCTCTTTCAAACATACTGTCCACGTGCAGATGCTGAGCTGGGCTCCAGTATTACCAAGAGGAGTCTGGCCGTGTGACTAATGGAAAAGGTGCTGGTCATCAAGCCTGACAACCTGGGTATGACCCCGGGAACCCAGATGGGAAGGAGACATGGTGGAAAGAAAGAATCGACTTTTGTAAGTTGTCCTGGGACTGTCACATAAGTACTACTGACACACAAGCACTGTGTTCATATGCGCAACAGAAGTGCACATACACAAATAAACACATAAATGTACAGATTAAGAGAGTTGCAAAGTGACCTTGCTTGTAGGTACAGTTATGAGATACCTTTGCCAGGCATGATGATGCACACTTTAACCCCAGCATTGAGGAGGTGGAGACAGGTGGGGCTCTGTGTGTTCAAGGACAGCCTGATCTACATAGTGAATTCCAGGACAGTCAAGATTACATAGAGAGAGGCTGTCTCAAAAAAGAAAAAAAAAAAAAAAGGTGCTAATCAAAGAACTGGAGATCTGAGGGATCTGCCTTTATTCACTGATCAGCTGAGGAGCCTTTGGCAAACTGTTCAATTGCTTTGGGTTTGAAAGTAGACAGTATTTTTAAAAGTATTTTTTGAAGTCTCTCTTTCACATACAAATCAAATAGCTCAGGTTTACAAAGTAAATCAGCAACAGTATTATGATATACCCCGATAAGGAAAGAAAAAATGGCCAAGAATACTGGATTTTTAAACATATTCTTTCTCATTGAAAGATTTCTATAGTTTAAATTTGAGGAAAATAATAGGAAGCCATTTGACTGGATGAGAAAGGCTCGCAGCCACCCTTCCATTCTGCTCCGGGAGGCTGTGGCAGCACAGCTCCTCTGGTCTCTTAGGGAGAAGTCGGGGCATAATTCTGTCCCTGTTGCCCTATTGACCATAGGGTTTTCTTTAGTGTCCTTGATGAGGGAATCACAGGTGGCAGAGAAGAGTCCCTTGATGACTAACTAGTAATAAACATTAGTAGTAATGATTCTGCAAGCTGTAGCTTTAGAAAAAGGAAAGAGGATTCTGGAAATGGGGGGGGGGGGAGGACCAGGAGGATTTGGGTGTCAGAGAAAAAGGGACTCCAGGTAAGAGGATGGGTGGTGGTGCCCAGGATACACAAATGAACTTGGTAGTTCTTTAATTTGCTTTGGATCCTGGCCACCCACTAGGCTTCTGGCGCCAACCAGAGAGTGCTAACTTGAGCCTTCATTTGTGTTCCATGCCAAGTATATACTAATGCCATAGGGACAAAAGAGAACCAGGAGTCCTCCTCACACACAGTGAAGGTGCAGTCTGTTGGACAAGATTGGTTTGACATTAGTTTTGTGGGAGATGAACACGAGGAATCTGGTAAGGATGCTGTACTGTGTGAGGAGAGTGTTCCTTCTACATTCTCTTGAAGCCACATTGACATGGTGAATTGTATGTGGAAGACAGGATCAGATGCAGGCACTTGGAAACTGTAGATGAAGGAATTTTTGGGAAGAAACTCACAGATTTAATATCAGTTTGTCTTAGCTGACCAAAGCAAAACACTATAGCTTAGAGGGACATAAGTGACACACATTTATTTCCTACCATTCAGGCTAGAAGTCTGAGGTCAGGTTATCAGCATGGTCAGGCTTTCTTGAGGATCTTCTTTCTGGCTGCCTAGCTGTGTGCGTTTCCTTGGCTTAGTGCATCTGGACAGAGTGATACTTCAATTATTCTTGTGATAAATCCACGGATCCAATGTCCTCAGAATGATGTCCCATTAAAAGACTGCCATAGCTCTCTGGGTGCTACAGAGGTAAGCGGCTTTCCCTGGACTGGGTTATAGGCACTGTGCAGTCTCAGAGTGTAGGTTGGCATTACACAGCTGTGGGCTCTAGGTCTGGCTCTGTCACGATCATTATAACCACTCAGCTGATTTAAGTTCAGAGTCTTTTTCATAAAAGAGGTGGACAAAAGCTTTCAAGGTTTAATTGCAGACCTAATGTGTCCATGCCCTCAAAGCATAGGCAGTATTAGTTAGGACTACTGGTTATCTTACCAGTTTTCTGTTCTGCATTTTCTGTTGGACCAGGAACAGAGCTCACACCCAGCCTAACAACTGCTTTCCAGCATCCCTCCCCCATTTCCCTAGAGCAGAGGGTCTGGCAGAGGCAGGCTTCAATCATCAGCAGGCTTAATGTCACCTGAGAAGCCATTACTGAGGTTGCTCTCTGGCCTTGCCTGTGCAGAACAGAGCTATGCAAACAGTGTTTGGGGTACCAGCCAGGATCTTGTGGTAGTGAAATAGGAAATGCATTCTGACAGTTTTGAAAAGAAAATCCTTGCATAAGCATGGTCCAAGAAACACAGGTAAGTAGTAGAGAGCAACAGAGGCTTAGTGCGTGCTTCCTCCCTTCCACCCTCCCTCTTTTCGTGTCTGTCCGTCTGTCTACATTGAGTTTGAGGTCACTGTGTTGGACTTGTTATTATGGAAACTGTTATTGGCTTCCAATTCATATCTAGGATGAGCTTCCCTTAACATACTTGAAATCCTCAAGTACTGGAAGACATCCCAAGTAGTATAAATGACAAAAGTCAGTTCAGCCAGGTGCAGGGTGCATAGCTGTGAGAAGTAGCAAAACTTATCATATCCCTCACTCACCTTCCCAGCAGCAAACAGCAAAGTGATTGGATTTTGTGATACTCTGAGCTACATTGTCTAGAAGGACACCAGAACTGAGTGAGATCTCAAGGTCCTGAGACCAACTAGGGAATTCTGGTTTGCCTACAGGGAGAGATACGGAAAACGACTTTTATGGACTAGGTAACATTTGTGTCTTATGAGGGAGGAAGGAGGTCAAGATCATCTAGGGTATTTCCAGAACCTTAGCAACCTCCAGCTAGGCTGAGACAGTACTCAGGAGCCTAGCCTCTCTGTCTACAGCATCTGAAGTCAGCTCCAAGGTGGCAGACAGGGACCACTGCTGTTATAAAGAGAGATTCAAGCTCCAGGAAGTTCAAGAGATGTAGTCTAAGTCCCCAGCCAGTCTGGGCTGGAACTGAGCCTGGAAAACTCTCTAAATTCCAAATGTTGGCTTGTTCTATCCTTCAGGCCCATCCAGAACCACCTCTTTCACAAGGCTGCCCATTCTTGGGTAGAAAAGCTCGTTAGCAGTTCTGAGCTTATCCCCCTGACTGGTCATTAGCCAGAGGTGTCTTTAGTGACAATGTCAGCCCAGATATAGATGAGCATGACCCATGGCCATTCTAAATAGACGAAACCAACCAACATACACAGATCAAACTAACATGAAAGGCCTTTCTTCTAAAACACATGCTTTTCTTGGCTCAGTATCATGTGACCAGTCCTTGGTTATGTGCTGGGCTGTGCCAAGAGTTTGTTTCAAATGATCAGTTTTATTAATATGAACAAGAGGAATGGTTGGGAGTGGGGCAGGACTCCTAGGAGTGAACAGTTGGAACATGTGACTCCAAAATGAGCACTGTCTTGCTGTGGCTGAGCACATAGCCACCTCCCAGGGCAGGCCTACAAACCCTGCCGTATGTATGTACATATGTATGTATGTATGTATGTATGTATGTATGTATGTATGTGTACATGACATAACAATATACATATTGGTTTTTTTTTTTTTTGGTTCTTTTTTTCGGAGCTGGGGACCGAACCCAGGGCCTTGCGCTTCCTAGGTAAGCGCTCTACCACTGAGCTAAATCCCCAGCCCACATATTGTTATTTTATGTGTATGGGTTTGCCTCCTTGTGTGGCTGATGCTGGAAGAGGCCAAAAAAGGTGTCAAATCCCCTGCGAATGAATAGGCATTGAAGCTGGGTCCTGTGAAAGAGAAGTTCGAGTTCTCCCTGCTGTGATCTGCATCTTAAGTGTGCAGCCGGGTGCCCAGAGACTCTGGCTCCTTAGGTTTTCCATTCTGTAGCACTGTTAATCTCCAGCATCAGCAAGCAGACTTCCTCTGTTGGAAGTCTCTGTGACAACTCCAGGGGCTTGCCTCTTAGTAAATGTTTAACAACTTTCTGGTTTTTATTCACTTTCATTAGAGATGTCCTTGTGAACTTGATGGGGACATATTTTTCCAATCCATACATCTTTAGTATATCTTTCTCCCAAGGTTGTCACCTTTTAGATTTTACTCTGGTAAAAACAGTTTGTGGAGGTGTTGTTAGCCTGGGGCCAGGCAAGCAATCTACCCACAGCCCTCCTACCATAGTTTTCATGTTTTTCGGGCTGACAAACTTCAGCTGAAATTCTTGATTGGTAAATTGGTGATGAATTATCTTTATAAGTGAGAATTCACACATCTTCTGCTAGTGTGTGGTCTGCTTGGGAACCTTTCAACTTTTGAGTACAAAACTTGTGACTTAAAACAGTAACTGTCTCTTTCTAGACAATGCTCACTTCTCAAGCCTAATCTTTGGTCTTAATTTAAAAAAATGCTGTCATAGAGAATATGACACTAAAATATTAACATTTGCTATGCCTCTGCTTTGTTAAAAATCTGAATAGGAGGAAGAAGAAGAAAGAAAAGAAAAGAGGGGGGTTGGGGATTTAGCTCAGTGGTAGAGCGCTTGCCTAGCAAGTGCAAGGCCCTGGGTTCAGTCTTCAGCTCCGAGAAAAAAAAAAAAAAAAGAAAAGAAAAGAGGAAGAGGAGGAAAGAGACAGAAAGTAGAAACAGGAAGCAGGGAAGAATTGAAGTCTGTAGCTTTCCCACCCGTGTGACATCTACCCTATGCACTCTAAGATCTGAAGAGCGCGGAGAGTCATAGAAACATGGAGGCAGCTCCATCTCCTCTCCCTCTGGAGAACACTTTCTCCAACTGCGACAGCGGGGATGTGCCAAAGCAAGGAAGGAAGGAGTGATGCAAGCTGGCCTCTGTGCAGAGATAAGCACATCATCAGGCATCTACTGAGCATCTGTACAGCTCAGCATTGGGCTGAGACACTGAGTCAGAGAACTCTATTCCTACAGAACACACCATTTTCCTTCATGAATTCAGGGCAGTTACCCCAGGAAGTCCTGCATAATCCAGCTGAGGGTAGCAATTCACACCTCAGAAGCCAACCTATGAGAGTAGGGTTCTTCTAGTCTCTAGCAGTGCAGCATCAGCAAGTTTGAAAAGAGTGTTGCAGAAAAGTAGGTACAACTGACAACAGGAAGATGCGACAGGGACACAAATAAAAGAAGTAAGGATTAAAATGATTTCAAAAAATAAAAATTCAGAAAGTTGTCGGGAACCATGTGATGTAAGAGAAAACATCTCTTTCTCTTTCCAGTTTAGCCTTGACAGCATGACTATATTATGGTAAAATATCTTATTAATTATAAGCAATTATCCTCATTTAATACTATATACCTTTAAAAGTTACTTTCACATACATGACATTGTAGAAGGGACTAATTCCTTAAGGCAGCAAAAATAGATACTAAATCAATATGATACAAGAAGGCAGGAAATTAAAAATATTTCTTTAAAAGTGACTGTAAGTAGTTAATATCAAATACATACTATGTTTTAAGGGTAATCTTGTCACCTGAAAACTTCACTTTTTGGGGGTATAGGAAGGAATACCACATTCCCTGACCATATCAAATTGACAACAGTAAGCAGTAAACTGCAGACCTGTTGTATGCCTGCTTCTCAACTAATTGTATACATACTGGCCACAATCTACAGGGGCTAGAGTAACAACTACAGCTCCAGGGAATTCACTCACAAAAACAAAAACAGGAAAACAACTAGAAACAGAACAGAAACCCATCAAATTCTGATTTATTTATTTCTACAGAGGGATTCTGAACTCCCTTCTTACTTTTGCTTTATTTGCAGAAACTTGTTGTTGTTTGTTTTGTTTTTCTCCAAGAAGAACTATGGTAAATTCCTAAATATTTGCTGTCACCTGAGCCCCAGCTCTATATCTGTAACTGATTGTAAGAGAAAATTATCAGGGTGGAAAGATGACTCAGTGCTTAAAAGCACTGTTTGCTTTTGTTAGAGGACCCAGGTTCAATCCCCAGCACCCACATGTCAGCTCATAGCCATCTGCAACTCCAGTCCAAGGGGATCTAACATTCTTTTTTGGCCTCCATGGGCACTGCATGCACATGGTGCATAGACATACATGAAAGCAAAATACTCATACGCATAAAAATAAAGGACAAATAGAGCAAGAGTGTGAAGAGACTGACTGTGTTCTTGTTCAGTAAAGCACACTACCATGAACCCCAGGTAGTAAAAGTCTCCAGACTGTTGAGGACAAGGGCTCCTCTGTGTCACTGCTACATGCCTAGTGTAGTGCTGGTAAATGTTAGATTTTTCTCCCAACTATTTGGGAAAAGAATGAGCTATAAATTAGTTTTTTATAAGTTATTTCAGGAGTTTGTATTTACCACATCAGAGCACAGGCTTTGCTCATCATAGGGTTCAAGGCCCTCAGCTAATGCTGTCTTTGAATCTGTAAAGGCAGATGATGGAACTCTTTAGCGTCTTGGCACAGTGGTATAGGGATTCGTGTGTGTGTGTGTGTGTGTGTGTGTGTGTGTGTGTGTGTGTGTGTGTGTGTGTGTGTGTCAAAGGGGGCAGTTTTATTCACTATGCATTGAAAGTTGTTCTGCCAAAGCAGCCCAGTTCTGTCCATCAGTGTGGTGGGGTAAACGGAGTAGAGAGGAATGAATGCAAACAGTTAAATCTCACTGGGGCAAATTCCTTGTGCCTCAGAACTCCCAATTTGTTTTTTTTCCTTTTCTTGTCAGAGACAAAATGTCCTCAACACAGGGGCAAAAATAGGTGTCTAGACATCTAAATTCACTAAAACAGACAGCTTGGAGAGTCTGTAAATCATTGGAACAAAGAATATTTTTCTAGCATAACAGAAACAAAGTAGTTGGTACATTCCTCTCTGCAAACCTGGGTTTGCACAATGCTGGAGAAAACAGGTAGCAGCAATGGTGGCCAGATTCGTCAGTTACAGCTCTTGCCAGTTTGTCATATCTGGAACCAATGCTTATGATGGGAGCAATATATCAAGAAGGTCCTTGAGGTTAGCAACTTCTCCATGTTTTTAAATTGCATGTCCCAAATACACACCCCTTGCTTCTGTAATGTGATGCCCTGTGGGATAGGGTGGGAGTGGTAGCTTTATTTTAATATCCCAGGAGAAAATATGAAGATTCTGTCCACATATTAAATCATATCAAATCACAAGGTAAGTAAAGAAACCTGAAAATTCCTCAGTCTAGTCCTGCAACAATTTTCTCTCTTTCCAAACTTGCCTCTTCCACAGATATTTCTAGGATGGGGTTAACTGCAGAAATCTTACAGATTATGGAGGAGGCAGCCTATGAGCAGCAGCCTTCTTGGTGGTTCTGGATTCACTGATGTGTAGCAGCACTAGAGAATCCAGGAAGGAGGAAGAGAGAGGAGAAAAAAAGAGAGGGAGCCAGGGTCAGGAGAAACAAAACTTACAGTAGTTGTGACTTGGCCTCCCCTAGATGCTGGAAACCAGGGGAGCCAAGAGACAGGGTTTTCTCAAGTAGAGAGGGTAGGTGGCTGTCTCTGTGCTCCAGTGTGAAGCAGGGAAGGCCCTTAGTTCGCTTCCTGAGACAAGCCAGCTCTCTGCTGCAGAGGAAAGGAAAGGACCCCGGGCAAACCTCTCTCTCCTCTTCTGCAGAGGAGAATAATGGCTCTTGACTATTGGCACCAGCAGTTCCCGAATGCAGGACATCCAGTGTGGAGGTCTGACACTGCCCTTCTCCAAATACTGGCGTGTGATCCGTGTCTCAGCACATCAGCCACACGCTAATAGTATCGGGCTCCTCAACCTCCTAGTCCTTGGTCACCACATAGGTCCTTCATGACCTGGGTTCTGCCTCATCTTAGGCTTAGCTCTTGTGCCCGCTCAATGCTAAGTTTCAGCCATAATGAACAGCACGCAGCTCCCTGTACCTGTCAAGCTATTTTGTCCCTCAGTGCCTTTCTTACCTTCTTTCCTATTCACATTCCCATTGAGTGACCCAGTAACCTTTGTTTACTTTCATATGCCAGCACAAGCATTGTTTCCATTGTGGAGTATCTCCATCACAGATCTGAGTGGTCTTTCTTTTCTCTTTGAATTTCAGAACATAAGGGCAAAGACGGTCTATTTTATTTCCTACTATCCTGTGAGTCTAAGACAGTACCTGGTCTGTGGACTCCTCAAAAACAGTGGGGACGGTAGGTATTTCTGAATCTCTTAGCACATGTTTTGAAACAGGGCGAGCATTTAGTAAAAGCTAATAAACAAGAGAAGGAATGACTGGTAAACGTCTAAAGGGTCACAAAATTCACAATGTTGGCATTTACCCAAGAATAAATCACCCTCTAGTGTTCTGTTGCATGATAAGGCCTCTTTTTAAAAAATTATTATTTCTCAAATCTTTTGTGAGGAAAAGAGCTATAGTTTAAAAGAAGCACATTCTAAATCCCTTCCAAACGCATCCTGCAGTAGAAGCTTGTGCTAGATTAGTCCCACACTTGGCCAACACTAAGCTATCAGTTCTAGGATTTGTCAGAGACTATACATAAACTCTGCTTCCAGTTTAACGGATATCTGAGGAAGCCTGCTTATAGAGCACTGGTCACATCATGACCAATCTGAGGACTAGTTCAGATTTTCTCTGTGCCTGTGTCTCCGTATCCCATTTGCTGCTGGGATGGAGTAGAACAAGGGAAGGCACTTATAGCAGCTCTGGATAGGCTGTTGGGAGGACCAGCTCCAAGGCAGGCAGGAAGGAAGGCCTCTCTTCTCTGGCCACAAGGGAAGTCAGCTAGATGATCTTTGAAGGCCTCCAAGTTCCCAGACATCATCCTGTCCTGTGTTATGACCATGTACACATGGACACACCTGTGCTGACCACAACTACAGATAGTATATGTAAATATGGTAAAAGAGGGAGGGTTTAAAATATATTTTTTCTTAAAAAGAAATAACAGAAGTTATTATATGAAATATACCAATTCAACCTCAGAGCCTAGAGTGTGAAAATTAAAATATTTAAAATATAAAGAACAGACATACACATGACATAGATACATACACACACACACACACACACACACACACACACACACACACACGGAAAGAGATTGAGAGATTCTGCTCATTCTAATGGCACAATGTAGGAGGATGGGGAAGAGAGATCTGTGGAAACAAAGACTTTAGTAATGCCTTAAGACACAAACACTCCAGTGACTCCGCCAGCAGAACTGGGTAGGCTTTCCTTCCCATAAGCTGCTGTGTGGTGTTAGAACGGCAGGGTTCACAAATGCAGAAGATAGGTTTTCTGACCATAATCCAACAGCTGCCAGAAACTATGGGTGCATTCCATGGCGCATTTATGGGCTCACTAGCACTAGTCTATGACAATTTTATTTAATCATAAAAATATAATAGTAGTCAAATCTTTTTGTAGTCTCAGTTTACTGCTTTCTCAAGTAAAATAAATGGTCGCTCAGATTTCTTGTGCTTTCATCTCTCTGCTCTAAGGACAGCAGGATAAGGTTCCAATTAAGGCCCATTAAATGTTCACATTGATTCATGTGACCCACTTTCTAGTCTCTCTTCCTAACACAATCTCCGTGCACCTCCCAGCAAGTTTAGTGCTTCTTTACTTGGCTAAACACAGAGCTGTATTTGGGTGTGAGGGCTTCCTCCCCTCTGCTTCTGTTCCTACCTTCACTGCTTTCCAGACAAGCAAACACTGACTAGTCGTCAGGCAGGTTCAGCTGAACCAGCCATACCTCTTGGGAAGGCAGCCAGTTGGCTGAGCCAGACTGACAGTCCTGGGACTCCTTGGTGGCTGGGTCAGAGCAGTGTGTGAAGTAACAGTCTAGAGGCCTGGTTATGAGAAGACAAGCCTGTGCTTTGGGTTCACAGAGGAACATTGGAGGCCGGAGTCACATAGCTTTCTCCATCTTCTCAGCAGATGGGAGAACATACTCTGACAGCAGAGATAACCTACTTAAGATGGTATTAAGTGTCAAAGCTGACTTGAATGGATACAGGGGCTTTTCTCATTAGGAGCAGGGAATCTGGGGGTGGGGGAAACAATAATAGTTCCAATGATATCACCGGTTAGCATTTGCTCTGGGCTAGGGAACGTACTAATTGCTAAGCAACTGATTTAATTCACTGTGCATAACAATCACATGGCATGTTATTAATATGATCTACATATCACATAATAACATAAGCAATGGGAAGGTAAGTGGCTTGTCTAGGATCACAAAGCTACAGAATGGAACAGCTGGTAATATATTCAATCAATATATTCATGGCCAAAGACCAGGTTCTTTTCATCAAGCTTCAAGAGCAAACTATTAATCTCTTAAATCCTAATGAAGATCCCCGCACATCAGGTACTATGAGGTGGCAAAACTAACGAGACTGCAGTGCTCTGATGGTTTTCTGTCAACCTGATTAGATTGAGAGCAGCTGAGGATATTAGTAAAACATTGTATGTATGTGTAAGGGTGCTCCCACAGATGATTAACTCAGGGTCAGGAAGACTTGCCCTGAATGTGAGAAGTAGTATCCCAGAGGCTGGGTCTAGATGATGGAATAAAATGTGAATAGAAAAGCCCACCTGTGGAGAGAGGTACAATCTTTGCTTCTTGGCTGTCCAAAATAAGTATGTCTGTCTGCTCTATCTTAATTTTCCACTATGCCTCACCATAGGCCTCAAACCTTCAAACCAGCACCACTTGGGCAAAGATCAGGTCTGCTACAGAATTAAGCAGTAACTCTCCTCAAGCTTTGAACAGTGTCTACAGTGGACTCAAATTCCAAGGGTTAGGGGTGAGGGACTGGATCTAGGGTACTTTGTCATACTGATAAAAGTCTTGCCAACAACAGAAAATCAGAATCAAGAAGTGGGATTGTTGCTGTGACTACCTGACCATGTGTGGGCAAGCCTAGGGAGAGGCCCTATTAGGAGGTGTGGCCTTGTTGAAGTAGGTGTGTCACTGTGAGCATGGGCTTTAGTACTTTCGTCCTAGCAGTCTAAAAGTCAGTCTTCTAGCAGCCTTCAGAGGAAGATGTAGAACTCTCAGCTCCTCTTGCACCATGCCTGCCTGGACATTGCCATGCTCCCACATTGATGATAACGGGACTGAACCTCTGAACCTGTAAGTCAGTCCCAACTAAACGCTGTCCTTTATAAGACTTGCTTTGGTCATGGTGTCTGTTTACAGCAGCAAAACCCTAAGAATGTCTGTCTGTCTGTCTGTCTGTCTGTCTGTCTGTCTATCTATCTATCATCTATCTATCTATCTATCTATCTAGTGAGCACGTGTCAGGGCACTGAATTTGTGTAGGAAAGGTCAAATGATGAGGGAGTGCAAGGTCTTATGCTTGGATCCTGAGAGGGCTGACTTCGCTATACATAGCCAGAATTAGTGGCTGGCAGCTTTCTTCCTTTCAATTGCAGGCACATCACTGACATACATATGTAGGCAAATATTACCTTTAATGGTCTACTCTTGTCCCTCAAGTCCCGTGTTTTCTTTGGTACTGTAATACTGGTAAGAGCCTGGCTCTAAAACAGCCCCATTACTGAAATTCTTGGGCTTTTCCTTGGAAACGATGTACTTCCACCTTCTGAAAGGAGTTACAGCTATCCTATGGAGAAAACGTAGAAAGATGGTGGCTTGGGTGACAGGTCAAGAATGAGGTGCTGACGCTGGGATGACAGCAAGGCCTTGAGTGTTGGACGTGCTCTTCACTCTCAGCCCAATGCAGCAGCAGCTACTGCAGGGATTAGATGAGGCCGGTAGAGTGTACCAAGTAGGTGGGGCCCAGGATGGATCATCGAACTTTGAGAAAGACAAAGAGTAAGAAAAGGATGTTTGAGCAGGACTTAGGCCGGGTCTGAATGCTCTAAAAGCTGGGCTGTGATTCAGGTAACTGCTAGGCAAACTGCCATTCTCAGAACACAGCTGAAGCAGAGATGGAGAGCTCAGCAGAAGAGCACTTGCCTACCACGTGTGAGGCTCTGATTTCAAGCCCTGACACTGCAAACAAATACAACACAAACAGGAAGACAAAACTCCAGAAAGGGCAGTGAGATGGCCCAGCCAGTAAAAGTGCTGGCTGTAAGCCTGTGTTCCCAGAATCAGGTGGTGGAAGGAAAAAAAAACTGACTCTCACAACTGTTCTTTGATTTATACACATACACATAAATTAAAAAATAAAAAAAGTCAACACTACAAGGGAAAGTCTGAGGTAGCTCGGTGGTGAATGCCCTACTAAGCAATTGCACCAAACCACAACCGAGTCCTCCTTGACACTGGTGGGATAAAATGGAGAATTTACTCATGTAGACTAAACGACACAAGTGCAGCAGATTAAACAGTCACCAGGCATGGTGCACACATTTAATGCCAGCATCCAACAGGTAGAGGTGACTTGGGAGGTCAGCCTGATCTACACAGTGAGATCCTATCTGAAAACAAGTCCATGGGATGGTGCACGCCTTTGATCCCAGCGCTCTAGAGGCAGAGGCAGGCAGATCTCTGAGTTTCAGGTTAGCCAGAGCTGCACAGGAAAACCCTGCCTTGAAAAACAATAACAAGAAAACCCCTAAAAAAAAACCCAAACCAAGCCAAAACAATAACTAACCAATCAAAACCAAACAAATAAAAAACCTCAAACTAAAACAAAAACAAGAACAAATAAAAAAAATTAAGTTACTAAATGACTTGGAAAAGACACACCACACAATCACACGTAGAAGCCCACTGTCTAGTCTCCCTGCTTGTTCTCGTCTTCCTAGAAGCATCCCGGTGCCTCTAATGCAGTGCAGAGCACGCTCTCTATTCCAGCTTGTTGAATTGTGGGATCACGACTTTATTACTCGGTCATATAAATGACTGAGGTGACTGAAAAATGTGCCAACAGGAAAAGGCTTTCAACATGCAGTGATCAAACATTAATGCAAAGTCACATGTGATGGCTCCAGGTGATTGGGGCAGCACTTTCCCATGTCACATCCTGTACCGTCACTGTCCCTGTGATTCTGAAAATAAAACATGCACACTTTTAACTACACATAGACTTCATACCCCGACATCAACAAATAAACCGGAAACACTCGGCTCTGATTCAAAGCTATTTATATTTGATTTGAAATGAAGAGTTTTTACAGTACAAGCAAAGTTTCTGCTCTTTCAGAAACATAATGGCTCAATTACAGAAAAAGACTTCTAATATTTTCCTGCTGTCCTCTAAGTGTCAAATGAATGCATCTTTGAATTGTGATGTGTTCTAATGTTTGATTTTAAAACCTTGTCAGAGTTGCTACTTTGAATTTCTTAAAAGAAAAAAAAATCCTAGGAAATGGATTTGTCCTCACCTTAGGACAGAATTTCCCATAATTTCAAGGGCCCTAAACATACTTTTTAAAAAAAATTTAATTTTTGAGATCACATTTAATTACATGCCTCCCTTCCCTTTCCTCCCTCCAAACCCTTCCACATAACCCCTTCTTCTTCTCCTTCAAATTCATGACTTTTTCCCACTAATTGTTATTATATATACATATGCATTTGCATATACACATATAGTCCTAAAGACACCTAATGTCACTTGAATGTATGTTTTGAGACTTGACTTGTGGTACTAAACAACCTTCAGAAAGCTAATCCTACTAATCCTACTTTTGCCATTTTGTACTATGTATGTATATGAGTGAAGGTATTATTTATTTATTTAGTATATATTTTATTGGATATTTTTATTTACATTTCAAATGTTATCCCCTTTCCCGATTTTCCTGTCCATAAGCCCCCTCCCCCTTCTTCTATAAGGGTGTGCACCCCATCCACACCCCCTCCCACCCTGCTGCCTTGACACTGAAGTGGAGGTCTTCATGCTGATGTTAATAGATATCAGTCAACTCTGAAGACTGTTGAAGATGCTCTATGATCTGCAATATTAAATATTCAGCTAATATTTAATTATTTATATAAAAAGAAATAGGCACACCCATCTAATTAGTACCATGTTTGCTTCAGTTTTTACTCAATAGTAAACTTACATTGTCCAAGGATTATTTTAAAATAAATTCCTTCATGATTTATTATCAGCAAATGTTTGATTTTTATACCTAGTTTATATACTTATCCACTCTGGGTCATGCAACAATTTCTTGGACAAAAAGGGGTCCTGAGTTGAGGAAGTATAAGGCTCTGATCTTTCTTCCTAGTACTACAGAGGCTGCCTGGTACAGGTGGACCAAAGCAATCTTTGCTTTCAGTTATTGTAAGACTGAAGCTGAGGTACCTGGACTCTATCAGGCCTTTCCTAATGAGAAAAGCATTCACTAATCAAAATGAATATGCAAAGGTGCTTATTCCCATGACAGTAATATTCAGGTGGCCATACAATCTTTCATTTGAGTTAATTTAATTATCAGACCAAATTTAATTATCCAATACAATGTAAATAAAGTGAGGAGCTGACAGCACATATTAATTATGTTCATTATAATAATTAAATGGGAAAGAATTTAGAAAGTCATGAAAATGTAAAATACAGAGAAGCTTTTGATTAAAACATCATTTTAATTAGATACTGTAAACCTATAGGAAACAGATGATTGGTTCCATCACGACAGGGCATTACTTTTTATTATCTGGCTTACTCTTCTGAAGTGATCTGTGGTATTATGGGGCTCAGCCCTTCTGGTTAATTGACTAAGTGACAGCAAGGGGAAAAAAAAGGCCAATCCTTTATGCAAAGAAGTCACCTAATCAAACAGACTTAGGCTGCAGCAAGATTTTCAGGACCCTGTCTTGTAGAAAAACATGTTGTTTCCCCAGGAGGAGAAGGATCCTCTCTGGAAAACCATGCCCTGCAAAGGAACATGAAACTTACCTGAACTAAGAATCATCATTTCTCCCACCAGGCTGAACTGATTCCCTGAGAACAGGGGTGTAGGTGAAGGATATACCACCACTGGTCTGTGAGGTGGGGCTGCCCAGGTGACCTTCTAGGATAAAAGCTCCACAGGCATGAGCTGGGCAAGAGCTTATAGCTGCTCTTACCGGATCTTTTTAGCAAATGTTCGCTTAGCAAATTTGTGGTTTGGTGGGGAAGGGAATTAACAAATTCCTTTTTAAAGAAAGCAAATACACACCTTTTTAACAGCAGAAAAGTCCCCATTTTCATTGGATACAAATAGTTGTCACCTCAGTGACTTGTGGCTGTCTGCCTTATGCTTTTCTCTGTGTAGCCTAGCCCACAGAGCCTGGCATAGGTCCCCACTTGGGCTAGGGGACACAACAGATAAAAGCAAAGCTCCACAAGTCACCCAGAGAAGTTTGCTGTGTCTGCCAATGGTTCTCATTCTCCTTGGTTCATACTGGGGAAGCCAAGAGATTGTGAGCTTTAAATTACAAGCTGCCACAAGTGGGAGGCAGCTTATTACACTGTCTGGTGCTGACAGGATCTGGAGGAGAGTAAGGAGGATCTAAAAACCACAAATTCAGGTGTAGAATCCCCCTGAAATCAGATGCTGGTCTGTTGTCTCAGACTTTTAATGTTACTGACTCAAGGCATATCTCAGTACAATCTTTTTTTTTAATCATATGAAACATATATAACATATAATTTAGCAGCTGAAACATTTTAGCCCTACAATTTAGCATCAGACACACGCACATGCACATGTACATACACTCACACACACAGGAACACATATATTATGAAAACACACAAACGCACACAAGAACACACACAGACATACACTGACACATATGTACACACACACTCACAGACACGGACACACTCACACAGTGTAAACATCACTGCTCTCCAGAACTACTCTACTTTTCAACAGTCACAGATCCAAGAACCTAAAGGGGAGGGTTCATCTAAGATCACATAGGTAGAGTAGAAGCAGAGCTGAGCTAAAACCCAGGCCCTCTACTTGCTAGATTGTGGTCTGGACTTATTTATAACTCCCTAGACTTTTTATGGGTCTTCTGAAGTGGGATACACACATTATGCTCAGAAAACCCATGATGGCATTGTGAGGGCAGGAACTGCTGTCCAAGATACACATACATGACCACCAATGGATGAGCCAGTTACACACCTCACTTAAGTCTCCTAGTGCTTTTCTTTGTTTCAGGAGCTTAACTTGCCTCTTAGAACACGTTTCCTACCTACCTATCTGAGGCAGGAATTAACATCATACTGTACTGTAGTGCTGACGAGGTGAGAGACAACACTTGGGCACAACAGTACCAAGATCTCCACAGGACAAGGTGATGCTTAGAAATTGCGTTGCTACAAATCTTTGCTTTTTAGAATCTTCTGTCTCAGAGTTAAACTGGCTTCTCTGATTCAATAGATACCTGTGGGAGGCAAAGTACCCAAGACACAAGGTCTGGCATTTTTCACTCTTCTAATCTTGTCCTCTGCGTGACATCATCTCTGAACAGTGACCTCCAAAGCTTACTGCATCCTTTTCTTCTTTCAGCTCAAGACTGATGGGGCAGTGGCTATTGCCACCACCTCTTCCTCTTCTACTTTTGTCCCCTCCTAACCCTTCCCTCTTCTACTCCTACCCCCATGCTCTCTCTCCCCATTTCGGCTGTTTTTTCCTTATCCTTTTAGATACATGTTCCCCTGTTCCAGTCTCTGTTCATTCTGGTGAGACCAACTAAAGTATGGGACTTTAAAGTGGAGGACTACTGTGTGCTCTAGCATCAGCAGGAAACGCGGAAACCCCACAAAAGTCTGAATTCCATAAACTTGTCATAATGGAGTTGATTTATGCAAAAAGTTTCAAAGCATAGCAGCATGAAATGTACTGTTAAGAATGAAACCTCTAGCTGTAGAATTGCACACTCACACTTAGTGTACAATTGCTAAGCGGCACACTCACAAACTGGTCAGCTTTTACAAGTGTAGCAGAATATCATGATATATAGCATAAACCATCACATATAAAACAGGAAATCGTTAGGTAAACTATGAATGTCCACACATGGTAAAGCCATTAAAAATGATATTCTGGTATAAAATGAAGTGCAGAGAGCAGGACATGAGTACACATGCAATATGAGTTCAGCTACATAAAATTATTCATTAAGAAGACTCTGGAAGGAAACCTGTTAGTGACCATTTCAGATGCTGCAATCAGAAACAATGGGGATTCCATTTTACTCTTTATATTTGCCATGTCTTTTTCATAACAAATAGGGAATACTCTGTGGTCACAACCATGAGAAGAAACTTGAAGGCGAGATAAAAATCATTCAGTAGATTGATACACACAAAGAAAATAAACCCACACAGGAGAGTCTCTTCGCCAGTTGTTTCCAGAGTAGGTTTTAAAACTTTTATCAATTTATGGGCCTGGTCCTTAGAGAGGACAAAAACCTGACTGTTTGCAAGGGAAGGAGTTTCCTGAGCATTTTCACAGTGTGAGGCAGCAAACAGCTGCCTCCTGGCCGCAGGGTTTGGGAAAAGGAAAAAAATTATATTATATATATATATATATATACACACATATGTATACATATATATTATATATATTCCTTCTAAGCACCTAGACCATCTATATTTTAACCACAAGAATTTTTTTACATGGACTGTCCATTTCTTTCCCTTCTTACAGAGAACACACTGAAGACCCACTTTGCCCCCATGTTTACTAAGGGCTGACTATTTCTAAGACCTACAAGTCTGTGACTCTGTCTTCTAGGCTTGTCTTGTTCTCTAGCCCTCTCTCCTCTCAGACATGTACTGGCAGCTCTTGGTGTGCACCTTCTTGCCTTGTGCTTGGCCATGACAGCACACTCATCTCTCCTCCTATCTTCTAGTATGCTCTAGGCTGAAAAATCCAATAGTTACATTTATTTTAGATTTGCTTAAAATAAAAGCCAGTGAGCTTAGAGTAAAAGTTAGTGGAATGTTTAGATATTTTGCTCAGCTATAATCTATACAACCAACTCTATAAATGAGGTAGTTAAGAATTAGCTTGATGCGTTAGTTGTGCCATGATTTATTTAAAAAATAAATTAAAAGAGAAATAAGGTTATCATTTTCTGATTTATAACAAACATTCCACCTTCATAAAGCAGGAGAATGCATTCCTAGAAGAAACCCTACTCAGAAACCAAATAGAGTAGCCATGAACAAAATTATGTCTGTCTCTCAAACAGGAGAAGCCAGAACCTTGCCTTCTTAGCTTCTGCCCCAAACGATCTGGAAGCCTCTGAACACCTAGACAGAGCAAGGCCAAGGCCAGCTTTACATGTCTGCTGCGTGATCTGAGCCAAGACATGCAGATGCTCCCTTATCAGAGAAAGAGTACTGACATTCATATGGTCCAGGAGGTGAAGCTGACTGTGTACGAGAGAAGGACGATTCTGTGTACTTTAAACGTATTTTACTAAAATATCTTACCTTTATAGCTTTAAGAGGAGGTCCTTGTACTACTGGTATAGATCAAATATCCCTTTAGAGATAAAACCAGCAAATATCCTTGGAGCCTGGTTAAAGGCCTTCATACAGCCCAGATGGGTTCCAGCAGGCTAGCCTGTCTTTTCTCACTGCAATACCTCACACCCTCAGTGCTGGGAGTAATCTGAGGTACCTTCCAGAGGCTCTTACCTGGTTATCTGGGTGGTTGACAGTGAAGTAGCCCACACAGACGATGACCTCATGGAGGAGGCTTTCACAGGACACTTGGCTGCAGTGGCCCAGCAAGGAACTAGCCATGTGCCGGAATGCCAGGGACAAGCCCTCTGCCCCTACAATAGACTGACAGATAAGGAGCAGTTAGAAGTCCCAGCCCAGGGAGAGCTGGGGCTGTATATCAGACAGCAAGTCGAGGTTCTGCACTCTCTGTTATGAGGTTAGAAGGACGATATACTCTGTCCGTCTGTCCTTCCTTCCTTCTTTCAACACTTAGCAAGTAGCATGCATTTAATAACAGAGTTCCTGTTCTCAGAAAAATGGAGAAACTTTCGAACAGGCTAGCTGTCAAATGTTTGTAAAGAAATTTACATGAACCTTAATTTATTTTAAGTTTCTATATTAATTTTTATTGGATTTTTCATATACTATATCCTTTTACCATTCTGAACTCTCTTAGAATCTTCATACCCATGTCCCCAGGGTTTCTTTCTTTTAAAAACAAAAACAAATAAGAAACATATAACCCAGGGTTGGGGATTTAGCTCAGTGGTATAGCGCTTGCCTAACAAGCGCAAGGCCCTGAGTTCAGTCCTTAGCTCCAAAAAAAATCTACAAAAACATCATGAACCTGACTATTATACTGTGGGCAGCAATTAGTTCAGGGGTTCTTAATCTAATAAATGATCAAAATAAATGTAATATCTTACCTAAAGGGTAGTAAATAGAGCAGAACGAATGCCCATAACACATATATTCAAAACACACTCTACCAAAAGCAATTGTCTCTTCCATACTTAATAACTTATATTTTCTCATTAGATAAGAATTCTTATTGTAGAAAATATGTAGGAGCATAAATATTAAATTTCATCTGTGCATATACTGTGTAAGCTAATTTCTAAGACTTTTTTCCCGAAGGATAAACTACATTCTTATACAAAGCAAAGACACTTAAGTGGTTTGTAGGCTCTGGGGATTGTACCCAGGGCCTTGTACATAACACAAAGATACTCCACCACTGAGCCGTGTTCCCCACCTTTATACATAGAGATAAATACCCACTTTTTTTTCATCCCTACCACCAAATACCCACTTTTAATTATTTACTTATGTTCAAATGGAAAAATCTAAATAAGAATTAATTATTATTCAAATAAATAGTGCTCTAAAACAAAGGCTACCAAAAGATGCGAAAAACCAAACCAAAACAAAAAAATCTTTCCAGGAACTAGGGAGCCCTTTAGCTCTAAGGTTTGTGGGATCTTTTCTCCAGATAGGCTGTGGGCCATCCGTGGTGGGCGACTTGGGAGGAGAATGTGAGTCTGCCTGTGCAGCCTGAAGCTTCTATTTAATAAACATGTCAAGCAGACAGAGCGACAGGAGGGCAAAGGGGAGAGGCGAAGCCCACAGAATACACTTGCAGCCCACACTGGAATGAAGCACTGCTGCCGGCCTGTGGGAAACACACTGCTTTAAACTCATCTCTTTATTTGAGGTCTTGTTGAGTTTGAGACCAGGTCAGACTATTGTAGCTTGGAAATTTCAGTTACTTCACTGTCTAGCTGAGTGAAACAGCCCTGCAGGTGGACACTGCTCTAGTGCTATGACTGCTGACTTTCAGAGTGTCTCCCCATCACAGTTCTATTGCCCCAAGACAACCCCCAACCCAAGTATTTTTCAAGCCCCAGACACTTCAGGAGGGCTTTGCTCCTTTAAATCAAGTCTTGACACCTTCTCAGTTCAGCCCTTATTTAATTAGTCTCGTCCAGCATGCTGTGACCTAGTGCCCTCTGTTTAACCTTTCCTGATAAGAGCAGGTCAAGGGGCATGTATGTTTGAATATAAAAATCAAACCAATTTTTCAAGGAAACTATATTTCCTTTCTAGCCAGAATTAATTGCCAAGTCAGTACATTGATTTGTTTCTTGAGACCACCTTCAATTGTTAAAAACTGTCATGGCAAATGCAATATACAGTATCATTGACCTCCAGGCCACTTGTGCCAGTGTGACTTCAGAGTGAATTCACATTCTTTGATGAGGGGGAGATATTTTAAAGTCTTATTGGTACATGATGAAAACATTCTAACAGATAACCCTTTTGTTGTTATCACATGATAAATTTTCACACAAAGCAAGCACACAGATGTGTGGCTCTGAAGAAAAGTAGAGAAATATGAATGCTGCACTCGGCACTTTCTGATTCAACATCTTCCAGGACACTCAGCAAACACAACTTCACAAGCCATACAGAAAGAAACTCATTAATAGCATCCATAGAAAGGCCCAGCAAGTGGGTTGCCAAGGCTGGGCCCAGACTCAGAGACTGGGGCCTAGTAATGCTGACCAGCACAATACCTTCTGTAATTTTATTAAATCTTCTGTTTTGTGAGGTAGATGTTTCTAATTTGCTTTAGATGAGGGTACTGGATTAAATGCTTAGATGGCTTTCCCAAGGCCACACACTTTATGGTGGTGGGACTGTTTACTGGGGTCAGTCCAACTCCAAGCTCAGGGATCTGATGAGCATGAGTCTGTGGCACGCAGAATTCCTGTGATATGTGGAGATGTGAGGGGAACCAACATGCTCCTCATGTCATCTTGTCTCATGCTTTAATAGTTTAGGCCACCTGCCTCGGCTCAGTTTTGTCTTTAGTTCCTTCTAGCCTTCTATGGTCACCTCCACATTTTCTCAAGTCAGGACCATGCTGAGATGTACATTTTCTTTTACTCCACTGGAAATCTCTTTCCCCATCCCTCATGAAATCTTACCTTTGACATGGGGTCGTTTCTATGATCTAGAACATGAGCTTTTCTGATCATATCTATCATGAAAATAGTATTTTCTTCCCAAACTCACTCACTGCTATATACCTGCATAGTCATTTGAATATTGCATATTTGATCATCAGTGGTGTCTGTGTGACAGATGTGTCAAAGAGCTTATTAAACAGTGGTGTTTAATAAGCCCTCAAATATTTGACAATTGTCTTACCTATGTCTTTCAATCTTATGAGTCTTATGAGTGATTCAACTAGTATGTACCTGTGTGTGTGTGTGTGTGTGTGTGTGTGTGTGTGTGTGTGTGTGTATTTTGTTGTTGTTGCTGTTGTTTTTTGAGACAGGGTCTCACTTGGCTAGCCCCTAGCTCATTATGTAACTGAGGTCTTGAACTCCTATCATCTTGCTTCCTCCTCTTCCTTCCTTTCCCTTCCCTCCCTTCTTTCCAACCATATTGGGCTTTAAAAATTATTATTATTTTTAAAAGATATTAATTTATGTGTATACACAAGTACTTGCAATGCATGTATGTATGTGTACCAAATGCATGTCTGGTGCCTACAGAGGTCAGAAGAGGCCATGAGATCTCCTGGAACTGAACTTGCCATGTGGCTGTCAACTTCATGTGGGTGCTGAGAACTAATAAGCTTGAGTCTTCTGCAGGAGCAGCCAGCAATTTTAACTACTGAGCCCTCTTAACATTATTTTTGAGACCAGGCCTAACAGTGTGATACAGGCTGTCCTCAATTTTTTGTAGTCAGGTACCTTTTGCCTCAGGTATGTATAGGTATATGACTTCTGAAACTAGATCATAAAAAACCATGTAGCTGCTGTCTGGTTCTTTTAGAACACTTGCTTTCCAGAAGCTTCCTTCTAGGACCTTCCCCCTCAGGACTCTGATATCATAATCATTTGAGAAGCCTGAATTATACAAATAGGTTGTATATAGGTACTCTGGCCAATGTTCCTACACAAACATAGTCTTAGAGGTATCCCAAGCATCAACCATGAATGAAGGAACCTCTGGATAATTTCAGTTCTTATTTCTACAAGGCACACTTACCCTCCCTTTTCCTTTAGCCTTGTGGGTCTCTTGGCTGAAGTCTTGTCATCATGTCATAGAGCCAAGCCATCCTCATGAGATATGAAGAGCCTTACAGGATTTCAGAACTCATAGAGTCTGAGATCACAATAATACTGATCACACTGCAATTACTCTATTAAGTATTTGCTTCTAAATGCATAGAAATAACTGGTTTAGGTAAGTTCTTTTTCACTTAAGTATGTACTTTTTCATAATCCATGGTAACAAGGAAGTCATTTTATTTGATGGGAAGATTACTGAACCCTATATTCTGAGGTCCTCTGATAAATGTCATATGTAACCAGAAGTAACACTCATTGACACTTTCTGGAGCAGACATTAGGTAGGCCTGTAAACTACTCCAACTAGGCAAACTGCAGAGAATGACAACTGCTTTGGAAACAGAAACACATTAATCCTAAAGAAGGGGCTTCTGTTCTTATGATGAATAAAGTCACTCTACAAAGTTGAAAAATACAAGCTCCAATGATAAAACTCACTAACTTCCTTTCTGGACAGAATCCTAGGAAGCCATTAATTAACTGAGCGTATGCCATCAGTTTCACAACAGAAGTGTTTCCTCTGAGGATAGTAGAGACCACTATCTTCGCACAATAAGCTCCAAAGCCCCCTTTCCTCTTAGTAAGTAATTCATCTAAATTATGGGTTCATCATCTGCCAAGTTTGTTCCCTTTTTAATGAAATCACTCGACAGTTAATAAACGGACAGGGAAAGTCTATTCCTTGGGGCTTGCTCTATAACAGGTTCAGTGTTTTTGAAAATTAAATTTCCTACTTGAAAAAGTCTGTTTTTAAGCTGACAGTATGGTATTAAAGCAAAAAGTCATTTTCTTTCTTTAGCTATAAAAACTTAAATTATAGTGGTTTGTACAGTTATATATAAATGCACTTTACTTTTGACACAAATCAGTTAAATCATCCTTAAGAGTTATATCAATCAAAATAATTAAGCAATTTTGGTTCTATTTCTATAAGAAACCATTAATTTTGTTAATATTTAAACATTGATGGGATGATAATATCTTTATCTAAAAAATTAAGTTAGAAGACTTATAAGTGGTAGTGTGGCATAGGTTAAATTTAAGACTGGAGAGTCATGGGTAGCTAGTTTTGTTTCAGCTAAATAGGACCTTATACAAATTATTTATTTGCAGCTTCTCCATCTGTAAAATGGGTACAATAATATTTTTCATAAAAGCTATGAGAATAAATGAGATAGCACATTTAACATTTAATGTGAACAGATATCATATAACTCTACAGAACAGCTTAACAAATGGTATATACACTTTATAATTCTACTTATTATAATCTAGGATCTCAAATTCCAGAGAAGAACTTCCCATTATATACACATTGAAAGACTAATTTTTTGGAAACTAGAGAGTTGGCACAGCAGTTGGAAACACTTGTTCTTCTAGAGGACCCAGGTTTAATTCCTTGCACCCATATGGTGGCTAACCACTATCTTGAACTCCAATTCCAGAGGGGATCTGACACCCTCTTCTTGTTTCTGCTGGCACCAAGCATACATGTGGTGCATAAACACATATAAAGGGAAAAACATACAAATGGAAATAAACCTTCAAAAAAGTTTTTTTTTTTTTTTTTTTTTTTTTTTTTTTTTTTTTTTTTTTGGAGCTGGGGACCGAACCCAGGGCCTTGCGCTTCCTGGGTAAGCGCTCTACCACTGAGCTAAATCCCCAGCCCCAAAAAAGTTTTTTAAAAAGTGAATTTTGGGGGTCTGGGGAAGATATCTCAGTGAGTAAGTAATTGGTGTGCAGGAAAGAGGAGCTGATCTTAGCTTTCCAGCACCTGCATTGGAAACCTGGCATGCCACTGAGTGCTGAGAGTGCATGCAGGTCCTGGGGCTTGCCTGGAGCAAGTGTACCATAAAAGCTGAGCTCCATGTTCAGTGAGCCAGGCATTGTGGCTCACACCATTAAACCAGAACTCCAGAGGTGGAGGCAGGTAGGGCTGTGCAAGTATGAGGCCAACTGGTCTTTGTAGGAGTCTCAGCCAAGAACACACAGTGAGACCCTGAATGGGCAGGGTGCAGGGGAGATAGACAGCAATAGAGAATGCCCAGCCTCCACATGCACATGCAAGGAAACACACACACACACACACACACACACACACACACACACACACACACACACACGTACACACGTACACACATGTACTAACTTTTTCTTGGTTTTAAAACCAACGTGAACCAAGGTTTTAGTACCTGAAAAGCAGACAAGTCAAGAACTGCAAAGCTGTTGAAGAAACGTAAACTCTGAATGGCTACTTGGATGGTGTTCTGGGTGTAACTCTCCTTGGGACTAGTGCTGGCGTCTGAGATGGTGCCGTGGAAGAGGATACAGTAGAGCATGTGTAGAACTCCAGCCAAGTCTGTAGCTTGAAGAGCAGCTGTCAGCCCTGTGGGATCCTGGTGATTACTGTCAAATATGCTAGAAGATCTGAGAAAGAAAACACAACTCTTTGAGAAAAGTCTAGTTAAAGGATGTTAGGATTTCTATAGGTTAAATGGAACGCACTACACAGACTATTAAAAGCAAACCCCCTGAGTTGTGTAATAAGGTAACGAGACCACCAGTAACATGTAGCCAGCCCTACCTGCCCTTGGGACATCAGCTTGTGTAGGAGTGGTAACTGAGCACCAGGCAGTTGGTGCTGAGGCCACTACTGCCTTCCCCTCGCTTGGCAGCCCAGGATACCCCACTATCTCTAGTGCCTACATCTGGACAAACTGCATAGAGCTTTAAGAGCTTTGTAGACTCAGACATCTAAACACTGTAGTTTTCCTCCAGAGAGGAAATCCACAGTGTATCTGTACACTGAGGGGAGATGCTTCAACTGCTTTTGTAGGTACTGTTCTAGATTAAAACAGTATTACTGAATATATTGTGGAGGGCATGTCCCCAAACAATCAGATTCAGTCACTGAGGTATGTCTATTGATGAAACAGAAGAGGCAGTTCAGTGGTAAATGAATCCTTAAAGTCAACAGTGAACCAGCAAGGTTTTACTGAATCTACCCCGTTCCTGCACTAAGGCGTACAGAGCATTTAGGACCAAGACACGCAGTCAACGCGGATACCGCTGCCAAGTACTCACTCGTCACTGCATCCCTGGCTTCCAAGAAGCAGCAACAGATTACTCTCTGTGGAAACGCCCTCCTTACCTCATTGCTAGTGTGCTTGAAGGGGCTCTTCCGTATTTACTCTGGCACAAGGTGTCTAGGCCTAAACTTAAACTGTACATTTTATTTCCTTAGTTGTTCAGCTTGTGTCACACTCAAAGCTAGCAGGCTGCAGAGTGCCACTTTTGTCACTATGCTTGGAAAGAATTTTCCCTTTCCCTTTCCTGGCTCTGAGAAGATGGAAGTTTTGTGATAGAGGCCCTAGCTACAGCAGAGACAAACCCTAGTGTTCCTTGGTGCCGTTCCAAGTGGATCATTTTCTGCCTTCTTTCATGAGACTTGGCCTTTTCTTTGGGAAGTTGTAAGGCTCTGCTCCATCTCTTTGCTTCATACAGTATCACTGTACAGCTCTCAGCAGAAGTGCCCAGTTACTCTACTACGGTGCAGCGACATCCTTCCCAAGCTCCTAACACTGACAGGCTTTCCTTCATCAGTTGTCATCCCTTCAAACTGGAATGTAGAAGGGAGAGAGGCACTGACCACCTATGGTTATCTCATTATCTTGCCTCGAAACAGTCAGAAGATATCACTAATTAAGTCAGAACTGGGAGGGCTGGCTAGTGAATTTCTTGTCTAAAGGGATTATTCTATTGGTTTTAACTTAGCAGTTGCATTGAAGTAGAGTTCGACTGATAACTCTAGTCAGCATTTATGCCTCAGATATATTGTTTCAGATATTGCTCAGAACACATCCACAAAGCATGATACATTCCTGTATTCCTTATACTCTTCTCATAGAATATAGTACCTCATGTGAAGTCTTCTTATAGTCGGTAGGCAAGGTACAACTCTCACGCACAATGGAAGAACTACAACTTAAAGCAGGTCACATGAGTTTCTTAAGTAGCAGAGGCAGGGGCATGATGCAGGTCTTAATACATAATGCTCTGCCCAAAGACCAAAGCATCCACACAGAACAGGACTTGATTTCATATTTTCTCTCTGCCTTTTCTTTAGTCAGAATTTGCAAATCACTAACTATTGTTAAACATAATACAGTTTTGTGCCATCATAAGGAGATATTTGTAGTATGCTACTTAATAAAGATTCAAATTTATTTGATCATACGCACATTTAGAGCACTTTTTATAAAACTTGTTAGTGAATATCACTTGGCCCTTAGTGCCATCAAACGCAAAAGAATTAGGGTAAGACCCTACTACAGACATGAAAAGATAGTAATTTGGCTACAGTTATTATGAAGGTTCCAAAAAGAGACCCAGGTTTGGACACAATTGGCTGCCTGTTCAAACAGAAGGCAGAAGGCAGAAGGCAGTTCTCCCTAAAACTAATTCCTAATCTACTTTCAGACCTCCAAGGATGCATGACTCTGGAGACAAGAGTTTTATTATTTATGAATCTGAATGCTGATTTTCCCTTACTGTGCCTGCTATTTTCAACAGACTATTAGCATACTGTAAATCAGACATTTGGGATTATAGCTTTATTGCTAGAAAACACTACCATAACCTTTCTTAGCAATTATAAAGTATCATGAATTCACTGTTTTTTCTTCTGAAGAATAAATACAAAAAACCAACCAGTTAAACAAACAAAACAAAATAAAACCCAAACAAAACATCAAAGAAAAGGCCATCAGCACAGTGTTTCTCCCTTCCCATTATGGGGGAAAGGGCTGATCTAACAGCTAATGACACAGCTTCAGTCTTTAGTGAATATCTCCTAAGGAAATAAAAGTGTTGGCTGAGGAAAATCAACCAAGCATTCAGGGACCAAGGTGTGGAAATGGTTCAAAAACACATATAATATTGCTTTAAGGAAAAGTATATTTCCCTTAAAAGTGAGCTCATGGACTATAAAAAGGCTGTGAGGTCATGTATAGCTCTTGGCTTTCATGACTAATGCAAACCTGAAGGGACATTGGGAAATATTTAATGTTTTCTTCAATCAATCAATCAATCAATCAATCAATCAACCAACCAATCAACCAATCAATCAATATATGTGTGTGTGTACATGTGTATGTGTATATGCACTATAACACATATGAGCAGATCAGACAATATGTGAGAATTTCAGGGATCAAACTCAGGCAAGTGCCTCTACCTGCTTAGCCACCTCACTGGTTCAATGTTTACTTCTGATTCAGCTTAAAATACAGATAATTTGTCCATCAGCAGGATCATGGCTCCTGCTGGGTCTTAACTATAAGTTATCTAGTCTCTTTAACCCAAATGTTTATAGTATAAAGTTTTATGCATATCAGGCATGCACTAAAGTTTTCCTTAAAGAATAATTGTTATTAAGAAAAAAAAGGGGCTGGGGATTTAGCTCAGCGGTAGAGCGCTTGCCTAACAAGCGCAAGGCCCTGGGTTCAGTCCCCAGCTCCGAAAAAAAGAAAAAAAAAAAAAAAAAAAAAAAGGACACAAGTTGTGTGTTGGGAGGGGCAGAAAAATAGGAATGGCTCTGGGAGGAATTGAGAGGAGGAAAGAAAACAATCAAAATACATTGCAAACGATTCTCAAAAATTAATAAAAATACTTTAAAAATACATGAAAGATATTAAAAATCAGATGTGAAGTTCTGTATACCATACTTTAAAATGTAAAACCTTTTCAATTTTTACTAGATTTTAAGTTTTTTAATTTAGATACAGGACTAGAGGTTTTAGGGAAGTACTTATATGAATTCATTAACAGTAGATTTAAATGCGGACAGGTCTAAGTGGGCTACCGTTATTGCCATGTGATATCTAAAATCCAAATCTGCTTTATAGGAGCATATAGTTAGGCAAAAAGCAGCAGCTTGCATGGGCATGAATCGTGGGCAGTCCATTATACAGCTAGTCTCAGCTAGCCTAAAACAGCACGTGTGTGCAATTCTAAACTCTATAGCCTCTTCTCTCTCACTTGTTCCTAGTTTGTCTATGATCATCCTCCTGTCTCCCAGCATGCTAGAGGGCTGGTGACCACCCAGACTATTCTCACAGCTTCCAGGATTTTGTTTCATTCAACTTTTACTTATAGAATCTCTGAGGCATCTGTGAAACTTACATTTCAGCCCCAAACCATAAAAACACACTTAATAGTCTACAGAGTATTGGAGTGGAGTGGATTAAATTTGTGCATGTCCCAGTGATGGAAGAGAACTTCATTGCACAAAAAGAAATGGGTTATTTCAGGATTCCAGGTTTTGGCTCTTAAATCTTGGAATATTCCAAGAAAGCCAATCTTAATCTAACATAATACAGTTTTGTGCCATCATAAGGAGATATTTGTAGTATGCTACTTAATAAACATCATCTAGTGACGTCATATCCCAGGCTTTGTGTGAGCACAAAAGGAATGATACTCTCTTAGGTACTATGCTCAAAAGTCAAAGTGCCTGTGCTCCAGTACAATGAATGCCAAACACTAAAGGCAAGGGAGACTTGGCCCCTAGAATGGAAAAAGCTGTAATCCAACAATGGCGGGCCTATCAGCTCTCCATTACTGCTGGAACAAACTGTCACAATCTGGTGGCTCCAAAAATATGAATGTGGTATGTTATAGTCCTGAAGGTAAGACACCGAAATAATAGATATCATTGTGCTAAAGTCAAATTGTCACAAAACTTGTGTTCCCTCAGAAGGCTGCAGGGCAGAAGGAATATTTTCTTACCAGCTTCCAGAGCACACTCAGACCCTCCAAGGCCCACAGCCCAGCATCTTCACCTCTTTTGAATACAGGCATCTGTGTTTAACGCCAGATGCCAGGTGCCAGCCGAGGGCTTTCTGGTGAAGAGTCCCTGCATAGGAAATTTGAGCTTCTTCATATGGTGGCTGGACTTTAGCTAAGCCCAGGAAGTGGAAGAGAAAAGAACAAGAGGCCAGCACAGCCCTGGGGGAATGAAGTGACTGGAAGAGGAAGGAGATTCCTGCAGGGAGAGAAGGCAGTTCAGGACGACTGACTGGGATCAGCCCCAGATCTTGGATGTTGTGCAATGATGTTTCTCATTTAAGACACTCCCTGGTTTCAAATTTTCACACTGAAAACAGCAAAGGGTCCTGTGCTGATGCACAGGTTTTATTTTACCTTTCTGATTTCTAGTTGGGTCTCAGAGGCTCTGCTGCCTTGCTTAGTAAAGGATGAGTAGCCGGGGGGATGGGTGCTGTCCTATGAGGGCTCTATGATGACTACAGCCCTTTATCACAGCTTTCTGGCCCATTCTTACTTTTTTGAATCCATTCTTCATGGAGTATACAAATGCTTTTTTTCTTGACTTTTAAGGTCATTTTTCTGTTTAAAAACATCCAATTGTTTTCCCATCCAATTGTTTTCCCATCGAGCTTAGAATAAAATTCAAATTTCTAATGTTTGTCTTCCCTCCTCCCCTGGCATGTACTTTATTTCCTATCACTTTCTTGTTCATCAAATTCAACACCTATTGGTTTTGTTTCTGGAACACAGCAACTCAGGCAAGACCTTGCCATGTTTTTCAACTAGAATATTCTTCCCTTGGATCTTTTCATGGTTGGCTCCTTGGAAGATACAATTTCATTACCCCAGAGAAGCCTCCTCTGACAGACACATGGGCCTGTAACTATACAACAAAGATAACTCATCCTCCTCTATATCTTGACAGAATTCCAGAGCTTCGAGACTAGAGTGTCTTAAGCTACTCAATTTTGTGTAATTTGTTACACCACCTTGGTAACTAGAATGGGAGAGGAAAAGCAAAAGGAAATGTGAGACCATAGGCATCTAGGGAGAAAAGGCAGGGCCTGAACAATATGGATGTTACTAAGGTACAAGCAGGACTAGCACAGGGCTCGTGTGAGGGGACATTCTGTAAGCCTCAGAAACCCATCAGTGGCAGAAATGGCTCTGTAGTAAGCAATAAGTTCTATGCTGTTGGATGTATTCAAATAGAAAATGGCAAGGTCATTGAAAAGATTAAAACCGTATTGCAAGACTGGGTGATTGTAAGGTTCTCTTAAATCAACAGAGTATGGTGGCAGGTCACACACAGAGAAATGATCAGTGAGGACAGATCTGGAGCTGGATGCCTGGGGGCCCGAAAAACCACACACTCTTCTTTGCCTTTCTGTCTTTTGCTTTAGATGCTATTGATAGCGACACCTATTTCTTCCTTCTCTCTAATGTATCATTCATACAGTACTTGTATATGCTTCAAAATATGATTTTTAGCAGGCCATGCTTCTGCTCAAAGGTATTAATGACACTATTGCCACCACAAGATACCAGAAAATAATTTGCATTTTTACATTTTAACCTTGTCATCATCTGGAAGAGTTCAGCTAGAGTACTACATGTTATTCATGTTTTTCTACTTTTATATCTTGTTTTTGTTATATTTTTAGTCTATCTTTTCCTCAACTATATATATTATCATTTCCATTTTTTTAAGCTACTCTAGAAAATATCTAATCCTTATAAGCTGTGAACAACCGCTCCCTTTTTTGCCCTCAACTGATACCGATGATGATAGTGGCCACCATTTATGAAGCATTTCCAAGTGCCTGGCAGCCTACCAAGCACTTGCATGAATTGCGTTCTAACTCCGTTCCCATTGTCTTTATCATGGATATCTGTATATGCACCTTCTTTTTCCTTCTAACTTACAGGTCCTTGAGGACATAACATGAGTCTTGAATCATTTCTGCCTTTTCCCAAGTCTGGCACAGGACCTGGCATAGAACAAGTGCTGCATAAACATTTGTTCAATGATTGAACGGATGGGTAGGGAGGCAGAATTAAAAGTTTACCTTTGTTTGAACAAATGGTTTGGAAGCATCCTTAAACACTTGAGATGCACTCATTTATACCCACATGATTAGTAGGCTAAGTTGTAAATCATTCTGATATCTTTATGACATTGGCTTCCCAAATGTCATTTGTCTACAACAAATTTTGTTAGAATACTTTGAATATGGAAATGGAAAACATATATACACAAACAAAAATCCTTTTTTTATAATGACTTCTTTAGCCAATTATTATCAACCACTTCTTACAAGCTCTTTCCTCTCAGAGTTGACAGGTTTACAAGGATTATAATATTAATATATATATTTGTTTGCTTATCTTAGTGTTGGTCCACTGCTCCTTGGTCCTCTGTTGCTCTATGCGTAACTGCAAGCACAGTTATGAATACAGTAAGTCACTGCGGAGTAACTGAAAAGCCTGTGTTGACTGTGCTTATAAACAATCATTACTTCTGATCCTCTTAGTGCTCCTGAGGAGCCCGCATCTTACAATAGGCTGAGCTCAGCTGATGACGGATTAGGATGCTCCAAGACCTGAAACTAGCCTTTTTTTTTTTTTTTAAACTTCCTGTAAGACTAGGGCTAGAAAACCAATAGTAACAAAAGCCAAAACAAAGCATTTCTGAAAATCCTACTATAAATACATCAGATTTGTTTAAGTGAGTAAGAATTATTGTTTGTGTCCAATTTTCATTTTAAAATTCTGTGGTAATCCTAAACTAAAACCAACTCTTTTATCACATTTTCACTTTTTACTTAAATAAAGACAATTTCATTGTTCAAAACCAAGCCTGGTGTAGAAATCTTGGGCCCATGCTTTCTTCCCCCAACTAAAGCATAGATTAGCAGCACAAATTCTGACACTCTAATTGTCTTTCAGAACACCTAGGTAAAAATGAGAAGATTAAGGGCACAATAAGAGAGAAGTCCACAAGTGGACCTGCTCAGGCTTGGCTGCAAAGTGTTTACTCAGAGACCTCCTAGCAATTAGTTTGCTTAATTACTTCAGTCTCTGCCAGTTCAAGAGGCAATTTTTAGAGGCCACTGTGGCTCTTTTTTTGTCTTTTATTCTGGTTACCAACAAAAGGGCTCCTTGACTTTCTAGTTTTAGCTAATTTCTGGTAGCCAAAACAGGCTTTCTGTGAATTCTTACAATAAAGCAAAATCACAGGTCCTACTTCTTAGAATGGGTTGTGAGCTTGCACAGAAATGCTAATTTATGTAACAAAATGCTTGGCCAGTCTCTATAGTTCATAGTTTAGAAACAGACTTCCTGTGAAGATGGGGGACAGCACAGATGGCCTGTAACCATTAGATGTGAATGACTCTGACTGGTAGAGTGCTCCCTGCCCTGGTCCTTAGTGCTCAGGGAATGCTGGGAGACTGAAAAATGACAAGAGTAAGTAGGGATCCTTTTTTCCCCCATTTTGAGAGTAGCAGATTACACAAACTCTACTAGAATTTCCCAGGTAAATCAAATCACAGAACCACCTGGACCTATTTTTATGTCCAAAATAATCTGCTTTTTGCAGGAAGCCCTGCTATTAGAAATTTGCCATTGAAATTGAACAAAGAAATTATATTGGGGGAATTAAGAATTCTTAGAAACCATCAAGAATAAATCACTACCAACTACTTAATCTTCTCTAATTTGGAGACTATATCATTTACTAATCAAAAATGACAAGTCAGAAGCCTGAAGGTTCTCCTCTCCCATATCAATAAGCCCCTTGCTATCTGACTTATTCTACCTCATCTAAGTGTCTTTGCTCCTCTCTACTTTCAGTGGATGTAGAGGCACTCGGTATTTTGCACGTGGACCATGAGAAAGGCTTTGCTAATCCTTTGGCAGACCTCTCTACACTCCTTAGGAGTGCTCATTCTGGAACAGAAATCTGATCCTGCCCAAACAATTCTGTGGCGTAGGCCTCTGTTTTCTTTTGAGCCTTACAACAGTTAAGGAGCTCAATTAATGGTCCCTTTTTCTCCATGGTCACAAAGACATCAAACTGAACTTAAAACACTAGATGGTTTGAAATATTCATGTATTTTTGGCTTGAGCTACCCCCAAAGCAGGACTTTAAACAAAGATATAGGTGTAAATGTAATTTTTTCTTTTGGGTGTGAGAAAGTAGGGCAGGTATAAAGTTGAACAAAAATTGTTAGTGAATAGGCTATTGCTAGGAACTCTTTGGACATCGGTGAGCACACCTTAGACCCACTCAACAGAGGGACAGGAAAGTTGAGTGACGGTCAGTTAGTCCCCTTGCTTTCGGGCAGAGCAGAACTGTTCGATGGTCTACAGGTGCATGCTGCCTGCTTCTTTACACACTTCCTGCATCTCTCTCCTACTCGTCCAGCATACTTTAAAGTTCAGCCTACTGGCAGGGTGGACGGTGCCCTTCTTTAATCTCAGTACTGAGGAGGCAGAGGCAGACCAATACCTATGAGTTCACGGTCAGCCTATTTTACATAAGGAGTTTCAGACCACAGGGACATCAAAGTGAGACCCTGTCTTAATAAAACCCCAAGACTTTAGTTTACTGAAGTTTCTTAACCTTCTCTTGGTGTGTTTTCCTTTCTTCTGTGTACAGTATCTTTTCCTGTAGCTATTAGTTTGTATGTCTGACTCCACATTAGACTCTGTGCTCCTCAAGGTCTGTTCTTAGTACCTAATTTATCACCTGACATACAGCAGAAGCTCTCAGTGAGTGCCACTGGATAACATCATGGTGATACATGAAGGACAAGAATCCTGCTATATATATATGAGAAAATTAAAATAAATACACATGTTAACATGTGAATAATGTTAAGTCAAGTGTAGAAATGGAAATACCAAGGCAGAAATCTGGAGTACTAATTCAAGTCAGTCTGGCTCAGTTGCTTTCCCTATGCAAAGGAGGTGATGGATAACCTCTAACTTTCTTTCAAGTGCCACAGACTTCAATATGACTGAAGTTGTATAAGCAAAAGCTAAAGACTACAAACTACACAACAGCCATATGCTTACTTATGTGATGGTCATTTAAATTCAAAATGAGCACAGGTGACATACACAAAAATGCGAACAAGTTTGTTAGACTGTATACTACAGACAAAGAGCCAGGACCAGAAGCGGTTTGTTGTGTTAAGAGACCACCGGGAAAGAGCTAATTGGATAAGATAGGGCTCTAAGCTGGTGCCAATACCCAGAGAGAGCTGATCCTATGTCCAAACTCTCAGAAATGTGGTAATAACTACTCCTGATTCTATTATCAAAGGCAGACTTTGGTTACATTCCCAGATAGAAATTAACCTGGAACACTGAATGCAGGTTATCTTTGTTTCCCTGAAATTTCAGACAGTTTTAATTTTCCTATAAATATCACAGAGGTGACAGGTTGGTCAGAGTAAGAAAGATTAGGTGAGTTTAGGGATCCTATATGTAACAGACTAAACCAGTGATGATTTCAGAAGAAATGCCTTTCTCATAAAACACTGTACACACAGCACTTGCATTCTGTGTGCTATGGAATAAGATGGGTCATATTTCTTTAAGAAGCAATTTCCAAATTCTTCAAATAATTTTTTTCTTTGTGACAAAACTTCAAAATATGGGATAAAGAAAATTCAAAATACAAATAAGTGCTGTTTAGAATTTAATTTTAAGCAAACTACTTTACTGAATATCATTGGTATACTTCAAGGATGTTTCATATTCCTATCAAAACAACAAGTCACTACTGTGAATGACTCTCACTCAGAGTCAAAAGAACACCCAGGAAAGAGTCCTTGTCCTTTCTAGAGAACTGATGCTTTTTTAATTTACTTCTTTTATTGTATGTGTGAATGCACATATATGTAACAATGTCTATGGGGAAGTCAAAGGACACATTTTGGGAGTTCTCTTTCAATCCTGAGTTCTGGGGAATCACAAAATCAGGCCATCAGGCTTATGTGGGTTTTAATCACTGGACCATCCTGTTGGCCTGACAATTATTTCTGAGGATACCTTACAGGGTGGTGTTCAAGTCCATACTAGTGCCTGGCACTTTGCTTTAGCCACACCCATGAGCTACAAGTGCCTTCAGGGAGCTACTATTTTTGGATGACTCTTTTGTGTTAGTACTTTGGAAGAAAGAAAAGTAGAGAAAAACAAAGATCTAGGAGATTACCCAAAAGGAGGTGACTGGCAACAATACCATGGTGAGGTTGTGCTATTCTGGGCTAATGGCCTGATTTGGTTTGGTGTGTTTTGTCATTGGCTCACTGACTGCCAGAGAACCCCAACCCCTCACGCCCTACCTACAACACCCCTGGATCTCAGTAGAAGAAGAACTGGATGCATTCAGGTCTTTATGACACCAGTTAAAAAAAGAGAAAACAGACTGACTCTGGCAGGAACGCCCATCCCACCCTCAAATAAAAATGTAATCCAATCTCAATGTGGAAAACCAATGACAAGGGAAATATAGGAAGGCAGTGGAGTGACTACTATCGCAGTGAGATTTAGATAGACAAACATAAGAGATGCTCTAACCTGCAATTCTTACCTTCCAGTGACAGTAAAGCACAGCATACATATCCCACGTAGGAATCCTGCGGCATGCTGCAGAAATGTGGCCATTTTGGGATTCTCATCCACTGGGCCTTGCACTGAGAGGAAGCAGCCACGAAGTCTGTCAATCAGACCCATGTTCACCACATAGCTGGTGAAAGAGAACAGTATGTCTCAATCTGCAGAGGTGACAATGTCTTCATCTTCTATGATAAATCTTAGCACATCCAGGCTTGGGTCCCTTGACATACTGACAGAATATAGGTTTGACTAAAACACTTAAGTACCAACATCCTTATGTTTAGTACTAAACAATCAGTTATTCTCTCACCATTCTTCTTGGTTTGAAGAAACTGACAGTAGGTGAAAAAGTATGTAATGATCTCTACAGTCTTAGCAAGTAGTACTTTCTTAAGAATCAGGGGACCAAAGTCACCACAACATAGGGACTTAGAAGACAAAATGATGCTTCCAAGATACACTTTCAAAAATTAATTTATTCTTTGACAACTTACACACACACACACACACACACACACACACACTATGGTCTACCTGACAACCTTACAATTTATTATCCTTCTCTCCCAATAACTCCCCTGCCTCCCACTGCCATGTTTTTGTTGTGTTTTGTGGTCCATTGACTTTTTGCAGGACTCTCCACATAGACATGCTACCCAAACACTCTTGTTAACACTTTAAATTTCTAATGCCAACTGTAGGTGCTCTACTAAAATAAAATCACCATTAAGAACATAAATAAGATTAAGACTCTTAGTTATAAACATAGAAAGATACATAATGTTAATTGATCATGAAGACAGGCTAGGAATGTTCCATAAAATAACGTGTATCCCCATTGAAAATTGTGGGTACATGAGAGACAGAGACTAAGAAGGAAAAAAATTCAAATTAAAAAACACTCAATGTGTGATACTAGATAGGACTATAGACAAAAAAAAAATCTATAATGACACCATATATATGAATCACAACTATAGGATTTGGAGAAATCAAGTCATCACTAGGGATAGTATAGTTCTATGCATGCCATTGGGGGAGAAAAGTAACACTCTTACCCAGATGTAAAAGCCTGTGATGTACACTAACAACTGGTCTGACAATATATGCCAATTGGTACAATAGTGTGCAAGTGTTAGGAGACCAACCAACCAGTTTCCTTATTTAAAGCCGTCTCTAAAAGCCAGAACTCATGCATGGTAGCATTTACTAGGCCCCCGGGACTGGTGAGGTCATAGCCCTAAGGCAGAACCCAATCCTAGTATTCTGCTAAATGGACATAGAGATAAATTGCCTCCTAAGTTCTTATTTTTATACCCATAGATTAATACAAATAGCAGTCATCATTGCAGAAGCTTCTTTCTGTAGAAGATAGTGATTAATACAGGGACCCACAATTAGTGCCACGTGTAGAGACTAAGAGACCATGTTCTAAATGAGGCATCTATACCATTCTTCTACCCACTGCAAGGCTTAGGAATCACTGCAGAAGAGGGTGGGAAGATCATCTGTAGCAAAACAGTGTATGCTAGACATGACAAAATGTTGAACACAAGAACTCATAGCTATGACAACATGCACAACATCTGCATGAAATCTAGCCAGCCAAAATCCCAACATGGTGGGGAAAAAGGTTGATTCACTCCCACTGCCTGTTGAAGAGCTATTGGCAACTGATGGCTGCTGAGGGAAGTCAAGTCAGTTTTCTTCAGGGATAAGGCTAATGAGGGCCACCAAGCCTGGTTATCCCCAGGGGTGAGAGAATCTGCACTACGCAAGTGTAGAAATCCCCAATTCAGATTAAATTTTTACTACAACGGTACCCATGCTCCTACACCCTATATATCCTACTTAGTGTAGCATCAAATGAACTCAGTAGCTTAAACAAAGCAGCACATGAAACTGGGAGGGAAAACTGGTGGTGGAGAGACAGAGGGATTGGGAGTCAGCCACAGACTCACTTCATGTACAACATCGACTTGGTTTGATCCTGTTGTTTTTGTGAAACAAGGGCAAAACCAAATAAAACTCTGAGAATAACATTTTTTTTCTCTCTAACCTAGGGACTCTTTGCTCTTTTGCTGTCATCCATGAAGCTGTAACAGGTTAGTATTTTAGCTTGACAGAAAGGTACAATCTTTGACCATTTATTATCTTTGGCAATGAATTAATATGGATTACAAATATTAAAATCGTGTTCTATCTCTAGAAAAAACCACACTTGGCCATACTCTAATATGTTGCTGGATTTATCTAAGCTAACATTTGATGAACTACATTCATCAAAGAAATATTGATGTGGGACTTTCTGAGGAATATTTTTGTCAGACTTATTATTAGTGTTCCTATTGGTATCATAAACCAAAGTATTCTTTCCTCTTCCCCAAGAAAGAATGTGTGATTGATAGCATTTTTTCCCTCTGAAATGTTCCACAGAATTTACAAATAAAGTCACCTATAGTGGAAAATTTTTTTGTAGAGGTATTTTTTGGATAGATTTCTGTTTATGCATAAAAACATCAATTGATATAGATTCAAGGAGTCCAACTAACTGTGGGCAGGACAAACACACAGGATCTACATTTAAACAAACTGCCAACTGTAGAAAGTAAAAGACAAAATCTGGAGAGCAGTGACAAAAAAGGGCACGCTATTTACAGGAGAAAATGACTCAAGAAGCTGATTTCTTATAGGAAACGAAGGAGTCAGAAGACAATAGAGCAGCATCTTTACTATGTTTCAAGAAAAAACACCTCTTAACTCCGGAACAAAACAGACTCTTCCAACAGTAAATGTAAGAAACTGTCTATGGCACACTAATATTAAAGTAGAACTCTAAAACAATGAGTATTTAACACAAAGTAAGAAAAGAGCCATTGTATCTGAAAGCCGTACCAGTCCTAGAGCACACAGATTTCCCCAAGTCATGAAATAAGGCTTGCCTAGGTAAATGGAAGTAAATGCACACAGCTGGAGATGCTGTTCTTTTCCTCTGAGATAATGTTGGTAGGATAGCCTAAGCTGACCCTCAACTCACCACTGCCTCTGGAGAGCCTGGATTACAGGTCTCTGTGGTACTGAGCTCCAGCACAGTTGGAGGGCAGTGGGAGAAAGAATGAGTGAGTAGCTTTGCCTAGCTCTGTCTCCTATCAATCAGGCCTGGCATCCTAAACAATGGCTTCACATTGGTTAAAAGTTGCTCCCCACAACTCCTTTTAACTAATTGTTAGAACTAAGGACAATTAGGAATATAGACTTGTGCACTCTCCAGTACATTATCGGTAGATAAATGTGATTTACATTCAGTCTCTAGCAGATAACCCATTTGATAAGTGTAATTTAAACTCTTACAGTTCCCCATCTATTTTTAAGACAGGGTCTCTCACTGACCCTGAAGCATACTGCTGATCAGTGAGCACCCAGGATCCACTTGTCTTTGTCCCCTAATGCTGGGGTCACAAGCATGTAACAGGTATCATACAGGTGGCTGGGCATTTGAACTTGTTTTCACTGCCAGCCCTCTTACTCACTGAATGATCTCCTCAGTCCCTTGCTCTAGCACAATTCTTAATTTTTAAAGAGCTAGTAATCCTTGATATCTACAGATATCATAGCTTTATAGTTTCACATTATTGTTTTGGGATTTCCTGAAGAGTAAACATAGATAATCTTGTAGGCACCTAATTTTCTACATTAAATCCTTTCAGTTTAAATTTGTGAAGCAATTTCTGTTTTCTACAACCAAATTCTGACTGATGTAAATAAGGATGATGAACAATGTTCTATTTCACTAATAAAAAGTACAATGCAAATGAAGACAATAGCCATTTACCATTTTATGCCTAAGAGAATTATAAAGGCAAGGATATAGAAAATGGGAACTTTAATTTTTTGATGACAGAATAGAAAAAATACATAATTACTAGGGAGAAGAGTGTGGTATTAGCTGATAAATATGAACATTCATTTATTTTATCATTCAGAATTCCTTCTGTAAGTATAAGACCTTGAAAATGATACAAACACAGAATATGTTTATGAAGGTTTTGGCTCAATTTTTTAGTGAATAGTGAAATGGAGGAATCAGTAGAAGATGTAAATAAATCTTATTTATAGAGCAGAATTGTAGAACAGCTAAAATTAACATTAAAACATGTTGAATTTAATTGTATCAACTAGTAATTGGTAAATACTATCAGAATATTTATATAACTGTTAAGAAGTCATACAAATTTAAAATATAATAAATTGTTCATGGATATTCACACATGCTCACACAGACACACAGAACAGGCATGAGATGATGTCTGTCCACTCTAAGTTAAAGATGTAGGTCTTACCAGAGAGAGAAAGATGAGGAGGTAATTCTCCCTGTGTCATTGGTTTTGTTTACAATAAAAAAATCCAAAATCGAAGATTAAAAGAGAAAAACACCAATTGTTGGAGCATAGTAGCTACAATATTGTTTTTGTATATTTTGATGTATTTAAAAATGAATAATTAAACATGGAAAAAGATATATTCATGCCTGTTCTGTGCTAGGTAAGAAAAAAGAGACCAATGTCGGGGTTTGCTCTGGCTCTGGGACAAGTCAGACAACAACTCCAGAGACTGCAGTGACACCTTTCCACTTAGCTTTACAATTGACAGCACTGCGCATGATGCAGTACAGATAAAGCATGGTCTCCTGTCAGTTAAGAGTTGGGAAAGTTAAAAAAACAGATATGAAAATTAATACTCATGCTCTGTGAGGCATCCTCAAGGGCAAAGTGAACGTGTTCCATAAAATCATCCCTGAGATGATTCAAAACCTCCAGGCTCAGCAAATCAATATTATAACACATATCTTTAAGAAAATAATATTCCAAAGGGTTTGTTCTCAAGTACTGTGCTTGTTAATCATCTTTTCAAAGTTACACCCATTATCTGTCTTGACAGAAGAGTACTGTTATTTTAGACACCCCCCCCCCCCCCCCCAATGCAATAATCTCTTCCTTTAAGGATTTGGCAGGAGGCTGGAGAGATGGCTCAGGGGTTAAGAGCACTGATTGACTGCTCTTCCAGAGGTCCTGCATTCAATCCCCAGCAACCACATGGTGGCTCACAACCATCTGTAATGGGATCCGATGCCCTCTTCTGGTATGTCTGAAGAGAGTGACAGTGGTAAAAATAAAAAATAAAAGTTAAAAAAGAAAAGATTTGGCAACTTAGCAATGCATGTGAAAATACTTGCTTCTTCTCCTAGAAGGTGGACTGGAATTGCACTAAAGCACTAGGCTGGACCTTCTGCCTCACCACAGCCAAAGGAGGGGCTCACAACAACCCCCTAAGGAGAACACTGAGACACAATGACATTCATCAGCAGGGGTGGCTAAGTTCTACAATGACCAAAAGGACATGAGGAAATTGAATGGGATCAAGCAACTGAGAGAAAGGGCAGGGAGGGTAAAAGTCAAGTGCTCTAAGATAAATGGTTGTGGACCCAAAGGGCCTGGTGCTCTCCAGCAATAAATATGCTTGCAAAAGAGAGCAGGGAGACGAAAGGGGAGTGCAGGAAAGATACTGAATGAAACAACTCTTCCCAAGGAAGCAGCACAAGAAGTCAGAGGGAATTTATGAGCTGTGAAAGAAACAAATGCAGAGGAGGGCATTTTCTTTCTCTATTAACCTACCATAAGTTTCATAGAGCAACAAATTGCATGGATTTGGAATCCAAAGATCAGTGCAGACCACAGAGGCTTGCTGAGTGGTGGAACAGTAACTGATTAACACCAGATGGAACCCTGCTGGGAAATTAAACATTCTACCTGATTCAAGATTCACAAGGGGAAAAAGTTCAGATGCTAAAGTAGGAGTAAATTTCCCTGGAGCAAAGGAGACCTTTGAAGGAAGCAAGGCAGGTCTGAGCAGGTGACAGAAACTGCCACATTTGTGGGGAGGAAAGTGTACAGATGTTGAGAATCTAAGTAGATGTGAGCTCCAGTCTCAGCTTTCCACTCTACTTTTTAACTCATTACATAACCTTGGCCAAAACACTTAACCTCCCCAAACAATTTCCTCATCTAGTCTAAATTAGAAGCTGTACACTTACAGGGCTGCAAAGACTCCAAAGTCTTACCTGTATGTAATGAGTGCTCCATAAACGGTGACTCTTGTTATATTAGGTCTGAACTAAAACTGTGACTAAGACGGGTGCTCAGACACTCTGAGGAGCAAAGTGCTGCTTTTGAGAAGTGGTAGGACTCTGGCAGCACATCTGAGAGTGTCAGTTGAGCTTTACGTTGCTTTTCCTTCTTTCTACAAATGATAGAAGAGATTCTACCAAAAGTTTACAGACAATGCTGCAAAAACAACAGCTATCTGGAGCGTCTTAGGTTCTAATTATTTTAATACCTTAAAAAATCATTTTAGGAAGTGTAGTGATTTTACCTGATAAGGTCTTGCACTCGACTGTTAAAAGCATCACCTTGTGAGGGTTTGTTTTTCATTTCCTGTGTTGATATTTTTGGTGTAGCTGGCCGGCTGTTTCCATCTGGTCGGTTGGCAATCAGACAGCTAAAAACCACAGCACCGGCTCTGAGAAGTCCAGTTGTCAAGCCTTCAAAAACTTGTTTATTTGTATTTCTTCCCAAAACAGCATTATTTTCATCTGGAATATAAACCTAGAAATAAGAAACAGTGAGAATGCTTCAGTGAAACCATGGAAATTGGACAGAGATGACTTGTGAAAGTTCTAGAGTCATAAATAATTTCTGAAATGCTACCTGAGGCCATGCGACATTTTCATGTGTGTTGGCTCTGAGGTTAGGTGGCTAGTCAAATCCCACCTTTGTCTTTATTAGTCATATGATACTGGGAATATTATTTTTTGCTAAATTCTAACTTTTTATCTCTAAAACAGGGATAATAACATTCATTATAGGTTCCTGAACGTGCTAACTGAGGTAATGCACACAAAATGCTATCACAGGAATTGGCACAAAACTATATTAAAATTTTGAATGAACTAAGTTTATAGACTCATATGAGAGAATGGATTTCATGTGAGAATGGATTCTTAAGGATACTGAATTTAAATATCTCTAGTAGGACAACATTTGCATTTCTTACTACAAAATGGCAAAAGGTTCTTTTTCTAAAACAGAGTCACATTATGTTGCTCCTTAGGCACCTTCTGTCTTCTGTTTGAGCCAGGGTCTCTCACTGGAGGAGTCTGCCTTCCCATCTTGCCAATGGTGGGACTGCAGGTATACGTCACTGTACCTGGCTTTTTATGTGGGTTTTGGCAATGCATGTTTTGATATTTTTGGTCTTCATGCTTGCGGGGGCAAATGCTTTACTGATTTGGCATCTTCTCAGCTCTTCCATGATGATTTTCAATTATAATTTCAATTTTAATTATATCTTTTGCAAGGATTTAGAGAACTTGCAGATTTTAAAGAAAAATTGATTTTAAAGGAGATTTTCTTTTATATCTTGCATGACCTCTGCTTGGTCTGACTTCTCTGTATTTTATATTGGAGACTTTTTTTCAACATAGTAATCTTGGACATGACCCTTAGCCAGGTACAGCATGGCCTCAACTGGCAGAGCGAGTCTGAGAAGTGACCCCCAGTCTGGAGCCACAGGGTTCCGGTGAGGAGCAAGTCCATAATGACCCCTGCCCAGTACCAGATACCTGGGGCCACTAAGATGAGCAAGAAGTAGTGGACAGAGGGGAGACAAGCAGACCAGTGCAAGCACAATGAAGAGAGGCCAAAGTGGAGATTCAAGGTAGTGAAGAGCCTGATGTGAGTAGCTAATGGTGTACCTAAGGCCATGGTGAGGTCCTGGCCCAGTGCTTCCACTGAGGGCCTTGTCTGGGTCTCTGCTCTGCAGCAGCAGGCAATGTTACCACCAAAGGCCAGGCAGAAGTCTCTGGTCTGAGCTGCTGCCACCTGGGGCCATGTTGATGTCTGAAGGCTGTTTGGGGCCAGCCCTACCCATCTCCTGGGAATCCTGGGAGAGCTGGCCCTGCCCCTTGACAGCTGACTCCGGAGATAGGCCTGCAACATTGTGCAGGAAGCATAGTAGAGCTGGTCCTGGTTCCATAGGTGGATGAGGTAGTGGGGGAACTGCTGATGAGCCAGTCCTGAGGATGTGAGCCTGGGAGAGCTGGCCCTGTCACTCATCTGCTGTGAAGTGTTGTGGGTGAGGGAGAGATGCCCACCCCTCACTATCCTGGGGTCATGAGAGTGGAGAGCTGATCCTACACCTCACCAGCTGCATTTGCAAGGAAAGAAGTGTGGACAAAAGGGTGTACCTTCCAATATACTGTGATATACTACAGCTTCCACAAGGAGTTATTTTTTTTCTTTTGTGGAGGGGGATAGAATTTTTTTATATACTAAAGATTCATGCCCAGGTATGCCAATCAGTATATTATAACCTGGATCCAGTAAAAAAAATCTGTTTTGACAAGATCTGTGTGAAAGGCTTTGATATGCTTGATTAGAAAGAGACCCAGTTTTCCCCTACTGATAAATTCTAACTGTCTTAGGGTTTCTACTCCTACACAAACATCATGACCAAGAAGCAATTTGGGGAGGAAAGGGTTTGTTTATTCAGCTTACACTTCCACATTGCTGTTCATCACCAAAGGAAGACAGGCCTGGAACTCAAGCAGGCCAGGAAGCAGGAGCTGATGCAGAGGCCACCGAGGGATGTTACTTACTGGCTTGCTTCCCCTGGCTTGTTCAGCTTGCTCTGTTATAGAACCCAGGACTACCAGCCCAGGGATGGCACCACCTACAATGGACTGGGTCCTCCCCCTTGATCACTAGTTGAGAAAATGCCTTACAGCTGGATCTCATGAAGGCATTTCCTCAAGGAGGGCTCCTTTCTCTGATAACTCCAGCTTGTGTCAAGTTGACACACAAAACCAGCCAGTACACTATTAATATTTTTAACTCTCTTCTCTTGAGACAGTCAGTGTTAGCAATCAGGTGTCTTTGCATCCTGCTTTCAAGGGATCCAGCAACAAGACACATCATCTCCAGCTGTCCGAGGGACACTGCTGCATGTGCACCATAGCCCCAAAAGAAGTCAGTCTCCCTGAAGTTCCTCTTTTCCCTTCTTTCCTTTCTTTCCCAGAGGTTGCCTCTTTAGTAACCCTCCTACGAAAGACCTGTCACATGGTGTGTTTTTGTCAGTCCTGTCAGTCAATTCCACTGTTCGGAACTCTGTATTCCTCAAACCTGAAGTAGATAGCATGGTGCCCAGGAGGCACAGGTTCCTAGAAGTTCAAGTATCACTGATTCGGCAAAAGATTTTTTTTAACTCTTTATTGATTCTTTGTTAATTTCACATTATGTGTCCCAATCATATTCATCTCTCTGTTCCTTTGTATCCTTTTTTCATCCTTGCAACCTCCCCGCTTGAACATAAAAAGGAAAATAAATGAAATAAATAAACAAAACAAAATCTCATTGTGGATGCTGCAGTATGTCACACAGTATACCCTTTTGTTTAAACTTGCAAATGTCTATTGCAATGAGTCCATTGGTTTGGTTCAAGGTCTCTGGCTTCTGCTATATTATCAAGACTGGATCCTCACCAGGATTCCTCTTGCATATCCTGTTGTTGCCCTGTGTCATGGAGATCCTGCAGCTTTGGATCTGCAGGACTGGCACCTTTGTGTGCTCCAGCAGATGGGGTAGTAGTCCAACTCAAAGCCTTAGATCTGGGCCTTGGTGCTACCTGAGCTGGTCAGCCAGGGCAGTACTCTGGAGCCAGCACTACTAGGGCCAGGTCTCCTGCTTTGCTTAGAAGAGGGGTGGGGCCAGCTTCCCCATATTCAAGCCATAACCATTGGGTCATCTCTTTCCACACTCATACAACCAATGCCAGCTCTCCAGCACTGCCCTGGTTATCTCACCCAAGTGCTGTAGTCGGCTCAGCTCTCCTACCTGGGAAAAAAGTTTTAATTCATCATATTTCTGTATGGCTGGCTGGTGTCCCCAGGTCCTGAATAATTGGTTTAAAAATCTCTGTGAGGTAATAAGTGGATATTAGCCAAAAAAAGTGCATATACAATCCACAGAACTCAAGAAGGTTAACAAGCAGATGGGGCCAAGTGAGTATGCTTCAATCCCACTTGGAAGGGAGAAGAAAACAATCACAGGAGGCAGAGGAAAGGAGGGACCTGGGTGGGAAAGGAAAGGCAGAGGGGTAAAGAGGTACATGGTCAGGTATGGGGAGGGGAAGAAGAAGAGAAGATGAGAAGCCCTGGGGGCTAGCAGAATAAATGGGGAGGGAAGTAGGGGGACTCTCTAGAAAGTACCAGAAACCAGGGAAGTGAGAGATGCTCAGGACTCAGAAGGAGGTACTTTGAATGAAATGCCCTACAGTGGAGTGGGAATTTTTAGAGCCCATCTCCAGTAGAGAGACAGCATCAAGTGGAGGGATGGTGTTGCCATCCCACAGTTAAAAATTCTGACCCAGTCCTGCCAAGACTGAACCCCCAGTGAACGTGATTGTTGGGGGGAGGGCGGTAATGGGGGGAGGATAGGGAGAGGAACACCCATAGAGAAGGGGAGGAGGAGGGGTTAGGGGGATGTTGGCCCAGAAACCGGGAGGGGAATAACAATTGAAATATAAATAAGAAATACTCAAGTTAATAAAGATGAAAAAAAATTCTGGCCCAGAATTGTTTCTGTCTAAAAGAATTGCAGGGACAAATATGGAGAAGAGACTGAGAGAAAGGGGATCCAGTGACTGACCCAACATGGGATTCTTCTCAAGGTGAGGCTCCAAGGCCTGACACCATTACTGATGTTATGATGTGCTTACAGACAGGAACCTAGCATGACTGTCCTCTGAAAGGCTCAACAAGCAAGACCAAGGCAGACACAGATATTTACACCCAACCACTGGATTGAAGTTGGGGACCCCTGTGGTTGAATCAGAGGAAGGATGGAAGAAACTGAGGAGGGCAACTGAACCCCAGCCACCAACCAGGCAGCATACATGAGCTGGTTTGAGGCCCCCGACATATATACAGCAGAGGACTGCCTGGTCTGGCCTCAGTGGGAGAAGACAGGCCTAACTCTAGAGAGATTTGAGGCCCCAGCAAATGTGGTGGCCTGGTGGAGGCCTAGGAAGGACATCCTCTTAGAGGGGTCCCGGAGGGGAGGAATAGAGTGAGGAACTGTGGGAGTGTGATTGAAGAAGGGGGCAATGGCTGGAATGTAAAAAAGTAAATGTAATAATAAAAAGTGAAAACTAAAAAGAAATTTTTTTCTGTGAGGGCTGGGGAAGGACACATACTTGGATGCTCTTATAGTAGTAAGAGCTCAGGCATATAGGGCATCTAAAACTACCTCTTTAAAACACTATAAATACATATATGTACATATATATACATACATGTATGTATATATATGTATGTATGTACGTATGTACATACGCATGTATGTATATAGGTGACCTAGGTCCAGGCCCTGCATGCTCTTTGGTTGGTGGTTCAGTCTCTGTGAGCCCTCATGGGCCAAGGTTACTTGACTCTGTAGGTCTTCTGTGCTGTCCTTCACCCCTATGGCTTGCTCCATTCAATCTCTCACTCTTCCACAAGCTCTACCTGATGTTTGGCTGTTGGTCTCTACATCTGTTTCCATCTGCAGCTGAATGAAGTCTCATAGGAGATAGATGCCTGCCACTGGACCCCATTCCCCTAACAGGACTGCCTACTTGAGTCTCAGTGGAAGAGGATATGCTTAGTAGGTGTCTCAGGGTTAGGTGGTACTTAAGGGAGGCTTCCCCTGAGAAGGGGAGGGGACAATGGGGGAGAGGGATTTGTAAGGATGAGACTGGGAGGAAAGAAGGAAGGGGAGGCTGCAAACAGGATATAAAGTGAATAAATTAATGAAGTTAAAAAAAGAAAAAAATAATAGGTCCCCTATTGAAGGAATCAGAGAAAGAACTGGAAGAGCTTGAAGGGGCTCGAGACCCCAAAAGTACAACAATGCCAAGCAACCAGAGCTTCCAGGGACTAAGCCACTACCTAAAGACTATACATGGACTGACCCTGGACTCTGACCTCATAGGTAGCAATGAATATCCTAGTAAGAGCACCAGTGGAAGGGGAAGCCCTGGGTCCTGCTAAGACTGAACCCCCAGTGAACTAGTCTATGGGGGGAGGGCGGCAATGGGGGGAGGGTTGGGAGGGGAACACCCATAAGGAAGGGGAAGGGGGGAGGGGGATGTTTGCCCGGAAACCGGGAAAGGGAATAACACTCGAAATGTATATAAGAAATACTCAAGTTAATAAAAAAAAAATGTTGGGCTTGTAGACTGAATGTAGTTAATATGTTTGATCAGCTACACTTTAAAGTTAACTCACTAGAGACAAAACTTTATGGTTCTTTCATATACTACGGAAGAATTTGGTTGACCCATTTTATGGGTAATGTTGAAAGTCTTCAGTCTATTAATTTTTGTATTACAAGATTATATTGCCTTTTATCATGAAATGTTTAAAATAAAGCACTATTCATGAATAAAGGTGTTTTTAAGAAACCCTTTGACTACCTAGAAGTATTTTACCTAGCAAGTCTATCATTTAAGAATATGGTTAATTTTAGAGATGTTATAGACTATAATATATGCTCTACTGGGTAAAAAGGGTGGTATTGCCTTTGGTATTACTTTTCCAGAGCACATGGGCTGTTTTTAAACCTGTCACTGATAATAGTGTTTTGTTGCTGTTGTTTGCTTGTTTTCTTTTGTTCCCAGTATATTTTCAAATAAAACAACACATTATCTTTAAAAAGAAAAAAAGAATATAGTTAATAATCGAGAGGAAAAAAGAATTCTGAGATATAAAATTAATGGCCCTTACTTAATGAGTTGCTCATCTCACCTTTAAAAACCTACTAAACACATGGCAGAAGGGGACAAAGGAGTACTCTATTTTCTTGTGTTGGTTGCTTTCCTTGAGGGTTGTGTTTGCATGGGCGTTTGGTGACAATAACAAGAGAATAAATAACTAGCACACGGGATGGTAAAAAGTAATGCTTACTGGAGTTTCAATCTAAGCACTGTTCTTGTACCATCCGTTTCATGTAAGTTTTACAGATTAAAGAATCAAAGTTCAGAGATTTCAAGTAATGCATGCAAATTTCAGCTATTTAACAGAACACTGGGGCCTTGAACCTGGCCTGCTCTATTCTAAAGCCCAAGATATGCTTTCATTCCTCCTCTGTATCACACATTTCTTTTTTTTTTTTTTTTGGTTCTATTTTTCGGAGCTGGGGACCGAACCCAGGGCCTTGCGCTTCCTAGGCAAACGCTCTACCACTGAGCTAAATCCCCAACCCCATTTTTTTTTCTTTCTTTTTTTTTTCCGGAGCTGGGGACCGAACCCAGGGCCTTGCGCTTCTACCACTGAGCTAAATCCCCAACCCCACACATTTCTTTATTGAAGATTTTGGAGAAACTCTGTCTCCAGAGGACAGAAGTCAAAATTAGTCATGAGCCAAACATTGCTTCATTGATGTATCTTAAAACACAAGATTCCACAAGAGCTTTATTGTGGCTAAAGAAAAAACCAATATTAAATGGTTGTTGTGGTAAAACTGGCTGAAATATAGTAACCAAGAAAGAAAGAAAGGAGGGAAGGAAGGAAGAAAGGAAGAAAGAAAGAAAGAAAGAAAGAAAGAAAGGAAGGAAGGAAGAAAGGAAGAGCTAAGCATTATGCAAACTAGGCCTATTTTTGTGCCCATCCTATTTTTCCCTATAGCTGCCAGCTTTTGAAATTTAAAAATATAATTTTTGCCTGTTGCATAATATAAACACAAAGAAGGTAGCCTCCCTTTTGAGGGTTGCTGGGACAAACTCTGGAACCTCAGGGCAGGCTCTAGAAGAAGAACTTCAGTATATGACCTTTAAAAAAATCAAAACAAATCAAAAGCAAGCAAGCAAACAAAAACATGACTGCTTATTTTCCAAGGGTCAACATGCTTTAAATTCAGTTCAACCAACCTTGCATTTTTGCATATATCCCCCTCACCCCCTCGCATCTCTATTTTTGTCCTTTGGGTCAGCCCCTTTACTGATGAAAATTATGTTGGCTACTTTTTTTTTTTAATTTTTTTATTTTTTATTAACTTGAGTATTTCTTATATACATTTCGAGTGTTATTCCCTTTCCCGGTTTCCGGGCAAACATCCCCCTCCCCCCTCCCCTTCTTTATGGGTGTTCCCCTCCCAACCCTCCCCCCATTGCCGCCCTCCCCCCATAGACTAGTTCACTGGGGGTTCAGTCTTAGCAGGACCCAGGGCTTCCCCTTCCACTGGTGCTCTTACTAGGATATTCATTGCTACCTATGAGGTCAGAGTCCAGGGTCAGTCCATGTATAGTCTTTAGGTAGTGGCTTAGTCCCTGGAAGCTCTGGTTGCTTGGCATTGTTGTACTTTTGGGGTCTCGAGCCCCTTCAAGCTCTTCCAGTTCTTTCTCTGATTCCTTCAATAGGGGACCTATTCTCAGTTCAGTGGTTTGCTGCTGGCATTCGCCTCTGTATTTGCTGTATTCTGGCTGTGTCTCTCAGGTTACGTAAACTCGACACAACTTGAAGTCACTTTGGAAGAAGGAGCCTCAGTAGAGAATGGGTCTCTACCAGATCGGCCTGTGGGAAGAACAGTGGGTGATCTTCTTAATTAGTAATTGATTTGGGAGGATCCTGACCATTGTGGGTGGTGCTATCTCTCTGCAGACAGTCCTTGGGTGTAGAAGAAAGCAGGATGAACCAGCCATGAGAGTAAGCCAGTAAGCAGCAATCCTCCATGGCCTCTGCCTGAGTTTCTGCCCTGAGTTCCCTCAGTGAAGACTATTACTGGAAGTATAAGCCAAATAAAATAAATCCTTTCTTCACCAAGTTAGTTTTTGTTCACTGAGCTTTATCACAGCAATAGGAACCCTAACCGAGATAATAGTAATATTCTCTGTGTAACATTTGGTTAAGTAATTTTATTCGAATGCTCAAAGTTATTTTTCCGCCCTCTGAATCAGTCTGTTCTATCTGTTCCAATTTATGACAGTGTTTCAACAGAAAACAGGATTTCGGCTGGAAGAAGTATTAAATTGCCAGAAGTAAGGTAAAGAGAGGCTTAACTTCAGTGTTACAATATAACTCTTTATAAAATCATCAAAAACAAGTTTTGCTACCGAGAAAAACAAGCAGAATTCTACAGAAAAGGTATAAATACTGCTGAAGACAACTATCAAAGCAGTACACACTTCACTTTTATGTGATGGAGAGGTAACATGTAAGCAGCTGGCTCTCTTGGGACAGCTTTAGTAGCTGAGGTACACAATCACAGAGATCTGCTATCTGCTTATGACCAATACTACAGTTTGAATTCACTTCCGACAGAATAGCTGGGCCAAGGGTAATGCTAAAATTTTCCCTGCCTTAAAACATTCCTGCCTAGGACCCTGCTTAGCGAACGTCTGTATTACATAGGTATGAGGCCCATCCCCTTGGGGGTGGGTATCTGTGTGGGCAGAGATGGGTTACCTGCTTGGCTTACAGCTGACACCACTCCTTGCTGTATAGCAGTAGGTCTTGTCTGGGGAAAGGGCCATGGAGCTTGTGGCTCTTCTAAATCTGTAACTCTCAGGCAAAACTTTAAAACCATTCTTTTTAAACAGATGAAAATGTATTTCTCAGTGTATTTTTCTCTTCTGTCTTTCTTCCTTGCCAGCTTTTTGATTGAATCATGGGTCCTGTATTGAGTCACCCCTTTCTCTTTAGTATTTTTATATTGCTCTGATATGTCATTATTTCATTTTTATAATAGCAGCAAATTAGAAATGGTTCATATACATATTTTCTTCAACCTAATTTTTTACTGGAATATATTCAATTAACATGGTGATTTTCATACAAGTTTATCATATACCTCATTCATGTCTGCCCTACATACATTCTCTTTTCTCATTCACCTCTATTTGTCATTTAAAATAAACTTGTGTGTGTGTGTGTGTGTGTGTGTGTGTGTATGTGTGTTTATAAGCAGCTCATGCATATTTCTGCTATGACACATGAGTGATAATTAGAGGACAACCTGTCAAAGTCAGTCCTCTCCCTCCACCATGTGAGTCCCAACCCAGGATGTCAATAAACACATTTATCTGCTGAGCCACCTAACCCAGCCAATATCTGACTTATTTTAATCTTTATTTATACTATATCTTTAATCTATAATTTTTCTGCTTTGTGAATTAATAAATTCCATTGTATAAATATACCAGTTTCTTTACCTACTTAGTAGTGAACACTTAATTGGTTCCATAACCTTAGTTAGCTACAGTGAATAGCACTATAATGTTAGATGTGCATATGTGTCTGAGCTATGATGACTTAAGAGTCCTTTGAGTTCATACCCAGGAGTGGTGCTCAGTCACATGGCATTTTAAAGTTTTTTGAAGAATCTCCATACTGATTTCCACAGTGGCAACTTGACGATCCTAATAACATGGTATAAGGCCAATATCATTCTTGAAGGCATCTGCCATTTATTTTCTTAAAGTAATCTTAGGATTTCTGAATGAAATCCTAAATTGAGTTTCCCCTTTGGCTAAAGTTATTAAACATTTTTTCATGTTTATTGGTCACCTTTATTGGCCCATTTATTAACTGGATTTCTTTCTTTTTTTTGGAATTCTTTATATATCAGAAGTAGAGCTAACAATTTTTCTCTCTTTCTGTAAGGTCTTTTTGTTTGTTTTTATTTGTTCACTACTATTTCCTGTACTGTGCAGAAACTTTTAAATTTAATATAATCCCACTTGTTAATTTTGGGTTTTACACCCTGAGCTACTAGGATCCCTTGCAAAATCCTTTTCTATTTCTCTTTTAGTATTTTCCTAGTAGTTGCAGAGTTTCAGGTTTTACATTTAGTTCTTGATCAATTCTGAGCTGATTTTTGTGCAGAAAAGAAAGAGCTCTAGTTTAATTCCTCTTTATGTAGATATTCCAATTTTCCTACCATCATTTGTAGAAGAGGCTGTCTTTTGTCCAATGTGTTTTGACATCTGTTCAAAATCAGGTGGTTGTGTTTGTGTAGGTTTGATTTATGTGTCTTTTAAAAATAAAAAAAATACTTATTGTGTATGGATATGATGAGTGTGTGAATTTAGTAGTGTGTGTGCCCTGGGCACATGTGTGGAGATCAGAAGACAACTTTCAGGAGTTGGTCCTTATCTACTTTCTTGTTTAAGGCAGGGTCTCTCTTCTTTGGCATCCCATCTCTTGGTAAAAGTGTAGCAATTACAGATGCTCATACACTATGTGGCTTTTCACATGGATTTTAGGCAGAGCTGAGGTTATCAGGATGGGTGGCAAGTGCTTCTTGCTATGGACCCATGTCCCTGGCCTGCTGTGGCAGTCTTCAGTGCCCTTTCTTTTGGTTACCTAGAAATCAAGTCGGTGTTATCTCTAGTAATGTTCTTTTTGCTCAGGATTCCTTAGCTGTTTCTGAGTCTTCCATGATTTCATATAAATTTTAGGATTGTTTTTCTATTTCTGTGAAGAAATTCATTAGAGTTTTGATGGAGGATTATACTGGATTTATAGATGGCTTCTGTTAATACAGCCATTTTCACAATAACAAATTTGCTGTTTCAAAGGTATGAGAAGTCTTTCCAAATTCTACTTTCAAGTTTCTGAAGAACAAAATTGAAGATCTCAGTCAGAAGATGGAAAGACCTCCCATGCTCATGGATTGGCAGGATTAATATATTAAAAATGGCCATTTTGCCAAAAGCAATCTACAGATTCAATGCAATCCCCATCAAAATTCCTACTCAATTCTTCATAGAGATAGAAATAGCAATTTGTAAATTCATTTGGAATAACAAAAAATCCAGGATAGCAAAAACTATACTCAACAATAAAAAACGTCTGGGGGAATCACCATCCTTGACCTCAAGCAGTATTACAGAGCAATAGTGATAAAAACAAAACAAAACAAAACTGTATGGCATTGGTACAGAGACAGGCATATAGACCAGTGGAATAGAATTGAAGACCTAGAAATCAACCCACAAACCTATGGTCACTCGATCTTTGACAAAGGAGCTAAAACCATCCAATGGAAAATAGATGGTATTTTCAACAAATGGTGCTGGTTCAACTGGAGGTCAGCATGTAGAAGGGTGCAAACCGATCCATTCTTATCACCTTGTACAAAACTTAAGTCCGAGTGGATCAAGGACCTCCACATCAAACCAGATACTCTCAAACTAATAGAAGAAAAAGTGGGGAAGAGTCTTGAACACATGGGCACTGGGGAAGATTTCCTGAACAAAACACCAATGACTCATTTCTAAGATCAAGAATCGACAAATGGGATCTCATAAAACTGCAAGGCTTTTATAAAGCAAAAGACACTGTCATTAGGACAAAACGGCAACCAACAGATTGGGAAAAGATATTTATCAATCCTACATCTGATAGAGGGCTAATATCCAAAATATACAAAGAACTCAAGAAGTTAGACCCCAGAGAGCCAACAATCCTATTAAAAATTAGGGTACAGAGCTAAACAAAGAATTCTCAGCTGAGGAATATTGAATGGCTGAGAGGCACCTAAAGAAATGCTCAACATCCTTAGTCATCAGGGAAATACAAATCAAAAGAATCTTGAGATTTCACCTCACACCAGTCAGAATGGCTAAGATCAAAAACTCAGTTCACAACATACGCTGGCAAAGATGTGGAGAAAGAGAAACACTCCTCCATTGTTGGTGGGGATGCAAACTGGTACAACCACTCTGGAAATCAGTCTGGAGATTCCTCAGAAAATTGGACATTGCACTACCTGAGGACTCAGCTATACCTCTCCTGGGCATATGCCCAAAAGCTGCTCCAACATACAACAAAGACACGTGCTCCACTATGTTCATAGCAGCCTTATTTATTATAGCCAGAAGCTGGAAAGAACCCATTTGCCCTTCAACAGAGGAATGGATACAGAAAATGTGGTTCATCTACACAATGGAATATTACTCAGCTATCAAAAACAATGACTTTATGAAATTCATAGGCAAATGGATTGAAGTAGAAAATATCATCCTGAGTGAGATAACCAATCACAGAACAACACACATGGTATGCACTCATTGATAAGTAGATAATTAGCCCAAAAGCTCAGATTACACAGGATACAATCCAAAGACCACATGAAGCTTAAGAAGAAGAACGACCAAAGTGTGGACACTTCTCTGTTTCTTAAAAGGGGAAACAAAAATATCCATAGGAAGGGATATGGAGGCAAAGCTTGGAGCAAAGATGGAAGGAACAGCCATCAGAGCCTGCCCCACACATAGCCCATATATACACAGTCACCACAAAGACTGATGAAGCTAAGAAGGGCGTGCCGACAGGAGCCTGATATAGATGTCTCCTGAGAGGCACGGCCAGAGCATGCCAAATACAGAGGCGAATCCTAGCAGTAAACCACTGAACTAAGAACAGGACTTCAGTTAGAGGAATTAGAGAAAGGATTGAAGGAGCTGAAGGGGCTTGCAAGCCTATAAGAACAACAATGCCAACCAACCAGAGCTTCCAGGGACTAAACCAACATCCAAAGACTATATGGACTGGCCCATGGCTCCAGTTGCATATGTAGCAGAGGATGGCCTTGTTGGGCAAAAATGGAAGGAGAAGCCATTGTCCTGTCAAGGTTGGACTCCCAGTGTAGGGGAATGTCCAGGGGTAGGGAGGGGGTAGTGGCTGGGGAGGGGAAGACCCGTATAGAAGAAGGGGAAGGAGAGGGGATAGCGGGCTTATGTCTGGGAAACTGGGAAAGGGAATAATATTTGAAATGTAAATAAAAAATTACCCCCCCAAAAGCTTATTTTTTGAAAAAAAATCAACAAGATAGGAAAACCCTTATCAAACTAACTAAAAGCAAAGAGAGAATATCCAAAATCAGAAATAAAATAAGAACTTAACAATATACACCAAGGGAATTCAAAGAATCATTAAGTTATACTTCAAAAAGCTACACTCTAAAACAATTGAAAAATCTAAAAAGAAATGGATAATTTTCATAAAGATACCATTTACTAAAGTTAAATCAAGATCAGACAAACAAGTAGATGCAGAACTCCTAAGGAAATAAAAGCACTCATTAAAAATCTCCCAAGTTGCCTTTCTGCTCAGCCGTTCTCTTGTGAAGGAGGCACCCATGGTGTGCAGCTGGTATGGTATGATCTGGAAGCCAGGATCCGAGGTCCATAAATGTAAAGACTGGGAAGCAAACTGTATTCCCCCTCGTCCTGCGACCAGTCCCATCTGGCCTCCTAGCAGTAAAGTGGTGGGATACATGGTTTACTCAAAAAGATCAGTAGCCCTCTGCTACACAAATGACAAATGGGCTGAGAGAAAAAATGAAGGAAACAACACCCTTCACAGTAGCCACAAATAATATAAAATAACTTAAGTTAAGTTTAAGCAAGTGAAAGACTTGTCTGACAAGAACTTTAAGTCTTTGAAGAAAGAAATTGAAGAAGGTATCAGAAGATGGAAAGATGTCTCACATTCATGGATCAGTAGAATTAATTAACATAGAAAAATGGCCATCTTGCTTACCAAAAGCAATCTACAGATTCACTGCAATTCCTGTCAAAATTCTGACACAACTTTTTACAGACCTTGAAAGAACATTAATTAACTTGATATGGAAAAACAAAAAACCCAGGATAGCTAAAACAATCCTGTACAGTGAAGAACTTCCAGACCTATTACCGTCCTGATTTCAATCTCTATTGCAGGTCAATAGTAATAAAAAGTACATGGTATTGGCATAAAAACAGACAGGTTGATCAATGGAATATGAAAACCCAGATGTAAATTCACACACTTAGGCACACCTAGTTTTTAATAAAGCCAGAATTATACAATGCAGAAAAAAGCATCTTCAGAACAAATGGTGCTAGTCTAACTTAGATCCATATTTATTACCAAACCCTGCACAAAAACCAAATCCAAGTGCATCGACAACCTCAACATAAAACCGCATACAGCGAACCTGACAGAAGAGAAAGGGAGGGAATAGCCCTGAATACAGCAGCACAGGAGACGACTTCCTGAACAAAACACCAATAGTGCAGGCACTAGGATCGACAATTAATAAATGCAACCTCACGAAACTGAAAAGTTTTTGTAAGGCAAAAAACACCACTAATAGGACAAAATGGTAGCCTGCAGAGTGGGAAAATTTTTTCACCAACTTTATATCTGAAGAGGGTTAATTCCTTTTTTTTTTTTAAGATTTATTTATTTGTTATTTATATGAGTACACTATTGCTGTCTGCAGACACAGCAGAAGAGGGCATCAGATCTCATTACAGATGGTTGTGAGCCACCATGTGGTTGCTGGGAATTGAACTCGCTACCTCTGGAAGAGCAGTCAGTGCTCTTAACCGCTGAGCCATCTCTCCAGCCCCGAGGGTTAATTTCTAAAATGCATAAAGAACTCAAGAAACTAGACATCAAAAAACCAAATAATCAAATTAAAAATGAGGCAGAGACTTAGGTCCCCTGCACATATACAGTAGAAGCTCAGCTTGGTTTTCATACCAGTCCCCCAACAACTGAAACGGGGGCTCTCCCTGAATCTGTTGCCAGCCTATGGATCTCTCTACTCCTAACTAGGTCTCCTTGTCTGTTCCCAGTGGGAGAGGACGCACCTACTTCTGCAGTGATTTGATGTGTCGGGGGTGGGGGAGGTAATGCCTGGGGGGGTCCCCATTTTCAGAAGAGAAGGAGAGGGGAGAATGGGGGAATCTGTGTGAGGAGATATGAGGAGGAGGGGCTGATATTGAGACGTAAATTGAATAAATTAATTAATAAAATATGTGGCACATATCTAAACAGCATTCTCAACAGAGGAAACTTAAATGGAAGTTCAACATCTTTAGTGATCAGTAAAATACAAATCAAAGTGAGGCTGAGATTCCAACTTACACCTGTAAGTGTCTAAGATCAATAACACAAGTGACAATAACACATGCTGGAGAGGATGTGGAACAAGGGGAACACTCCTCCATTGCTGGAATGAGTGCAATCTCATTCAGCCAAACTGGAAATCAATATGGTGGTTTCTCAAAAAAATTGGGAATTGATCTACCTCAAAACCCAGCTATCACACAAAGGCATATACATAAAAGATGTTCTATTCTACCACAAAGGATTCTTTCTCAACTATGTTCATAGCAGATTTATTTATAATAGCCAGAAACTGGAAACAACCCAGATGTCCCTCAACCAAAGTGTGGTTTAAAAAAAAAGTGGTCCCTTTACACAATGGAGAATTACCCAGCTGTTAAAAAAATAACGTCATGAAATTTGCAGGCAACTGGATAGAACTAAAAAAATCTTATCCAGACTGAGGTAACCAGACCCAGAAAGACAAACATTGCTGTATAATAACTGGACAGTAACTGTAAAGTAAAGGATAATCATGAGGCTAAGGAGGAGGAGGCTGGAAGGGGAATGCACAAACATCCCAGGGAAGGGGAAATGGAATAGACATTGGGGGTGGACTGGGAGGGGTGGGACAGGAACAGGAGGGATCAGGTTGAGGGAGGATAAAGGGAGAGAGTACTAAGAATGTCAACTGGAATTGGGGTGGGGGAGCAACTTGGGGCAAGGTAGAAACCTAGTCCAATGCCAAGTGCAGGACTCTTATCAGGGTGACCCTAGCTAAGACTCCTAGTAATAGGAGGAACCAGAGCCTGAACTGGTCATCTCCTATATCCAGGCAAGACTTCCAGTGGAGAGATTGGGACAACAATCCAACACAAAACTTTGAACCTACAATTTGTCCTATCAGCAAGATGTGCTGGGGCAAAGTTGGCAAGGAAATGCTGGGTATGGACAACCAATGACTGGTCCAGGTTGAGACCCATGCCAGGAGAAGTTCACCCCTGACACAGCCTGGACAAACAGAAACCAGAGGCCAGATGCTCCAGAGACCTAGGATAGAACTAAACATACTGGCAAAAAGAAAAAGGCAAATAAAATGACTTCTAAAGTTATTCTACTATATTCATAGTCAGGAGAGCCTGGCATAAACACCATCAGAGAGGATCCTTACAGCCACTGTCAAAAACAGATACAGAGACCCACAGCTAAACATTAGGAAGAACTCGGTGAACCCTGTGGAAGAAGTGTAGGAAGGATTTTAGGAGTCAGAAGGGTCAGGTACATCACAAGAAAACCCACAGAATCAATTAGCTTGGACCCAGGGGCTTACTGAGACTGAAAGACCACCAGGGATCTGCATGCCCTCCACATATATGTTACAGTTGTGTCACTTGGTGTTTTGTGGGACACCTAACAGAGGGAACAGGTGGCAGGGCCAGCTCTCCCATGCTCATGCCCTTATGGGATTGCCAGGGTCAGTTCTAGGCAAGGTGCTGCACCTGGTGAGGGGCTGGGCCAGCTCTGCTGTGCTTTCTGGGTGGTGGTGGTGGTGTGTGTGTCTGTGTGTGTTGTGGGGGGGTGCTCTCTCCTAAGTATTACAGCTAGTGAGGGTCAGGATCAACTCTCCTGCTTTTGAGCCCTCAGGACTGGCTCTCACAGAATGCCCAGGAGAGGAGTGGGGCCAATTCTGCATAGCCCTCAGATATCAACATGACCCCAGGCAGCAGCCCAGACCTGTGATGTCTGCCTGGCCTTTGGTGGTAACAGACCATTGCTGGTGCAGGACCACAGACCTAGACATGGCTCTCAGTGGCAGCACAGGCCAGGATGTCACCATGATCTTAGGTGGCATCACCAGTTACTCATATCAGGCTGTTCCTTACTACCCTCGGTTCTCCAGTTCTGCCTCTCCTATTGTGCCACATCATTTTCTTCTCTTTCTCTTCTATTTCTCCACCACTTACTTGCTTAATGGGACCTCGGATCTCTGAGTGTCCGGGGTTGTCTCAAGAATAGCTTCAGAAGTGTTAGGCCCTGTCCCTGCAGTGTGGCATCAAGTAGGTGTCATTTCGGTGTGGTCTGCCTGCCTGGTCCTGCTTGATGCTGGACTCGGGGTTGTCTTGAGATTGCTCCTCATCTGGCCCCATGGAGCGAGACTGCTGACAATCACTTCTCAGGCTTTCTCCCAGCCTGGGCCACATGGCTCCAGGCAGGGGTCCTGAATTCAGAATCTTAATTCTGTAATTTTTCAAATGGTATGATGAACTTATCATGATCCATTTAAGAATCAAGTATTTTCAAATAACTTAATTCCTAGTTGATATGTAAAGATGTGCCTAGAATAGCCCAGTGAGTGGCAAAAATCCGATGTCATAGTAAAAACTACAAAACACTACCATTTACTTGATATGACAGAAGGGTTAGAAGAGAAATGAGGTACAATAATGAATACATTTATGCATGCTATATGGAATGCTACCTCTATAGGCTAGCAATCTAATAAAGCTCCAAGACAACTCCTAAAACAATGAAGGACAGCAAGGCAAGAAACTGAAAGAATAGTGTGTTAAGAAACCAGAAGATAGATGAATTCTAGCTGGCTTAGCCTGCACGGATTTATCTCTTTATTCCTTATTTCATCTTGCATTGTTGTGGGCCTCATAAGTGTTATGTAAGAGTTCTTACTCTAGAGATTACATCCCTAACCTTTTCTTCTTTATTTTCAAGTAATTATAAAATAGGAAGACACACAAAAAGATACACATGGTCCATTCCTTCCTACCTATTCTCTGTCTGTCTGTCTTTCTTTCCTTCTTTCTACTTACCTATCTTTCATATTGTTTGCTCCCAATGGTTAGTTTATATAATACAATATAAAATCTAGAAATCCAGTTTATTGTATGAGTACAATAAACATACAAAATTATCTTAAAATAGTACCCTATAGCAAGTAATATATGCTTTACTTTTATTTCCATCTAGAGACTAACAACCTATTTTCATCGGTATGAAAAGCTTTGTTGTTTTTCAGTGTTGTATAATGGAATAATTCAGTGTGTGGCCATTTGAGACTGGTTTTTGATTCATCAGGATACCAAGAGGCTAAGCATATGAGAAGCTCACTAGTGTTTACTGAATAGTATACCACACTATGGATGTACCAAAGCTTAACAAATTCTCATTAAAGCATATTTTGGTTGTTCTCACTTTGGAACAAAAAAAAATTAAACTTATATTTAATATAATGATTGATGTGTGAGAACTTATATTCATCATTAATTATTTGTTCATTCTGAGTATGGTTTGTTCAGTTTATTTCCATACACTTACATCTTTTAATAATTTCGGACAGTCTGTGTTATTACTTCTTGAAGTACTTTTCAGTCTAAAATTTTTTTCTCCTATGTCTGATGACATGAATGTTACATCTGTTGTTACAGCCTTATCAGTTCTTGTGACTCAGTTCATTTTTTAAGGTATATTTTCTCTGCTCTTCAAATTGAATAATATTAGGTTGTTCTATTTTCAAACTCACATTTTTATTCTCTATATTTTATTAAGTCTATATACTGACTAAAATTTTGTTCACTGTGAGTCTTAGCTGTATTTCTTTATTCCTCAGTTTTGCATTTCTTTGCTAAAACCATTTTCATTTGCTTATGCATATTAATAGTTGCATGATTAAATATTTTTATGGTGGTTGTCTTAAAATCTTTGTGTGAAAAATGTAGCATCTATTGACCATTGTACATTGGAAGTTTGGGGTATCATAAGGTTTTGGGTCCTCCTTAAATCTTGTAGTTTAGAAAGCATCTTCCTGACACTATGCTAGGAGTGGGCCAAGAAGTGCCATCTCGGTACTGTCAGATGAGGGAGGAAGCCCAGGCCTTCACTGGCCTTCGCTGGCCTTCGCTGGCCTTCGCTGGCCTTCGCTGGCCTTCGCTGGCCTTCACTGGCATTCACGGTAGTAGTGAAGGCGCCTTGTCACTATTGGTCAAGACAGGAACTCACATTAGTGCACAGAAACAGCATGTCACTGCCCTAAAAATCGCCTTCACAGGTCAGAGACTGAGTTTGTTACCAAGGATAGAATGTCACCTTCACTAGTATCTAACTTGGCCCCTACTGATGAATCCTTGAAAGAAGGAGAGTCTATATGGTTCTTAACTCTTCATTTTTGAAAAAAAATGTGTATCAGGAAGACATAGAGCAGATAGTGATTGCCAAAGACGAGGGAGAAAAAGATGACACTGGTTCAGAGAGAATTTACAGGACAATGAAACTGTTGTAGATATAGACTATAATAGTTCTCCGGTAGATAGCTTTTGAATCTGGCTTTTCTAAACCCAATGTTTTCAGGAATTTAGAATAATTCATCCATGTGTTTGTGTACATCATTATTTCATTCCTTTTTACTGGTAAGTCCACAGAAATCCTAATCTGTTTATAAGTTTACCTGTGATAGATATGCATGTTGCTTAGCATAGTTACTTATTTATGGACAAAACTGCTCGGATCATTCTTAAACAAGTGTTTGTAGAGAAATGCTTTAGTTTTTCTTGGATAAATAGCTAGGAGTGGGGTTGCTGGGCTGTAGTCATGTAAGTGCACATTTTTTAGTATTTTCCTCTGGCTGTCCTCTGAGAGGCTCCTCCAGCATCTGACTAAGACAAATGCAGATACAGCCAACCATCTGACTGAGCCCAGGGACCCCAAAGGAAGAATTAGGGGAAGGGCTGAAGGAGCTGAAGAGGATTGCAACCCCATAGGAAGAACAATCCCCAGAGCTACCAGGGACTAAACCCCCAACCCAAGAGTATACATGGATGGGCCCATAGCTTCAGCAACATATGAAGCAGAGGACTGCGTTATGAGGCCCTGGGTCCTGTGGAGGCTAGATGTCCCAGCACTGGTCGATGCTAGAGGGGGTGAGCCAGGAGTGGGTGGGTGGTTGGGGGAGCACTTTCATAGAGGCAAAGGGGATGGGATGGGGGTTTTGCAGAGGGGAGACTGGGAAGAAGGACATTTGAGATGTAAATAAATAATAAAACCAATTAATTACAAAAAAGAAAAAAGAATCTTCCAAACTTAAAGCATGTTTCATTTTTTGTTTTAAGTATGGGGATCTGTTAAACTCTATCGCCAAGGTTTAAGAGAAAGCGAGCTGTCTTTCTAGGAACAGGCAAGCATAGCTCTAGTAAGACTTTGAATTGCAGCAGTCAGAGGTGTTAATGAGTCCCAAAGTTGCTGATTTTCTCTCCAAACAGAGTGCTTTCACAGGTGAGAATGAGCTGAGCTAGAGGAGAGGCCAAGCATAAAGAATGCGTTTAGTCCATTCTCACATCTCATAAAACCCCAAGAGGAACAGGAATGGCAGAGACAGGAACTTAGCTGTGTGCATGAGCACTTTAATGTCTGCTCTTACTATTTACTTTTCATTTATTAGAAAAACAAGCTCTATTGCTTTCTGCCCTGCTGTGTCTCCACATGAACACCATGATGCTGGGCTGTATGCTTCAGGAGGGTAGGCTGAGACTAAGTTGTTATAGGGTTTTCATTTCCACCCACACTCCACAGCAGCCTAACTGTAGACTCCTCTTCTCCTTTCCCTCTTACTTTCCCAGCCCCGTCGTCAACTGTTTTATTCTCCTGGTCTTTCTTTTAGTCTTCTATTTTCTCTCACCTCTGACTTTCTTCATGTATACACATGGACCTTGGTATAACTATTAACCTTCCTATGTTCTTTGTTTTGCTTCAGGATTCTTTTCCTAGTTTTTCCTCTGGATAGTAGCTACCAAGTCTTCTATTCCACCCATGCTAGCTAGAGGACAACTGAACTAGCCTGACATTTTACTTTGAGTTGTAGTAGTCTCCCTGCAGAAACATCCTACCACGTGATTCCCTGATATTACCTATTTCCCATCTGGGCATTTAGTTTGCCTATTTTTCTGACTGTGTGCTGGTTACGTTTTACTGTCAACTTGACACAACCCTGAATTAACAGATAAGAGGGAACCTCAATTGAAGAACTGCTTTGATCAGATTGGCCTATGCTTGGCTTCAGAGATCCACCTGCCTCTACCTCCCAAGTACTTGAATTAAAGATGTCTGCCACCATATCCAGCTTATACTTATATAAACTATATTCCTTATATTTCAAATATACCTCATATACATAATAACTGGATCCTTCTTTTTATCTCTTTCATCAGTTAACAAGGGTAACATTCATTTATATAATTAGTTACTTTAGGCCCACTGTTTATGTTTAGGTCCATTGTCTCATTACTGTTTTGTTTTTCTTTTTCTTTAGTTCTCCTTTCTGTTGAGTTTTGGGATATGTTTTAGAAGCTAATTTCAGTTTATCTATGAGTTCTAAGTTAACTTGCCTGTGGTTGCTCTAAAGTTATTATTGTATACAATCCTAACTTTTTAACATATACTCTAAATCGATACCATGCAGCTTTTTGTGAATTGTAGAATGGTGCTGGAGATGGTTCAGATATTAATACGCACTGGAGCTCTTCCAGAGGACCTGGTTTCAGTTCCCAGCATCCACATAGTGGCTCACAACTGTAACTTCTGTCCCAGGAGATTCAATACCCTCTTTTGGCCTCTGTAGCACTGTATTCATGTGACGGAGAAACATGCATGTATGAAAAACATTCATGTACATAAAAAATATAAAAATATAGATTCTTCTTGAAATTTTAATACCATGTAGGATGATATGCACAATACCATGTGCAGCACAAAACCTTGTAAAACAATGTTGACATTTGTGCTTTAAATTACATATTTAAAAAATGTAAGTACTAAGACTTTCCATACTTACTGATCTTCATGCTTTCCTGTAGACTTCTTGTCTAGCTGTGTGTGTGTGTGTGTGTGTGTGTGTGTGTGTGTGTGTGTGTGTGTACTGTTGGTGATTGAACCTGGGGCCTCACAAGCAGTGAGCTACAACACTAGCCTAGTACAAGTCTGCTGGCAACTAGTCTTGTGATGTATATATTTCTAATATAAAAGTATTACATACACATAAGTATAATGTTTAAATTCACAAATTTCATTTTTACATTTATTTTTAAAACTTATTACAGTCATTTCTATGTATATACACATATGTGGGGAGAGGAGTTGCACATGCCACAGCATATGTGTGGAGGTCAGGGGACAAATGGAGTCAGTTCTCTTCTTTCACCACATAGGTCCCAGAGATTGAATTGAGGGTATCAGGCTTGGCACCAAGAACCTTCACCTATGACACCATTTTACCAGCCCTTGCATTCATTTCTTAAGCACTGTCTTTGCAGATCTATAAATCCAGGATGATACATGTCCATTCGGCATGTTAAAGATGAATTTGCATCTCAGTTACACTAGTGACAGGTTATGGAACTCAGGAGAATATCTTACCTCACATATCTCCTATCTACTTTTTGACATCACTGTCATCTTTCTACAACAAATGAACTGAACCAGACCAGAAGCTGTGACAGTCTCTTCCTCTAGTTGTGCAATTCCCTTCCAATAAGACACATAGCTTGGTGAACATAAACTGAGCTTATGTTTTGATGAATGAAAAGGTAAGGTATATGAGACAATCTAAGTAAGTCATATGGCGAAGAGAGATGGAAACAAGATGCAATTGGCATCAGGAAGAAGAGTACAGTTCCCTTCATTGCTGAAGTTTCTGCACCCACGTAATAAACTATGGAGCCCTTGTTCTGGTTGCTCGGGATAAAGAAAACAATGTGGCAACCAGAGAGTTCCAGGCCTCGCTGCTATAATGAAAATCTAACAGGCACCTGCATGGGTCTGCACATGGTTAAGTGAAAAACAATCCTCTGATCTAAGAATGCACTTATGTTTCCTTTGTTTGAATCCAGGGTTTTCCTGTCACCTGAAAGGTCCAACAGTATTATATCAATTATTTAAGCTTTGTACATCACTTTTCAATTAACAACCTCTTCAGCTCCTGAAAATACATACATAAAATTTATCACCATATTTTCAGAACATTTCAAAAGAAAAGGTCACTATTAATCAGAAACAAGATGGCTAATAAAATATTTAATGCATTTAAAAACACAACAAACATCAAGAATTTATAAATCTTTTAATTAAATGATTCTTTACTATATCCTACTCAAGTGACAATATTAAACATGAAATCCGTCACAAAATTTTGCTGTTTCATTTGTGTACTCAATAAAGTAAAAACACAACTCAGTTTATAGAAGAATTGGATAAGAACTCATGATGTCAAAGTCCAGGTCATGATTCTGCATGTATGTGGTTCTGGGACCCACTCTCTACATCAACCTGCTCATTATACTACTGAGCCCCTCAGTTCCTGTCCAAAATCCAGTATGCCTGTCAGTCAACCGTTTACAGCACTGAGAAGCACCATCAATGTTTAATTTAATGGCATAAAATGTATGACATAAGTCAATCCTCTTACAAATCTTTAAGTATCTATTATAGTATTGTTGATTTATATGTACATGATCGTGAAGTGCATCTAGAATTTTTCCTCATGACTGATGTTCTATTTAAACACACATCATTGTTTTTGCTAAGATTTTGATTATTTTTGATACATAATTCTGGAATCATGCCTTATTTTTATTTTAACTGTATTGTGATTTGAATGTGAAATATTCTTGATAGCAGATGTGTTTGGACACGTGGTCACTAGCTGGTAGAGCTGTTTTGGAATGTTATAGAGCATTTAGGGTGGGCCTTGACACTTCTTGTCCATGCTTTGCTTCCTGTCTCCATGCCTTCTTCCCTACTGCGATAAACTACATTGTTTTAAACTGTAACCTAAATAATCCTCCCCTGCTTATCAAGTATTTGGCCACAGGCACATTTATTTCACTTGGAACTAGCCATAATGTCAAAATTCTTTCATGCTGTAGTCTTTTAAAGCTTAGTAATGTTCTTTTCTTTGTATGTAATTTAAAAATTTTAATTATTTGTTTATGGGCATGTGGGTTATTTCTTGCTCTTGGTCTTGTGAATATGTAATAAACTTTACAATACAGGTATTTATTCGAGATCCTAATTTTAATTTTTTTAAATAAATGCTCAAAAGCTATGATCATGTAGCAGTTCCATTTTTTTTGTTAAAAATTTTTATTAGGGACATTTGTATTGTTCTCTACAGTGCCTGTATCACCTTGCATTCCCAATGGTGCAGAAGGCTTCCAGTTTAGCCACATCCAATCAGTAACTGCTATTTCCTAATTAAAAAGGCAGTTGTGGCTATCTTAACAATGTGAAGTCATACATCATTGTGCTTTTGATATTCTCACTATGAAGACTGGACTAGCCCCCCTAGGAAGCTGATGCCCCTAAACAGCAGAAAATAGTTTAAAGAGGTCTGTGCCCCCTATCATTCTTTTAAATATGTTTTATCTTTGTTGATATTCTCATGGCTGCAAGAACCCTGCCATGTCTAAAAGATACTGTCTTTCAGCAGTCATTCCAGCTCACTGGCTCTTAGGATCTTTCTGCTCCCCTTTCCTTGATACTACATGAGATTTAGGTGTAGAGGTTATATTATAAGCGTCTTGTGTGGGTCTGGGCACTTGACTGTCACTTACTGTCTGCACTTTGATCAGTTACAGTTCTCTGTACTAGCTTCTGCCTTCTAATAAAAGCACCTTCTTAGATGAGGTATGAGGGCTCCACTTACTCAGTCTCTTCACCTTATGTTTGAGACAGAGTGTCTCACTGAAGCTGTGCCTTGTCAATTAGCTAGACCAACTGGCTAACAAGCCCAATGAATACTCCTGATGCCTCTGTAACCAACGCTGAGTTTACACATGCACCACAGCACCTGCCTTTTACATGGGTGTTAGGCCTCTGAACTCATGTCCTGATGCTTACGCAGCAAGTGCTTTACCAACTGAGCCATTTACTAGCATGCTGATGACTTCTTTAAGCAAATTTCTACCTCATTTCCTCTTCTCTGTCTGGAACTTTCATAATGTATATAATGGACAGTTTGAGGGTACTCTGTAAGTCATTTAAGATGTTATCACTCTCTTTAGTTGCTCGTTTTCATTTAGTTCTTATTAGATCATTTCAGACCACCTGATTTAAATTTGTAGCTCTTTATTTGCTTGATCAAACTTGAATGTATTGTGGAATCTCCCCAGTAAAATTTTCAGTGCATTTATTATATCCTGTACTGTCTTAGGGTTTTACTGCTGTGAAGAGACACCATGACAATGAAGGCAACTCTTAGAAGGACAACATTTAATTGGGGCTGGCTTACAGGTTCAGAGGTTCAGTCCTTTATCATAAAGGTGGGAGCATGGCAGCATCCAGGCAGGCGTGGTGCAGGAGGAGCTGGGAGTTCTCCATCTTCATCTGAAGGCTGCTAGCAGAATACCGGCTTTCAGGCAGCTAGGGTGAGGGTCTTATAGCCCCCAGTGACACACCTACTGCAACAGGGCCACACCTTTTACTAGTGCTACTCCCTGGGCTGGACATATATAAATCATCACACTTCCTTATAAATCTGCTTGGTTCTTTTAAATACGTTTTATCTTAGTTGATATTTTCATTTTCCCATGCAATATCTTCTTGGGTTTATAGAGCATCTTATGACAGCTGTTTTTTATCTTGTTAATCCCTGTACTTGAGTTTCCTTAGGACTTGTTAATGGATTATTTGGGTCTTCAGTTAAGCCATGTTTCTGTCTCTTTGTGCATTTTTGAAACCTATGATGAGTTTTGTGCACTTGATAAGAATGCTTCTTCTCAAAGGATGACCAAAGTGTGGATGCTTCAGTCCTTCTTAGAAGGGGGAACAAAAATATTCACAGGAGGAAATACAAAGTTTGGAGCAGAGACTGAAGGAAAGGCCATCCAGAGAAGGCCCCACCTGGGGATTCAGCTCATATACAGCCACCAAACCCAGACAATATTGCTGATGCCAAGAAGTGCATATGACAAGAGCCTGATATAGCTGTCTCCTGAGAGACTCTGCCAGAGCATGACAAATACAGAGGTGGTCGCTTGTAGCCAACCATTGAACTGAGAATGGGGTCCCCAATGGAGGAGTTAGAGAAAGGATTGAAGGAGCTCAAGGGGTTTATAATCCCTTAAGAACAATATCAACCAACCCAGAGCTCCCAGGGACTAAACCACTATCCAAAGACTACACATGGCTCCAGTTGTATATGTAGGAGAGGATGGCCTTGTTGGGCATCAGTGGTCTTGTCAAGGCTCAATGCCCCAGTGTCAGGGAAGGGTGGCCAGAAGGGGTGGATGGGTGGGTGGGGGTTTGGGATAGGGAGTTTATGGATGGGAAACTGGGAAAGGTAATAACATTTGAAATGTAAATTAAAAAAAAATCCAAAAAAAAAAAAGAATGCTTCTTCTCCTAGACTAGCTTCCAAATGAAGACTTAAGAATAAACTGGCACAGTTTGGAGTATATAAACTAGCCTTTTGGAATGAAAAGATATGCTTTTTAAATCAGGAAGACATAATCTTTGATCATTCTCTGGTTGTTCTCAACAACATCCAAAGTAGGCTTGCTTCCTTTGAGACTGCAAAACAAGTGAGAAATACATAGTTCTTCAGCTTTCACTGAAAGCTGGAATGCTGAACTAATGGTTCCACTCTTCTTTCTAACCCTAGCAGAAGAGCTGAGATCTGAGTGTCTTCTAATCATAGCCTCTAGGGCAGCATGGGTTCTTTATGTTATAGCTCATGGTCTCTCTCGCTGTTGGATTCAGCAGTACCTACCCATCAGGCCTTGCTGTTGGATTCAGCAGTCCCTACCCATCAGGCCATGCTGGCTCTTTCCAAGCACGTGGGTATGGAAAGACAGAAGTCAGACTGCTAGCAGGTCTGTCTCCACTTCTCTAACTCTGTCCTGGAAAAGCTGTGCACCAAACCCCTGGCACTGAGCTGTGGTGGTCTGACAACATGTAATCTTGGTTAAAGTGAGAGAGATTGTTTTACTTGCTTCATTTCAGTATGACTTTTGGGTTAGGTTGTATGGTGTACTGTAGCTTCTTAACTGGCCTCTGGCATTCCCATAAGGGTGTACTGGCCAAAATACTGAGTTAGTGTCTCTGTTGGGGAATGAGGTCTCAGACTTCCAATTCTCCATCTTGATTTTTTTTGGGGGGGTTGTTCTTTTTATTGCCTTCCATGTGTTTGTTTAGATTCCTTAAGGAGACATATATCAGTCTATGCTCTAGAATAAACTAGACTTAGAGAAGATGCTTAATTACTTAATAAAGAAAACAATTCACTTTAATGTGTTTTAAACCTTTCATGCTTCATTGAAGATACTACCCCAGTATTAGCTTCCATTCTCAGGCAAAACTTGTCTTAATGACCTGGTTTTTGCAGAGCTTCAAAATCACAACCTAAAATACTACTTTGCTTTAACCTGCAAGAAGTATGAACTCTTACAGTGCTAAAATGCTCATTTGTATTTTTTAAATTTAAATTTAAATTTAAATTATAAACCCCAAACCATAGAAAGTTCATTCTTTTTTTTTCTTTTTTTTCTTTTTTTCAGAGCTGGGGACCGAACCCAGGGCCTTGTGCTTGCTAGGCAAGCGCTCTACCACTGAGCTAAATCCCCAGCCCCTAGAAAGTTCATTCTTATTCCAGGCATAGTCAAAGCTACCTTTGCAAAATGTCCCTGGCACAGTAGTTTTCTATCTGTCAAACATCTAGCGAGCACCATTTTGTGCTGAGCACTCCGCGAGTCTCTGCTACCTTGTTACTTCCTCTCTTCTCCACTGCGGGCTTCTAGGATAAGGACTTGAGCAAAAACTTCTATAACTCTGTCATGTGAACAGTCCCAAAGAGGTAGCTGAAATGAAATGTATGAGCGCTGGAGGAAACTCCAAGTGGTCATGGGCAGAAAAGGTCTTCTAAGGCACTTGGACTTATCAAGAACCAGGAAAGCTGAAGTGCCTGACCATTACATGCCTTATAAATCCTACCAAGGCACAATTAGCTTCTTTTATCTATTTTCTTTACTTCTGAATGAAGTGTTGGTGACTACTCTTTATCCCTCATTCATTTATTTAGTGATCCATATTTCAGTTATACATACATGAAAGCCATTTACTAAGGAAGAGAAATGTTCTAAAATTCTCAAATTATTACCAAAAACATAAGTCACCACCAGTATCCATCCCGAACTAAACACACCTTTCTCTCCTCATTGCTGCAAAACCAGTCATAGTCCTGGACAACTCACAGCTATAATATCACAGGCCCAAAAGTAACAGAAATAATCACTATAAAGAAAGAGGGCTAAAATGTGTTTGACAAAACTCATGTCCCTGGATCCAAACTGAGGGAAATGTACAGAGCAGAACGAACACTGGCATGATGAAGTCTACACATCAAGTCGTTCTGAATGATCACAGGCAGGAGACGATCAAAGGAAATGAGGCACACAGGATCTTGGCTGGTATTGGACAGATGAGAGCTATTACAAGGAGCTTAGAGCCAGCTCATGTGTCCTTTGTGAAGCACCAGGTACAATTACTGTCTTTCTCCACAGTTTCACAGCTCTCTGCAAAGAATGCCACCTCACCATTTCTATGATAAATCAATGTCAGTGATTCCCCCAATTCAAATGAATTCTAATCCGCAAAGCTGATATACGCAGGTGAACTGTTTGGGAGGTAATCAGTTCACACAGACAGGGGCTTCAGGAGCGGGATCTCTGGCCTCCTCCACATGCTCCCATGTGAAGCTCTGCTACCCAGACAGGGTCTAACAGGAACCTGACTGCTGTCCTAAGACTTCTAGCTTTTAACACTGTGAGGGAGAAACTGCCCAGTGTAGAAAAGCTACACATCTGTAGTTTCTGGTCATAGTTTCCCAAGCTAAGACATCACTCAACTTATTCCCTATGTGTGGACTTCCTTGAAGACTGAGATCATAGTCTTGTTTCGCTGTCTTGTACAATTTCTATTAATAAGTTTTTTCCCTTAAATAGCACGATAGAATCCTTTTTTTTTTACTGTAAGATATTTTGTTCCTTCCTTCACATTTTGAATGCTATTCTATTCAGCTCCCTGTTCTATTTAAAGCTTTCTCATCCAATATCAACAGAATAAGTTCTTCCAAACAATTATAGTGTACAACTGAGGGAGAACATTGGGATTTAGTATTTTTCCTCATTCTTATATTAAAATAATTTTAAATCAACAAATACGTTATAAAAATAGTAGACCTGGTTAACCCAGTGCCCCCTACTATCAATAAAACCACAGTACACTTTCTGAAAGAGTTAGGATTGAGTCAATAAAATGAACTGTATTTATAAAATGTATTTAATCTCCCATTTTCCTAGTAATCTCCATCTCCCTCTCTCCTTTTCCCTCCCTTCCACTCACTCCCCCATCGGTCTGATTCATAGTTTCATGTTATATTTCATGGCTGTAAGTCCTTAGTCTCCCTATATAGTGGCTGTTCTCACTTTATCCCCAACTTTTATAATATTGATACTATTAAAAACTATCAGTTACAATGTATAGGTGGACCCTGAATTTAGATTTTACACATGTAGATTTGACTCTGAGATTTTGATCTATGTAGCCTTAAAGTCAGATTTTCAGGGACTCAAGTTTATTTGTGATACAGGTAATAGTGATCTTTTAAGACTATTCTGAAAATTAAATAATTGAATGAGGCAAATAAATAAAAATATTTGAGATAAAAGATGTTAAGTCTTGGGGTTGGGGATTTAGCTCAGTGGTAGAGCGCTTGCCTAGGAAGTGCAAGGCCCTGGGTTCGGTCCCCAGCTCCGGAAAAAAAAAAAAAAGATGTTAAGTCTTTTTGCCTATTCCTGAAAAAATTTTAAGATTTATTTTTATTTGTTTTATGATGTACATTGTAACTGTCTTTGGATACAGCAGAAGGGGCATCTGATCTCATTACAGATGGTTGTGAAGTCACCATGTGGTTGCTGGGAATTGAACTCAGGACCTTTGAAGAGCAGTCAGTGCTCACTGCTGAGCCATCGCTCTAGCCCCTTGAAGAAAAATTTAACTAAAATATCTCCGTGTTTTAGTAGGTTATTCTGTAAATAGAACCATGTATAATTTAGCCTTGATATATACACATTGCCCTCAATGTAAATAGCGAGTGTTATCATCTGTCATCTGTAGCAGTGCTAGTCTGCGTCTTGGACTGGTTTTCCACGTTGCTCTAATTCTTGCTAGTATGTGTGCATTTAAGGCTTCAAAGTCACCTTATGAGTTTTAGCTTGTGATCAGTAACCAGTAGCAATTAATCTAGTAACTCACACATTCAATCGACACCTTATCAAATCTACTCGTCTCTGTTAGGGTAGTGGGTATAGTAATAAGCTGCTTGTTGTCTTCATGGATTTGGTGGGAAAACAGAGAAGTAATTATTATAATTCAATATAATCAGGTCTATGAGATGTGTTGCCTAGGACTACATAAAAAGCATTCTTAAACCTGGGATTGGGAAATTAGCTTTGGAATTTCATGTAGAAAATGTTCTTGTGTGTAAATTATGGCTGCAGAATGCAGAGGAAAGAAAGAAGGGAGCCAAGGAAAGCAATTAGGAACATGGGGAGGAGAAGCAAGTTGGCGCTGGGAAATCTCCTGTGTTGTAAACCTGCAATGCCAATACCTGAGGGGCTTAGAAACCTCATCAGAAAACTTCTGGTCCCAGGGCTCTGAAGACTGCAGTCGACAGACCTAAACCTTTAGCTATTACACTCAGCTTACCTCGTTTAACATCTGTGAACAGAGGTAAAATTTAAGGTGACAACTGGCTGCTTGTTCACATGATAAGTGAAATTTCCTTTTTTGACAAAGGCATTCCCTAAATTTTGAGTGTAAATGGTCATGAAAATACCCCTTTAAAATAGGCCCTGTACATATGCTGGTGAGAAGCTCTGAGGTTCATTCAGTTTTCTCTTTGTGACACCCGATCCTGTGGCTGTGACGGTTTGACATTGAATCCACCTGATTCCAGAGCCAAGTTTAACATGTAAATCTGTGTTCTTCACAAGTCTTACATACTACCTATTACTCATTAAATATTAGAACTTAGGAGGTTCCGACACAAAATATTCAAACAACTTTGAGATTTCACTTTCAGTTCCTATTGTGTGCCTGTAACCATCTCCATATCCCCCGTCCCTCCCCCGACTGTTAGCCTGGACAGTAAATAGGCTGGATCTTAGTTTTGGCCACAGAACTATTTCTCAAACCTTAACAGCTCCTCATTTAATGCACTAATATTACATACCGTCAATTGGTGTATTAGGAGATCCATTAAGAAGGTAATCTTGTTACTAAACAGAACATCAGTGCAGTTTTCTGAACAGTTACTGCAGGTGAGGTTGTAAACATTGATTGCATTGCAGAGAGACCTAACAGGAAGGAAAACACCATTTGTAAAACCCGAGTAACTCTTCTCTCAACAATTTAAAATACATAACATCAATGATATAAAAGGAACAGGCATGAGATGGAAGCTATTCTACAAAACCAAGCCAAACCTAATCAGGTACAGGTCTATCACCTAGACATAAACAGTCATTCCATAGCTAACGAATGCTGTGCTCATTATTACTGAACAGTTTACTAAAAACATCTATTAGTTACAGGACAGACAGTGCAACAATTTCCCAGCTTTTCTGATATTGTCGTCATTTAAGACCAGAGGTCAACCAGGAACCTTGGCCTTTCAAATAATAACCCAGAAAAAAAGGACTGCTAAATTGCCTGTTGCCAGATCAGCTGGTCCAGGACAAGGCAGCTCATAGAATAGTATGGAGAAACTGGAGATATTTTCCATGATGTAAGCCCTACAAGTCTCTGAAAAGAGAGACCTATTCTGCTTGAAGGGGATATGTATTTGGACCTGGTCCTAGGCAGACGAAGTCTTCTTTCCTAGAGGGTCCAAACTGTCCACGAACCAAAACAGTCTAAAGTAAAACTAGTCAAAAAATGTTTGGGGACACACACACACACACACACACACACACACACACACACACACTCCAAAATCATGATATTAATTGTTCAAAGAAACTTTCAGAGCAATAAGCTCAGTGTACATGGGACTCTCCTGAGTCTTTTGAAACCTGGGCCTGATGTAACGCCTGTGTAATCAATGTTTATCTATTCTGTCTGTTTGACTCAATTTCCACTTAGTCCTGCACATCCACCTTCTAGGAGAATGGTTCTCAATCTTATGAGAGCTCCAAAAACCTTGGCAATAAAAAATTTCAATTCCCGGAAAGCAAACTGAGCAGCTCAGAGGGAGCCAACAGGTCTTTAGTCAGTGATAACCCTGAACTCGGGAGGACACCTCCAGAGCGGAGATGGTCTCTGGGCACCTGGACGGAGGAGATCACAGGGCCGCCAGAACTGAGTTGGTCTCTGTTGGTCTCCTGGAATTCTTCAAGGTCTCACCAAATATAATGAAACTTACATAGCAACCAATCAAAACTGTACTGATGTCACTGCTTTGCCCACTACCAACCATATTAGAGGTTACCTAACCTTTCTAGAAAATTCCCCAGCCCTGCCTAAAAGGGGACCTATGAGCTCCTCTGGTTATAACCATTTTGATGAATGGTTGACCCCTGTATGCTGGTAATTTCTGCAGAATAAACGCTCTTTGCCTTTGTATATTACCCCTGTATGCTGGTAATTTCTGCAGAATAAACGCTCTTTGCCTTTGTATATACTTTGTATATTTGAAGGGAAGTCTGGGGTCTTCCCTTCAGTGATTCTTGGACCCTAACACTTCCTAATGCTGTAATCCTTTAAATATAATTTCTCATGTTCTAGTGATTCTCCCACCACTCCCCAATCATAAAATTATTTTTGTTGTTACTTTACATCTGTAATTTTGCTACTGTCAAATATCTTGCCAAATACTTTGTAGTGTAAATATCTAATTTGCAGGATAATGTTGGGTGAGCCCTGTGAAAGGGTCCTTTGGTCCCCAAAGGGATTGAAATGAACAGGTTGAGAACAGTTGTTGAGACATTTGTTTAATTGTGACCTGTTAACCAACAGCATCAGCATTACCTGGGGACTTGAAGAAATGCAAACTACCAAGACACACTGCATACCCAATAATAGAAACTTGTGTCTTAGAAAAACTCTACAGCCAGAGATGAGAACCACAGATCTTAGAAACACCATGTGAGCATTCATTCACTCACTCATTCATTCATTCATTCATTCATTCAATCAACCATTAATCATATACTGAAGGTCCCTGTGATATGCCATACATTGTGCAATGCATATAAGACAAGTAAATGCCACAGAGCTAATGCTTTTCTGGGAAAAAAGAAGGTGAGAAGAGCCCGTTATACTAATGTTTGATGCAGCTGGACCTGACCACAGAATTGATGGGTTTCTGGAAGTTGGTTACCATTGAGAATACTACTCAAGAGTAGAGCTACAGGAACCAGATTCTTCTAGGACAGAGTCCCAGTTTATCACTTAAGATATTAGCAAATTTCTAGTGCAGCATTTATAATCCATTCCACGTGTTTAAAAAGAAGATAATTTTTAAGCTTTCTGTGATTGTCATGAGAATAAAATGAGATAATAAAGTACTCAGGACACTACTTAATTAGTAGAACTCATTGATTATTAATGTTATTACTGTTATTTGACAACAAGAGTAAGAATGTATTTGTTTTTCATAAGGTTAAAACAGGTGTTTATGATTATAAAAATAATTATATTTGAGAAGGTGATATACAAAGAAATGGTAAAAAACTTATGAAAAAATATAGTATTTGCAATCATTCTTTTCTTACTGTTAAGTATTTCTCTGTAACACTTAGTGTCTTCCATATCACTAGGTTTGAATGTTTAAAAAGAGAATCAGACTCTGACTGAGAAGCACAAAGCACAGAACAGAAAAAACTGTCCTGAACTGGCTGAAGTGGAAGATGGAGGGCTCTCCCTTCTCAGAGAATCCAAAGGCTTCTTTAGACACATTCTCTTGGAATGCAGGGAAAATTACTGTACTAAGATCCAGTTAAAGTTTCACCTGGCAGTATCAGTTGTGTGGGCAACATCAGTAGAGATCATCCTAAAGTGACCTCAGATGGACCAGTGCCCAGGGGTTTCTGCTATCACTGTTTTGGGAGTCAAATTTAGAAATCTCCCAAGACTTTTCTAAGTCATGGCTTCTGCACATTCCTTTCTAATAAAGAACAAAATAAAAATGCATAATTTTAAAAATACTGAACCATGTCTTATCCTATGGATATAAAAATTTAGTTCAACCAACCTCTAGCTATAGTGCCCAGCTTTCAGTAGCATAAACAATGTTTATGTGAGAAGTCTTTGTTGTAAACTGATGGAGAAAAGATCCAGATGATTTAAACAGGGAAACGGACAGGCAGATTCTACACATAAAAGAATCTGGAGAATGCTTCTATGTCTGATACCCAAATCAAACACCACTGAACTGGCCTAAATAAGCAAAACAAATCCAGAATGTGACCAGGCAAGATACGCCTCACCTTGAGTGTGACTGTGGGCTTTACAAACAGTGACTTCCAACTCTTGGACTAGAGTCTGGATACCCTGCTTTATTCCTTAGTTCCAGGGTAAGGGCCTGGCTTTAGGTCTCAATCACATACCTGCACAGGTACATGAAGTCTGGGAGCAAATGCCTACTTGCTTCTTTCACACTGTTGGTTGTGATAAAATGGGTAAAAGGAACTGAATGTTTTAAAGGTTTTTAAGCATATGGCCAAATTCAAACTGAGTTCCAGAAAGAAGAATTGTATCAATTTTTACTGTGAGAAAGGCCCTTCCCTGCACTCACATTGTGGCCAATACTGGTTACATCTTCATAAATGTGATAGCAAACTAAATATGTTACTTTTAGTTTTTATTTTTTAAATAATCATACAACATAACATATTTTGTTATGGTGTCTTCCCACATGGTTGTTCTGAAAGCCTGTCCCTTGCCTTATGCTGGTACTCTTCTACTCCTGCTGGACAATGTCCTTTTTCACTTTCATGCAACACATGCTCTATTACGCACCTCATGGGCCCCTTTCTAGTTTCAGGATTTATACACATTCACATACTCATATATAAAGCCAGGATCCACAAATAAAAGAAGATATGGAATATATGTCTTTCTGAGTCTGGACTTTACTTATTATAACAATATTCAAATTCATTAAGTTTTGTGCAATTTTAATATTTAATTTTTCTTGATGGCCTAATAAATGCATAGTGTGTATGTACTACATTTTCTTTGCCCATTTATCAGCTGATGAACACCTATGCTGATTTCCTTGATTTTGCTTTCTTTTTATGATTTAAAAGTACTTTCAAATTATAAAGTTAGACAATTACTCAAGTGTATGTTTTCAAAGTTATCATAATTTTATAGTTTTCATAATTCAATCTATCAGTTCACTGCAAATTTATTTTGGTGTGAAATATAAAACAGAAGCTTATTTTAACACCATTGAGGTGAGTGAGTACACTGCCCTTCACGTATTTGCAATGATATACATGGAGAATACATTCCCTGGTTTCTTTGTTTAATTGATAATTGTCTTTATGGTAATATTGTAGTGTGTGTTATATTATGTAAGTTAATGGTAGGGTTAATTTAATATATAAACTATGGATCTCTAAAAACTATTAAAAATCCCATTAAGAGTGCTGTGATGAATTGCAGAGCTTTCGAACTATACCTAAGATGCCTTTGCCATTTATGTTTTCATAGCCCTGATGTTTATTAGTATTTTGTGTTTTATTCAATCAAATTCTTACAGCTTGTTATAAAACTCTGGTTAGCAATTAAGAAGCACGAAGAAATACACATATATAAAAGAGTGCAACGTCTTTTAATAGCCTCTGTGCTGAATAAAGAAAATCTTTTCTTTGATAAAGAAGAATGTGCATCTAAACAGCCTTATGTTCACAGAAGTTGTTTAAGAAACTATGTTCTAATGTGGAAGAAAGGGAGAGGGAACCAAAAGTCTCAGGGTGAGGAAAAACTTGGGTATGCAGTGAACTCACTTGAAAGACAATCTTTATTTGAAGAGCACCTGGTTTAGAGCACACACTGCTCAGAACCCAGCTTGGGTGGTCTGTCCAGCAGCCCTCTCTGTAATTTTAAACGTGAATGACTTGAAGTACTTTTGACATCAAACAGAAAGCCCCAACTTTTCAAAGTATCTTCTCACAGTATATTCTGTCAAGAGTACACCCCGGTGATGGTGGGAATCTAAGATACAGAGTTTCTTGCCCCAAATATATACTTATGAATAACTTTTTTGTCAGAAATTTTCTTACTGAACATGTTTCCTCTTCAAAACAGAGGACAGAAAAAAGCATCATGAAACCAAACCTTTTAATGAGAGGCACAGGAATTTGTATGTAAAAAAAGATTATAGACTACAACTAAAGTACATACTTAGTACATAAAGAATCGCTTAAATGCAGTCCTGACACAACAGTAGTAGGAGGCTTCAATACCCTACTTTCGTATCAAAGAGCTGTAACAAACCGAAAATCAGCAATTAAATATCAGAACTAAATTATACTGCAGATCAAATGGATGTAACAGTTATCTATAGAATATACTGTTGAACACAGAGAGAATATACAGTTTGTCTTAGAAGGAGGTGAAACCTTCCCTACGACTGATCATAAGAAGAGGGCATAAAGCAACCTTTAACAAATACACAGAACAAACAAACAACAAAATTTAACTAATTTTTAAACTACCAAAAGTACCATGGAGCAGAACTAGAAATCAGTAGCAAAAGAAAAGTCAGAAACCACACAAAGATTATTTTATGTATTCTTTAATTTTTTTTTACAGATCAGATTTTATCCCCCTCCCAGTTCACCCTCCAATTGTTCAACTGTTCCACATTCCACACCTCCCCCCTACTTCCACCTCATCTCCAAGAGGATGTACCCCACCCCACCCTACTCCACCAGACCTCCCCACTCCCTGGGGCCCCAAGTCTCTCTAGAGTTGGGTACATCTTCTCTGACTGAGTCCAGACCCAGCAGTCCTCTGCTGTGTATTTGTTGGGGGCCTCATATAAGCTGATGTATGCTGCCTGGTTGGTGGCTCAATGTCTGAGAGATCCTGGGTGTCCAGGATAGTTGAAACTGCTGGTCTTCCTATAGGGTTGCCCTCCTCCTCACAGGAGCGGGTGGAGGGAGAAAAGGACTTGGGTGGGAAAGGGGATGGGGGGGCAGGACTGAAATCATGAAGGCTAGCAGAAAGAGTGAAAACAGGCAGCCTTGGGAAGTAGGAGGTGGGGGGACCCTCTAGAATGTACCAGATACCTGGGAAGTGAGAGACAGTCAGGACTCAAAGAAAGGGACCTTAGATGAAAGGCCTTACAGTGGAGGAGAGAGAACTTATAGAACCCACCTCCAGTACAAGAATAGGACATCAAGTGAAGGGATGGGGTTGTGATCCTACAATCAAAACTCTGACCCAGAATTGTTCCTGTCTAAAGGAATCACAGGGACAAAAATGGAGACGAGCCCTAGGAAAAGGGGGTCCAGCAACAGGCCAAAAGTGGGATCCATCTCAAGGGGAGGACCCAAGATCTGACACCATTACTGAGGCTGTGGGATGCTCACAAAAAGGGACCTATCATGCTTGCCCAACAAACAGTTGAAAGAGTCAGATGAAGATATTTACATTCAACCAATGACAGAAGCTGGTGAGCCCTGTGGTTGAATTAGAGATAAGCTGGAAAAAGCCACAAAAAGATATGGAGACAGACCACTATGAATCAACAGGGAATCATTGAAGAAATCAAGAAGGAAGCTAAAAAATTCCTTGAACTTGGTGGGTATAGTGACAAATACCTTTAAAGTTAGCACAAGTAGAGGCAGGTGGATCTCTGTAAATTCAGGGCCAGCCTGGTATACAGAGAAAATTCCAGGAGGCTATATAGTGAAACCCTACCTCAAACAAAAATCCTACAAGGAAAAAAAAAGATAGCATTATCTATCAGAACCCCTGGGCTACAGTCAAGGTAGTTCTTGGCAGAAACTTCATAGCTGTAAATACTCACATTAAAAACATTTACAAGCTCTCAAATAATGTAATGATGTACCTGAAGGCTCTAGAAAATAAAAAAACAAACAAACAAACCAAGCCCAGAGGAACTAATGGATCAGATAAAAAGAATACACAGTACCAATAAAGTAAGGATTAATCCTAAAAGTTTAGTAAGACACACACACACACACACACACACACACACACACACACACACACACACACAGGAGTAAGAGGAGAGGAGAAGGAAGAAGAGGAGGAGGGAGAAGAGGATGGAGAGGAGGAGGGACAGGGGGAGGGAGAGGAGGAAGAGAAAGAAGAGGAATAGTTAAACCCAACTTCATCAGATAACAACTGAAGAGGGAGCTGTTAAAACAGACTCAGTTGATGTTCGGAAAATCATTTGGGATACTTTGAAAGCTTACATTTTAAAAAGCTGAAACATAGAAGAAATAGAAAAAATTGTAAATTCACATGACCTCCTAAAATTAAATTATAAACAAATTAGACTACTAGCAAGCAACAAGAGTAAAGCAGTAATTAAATCTCTATGCAGAAAAGCTCAGGGCCAGATGGATCCACTACTTATCTATAAAACACAAAAGGAAACTCTAACACCTTAAAGTGGTTTACAAAATATGAAGGGAAGAACACTACCAAATTTATTGTATGAGGCCTAAACTACCCTGATGTTAAAACTGGATCAAGGCTTTACAAGAAAAGAACTACAGAGTAATATATATGCCAACATTCTCATACATGTATATGTCTATATTTATTTCTAAATCTATAGATCTTAAAGAAAGTTATGCCATTTGGGTTGATAATGTTTCTCACATGTGGAACAGACTAACAGGAATCAGTTCCAGGCACTAGAAACTTCCTTTCAAGCTGTTTGGTCAGGGTAATCCAACACATACCTCAAACAATATAGACTATGGCTGTTGCTCATAATTATGTTCCAGCAGTGGAAGATAATAAGTCTCTGTTGTTGAAGTCACCACAAACTTCTGACACAGAACTGGTGATAGGACACCTGGATCTGACCTGAAAGTGTCCTGCCTGAGGTCTAGCATTTATGGTACCTGAAGTGCTGTGCGAACTGTCAAGAGGGTGTGGTATCTATGAACTACAACAATGACGAGCATGGCAGGAGAGCCCTAAATGTGAATAGTGGCACTCAGATCTTGGCAGTAACCAACAGTTGTCTAATTGGAATTCCTGCTCAACAAAAAAGGAAATCAGATTTAGTATCGTATACCAACTATCAACAGCTAATATGCTTGAGGATCTTAGAAAAAATTTACCGCCACTTTACTAGACCAGCTTAATAATATCTAACTCCTTTCAAAACTTGTTCATATATCTGTATATGTGCAGTTGCATCTTCAAAAAAGCTTCCATTTGCAAATATGGAGAGAATTACAGAAAACTATAACTAGCCAATACACAAAGACCAACTTATTTTGGGGTACCCAGCCCTAGTTGATAGATCTACAATACAACTCCTACATGTATGGCTCAGGAAACATCACAGAGGAGAGGCAGAAAGACTGTAAGAGCTAGAGGACCAGAGAGACTGAAGTGAGACTGTATCTCCTAGAAGTAACAAGGAAGGGTCAACAACACGGCTGCCTAAGTAAGACCTGAACAAGGACAATACAAACATACTAAAATGGAAGAGGAAAATCTCATGGAGTCTCATCCCCAAACAAAGAATGGCAGGCAGGTAACTAATGACTGCTGAGAGGGAGAATTAGTCTCTCCCACGGATGAGCCCCTTAATTGGTTATCTAATACCAAGTGGTAAGCCCTGAAATCCTATACATACAAGCAACACTGAACAAACTCAGCAGGTTGTATTATAAGGACAAAACAGAAGGGGGAAATGACGTAATTATGCTTTAATTAAAATAAAAAAATCTCAACAAAAACCTGAAAATCAGATTCAAGAGCCCATTAGGAACATCATACAATACTACAGGTGGTTTTCATTCTGGGGATGAAAGCTTGGTTTAACATATGGAAATCAATTAATATACTATATAAACAAATTTAAGAGCACAAATCAAGCAATCACTCCAAGAAATGTAAACAAGGCATCTGACAAAGTTCAATGTGCCTTCATGATAAAATTCCTGCAAAAATTAGGATACAACAGACCATGTCTCAACATAATAAAGGCATATGACAAACTTCTAGTAGTCATATCAAATGGATAAAACCTGAATAAGACCAGAGTGCCCACTCTCAATTTTCATTCAAAATAGTAATCAAACCTTAGTTGAAGTAGTAAGGCAAGAGAAATACATAAAAGTGATACGAGTGCAAAAGGAAGCAGTTAACCATCCCGATTTGCAGATACCCTGATACCCTGATTCTGTAATTAACAGGCCTTACAGAATCCACCACAAAGTTTTTAGACATAAGCACTTTTAGTAAAGTTACAAGACATAAAATTAACTTGCAAAAATTAGTAATTTTTTTGCATGATAATAACAAAATTGTTAAGGACAAAATTAGCTGAGATTATCCATACACATCAGTTTCAAAAAACATGAAACACCTCGGAATACACCCAAGCAAGAAGGTAAAAGACCTTTACAAAGAAAGCTTCAATACACTGGAAAAAAATAAACTGAAAAAGACATCAGATGACAGAAAGACCCCCAAATGAGCTTGTACTAGAATTAATAGTATGAAAACAGGGTATATCACCAAATGTAATCTATAGAGTCAATGTAATTTCATCAAAATTCAAACAACATTCTTCACAGAACTAAAAAATATCCTAAAATTAGTGTAGAAATACAAGGATCAAGGACAGCAAAAGCAATCCTAATGAGAAAGAATAAATGATACTGAGATATCATAATATTTGATTTCAAATTATTCTTAAGAACTGCAGTGACAAAGACAGGACAGAAGTGATACAAAAAAGACTTCCAGAGGAATGACATGGCACCCATTATAGAGCACCCCAAAACAAATCCAATCAGAGTTATGGACTTCTACTATTTGACAAAGGTAAAAAATATACAATGAAAAAAGGTCTATCCAACAAGTAATACTGGAAATCTGTACATATACACAAAGAGAAAAGTGAAATTCGATCCACACTTTTCCTCGCCAGCCTGAGAATCCCTTTAAGACAGATCAAAGACATTACTTCATACCCTGAGTTGCTGATGCTGCTAGGGAAAAACATGCCGAAATACAGGCAGCAGTGGGCTAGGGAGAGAGCGTATCATCCATCGCTTACCATGTAATGTGAAAATCTAAGTTCAAACCCTAGATCTCACCTAAAAAGAATGGACATGGTGGTATCCACTTATACCAAAGCTGGGAAGCAGAGTCAGGTAGATCCCAGCTGACCTAGCTCAATGAAAAAGCCCTAGGCCAATGACAGAAAACAAGGTGGACAGAGCCTAAGGAATGACACTGGAGATTGATTTCTGTTTGGCTTGTGCACTCCTGTGCCTATGAACTCACACACATACAATAAACGTGCACGCGCACGCACACACACACACACATACACACACACACACACACACACACACACACACACAAACACACACACACACCCTTTCTAAAAAATATTCCCACAAATTAACCTCATGAAATTAAAGTTTCTGTATCACCAAAGTGAAGAGATAGCCTATAGAATGGAAATTTTTTTCCTTAAAGGATTCACATCTATAATATATAAAGGGCAACAAAATAAACACATCAAATCATTAATTCAAAAAAGGACTAATGAACTAAATATATAGATCTCAGAAGAAAAAATACAATGGTTAGTAAGTATTTGAAAAAGTGTTCAACATCCTTAGCCATCAAGAAAATACAAATTAAGATTTGTAATTTTAAGATCCTACTTCATTCTATTTAGGACAGGCATCATCTGGAAATAAATAATAATAATGCTTTTGAATAATAATAATGCTTTTGGTAGGAGTGTAAACTGTTATAGCAGCTATGGAAATCAGCATGCAAGTTTTCACAAAATTAGGAGCAAAGTACTGTAAGACTCCATTATTATTTCTGGGCATATAACTGAAAAACTAAGTCAACAAATAGTTGTATATGCATGTTGTCACTCCATTAGTCCCAAAAAATAAGAAATGGAACTGATCCATCGCAGATGAGTATACAAAGAAAATTCATACATATATGAATTTTATGTACCTATAAAGAAAAATAAAATCATGACATTTATAGGAAAATAATATGGTAGATATCATATTATAAAACAAGCCAGTCTCAGAAAGACAGATACTGTGTTTACTCTCATGCTTCTAAATGTGTATACACTTATATTTGTGCATGTGCCTAAGTTTCAAAAGCAGAAAAGGAACTGTGAAAACAGAAAGAGAGCTTACAGAAGAGGGAGAAAGACAGAGCGTGTATGACATGAAAGCTAAAGGAGGAACAATTTGGGGGAAAAGTGGACCACTAAGACAGCATTGGAGGGCGTGTGCGGTAATGGTAAAGAGAGATCAGTAAAATAAAATACATCTATGCAAATGCCACAGTAAATCTCATTATTTTCTATGGTAACTTAAAAATTTAAAATAATATCATCCTTAGGTAACCCAATCACAGAAAAACACACATGGTATGCACTCATTGTGGATATTAGCCCAAATGCTTGAATTACCCTAGATGCACAGAACACATGAACTCAAGAAGGATGACCAAAAAGCAGATGCTTCACTCCTTCTTTAAAAGGGGAACAAGAATACCCTTGGCAGGGAATAGAGAGGCAAAGTTTAGAACAGAGGCAGAAGGAACACCCATTCTGAGCCTGCCCCACATGTGGCCCACACATATACAGCCACCACACTAGATAAGATGGATGAAGCAAAGAAGTGCAGGCTGACAGGAACTGGATGTAGATCTCTCCTGAGAGACACAGCCAGAATACAGCAAATACATAGGCGAATGCCAGCAGCAAACCACTGATCTGAGAACGGGACCCCCATTGAAGGAATTAGAAAAAGGACTGAAAGAGCTTGAAGGGGCTTGAGACCCCATATGAACAACAATGCCAAGCAACCAGAGCTTCCAGGGACTAAGCCACTACCCAAAGACTATACATGGACTGACCCTGGGCTCCAACCTCATAGGTAGCAATAAATAGCTTAGTAAGGGCACCAGTGGAAGGGGAAGCCCTTGGTCCTGCCAAGACTGAACCCCCAGTGAACAGGACTGTTGGGGGGAGGGTGGTAATGGGGGGAGGATGGGGAGGGGAACACCCCTATAGAAAGGGAGGGGAAGGGGCTAGGGGGATATTGGCCTGGAAACCGGGAAAGGGAATAACATTTGAAATGTAAATAAGAAATACCCAGTTTAATAAAGATGGAGAAAAAATAATGATTTTTTTTTATAATTAGAAACACTGTAGAGTTGTTTCATAGAAACCTCATAAATAAGATGTCCCACTTGCAAGAAACTTAAGAGAAAGAATGAGGCTAAAACTTAAAACAAGAAAAGTTTTTCAACTTTGACATTTTGACATAGAGTTTAGAATTGTGAAAGATTTGGTGAACTTTTACTGAAATTGATGACTTTGACAGATCAGAGTATTTATTGTGGATGAAAGGCTAACATTTGTACCATTTGTCCTGTTTTGTTCTTTAAGTTACTTTAAAAAACGAATTTGTTTTCCATGTGCCACCATATAAGTGTGGTCAGAGAACAACCTGTGCGAGTCTTTTCTGTCTTTCTACTATGTGGGGTTCAGGGATCAAACGCAGGCTGTCAGGCAGACACTTCACTGGCCCACACCCTGTTTAAGCAAGTATAAACCCACATTGCCTCTTCTGCTATCCTGCTCTGTCCTTCCAGATCCTTTGATACTTAAGAGTGAGGAGGCAGTGGATGACTTAACCCAAGCAACCATCTATTCAAGAAGGGTCTTTTCCAGGATGTTAATCCTGTCTGTGTCCTCATCAACTTCTACTACACCAATGTTAATATTGCAGTACATATATATATAATGAAGTATAGTGTCAATGAAATTAAAATTAACTTTGAAATAAGTTTCCTAGCTATAATTCCTCGGAGTAAGAAAATTTCAACTGAATGTGATATTTCAAAAGTTTTTGTTTTAAACTGATTAGGCACATAAAGAATAGCTAAGTTTTGTGTTCCACAGAGACAAATTTTAATTTTAGATGAAAAATCATATATGATTAAATGACTGATTTAATAATTTCTTCTCCATTTCCTCAAACTAACCTCTGACTTAGTCTTATGTTGAAAAATTACAATAATGCACCACACTGTAGGTTGAATACTAAACTAGCATGTTATTTTTAAACTGTAGTGATAAAGCATTATTTTTATTGCTAATATTAATTTAATATCAGGCAACTATTATTTTATAAAGTCTTTAAACATGCTCTTAAATAGGACCCCATTATGTAATTTATACTTCACGATTAAACAAGCTGACTCTGGAGAAGACCCCAGGTGGTTTGCAGTGCTAAACAGCAGATTAAAGTTGACACAACTAATTCTTTACTTTAATCTTATTAGTGGTTCTACAGCTGTCAACTGTAACCATCTCTCCAAAAAAAATCCTTTGAGACATAAACAAAATATTGTAGTACATTAAATAAAGACATGAATTTATTAATCACTATGGCTAATTAGCTTCAAAAATATTTTATTTTGCTACTAAAGCAAGCTACTTTTAAAATAAAATCAATTATATTTATAAATTTAAATAATTTTAATTTTCTAAAACTTTAAAAAATACTTTGTATACACATAAATATAATATTCCTATACTTAAACATAAAATTATTTAACAGTAAATTATATTCTTAATTGTTTCCAGACTGGTGAATAGTATTTTGTTAACATTACTGAGGATCTATGATGTAGAGGACACAGAGGGGTGTGACATGGGTCCCAATACGGCGAAAAGCTACATCTGGACTTATGAGAAGGAAATTCTATCTAAAATTTATCATATTCTATCTAAAATCTATCCTAAAGAAAGGTAGTTAATATATAGAAATCTTGCAATTCTTTTTCTTTTTTTTAAACATTGGGACACATTGGGACTCTTTTTTTTTTAAAGATTTATTTATTTTATTTATATGTGTACACTATCATTGTCTTCAGACACACCAGAAGAGGGCATCAGATCCCATTACAGATGGTTGTGAACCACCATGTGGTTGCCAGGACTTGAACTCAGGACCTCTGGAAGAGCAGTCAGTGCTCTTAACCACTGAGCCATCTCTCCAGCCCACAGTTCTTTTTCTGAATATAACTGTTGTTTCCCCTGAACATTTTGTCTTCTTCACACAAACAGTTAGAAGTGATTTTGGTTCACTGATGTACCCGCTAGGTAAAAAAAACCATGAGGGCCACAGACCATCTCCCACACCCAACATCCAACCCAACTACAAAAAGCATAAGCCAAAACCAATCAAATAATGGTCTTCCCACGAAATATAAACAGTAACAACAAAACCTCTGCAACTCACATAGCTCATCCCATTTTAAAAAATGATACAAATAAACTGTTTTCATTTTACTAAAGCAGTAATCACTGACATTACACAAGAGTATACACATACAACCCAACAGTGCAGACAGCACTGCCCCATAAATACTGGCTTCATGAGGTGTGCAACTTCAGACACTGAAGCTTAACTGCGCCATTCTGTTTTGTTGTATGATGTGATACAGAACATATGTTTCATAGTCTCCAAAGTGGTAAAAAAGGGTTTTTTTTGATGACAGAAATTATACAGATCTCAGAACGAAAGAAATCCAACTAATACAGGTTAATAAAGTTATTCTTTGGTGACACTAGGCAGGCAATAAGGTACAGAAATGAGAGACTATGGCAGTTTTAGTTCAGCTATGTGATGATGGGGAGAAAACCATGCTTTTTTAAACTTTGGTTTCTTTATTTTCATTAAACTGATACTTTGGTATAAATCTGAGTCTATAGTTCTGAAATAAATTTATTATGCAACAGCCCTGCATGAAAAACAAGTGCCTCAACACTGGTAGGGTTACACCAAAGTTGCAACACTGCAGCTCTTATAACAACACGTGTACCCAATACTGTGTAGTGTAACTATCCCTAGTTATGCATGAGAGTATTTTCTAGTAGCAGTTTGGTGCACAGCTGAGCAACTGCCCCTCCTTACATAGAATGTGTCTTACTTTTCAAGTATGAGAGAGGATTAAAAGATAGTGTGATACCCTGAAAGCTTGTGTCTCTTGCTTGAGACACTGCTTGTTTTAGGTAGATGGATAATGTGGTTTTCTTGAGATGACTAGAATTGTAATTTTTTTTAAAAAAAAAGCCTGTGCTAAGATGGTAAAAACCAGTTATTTATTCCTTTTGTCACATGCTGCAAAATTTGGCTGGATATGAAATTAACTCAAACAAATCAGTAGCCTGCCTCTACTCAAAGGATAAAAAGGTTGACAAAGAAATTTTAGGGAAATGACACCCTTTACAAAAGTCAGAAATAATATAAAATACCTCACTGTGACTCTAACCAAGCAAGTGAAAGATCTATATGACAAGAACTTCAAGTCCCTAAGGAAAGAAATTGAAGATCTCAGAAGATGGAAAGATCATCCATGCTCATGGATTCCAGGATTAATAGTGTAAAAATGGCCATTTTGATGAAAGCAATATACAGATTCAATGCAATCCCCATCAAAATCCCCACTCAATTCCTAGGGTTAGAAAGAACAATTTGCAAATTCATTTCAAATAACAAAAAACTCAGGAGAACAAAAACTGGTCTCAACACTAAAAGAACTTCTGGGGGAATCACCATCCGTGACCTCAAGCTGTATTACAGAGCAATAGTGATAAAAACTGTATGGTTTTTTATCTATGAAACAGGCAGAAACAGGCAGGTAGATCAGTGGAATAGAATTAAAGACTCAGAAATGAACCAACACACCTACAGTCACTTGATCTCTGATAAAGGAATTAAAACCATCCAGTGGAAAAAAGATAGCATTTTTAACAAATGGTGCTGGTTCAAGTGGTGGTCAGCATGTAGAAGAATGCAAATCGATCATTCTTATCACCCTGTACAAAGCTCAAGTCCAAGTGAATAAAGGACCTCCACATAAAACCAGTTACATAAAAATAATAGAAGAGAAGGTGGGGAAGAGTCTTGAACGCATGGACACAGGGGGAAATTTCCTGAACAAAACACCAATGGCTTATGCTTGAAGATCAAGAATCCACAAATGGAACCTAATAAAATTTCAAAGCTTCTGTAAGGCAAAGGAAACTGTCAATAGGACAAAGTGGCAACCAACAAATTGGGAAAGATCTTTACCAAGCCTACATTTCATAGAGTGCTAACATTCAATATATACAAAGAACTCAAGAAGTTAGACTCCAGAGAACCAAATAACCGTATTAAAAATGGGGTACAGAGCTAAACAAAGAATTCTCAACAGAAGAATATCGAATGGCTGAGAATCACCAACAGAGATAGAAGAAAAAATTTCAGGGGCAGAAGATACCATAGAAAACATCGACACAACTGTCAAAGATAATGTAAAACGCAAAAAGCTCCTGGCCCAAAACATACAGGAAATCTAGGACACAATGAAAAGAACAAACCTAAGGATAATTGGTATAGAAGAGAGTGAAGACTCCCAACTTAAGGAGCCAGTAAATATATTCAACAAAATTATAGAAGAAAACTTCCCTAACCTAAAGAAAGAGATGCCCATAAACATACAAGAAGCCTACAGAACTCCAAATAGATTGGACCAGAAGAGAAACTCCTCCCATCACATAATAGTTAAAACAGCAAATGCACAAAACAAAGAAAGAATATTAGAAACAGTAAGGGAAAAAGATCAAGTGACATATGAAGGCAGACCTATAAGAATTACAACAGACTTCTCACCAGAGACTATGAAAGCCAGAAGATCCTGGACAGGTGTCATACAGACCCTAAGAGAACAAAAATGCCAGTCCAAGTTACTGCATCCAGCAAAACTTTCAATTAATATAGATGGAGAAACCAAGATACTCCATGACAAAACAAAATTTATGCAATATCTTTCTACAAATCCAGCCCTACAAGGGTAATAGAAAGAAAACTCCAACAAAAGGAGAGAAACTACACCATACAGAAAGCAAGAATACAATTTCCTTGCAATGAAACCAAAAGAGAGGAACACAAACATAATTCTACTCCTAAGAATGAAAATAACAGGAAGCAATAATCACTATTCCTTAATATCTCTCAACATCAATGGACTCAATTCCCCAATGAAAAGACATGGACTAACAGACTGGATAAGTAAAGAGGACCTAGCATTTTGCTGCATGCAGGAAACACACCTCAGAGACAAAGAAAGAGTAAATCTCAGAGTAAATGGCTGGAAAACAATTTTCCAAGCAAATGGCCCAAAGAAACAAGCTGGAGTTGCCATTCTAATATCAAATAAAATTGACTATCAACCAAGAGTCATTAAAAAAGATAAGGAAGGACACTTTATATTCATCAAAGGAAAAATCCACCAAGATGAACTCTCAATCCTAAATATCTATGCTCCAAATGCAAAGGTACCTACATTCATGAAAGAAATGTTACTAAAGCTCAAAACACACATTGCACCTCACACGATAATAGTCGGAGATTTCAACACCCCAATCTCATCACTGAACAGATCATGGAAACAGAAATTAAACAGAGATGTAGAGAAACTAACAGAAGTTATGAACCAATTGGATTTAACAGATATTTATAGGACATTCCATCCTAAAACAAAAGGACATATCTTCTTCTCAGCACCTCATGGAACCTTCTCCAAAACTGACCACAAAACAGGTCTCAACAGATATAGGAAGATAGAAATAATCCCATGCATCCTATCAGATCACCATGCACTAAAAGACTGGTCTTCAATAAACAATAATAATGACAGAAACCCCACATAAACATTGAAGTTGAACAATGCTGTACTCAATGACATCTTGGTCAAGGAAGAAATAAAGAAAGAAATTAAAGACTTCTTAGAATTTAATGAAAATGAAGACACAACATTCCCAAACTTATGGGACACAATAAAAGCTGTGCTAAGAGGAAAACTCATAGCTCCGAGTGCCTGTAAAAAGAAACAGGAGAGAGCATATGTCAGCAGCTTGACAGCACACCTTAAAGCTCTAGAACAAAAATAAATAAATAAACCCAAGAGGAGTAGAAGGCAGAAAATAATCAAACTCAGAGCTTAAATCAACCAAGTAGAAATGAAAAAGGACTATGCAAAGAATCAAAACTAGGAGCTGGTTCATTGAGAAAATCAACATCATAGATAAACTCTTAACCAGACTAACCAGAGGTCACAGAGAGTGTGCCCAAATTAACAAAATCAGAAATGAAAAGGGAGACAACAGAATCTGAAGAAATTAAAAAAAAATCATCAGATCCTACTACAAAAGCCTATATTCAACAAAACTGGAAAATTGGGAGGAAATGGACAATTTTCTAGACAGATACCAGGTACTAAAGTTAAATCAAGAACAAATAAACCATCTAAACAACCACATAACTCCTAAAGAAATAGAAGCAGTCATTAAAGGTCTTCCAACCAAAAAGAGCCCAGGTCCAGATGGGTTTAGTGCAGAATTCTATCTGACCTTCATAGAAGGCCTCATACCAATACTGTCCAAACTATTCCACAAAATTGAAACAGATGGAGTGCTACTGAATTCCTTCTATAAAGTCACAATTAGTCTTATACCAAAACTACACAAAGACCCAACAAAGAAAGAGAACTTCAGACCAATTTCCCTTATGAATACTGACACAAAAAATCTCAATAAAATTCTTGCAAACCGAATCCAAAAACACATCAAAACGATCATCCACCATGATCAAGTAGGCTTCATCCCAGGGATACAGGGATGGTTTAATATATGAAAATCCATCAATGTAATCCACTATATAAACAAACTCAAAGAAAATGCTGAGAAAGCATTTGACAAATTTCAACACCCCTTCATGATAAAAGTCCTGGAAAGATCAGGAATTAAAGGCCCATATCTAAACATAGTAAAAAGCCATATACAGCAAACCAGTTGCTAACATCAAACTAAATGGAGAGAAACTTGAAACAATCCTACTAAAATCAGGGACTAGACAAGGCTGCCCACTCTCTCCCTACTTATTCAATATAGTTCTCAATGTCCTAGCCAGAGCAATCAGATAGCGAAAGGAGGTCAAAGGGATACAGATTGGAAGAGAAGAAATCAAAATATCACTATTTGCAGATGATATGATAGTGTACTTAAGTGACCCCAAAAGTTCCACCAGAGAACTACTTAGCCTGATAAACACCTTCAGCAAAGTGTCGGGGTATAAAATTAACTCAAAAAAATCAGTAGCCTTCCTCTACTCAAAGGATAAACAGGCTGAGAAAGCAATTAAGGAAATGACACCCTTGACAATAGTCCCAAATAATATAAAATATCTTGGTGTGACTTTAACCAAGCAAGTGAAAGATCTATATGACAAGAACTTCAAATCTCTGAAGAAAGAAATTGAGGAAGATCTCAGAAGATGGAAAGATCTTCCATGCTTGTCGATTGGCAGGATTAATATAGAAAAGATGGCCATTTTGCCAAAAGCAATCTACAGATTCAATGCAATCCCATCAAAATTCTTACTCAATTCTTTATAGAGATAGAGCAATTTGCAAATTCATTTGGAATAACAAAAACCCAGGATAGTGAAAACTATACTCAACAATAAAAGAACTTGTGGGGGAATCACCATCCCTGACCTCAAGCAGTAATACAGAGCAATAGTCATAAAAACTGTATGGGTATTGATATAGAGACAGGCAGGTAGATCAGTGGAACAGAACTGAAGACACAGAAATGAACCCACACACCTATAGCCACTTGATCTTTGACAAAGGAGCTAAAACCATCCAATGGAAGAAAGATAGTATGTTCAACAAATGATGCCAGTTCAACTGGAGGTCAGCAAGTAGAAGAATGCAAATCGATCCATTCTTATCACCCTGTACAAAGCTTAAGTCCAAGTGGATTGAGGACCTCCACATCAAACCAGATACACTCAATCTAACAGAAGAAAAAGTGAGGAAGAGTCTCGAACACATGGGCACTGGAGAAAATTTCCTGAAAATAAAAAACACCAATGGCTCATGCTTTAAGATCAAGAATTGGCAAATGGGACCTCAAAAAACTGCAAAGCTTTGTAAAGCAAAAGACACTGTCATTAGGATAAAACGGTGACCAACAGTTTGGGAAAAGATCTTTACCAATCCTACATCTGACAGAGGGCTAACATCCAAAATATACAAAGAACTCAAGAAGTTAGACTCCAGAGAGCCAAATCACCCTATTAAAAAATAGGGTGCAGAGCTAAATAAAACATTCTTAGTTGAGGATTATAGAATGGCCAACAAGCACCTAAAGAAATGTTCAACATCCTTAGCCATCACGGAAATGCAAATCAAAACAACCCTGAGATTTCACCTCACACCAGTCAGAATGGCTAAGATAAAAACCTCAGGTGAGAGCAGATGCTGGCAAGGATGTAGAGAAGGAAGAACACTCCTCCATTGTTAGTGGGATTGCAAACTGGTACAACCATTCTGGAAATCAGTCTGGAAGTTCCTCAGAAAATTGGACATTACACTACCTGAGGACCCAGCTATACCTCTCTTGGGCATATACCCAAAAGATGCTCCACCATATAACAAAGACACATGCTTCACTGTGTTCGTAGCAGCCTTATTTATAATAGCCAGAAGCTGGAAAGAACCCAGATGCTCTTCAACAGAGGAATGGATACAGAAAATGTGGTACATCTACACAATGGAGTACTACTCAGCTATCAAAAACAATGACTTCATGAAATTCATAGGCAAATGGATAGAACTAGAAAATATCATCCTGAGTGAGGTTACTCAATCACAGAAAAACACACTTGGTATGCACTCATTGATAAGTGGATATTAGCCAAAAAGCTCAAATTACCCAAGATGCAATCTACAGACCACAGGAAGCTCAAGAAGAAGGATGTCCAAAATGCAGATGCTCCCACTTCTTCTTAAAAGGGGGAAAATATTCATAGGAGGGGATATGGAAGGAAAGTTTAGACCAGCGACTCAAGGAATGGCCATTCAGAGCCTGCCACACATGTGGCCCATATATATACAGCCACCAAAACTAGATAAGATTGATGAAGCTAAAAAATGCATGCGGAAAGGGACTGGATATAGATCTCTCCTTAGAGACATGTCCAGAGCATGTCCAATACAGAGTTCAATGCTATCAGCAAACCCCTGAACTGAGAATAGGACCCTCTTGGGGGGAATTAGAGGAAATATTGAAAGAGCTGAAGGAGTCTGCAACCCTATAAAAACAAGAATACCAACCAACCAGAGCTTCCAGGGACTAAACCACTACCGAAAGACTATACATGGACTGACCCAGGGCTCCAACTGCATATGTAGCATAGAATAGCCTTGTTGGGGCACCAGTGGAAGGGAAAACTGTTGGTCTTACAAAGGTTGGACCCCCAGTGCAGGGGAATATGGGGGAGGGCAATAAGGGGGATGTATAGGGGGAATACCCGGAAGGGGGAGGGAGAGGGGAGGGAATGGGGGCTTATGGACAAGAAACCGGGAAGGGAAATAACCTTTGAAATGTAAGTAAAGAAATATATAATAAAAAATTTAAAAATTTTTTTTCAACATCCTTAGTCATCAGGGAAATGCAAATCAAAACAACCCTGAGATTTCACCTCACACCAGTCAAAATGGCTCAGATAAAAAACTCAGGTGACAGCAGATGCTGGCGAGGATGTGGAGAAATAGGAACACTCCTCCATTGTTGGTGGGATTTCAAGCTGGTCCAACCACTCTGGAAATCAGTGTGGAGGTTCCTCAGAAAATTGAACATTCCACTCCGTGAGGACCCACCTATACCTCTCCTGGGCATATACCCAAAAGATGCTCCAACATACACAAGAACACGTGCTCCACTATGTTCGTAGCAGCCTTATTTATAATAGCCAGAAGCCAGAAAGAACTCAGATGTCCTTCAACAGAGGAATGGATACAGAAAATGTGGTACATTGATATAATGGAGTACTACTCAGCTATCAAAAACAATGACTTCATGAAATCATTAAGCAAATGGATGGAACTAGAAAATATCATCCTGAGTGAGGTAACCCAGTCACAAAAGAACACACATGGTATGCACTCACTGAGAAGTGGATTTTAGCCCCATTCTTTGGAATACCTAAGAAAAAATTCAAAGATCATATGAAGCTCAACAAGGAAGATCAAAATGTGGATGCTTCAGTCCTTTTTAGGAGGGGGAACAAAATACTCAAAGGAGGAAGAGAAGAGGGGGAGAGGGAGGGGAAAAAGAGGGGGGCAAGATCAGGTATGAGAGGAGATGGGGGATGATACATAGAGTCAGGAATTTGAACAGAGGCGTTTAGCAATGGGGGATGGGGAACTGGGGATAGACATCAGCAAGTCCAAGATGCAAGGAAAGCAAGAGGCTCCCAGGACCCAACAGGGATGAGATTAGCTAAAATGACCAATACATGGGAGGGAGAACCTGTAGAGACCATATCTAGAGGTTAAGCAAAGCTGGCAGTTGGGGGAGGGGCCACTCACTCATCTCCAAATTTTTAACCCAGTATGGCTCCTGTCTAAAGGAAATACAGGGACAAAGGGCGGAGCAGAGACTGAAGGAAAGTCCATTCAGAGACTGCCCCACCTGGGAATCCATCTCATATACAGACACCAAATCCAGACACTATTGCAGATGCCAAGAAGTGCTTGCTACAGGAGCCTGTTATAGCTGTCTCCTGGGAGGCTCTGCCAGAGCCTGGCAAATACAGAGGTGAATGTTCGCAGACAACCATTGGACTGAGTACAGGGACCCCAATGTAGGAGTTAGAGAAAGGACTGAAGGAACTGAAGGAGTTTGCAACCCCATAGGAAGAACAACAGTATCAACCACTCAGATCCCCCAGAGTTTCCAGGGACTAAACTACCAACGGAAGAGTACACATGGAGGGACTCATGGCTCCAGCTGCATATGTAACAGAGGATGGCACTTTCTGGCATCAACAGGAGAGGCCCATAGTCCTGTGAAAGCTCTATTCCCCAGTGTAGGGGAATACCAGGACAATGAGGTAGGAGTGGGTGGGTGGATGGGAGCGGGAGCACCCTCATAGAAGCAGGGGGAGGGAGGATGGGATGGGGGCACTGGGAAAGTGGATAACATCTGAAATGTAATTACATAAAATATCCAATAAAAATTGTAACCACTGATAGTATTGATTAGGTGCTAGGTAACAGTCCCCTTGTTGCCATTGATCTAATCCTTCTATGTCACTAGTGCATACTATGTGCGTATAGTATATTAGTAGGGTATGAGACCTAGGTATACACAAGGAATTAGCTCTGTTTTTTAAATTTTCACTAACAAAAGAAAGACACACACACACACACACACAAAGACACACAGTGAGATTAGATAGATTAGATTTAGATACTATATTTTGCTACGTTAAATAATTTAAGAGGCTAAGGAAAGAATATGTTTTTTGTAACTTTTCAAAAAACATGAGAAGGGTAATATAGGTTCTATAGTCTACACAAATGTGAAACACTGACAATTTAGAACTAGTATCAGAGAGATCCCAATGTTCCTATATGCAGATTACACATGATTATGAACCTTTGTAACAAGTTCAGTCACTACTGGAATTACAATCTACTTCTGACAATAACACAATGACTCAGAGGAACATGGTGGGAAATAATTTAATTATTTTAAAAAAACTGAATAATAAATCAATTCCATCTGAAAAAATGCTGCAAAATTTTACTCTTCATTAAACAATGTCTTATAAAATATGGTTCTTATTTTCTAGTCGTTAAATTTATAGCTAATTCTAATAATAAATACATTAATACACAAAAGAGCTTCATGCTGTAGCTGCAAGATTAAAGATTTAAGGTGAATTATGTTGCTAGGATTTGAGGTGAGACCATGAGGAGAGGAAGAGAAGCATGTGTGGATAACTTTTCTCTGATCCTTTGACCTTTAACATCTTAATTTTACCTTCAAATTAGGCAATCAGCTTCTAGTGTCAGATAAGTAATTGGTTAAATGATTAAGTTTCTAATGAAAATACTTGCTTTTTAATAAGATGGTGGGATACAATCTGGTCCACTGTGATCAAGTTTAGATAGGAAACTCTATTTTTAGAAAACTCACACTGTAAGAACTGTACTATCATATGTATATATTTTACCTTTGATTCTGAAGGCATACACACCACTTTTGAATGTGTTTATCTTAGTGTTTAGGGACATTAAGCTCAATGTAGGTCATGTTTACATTTGTTTTCCAAGTTGGGATTGTTAAGTAGAAAAATAGAAGTCCAACTAGCCCAAGCTTATTGGAGGAGCATTCATTAGTTCTCACTGGATGTTCAAATATTCCCTGGACCAACTTTCTCCTTTTATTACCGTTTCTAACAATGAGCACTCATCCAGTCTTCTTTTACATGAGAGACTTTGAAGAAACAACTATGGCTTTGTGAGGAAGGCTCTATGTCATAATCCAGTATTTTCAATCCAATCTGGAGTTAAGAGAACCTTTTATACTTATATTTTAAAAGTATCAGGCTCATTTGACTGGAAAGCCAAGAAATTCAAGGTACTGCAAAAGAGAAGAACAATTAGACTATTCTGAAATGACCACCAGTCCTGCTCCCAGGACGGGAAACAAGCCAGAACTTAGAAGAAATCATCCTGGGATCATGGGCTGCAGTCTGGAGTGAGCCCGAGACAGAAGACCCTCTAATGGGTCTGTTTGGGTCACAGACAACAGTCAGACTGGTACTATGGTGCCTAGACAGGGAACTAGCATGAGATGACCACTGCTCTGGTGCCACAAAGACGGGGGCGGGGGGCAGATCATGCCCAAGATGAACTCTGCTTGGTGCCAATACACAAACAGCATAGTACTCAGAAGACCACCCCAGACACTGAGGGACCCCAGGCACCAATAAAGGGAGTAAGTAAGTGGTAGAGAAAAGGAAACAGAAGGATGTGGGCACTACTGGGGGTAGTGAGGAACAGTCTGCAGCACAGGAATCTGTTACTACCAAAGGTCAGGAGGACATCCTGGTCTGGGTTGCCACTCAGGGTTATGTTGATGTCTGAGGGCTGTGCAGAACTGGCTCCACCCCTCACCTGGGCATGCTAGGAGAACTGACCCTGAGGTTACTGAGGCAGTTGCAGTACTCAGGTGAGCAGAACATTGCTGGAGTTGCTGGTGAGCCAGCTGAGGATGCAAGTATGGGAAAGCTGGCCCCACTACTATCTCCCAGGTGGTAGTATGAATAAGAAAGAGAGATATCCTTCTCCCCACGTGTCCCTTAATGCCTATGGCAGGTGGGAGACCTGGTCCTGGGTCATGAGAGCAGTTCCTGCCCGTCACCATCTGCAGCATTTGGGAAAGCAGGCTCTGCACCTCACCTGAGCAGCACAATAGAGTTGATGTCACTTAGTAGTGGCTACAGGTAGGCCAGTTCCAAGGGCAATAAGCATGGGAGAGCTGGGCCTGCCACTTATCTGCTGTGTTGTGACACAGTTCAGGGAGAGATGCTCCCCAGGTCTCTTTCTTGCCCCTTGCCACCTACAGCAGGCAAGAGTGCTGGCACTGAGGTCATCAGAGAAGGAGCTGTCTCTGCCACTTACTTGCTGGAGCACTTGTGAAAAGAAGGTCCTGCATCTCACCTATCCAGCATAGTAAATCTGGCTCTGCATGTAAAGACTGCAGGTGAGCTGACCCCAAGGACACAAGAGTTGGAGAGCCAGTCCTGCCTCTTGTCTGCCCTCCACTTCCTTTGTCTCAAGGAGAGCTGGGCTCCAGAGAATTGATAGGGTCACAAAAGCAAGAGAGTAGGCCCTACACACCATCTGGACAGCAAAGGAGAGCTGATCCTGATGGCAGGAGTGCAGGTGAGCTGGTCCCAAGGCTGTGAGAGCTGGCCCAATAACGTGTTTGTCTTGTGGCAGCATGGTTGAGAGAGATTACCCCTTCCCCTCACCCCTTGCTGCCTACGGCAGGCAGGAGAGCTGGCCCTGGGGTTCACAGAACAGAGCTCCTGCCTGCCACTTGCTGCAGCACCCAGGAAAGCAGATCTTGCACCTCACCTGGGTAGCACAGTAGACTTTGCCCTGGATGTGGGGGGTGTGGGTGAGCTGACTGGGAGGGCATGAGTGCAAGAGAATCAGCCCTGCTTGTCTGCTGGGCAGTGGTGTGGATGAGGAAGAGATAGCCTCCTCCCCTCCATTATCCTTTGCCTCCTATGGCTGGCTAGAAAGCTGGCCCTGGGGTCATGGGAGTGGGAAAATTGGCCTTGTCCCTCACTGGCTGCACCTGGGCACCAGGGTAGAGCTGGCCCTGGTTTCAGAGGTTTTTGGTGAGCACCAAGGGCATGACAGTGGGAAAGCTAGCAGGCTGACCAGTTTGGACACCTCTAAGGCCCAGATCCAGGACTTTGAATTGGCCCATTCCAACAACTCCCCCATTCATGAGCTGCTGGAGTGCATGAAGGAACCTGTCCTACTGATGTAAAATTACAAGATCTCCATGGCACAGGGCAACAGCAGGATATCTGAGAGGGGTCCTAGTGAGGTTCCAGTATTGACAGAGTATCAGAAGCCAGAGACCAAGTACCAGACCAATGAGTCATTGCAATGAACATTTGAAAGCAAAGATGTATGGACAAAAGGGTGTACTGGGACACAGTATGACAAACTACAGTTTTTACAAAGATACTTCTTCCTCTGTTGGGGTGGGGGTTGCAAGGGTGGAGGGCAAGTATGAGGGGAGAGGGAGATTAGTGATGCTTGGGTACATGATGTGAAATTTGAAAGGAATCAATGGGAGGGGAGCCCCTTGGTCTCATGGAGGCTGGATGACCGAGCACAGGGGAATCAAAGGTGCTGAGGCAGGAGTGGGTGGGCAGGTTGGGGGAGCACCTCATAGAGGCAGGGGAGGGAGAGGGAATAGGGAGTTTTGGAGGGGAAACTGGGAAGGGGGATAACATTTGAAATGTAAATAAATAAAATAACCAATGAAATTTTTTTAAAAAGTATAAAAGAGTGAGACTATTGAAAACTCTACACGAATCCAGAAGAAAATGGGCAACCAGCCTTAGGAAGATAGGGCAGTTCCAACTCTGTGGGATGGACACTTTCTTTTTTTTTTTTTTTTTTTCCTATATCAGTTTTATTTAAAACACAAATAAGTATTTCTCTTTCGTTAATGGCAAATGGTTCAAATAATGTTGAACACAAATCATTGACTAATACAGGGCATTAAATATGAACAGACTTTTTTTTTTAAAGCAAAAGAATAGAGGTTATATACAAAAGAGACCTACAATCTATAGGCCAATTCAAAAAAGGAAATGTGTTTATAAATGTGTGGTGAAACCAGAACCTTCCACCTCTGCTTTGGAGAAGGGCTATCATACAACATTCAGTCAGCTGAAGATGGATTGGTACAAGTGTCTATACAGAAACTTCAAGTCATTTGTGCATGTGCAGAATCATCCAGATCTTCCCGACTGAATTGGCAGTCCTGTGGCTTTCTTCCTTTTCCATATTCCCAACAAGGCTACATGAACTTCAACTCTTGGTGAGCCGCTTACAACAGCAGTTCCTTAGGAGCCAACATGACAGGTGATCCAGGACTTCCCTACGAGAAACAAACTGGCCACCCACACAAAGTATCACAATGAACAAGTCTTTCCTTTCCTTCTTCCAGTTCTGTACAGTGTCTCATTTCAAGACTATTATCCTCAACAGACTTGTTCCTTCACAAGTCTAAACCTCGAGGTGATTATGAAGACCAACATTAAGAAAAGAAAACTCAATCCGGAAATGAAGAAACTGGAGGTGGGATGGACACTTTCAATCTCAGCACATTCATGTCTCATGAACAGGCTCTGGTTCCCCCTCCCCCAAATGAGCGCACATGAGTGTGTCCAATACAGACTCTATGTAGTTCCTCTACATTGAAGTGTACAGAGTCCTATAATGGCCGTCCCAGAAGTTACCATTTGTGATCATACAAATTCAAATACCCAAAGAAAAGAACTTCCAGATGTATAATTTTCCAGCTGTAATTTCCTGAGAGAGACAGGCTCGGTCAGGAACCTGTCTGCTGTGTGCTGGATTACAGATCCTCTATTGCTAGCTGGCTTATAGATTGGTTGTTCTCAAGTCACTTATTTTTTTTATTACAGATGTATATAAGAGTATTGTTCACTAATAACCATATCACAACGTCAATAACAGGTTGTCTTGAAACCTCTACCTAATTTGTCCCAATTCAGCCTCAGACAGATAGATTATTCTTAGGACAAGATTAAAAAACATCCACAATCTTTGCCAAAATATCAAAAGAATGGTCATTTGCCCAGTTGTTTATATTGTTCTTCTCTGAAACATCTTGGGTCCACATTGATCTCTACTATCTTCCAAATTCCTACTACAATGGGCCTCTAAATTCTGCATATAGTATTTAACTGCCTAACCCAAAGCATTTCTTTTCCTCCAAAGAACAGCAAGGTTAGACCTTTCATAGCAACAATCCACTTCTCATACCAATTTCTGTTTTAGTTACTTTTCTATTGCTGGGACAAAACACTATGACCAAGGGAATTTATAAAAGAAGTCATTTAATTTGAGGCTCGCAGTTCCTGAGGGTTAGAGTAAATGACCATCATGACTAGGAATAGGCAGCAGGCAGGCAGGCGTTGTGCTCAATCAGTAGCTAAGAGCTTACATATGATCTATAATAGGCAGAAATAGAGATATAACTAACTGGGATTGTGTGGGCTTTTAAACCTCATAGTCCACCTCCAGTGACACGTGTCTTCTACCCAGGCTACATCCCTAATCATTTCTAAACAACTTTACCAACTAGAGATCAAGTATTCAAATAAATCACTCTGTGGGAGCCATTCCCATTCAAACTATCATGGCATTAAATCATTAGGAGACATTTTAATCCTATGTCCATTTAGCAGAAAGAGTTTTAGGACTCTGTTAGGGACTATGACTGATCTAAGAGAGGTTCTTGGGCCCTTTCAACAGTGCCAGGTAGGGGTTTTATCTCATGGAGTGGGCCTTGGACTCAATCATACAGAGGCTGATTACCCCTAGATCGTCTGGGCCACTGCTGCACCAGTGGGTATATTTTTAAAAATTGTTCAACATCTTTAGCCATCAGGAAAGTAAATTAAAACTACTCTGAGATTTCCATCTTATTTCAGTCAGAATGGCCATGATCAAATGAACAATTGACAGTAATGTAGAAAAGGGGAAGTAGTAAATGCTGCAGGTGATAATGGGAACTGCTATGACCCCACTGGAAAAAAGCATGGAAGCTACTCACAAACCCCAAAGACATCGATCATAGGATCAAACTACAGCACTCTTGGGTCTATACTCAAGGACTCTGTATCTTAGCTCCCAGAGATACTTTTTCTTCCATGCTCATTGCTGCTCTATTTACAAGCCCCAGGAAACTGAAACAGTCTATCTATTAACTACTGAATGGGCACTAGAGATAGTATAGTTACACAATATAGTATATTCTGCTTCTAAGGAAAAACCTTATAAAATCATTAGTTCCACAATTCTTAATCATACTTAAGAAATATTTAAGGGGCACTCACTGGGGGATTGGCTCTGAGATTGAGAGCTTCCTGTTCTTACAGAGAAAATAAGTTTCATTCCCAGTCCCCATAATGCACAGTTCATAATCAACTGTTATACCAGGTCCAGAGGATACACACACACACACACACACACACACACACACACACACTCTCTCTCTCTCTCTCTCTCTCTCTCTCTCTCTCTCACACACACACACACACACACACACACACACACTCACACACACACACACTCAAATAGATAAAAATAAGGAAATATGGGAGAAAATAATATTTTTAGGATGCTATTAGCAATAACTTTGGGGCAAGCAAGGCTATGTAATGGCTACATGAATAATGGAGATGAACAAGGTGAACAAGAAGAACAGTGAGAGGATCATCTGTCTTTATAGAACCTAGAGTTGCTGGCCAGGGATGTATCAGGCTGATAGTCAGACCATCATGGAATTTCAGAGTTCCAAATGGTGATTGTTTCTAGACCGTGGCTTAAGTCTTCTGCTTATCATGAGGAAATTAAATAATACAGGATAGCCTAACCCAGTGCTCTCTAGGTAAGAGCCATACTATATCATAGGAAGCATGGAACAATACACAGGACAAGCTGAGGTGAAAACAGGTTCATGCTGCTGAGTAGTAAAAATTAATCAGGGATGAAAAGGGAGATGTGGGCAGTCTGAGAGCAAACGGGGTAACAAGGCATGAAGTTCAGGGACACATTAGGAGTTTGTGCAAAAGAGCAACTGGGAAGAAAATGAGGAAGTATTTTTAAATTTACACAGTGATATATTTTCAGTAGCCTGCTGTACAGTTACCACAGTCAAAACTCTGACCCATAATTCTTCCTGTCTGAAGGAAGTGCAGGGATGGAAATAGAGAAGAACCTGAGGAAAAGAAGGTCCAGCAACAGGCCCAAAGTGAGATCCAGCTCAAGGGGAGGACCTAAAACTTGACACCATTACTGAGGCTATGCGGTGCTCACAAAAAGGGACCTGTCATGACTGCCCTTCAAAAGACCCAACTAGCAGCTCAAAGAGTCAGATGCAGATATGTGCACCCAACCAATGAACAGAAGCTGCTCACCCCTCTAGTTGAATTAGGGAAAAGCTGGAGGAAGCTGAGGAGGAGGGCAACCCAGTAGGTGGACCAGCAGTCTCAACTAACCTGGACCCCGAGATCTCTGAGATACTGGACCACCAGGCAGCATACAACAGCTGAGATGAGGCCCCCAACACATATACAGCAGAGGACTCCTGGGTCTGGCTTCAGTCAGAGAAGATGCACCTAACCCTCAAGAGACTGGAGGCCCCAGGAAGTTTAGAGGTCTGGTGGGGTGGGGTGGGTACATCCTCGTGGAGCCTGGGGGTTGGGGTGGGGGAGGTATGGGATGTGGACCAGAGGGTGGACTGGGAAGGGAATAAAATCTGGAGTTCAAAAATAGATAGATAGATAGATAGATAGATAGATAGATAGATAGATAGATAGACAGACAGACAGACAGACAGACAGACAGGAAAGAAGGAAGGAAGAATCTCTCTTCCCCTTCTGTGAATTAAGCATTGCAGCACACTCAGCTCTAACACTCTAGCTTTGAGACGTTCAGACGGTAGAGTTATGATCTTGAGTCTGTGCTCAGACAGGGGAATCAGTCACTACTAGACGTCCATAGCTCTCAACTCTGACATCTATCTGTGGCAGTGTGAAGCCGAAAACTAAAACCTATTAGCAATGAAACAAGTTCTCCTCCTGGCACTTAGGTCAACTGTTGCCAATATCTGAGGACATCGGTCTAGACTCTCAGGATCTTTATAACAAAGGACTATTTAGTGACTAAAGGGAATCCAGTTCCCAGCAATTTGTCTGGGACTCCAGACTCTGGCAGTCTTGGCCATCGAATGTTCTTCCTGAGTTTGAGAATTTCTGTAGACTTCCAGGCTCAAGCCCAGACTACGGACTCAGCCCTTTCACACACAACACACAAGGTTAGCTTTCTTTCACTCCAATTCCAGAACTTCATCAGCTCTTCTTGGTTTGGGAATACAGTTGACCACACGGTAATTTCCTTATAAGGCTTTCTAGGCTCAATTTGAAATCTGTAAATGAAGTCAAGTATCCCTGCTTTTCTCCTTAATGTGAGGTGTAAGCTCTTGCTATTCAAGCCTAAGTACACACATACTTTTCCAGTGGTTCTCCCATATGGAAACCATAGGGCAGAAATTACTTACAAATGAAACATGAAAAACAGATTAAGAAATTATACTTACTTAGGAGGAATTCGTGAAACTGTGTTCATGTTTGTGGCTGGGGCCACTACTTGAAGGATGTTTTCAAGGGCTGTTAATCCACCAGCAACTTGAAATGCAATTTGATCTGCCACATTCTAGATGGAAACACAAACAGGAGTTAGCACAATACCTCAGGCATAAAATTCTATGCAAATTAAACATTTAGTTGCGTAGCTGAGATATTTGCTGAATGATTTCTCACTGCAGGGAAATAAAGGCAAACAGTGGTGAACATAAGACATGGCCACTCTGAGTTATGAAGTCTAAAGCTTGATGAATGGGACAAATATGAATCATGCCATTATAAATGACTCTATAGTAGTTCCCTGAACGGAAGGCAAAGGTTATATGAGAACAGGTGACCAATCATATTTTGAGAAGACCAAGACTGACTTCTAGAGACAGGCAGAGGCCAGTAAGGGCAGCGGCAGGACTCAGCATCGGGATGAGGACAAAGTACATTTATCAAGCATTGTTCTGTAATCCTAACTCCTACCTAACAAGGGCAATTGATTTCCACAAAGGTTTTCTCCACTGGAATGTTATTCAGCATTATGAGACAACATAATACTTTGGCTGTATGCATATTTCTCTTCTCTTTAGCTATTTTGGAGAGGATATTAAGTGTTTCAGAACTCAATCTATGATTATTCCTATGTGATTTCTGAATTATACGTAACTTTTCTGTGAAGAAACGTCTCTAAATTCTTTGTATTTTTCTGGTATGGGGAAGGAAAAATAAATTTTCTGTAATACTCTTTTAGTTTTTAAGTGCCATGTATGAAAGAAAAGGGATAACAACTTTTTCTAGTCCTAACCCTGCAGCCATCCATATGCTGGACTCCAAAACTAAAGACAATACTAGTATTTAAGCTATTTGAAGAAATAAACAAAGTTGTTAGGGTGGCATGATGTGACTGGTCGCCCCCACCACCACCACAAGAAATATGCTTACAAACAAACAAGCTACGTGAGAACAGTCAGAGCCCTCCATTACCAGGGAGAGAACACAGAAAGAAGCAAGCCTGCAATAGCTGATCTTGAACTTAGTAGCCTCTAGAGCTGTGAGGAAACAATCTGTTGTTTAACCACCCAGTCTGCAATTCTCTGTTACAGCAGCTCTGGAGATAAATACGATCCCTCCACTACTATAACCACTATATTTCATTTAGTAGTATTCTACAATTCACAAATGTGAACCTTCATTGAAGTGCTAGGATATGTGTGTATTTGTTAGCTAGGGAAGGACAAGATACAAGCATGTAATTATTAGCTCCATAAGATAGATGTCCCTGAATCTTCTAATCTTCTGAGCACTAACAATCTGTCAATCAAAGGACCCAGTAAACATGTAGATTTTGTGAGTATAAGCAATTGTATATTTTAATGACTCATTTGCTACTTCTATTTGCCCTATAATAAGCTCATTATGAAAACTAGAGAACTCAAACTTCTAAAATTAATAATTTTAAAACAGCCAACATCAAACTAAATGGAGAGAAACTTCAAGTAAATCCATGGCTAACTCTTTATTCAATATAGTACTCAAAGTTCTAGCCAGAGCAATTAGAGAACAAAAGGAGGTCAAAGGGATACAAATTGGAAAGGAAGAAGTCAAGATATCACTATTTGCAGATGATATACTATATGTAAACAACCCAAAAAAATTCTCCAGAGAACTCCTACACCTGATAAACAACTTCAGCAAAGTGGCTGGATATAAAATCAACTGAAACAAATCAGTAGCCTTTCTCTACTTAAAGCATAAATGGGATGAGAAAGAAATTAGGGAAACTACACTCTTCACGATATTCACAAATAATACAAAATACCTTGGTGTGACTCTAGTCAAGCAAGTGAAAGACCTGAATGATAAGAACTTCAAGTCTCTGAAGAAAGGAAATGAAGATCTCAGAAGTTGGAAAGACCTCCCATGTTAATGGACTGCAGAATTAACATAGGAAAAAATGACCATCTTACCAAAAACAATCTACAGATTCAAAGCAATCCCCATCAAAATTCCAACTCAATTCTTCATAGAGTTAGAAATGGCAACTTGCAAATTCATTTGGAATAACAAAAAAAAACCCAGGATAGCAAAAACTATCCTCAAAAATAAAAGAACTTCTGGAGGAATCACCATCCTTGACCTTAAGAAGTACTACAAAGCAATAGTGATAAAACCTGCATGATACTGGTACAGAGGCAGGTAGATCAATAGAATAGAACTGAAAACCCAGAAAAACAAAAAAACAAAAAAAAAACAAAAAACAAAAAAACCCCAAAACAACAACAACAACAAAAAAACAAAAAACAAAAAAAAACCACAACCCACACACTTATGGTCACCTGATCTTTGAAAAAGAAGCTAAAACCATCTAGTGGAAAAAAGATAGCATATTCAAAAAATGGTGTTGGTTCAAGTGGTGGTCAGCATGTAGAAGAATGCAAATTGATCCATTCTTAGCTCCTTTGAGCTTTGGATAAAGCTCAATTCCAAATGGATTAAGGTCCTCCACATAAAACACGATATATACTGAAACTAGTAGAAGAGAAACTGAGGAAGAGCCTTGAACATGTTGGCACAGGGAAAATTTCCTGAACAAAGCACCAATGGCTTATGCTCTAAGATCAAGAATCGACCTCATGAAATTGAAAAACTTCTGTAAGGCAAAGGACACTGTTAATAGGACAAAAGGGCAACCTGCAGATTGGGAAAATATCTATACTAACCATACATCTGACAGAGGGCCAATATCCAAAATAACTCAAGAAGTTAGATTCCAGAGAACCAAGTAACCCTATTAAAAATGGGGTATGGGCTGGAGAGATGGTTCAGTCATTAAATGCAAGGTTCACAACCAAAATAAAAACAAAGAATTTTCAACTGAAGAATAACAAATAGCTGAGAAGCACCTAAAGAACTTTTCAAAATCCTTAGTCATCAGGGAAATGCAAATCAAAATGACCTGAGATTCTCCTCAGAGCAATCAGAATGGCTAAGATCAAAAACTCAGATGACACCAGATGCTGGCGAGGATGTGGAGAAAGAGGAACACTCCTCCATTGTTGGTGTACCGCAAGCTGGTACACCTTTCTGGAAACCAGTCTGGAGGTTCCTCAGAAAATTGGACATTGCACTTCCTGAGGACCCAGCTATACCTCTCCTGGGCATATACCCAAAAGATGCTCCAACATACAACAAAGACACAAACTCCACTATGTTCATAGCACTCTTGTTTTTTTTTTTTTTTACATTTTATTTATTTTTTTTTATTAACTTGAGTATTTCTTATTTACATTTCAAATGTTGTTTCCTTTCCCGGTTTCCTGGCAAACATCCCCCTAATCCCCCTCCCCTTCTTTATGAGTGTTCCCCTCCCCACCCTCCCCCCATTGCCACCCTCCCCCCAACAATCACGTTCACTGGGGGTTCAGTCTTAGCAGGACCAAGGGCTTCCCCTTCCACTGGTGATCTTACTAGGATATTCATTGCTACCTATGAGGTCAGAGTCCAGGGTCAGTCCATGTATAGTCTTTAGGTAGTGGCTTAGTCCCTGGAAGCTCTGGTTGCTTGGCATTGTTGTACATATGGGGTCTCGAGCCCCTTCAAGCTCTTCCAGTTCTTTCTCTGATTCCTTCAACGGGGGTCCTGTTCTCAGTTCAGTGGTTTACTGCTGGCATTCGCCTCTGTATTTGCTGTATTCTGGCTGTGTCTCTCAGGAGACACCTACATCGGCTCCTGTCGGCCTGCACTTCTTTGCTTCATCCATCTTGTCTAATTGGGTGGCTGTATATGTATGGGCCACATGTTGGGCAGGCTCTGAATGGGTGTTCCTTCTGTCTCTGTTTTAATCTTTGCCTCTCTATTCCCTGCCAAGGATATTCTTGTTCCACCTTTTAAAGAAGGAGTGAAGCATTCACGTTTTGATCATCCGTCTTGAGTTTCATGTGTTCTATGCATCTAGGGTAATTCAAGCATTTGGGCTAATAGCCACAATGAGTTCATACCATGTGTGTTTTTCTGTGATTGGGTTACCTCACTCAGGATGATATTTACCAGTTCCAACCATTTGTCTATGAATTTCATAAAGTCATTGTTTTTGATAGCTGAGTAATATTCCATTGTGCAGATGTACCACATTTTCTGTATCCATTCCTCTGCTGAAGGGCATCTGGGTTCTTTCCAGCTTCTGGCTATTATAAATAAGGCTGCGATGAACATAGTGGAGCACGTGTCTTTTTTATATGTTGGGGCATCTTTTGGGTATATGCCCAAGAGAGGTATAGCTGGATCCTCAGGCAGTTCAATGTCCAATTTTCTGAGGAACCTCCAGACTGATTTCCAGAATGGTTGTACCAGTCTGCAACCCCACCAACAATGGAGGAGTGTTCCTCTTTCTCCACATCCTCTCCAGCATCTGCTGTCACCTGAGTTTTTGATCTTAACCATTCTCACTGGTGTGAGGTGAAATCTCAGGGTTGTTTTGATTTGCATTTCCCTTATGACTAAAGATGTTGAACATTTCTTTAGGTGTTTCTCAGCCATTCGGCATTCCTCAGCTGTGAATTCTTTGTTTAGTTCTGAACCCCATTTTTTAATAGGGTTATTTGTCTCCCTGCAGTCTAACTTCTTGAGTTCTTTGTATATTTTGGATATAAGGCCTCTATCTGTTGTAGGATTGGTAAAGATCTTTTCCCAATCTGTTGGTTGCCATTTTGTCCTAACCACAGTGTCCTTTGCCTTACAGAAGCTTTGCAGTTTTATGAGATCCCATTTGTCGATACTTGATCTTAGAGCATAAGCCATTGGTGTTTTGTTCAGGAAATTTTTTCCAGTGCCCATGTGTTCGAGATGCTGCCCTAGTTGTTCTTCTATTAGTTTGAGTGTATCTGGTTTGATGTGGAGGTCCTTGATCCACACAGACTTAAGCTTTGTACAGGCTATAAGCATGGATCGATTTGCATTCTTCTACACGTTGACCTCCAGTTAAACCAGCACCATTTGCTGAAAATGCTATCTTTTTTCCATTGAATGGTTTTGGCTCCGTTGTCAAAAATCAAGTGCCCATAGGTGTGTGGGTTCATTTCTGGGTCTTCAATCCTGTTCCATTGGTCTATCTGTCTGTCTCTGTACCAACACCATGCAGTTTTTATCACTATTGCCCTGTAATATTGCTTGAGTTCAGGGATAGTGATTCCCCCTGAAGTCCTTTTATTGTTGAGAATAGTTTTAGCTATCCTGGGTTTTTTGTTATTCCAGATGAATTTGCAAATTGTTCTGTCTAACTCTTTGAAGAATTGGATTGGTATTTTGATGGGGATTGCATTGAATCTGTAGATCGCTTTTGGTAAAATGGCCATTTTTACTATATTAATCCTGCCAATCCATGAGCATGGGAGATCTTTCCATCTTCTGAGGTCTTCTCCAATCTCTTTCTTCAGAGTCTTGAAGTTCTTATTGTACAGATCTTTTACTTGCTTGGTTAAAGTCACACCGAGGTACTTTATATTGTTTGGGTCTATTATGAAGGGTGTCGTTTCCCTAATTTCTTTCTCGGCTTGTTTCTCTTTTGTGTAGAGGAAGGCTACTGATTTATTTGAGTTAATTTTATACCCAGCCACTTTGCTGAAGTTGTTTATCAGCTTTAGTAGTTCTCTGGTGGAACTTTTGGGATCACTTAAATATACTATCATATCATCTGCAAATAGTGATATTTTGACTTCTTCTTTTCCAATCTGTATCCCCTTGATCTCCTTTTGTTGTCTGATTGCTCTGGCTAGAATTTCAAGAACTATATTGAACAAGTAGGGAGAGAGTGGACAGCCTTGTCTACTCCCGGATTTAAGTGGGATTGCTTCAAGTTTCTCTACATTTAGTTTAATGTTCGTGACTGGTTTGCTGTATATGGTTTTTACTATGTTTAGGTATGGGCCTTGAATTCCTATTCTTTACAGGACTTTTATCATGAAGGGGTGTTGAATTTTTTCAAATGCTTTCTCAGCATCTAATGAAATGATCATGTGGTTTTGTTCTTTCAGTTTATTTATATAATGGATCACGTTCATGGTTTTCCGTATATTAAACCATCCCTACATGCCTGGGATGAAGCCTACTTGATCATGGTGGATGATTGTTTTGATGTGCTCTTGGATTCAGTTTGCCAGAATTTATTGAGTATGTTTGTGTCGATATTCATAAGGGAAATGGGTCTGAAGTTCTCTTTCTCTCTTGGGTCTTTGTGTGGTTTAGGTATAAGAGTAATTGTGGCTTCATAGAAGGAATTCGGTAGTGCTCCATCTGTTTCAATTTTGTGCAATAGTTTGGATAGTATTGGTATGAGGTCTTCTATGAAGGTCTGATAGAATTCTGCACTAAACCCGTCTGGACCTGGGCTCTTTTTGGTTGGGAGACCTTTAATGACTGCTTCTATTTCCTTAGGAGTTATGGGGTTGTTTAACTGGTTTATCTGTTCCTGATTTAACTTTGGTACCTGGTATCTGTCTAGGAAATTGTCCATTTCCTGCAGATTTTCAAGTTTTGTTGAATATAGGCTTTTATAGTAAGATCTGACGATTTTTTGAATTTCCTCTGAATCTGTAGTTATGTCTCCCTTTTCATTTCTGATTTTGTTAATTTGGACACACTCTCTGTCCTCTCGTTAGTCTGGCTAAGGGTTTATCTATCTTGTTGATTTTCTCAAAGAACCAACTTTTGGTTCTGTTGGTTCTGTCTATGGTCCTTTTTGTTTCTACTTGGCTGATTTCAGCTCTGAGTTTGATTATTTCCTATCTTCTACTCCTCCTGGGTGTATTTGCTTCTTTTTGTTCTAGAGCTTTTAGGTGTGCTGTCAAGCTGCTGACTTATGCTCTCTCCTGTTTCTTTCTGCAGGCACTCAGAGCTATGAGTTTTCCTCTTAGCACAGCTTTCATTGTGTCCCATAAGTTTGGGTATGTTGTACCTTCATTTTCATTAAATTCTAAGAAGTCTTTAATTTCTTTCTTTATTTCTCCCTTGATCAGGTTATCGTTGAGTAGAGCATTGTTCAACTTCCACGTGTATGTGGGCGTTCTTCCCTTATTGAAGACCAGCTTTAGGCCGTGGTGGTCTGATAGTATGCATGGGATTATTTCTATATTTCTGTACCTGTTGAGGCCCGTTTTTTGACCAATTATATGGTCAATTTTGGAGAAAGTACCATGAGGAGCTGAGAAGAAGGTATATCCTTTTGCTTTAGGATAGAATGTTCTATAAATATCTGTTAAGTCCATTTGGTTCATGACTTCTCTCAGTCTGTCTACGTCTCTGTTTAATTTCTGTTTCCATGATCTGTTCATTGATGAGAGTGGGGTGTTGAAATCTCCTACTATTATTATGTGAGGTGTAATGTGTGTTTTGAGCTTTAGTAAGGTTTCTTTTATGCCTGTAGGTGCCCTTGTATTTGAGGCATAGATATTTAGGATTGAGAGTTCATCTTGGTGGATTTTTCCTTTGATGAATATGAAGTGTCCTTCCTTATCTTTTTTGATGACTTTTAGTTGAAAATTGATTTTATTTGATATTAGAATGGCTACTCCAGCTTGCTTCTTCCGACCATTTGCTTGGAAAGTTGTTTTCCAGCCTTTCACTCTGAGGTAGTGTCTGTCTTTGTCTCTGAGGTGTGTTTCCTGTAGGCAGCAGAATGCAGGGTCCTCATTGTGTATCCAGTTTGTTAATCTATGCCTTTTTATTGGGGAGTTGAGACCATTGATGTTGAGAGATATTAAGAAATAGTGATTATTGCTTCCTGTTATATTCATATTTGGATGTAAGGTTATGTTTGTGTGCTTTTCTTCTCTTTGTTTTTTTGTCAAGACGATTAGTTTCTTGCTTTTTCTAGGGTGTAGCTTGCCTCCTTATGTTGGGCTTTACCATTTATTATCCTTTGTAGTGCTGGATTTGTAGAAAGATATTGTGTAAATTTGGTTTTGTCATGGAATATCTTGGTTTCTCCATCTATGTTAATTGAGAGTTTTGCAGGATACAGTAACCTGGGCTGGCATTTGTGTTCTCTTAGGGTCTGTATGACATGTGTCCAGGATCTTCTGGCTTTCTTAGTCTTTGGCAAAAAGTCTGGTGTGATTCTGATAGGTCTGCCTTTATAAGTTACTTCACCTTTTTCCCTTACTGCTTTTAATATTCTTTCTTTATTTTGTGCATTTGGTGTTTTGACTATTATGTGACGGGAGGTGTTTCTTTTCTGGTCCAATCTATTTGGAGTTCTGTAGGCTTCTTGTATGCCTATGGGTATCTCTTTTTTTAGGTTAGGGAAGTTTTCTTCTACGATTTTGTTGAAGATATTTACTGGTCCTTTGAGCTGGGAGTCTTCACTCTCTTCTATACCTATTATCCTTAGGTTTGATCTTCTCATTGAGTCCTGGATTTCTTGTATGTTTTGGACCAGTAGCTTTTTCTGCTTTACATTATCTTTGACAGTTGAGTTGATGATGTCTATGGAATCTTCTGCTCCTGAGATTCTCTCTTCTATCTCTTGTATTCTGTTGGTGAAGCTTGTATCTACAGCTCCTTGTCTCTTCTTTTGGTTTTCTATATCCAGGGTTGTTTCCATGTGTTCTTTCTTGATTGCTTCTATTTCCATTTTTAATTCCTTCAATTGTTTGATTGTGTTTTCCTGGAATTCTTTCAGGGATTTTTGTGATTCCTCTCTGTAGGCTTCTACTTGTTTATTTATATTTTCCTGTGTTTCTCTAAGGGAGTTCTTCACGTTTTTCTTGAAGTCCTCCAGCATCATGATCAAATATGATTTTGAAACTAGATCTTGCTTTTCTGGTGTGTTTGGATATTCCGTGTTTGTTTTGGTGGGAGAATTGGGCTCCGATGATGCCATGTAGTCTTGGTTTCTGTTGCTTGGGTTCCTGCATTTGCCTCTTGCCATCAGATTATCTCTAGTGTTACTTTGTTCTGCTATTTCTGACAGTGGCTAGACTGTCCTATAAGCCTGTGTGTCAGGAGTGCTGTAGATGTGTTTTCCTGTTTTCTTTCAGTCAGTTATGGGGACAGAGTGTTCTGCTTTCAGGCGCGTAGTTTTTCCTATCTACAGGTCTTCAGCTGTTCCTGTGGGCCTGGGTCTTGAGTTCACCAGGCAGGTTGCTTGGAGCTGGAAGGTTTGTCGTACCTGTGGTCCCGAGGCTCAGGTTTGCTCGTAGGGTGTTGCTTATGAGTTCTTTGCGGAGGCAGCAACCAGGAAGATCTGTGCCGCCCCTTCCGGGAGCTTCTGTGCACCAGGGTTCCAGATGGCGTTTGGTGTTTTCCTCTGGAGTCAGAGATGTGGGCAGAGTGTAGTCTCCTCTGGTTTCCCAGGCCTGTCTGCCTCTCTGAAGGCCCAGCTCTCCCTCCCACGGGATTTGGGTGCAGAGAACTGTTTATCCAGTCGGTCCCTTCAGGTTCCCCCGGTGTCTCAGACGAAGCGGATTTCCTGCTCCTGAGCCCTTATCCAAGGGAACCCAGAGGCTGTATACAGTTTCCTCTTGGGCCAGGGATGTGGGCAGGAGTGGGCAGTGTTGGTGGTCTCCTCTGCTCTACAGTCTCAGGAGTGCCCATCTGTCTCAGCGGTGAGCTCTCTCTCCCATGGGGTTTGGGAGCAGTGAGCTGGAGGCAGGGAGTGCGAGATTGGGACTCCCGCCAAAAACTGGAAGTGTCCGCTCCCAGTGGAACCTTGCCTCTGTGTGTCCAGAGGTCACCAGTCAGGTCGCCTGCAGCAGAAAAGTTGGTCCTACCTGTGGTCCTGAGGCTCAAGTCTGCTTGTGGGGTGTTGCCTATGAGGTCTCCGTGGCGGCAGCAAGCAGGAAGATCTGCGCCGCCCCTTCCGGGAGCCTCCGTGCACCAGGGTTCTAGATGGCGTTTGGTGTTTTCCTCTGGAGTCAGAGATGTGGGCAGAGTATACTCTCCTCTGGTTTCCCAGGCATGTCTGCCTCTCTGAAGGTTTAGCTCTCCCTCCCACGGGATTTGGGTGCAGAGAACTGTTTATCCGGTCGGTCCCTTCCAGCACCCTTGTTTTTAATAGCCAGAAGCTGGAAAGAACGCAGATGCCCTTCAACAGAGGAATGGCTACAGAAAATGTGGTACATCTACACAATGGAGCACAACTCCGCTATTAAAAACAATGACTTCATGAAATTCTTAGGCAAATGGATGGAACTAGAAAATATCATCCTGAATGAAGTAACCCAGACACAGAAGAACACACATAGTATGTTATCACTGATAACTAGATATTAGCCCAAAAGCTCACGATAGCCACGATACAACTTACAGACCATATGAAGCTTAAGAAGAAGGAAGAGCAAAGTGTGGATAATCATGGGGGGTATAGAGAGGGAGAGACCTGAGAGGAAGAGAGGAGAGGGAAGGAAAAAAAAGTGGGGTAGGATCAGGTATGGGAAGAGACAGAGAGAAGTACAGAGGGTCAGGAAATGGAAGATAAATATGTAGCAGTAGGGGATGGGGACCTGGGGGAAGCCACTAGAAAGTCGCAGATGCCAGGGAAGCAAGAGGTTTGTTTCCAGGACCCAACAGGGATGACATTAGCCAAAATACCCAACAAAGGGGAGACAAAACTTGTAGAGACCACCTCTAGTAGATAGGCACAGCCCCCAGGTGAGGCATGGAGTCACCCACCCATCTCAAAAATTTTAAACAAGAATTGTTCTTATTTAAAGGAAATACAGGGACAAAAAAAGGAGCATAGAGTAAAGGAAAGGCCATTCAGAGACTGCCTGCCTCACCTAGGGATCCAGCCCATTTGCAGATACCAAACCCTGACACTATTGCTTATGCCAAGAAGCACTAGCTGACTGGAGCATGGTATAGCTGTCCCCTGAGAGGGTTTGCCAGTACCTGACCAATACAGATGTAGATACTCACAGCCAACCCTTGGACTGAGGCTAGGGACCCCAATGGCAGAGTTAGGGGAAGGACTGAAGGAGCTGAAAGGGATTGCAACTCAATAGGATGAACAACAATATCAAGTATCTGAACCACCCGGAGCTCCCAGGGACTAAACCACCAACCACAGTACACACAGAGGAACCCATGGCTCCAGCTATATATAAAGCAGAGGATGGGTCTTGTTGGGCATCGATGGGAAGGGAGGCCCTTGGTCTTGTAAAGGCTTGATGCCCCAGTGTAGGGGGATCCTAGAGTGGCGAGGCAGGAGTGGGTGAGTAGGTGGAGGAGCACCTTTATAGAGGCAATGGGAGGGTGAGGGGATGAGGGGTTTGTAGAGGGGAAACTGGGAAGGGAGACATTTGAAATGTAAATGAATAAAATAACCAGTAAAAATGTTGAAAAATGACAGCATATTATTAATGAAAAAGTACTCCTTGCAATAAAATAGTAAAAAATTATAAAACCTAGGTGTTTAGTAAGTTTTATTTATTTAAAACTTGTTCATTTTATTTTTGTGTGTATGTTGTATTTTTTTCTATTAATCTCTTTTTCTGTTTATTTTCATGTTGTCACCCTCCTCATCTGTCATGTTTAAAGCCTCAGGTTCCTGTCTTCTCTGTCTGTCTGTCTGTCTGTCTGTCCCCCCCCCCCGCCTCCCCCTCCAAAAGCTTTATTCTGTTTCTCTGCTACTAGGAACTGAGCAGTAATTGCACACGGACATGAAGCTGGTGTTAGGCACGAGTTACATTCCTTTGGGCACGAGCCCAGGGGTGGTGTGGATGGTGTAGATCGGTCACATGGCAGTCTTATTTTTAGCTCTCTGAGAACTCTTCCTAATTATTTCCACAGTAGCTGCACCGATTTATACCCCTTCCAAAAATAAATCCAGTTTCCGCTTTCCCTGCATCCTTGCCAGTATTTGTCACTGGTTTTCCCGATGATAGCCACTTTGACTAGGACGAAATGAAATCTCAAAATGGTTTTAATTTCCATTTGATAAGTTAATGGTTTTGAACATATGCAATATGTTCAATAATTATTGACTATTTGTTCTTGTTTTGAAAATTCTGTTGAGTCACTTAGCTAATTTTTTTTTAAACTGGGTTGCTTTCAGGCATAGTTCTTTTACTTCTTTATAAACTGTAGCTATTAATCCTCTCAAAGATGGTGTGTGGAAAGTTTCTCCCATCTCCAGGCTCTCCTTTCATTTGCCTTTCCTTGTGCTGTGCTGCACAGAAGCTTCCTATTTTCATGAGGTCCCATTTGGACAACACTGCTCTAAATACTTGGCACACAAGGTGGCTTGGGAATAGGCTTAGGTGTTGAACTTCTGGGTTCAACTGTACAGGGTCAGTTTTGCTAGCTACGGGCAAACAGTGTTCTAAAACGCTTTTAATCCGTCTGTGTACACCTCGCAGTACACTGTTCAGTGCGTTCAGATTCTTACCTGAGCTTGGGTCTTAATTCTCTCCGTTTAGTCCTCTCAGCAGTATGTTCTGACATTTTTGTGAGGTTTGTGAGGTTTGTATTTGCTTCTTCTTGATAACTAGGGGTGAATATCCTATGTTTGTTGGCAATTTATGGCCTGATATTTTTTAAACTTTTCTATAATTGGGTGAAAGTTTGAGATCTTAAGTAGATTTAAATTTCAGTTAAATCTGACAAATGCTTATCAAGGCCCAATGATTCTGTGACCCAATTAAGTTCCCTCATTTCTCTTTTGTAGACAAACCCTCCTTGATAATTAACACTAACATAAATTAGTTGTGTATTATAGAGCTTCATAAAGTAAAGTAGTGTATGAATATTTGGATTTAATTTGGTATAACTATTTACCTGTGATAATTACTAGTTCCAAGTCTATGGCGCTACAAGACATGTGAAATCAAGCAAGTAAGCACAGCTGGGCATGGTGGTGCACATTTTTAATCCCATCACTTCAAGGCTAGCCTGGTCTATACAGTGTAGGACACAGGACTACATAGAAAGACTCTCTTTTGTATTATACTCAAATTATAGATACAATGCTTTTAAAATATGTAACAATATTAAAAACAAGCAAAATTCATCTATAAAGAACAGTAATGCACTAAGGGTAAAAATCCAATTTTTAACACATCACTCTTTAAACTCTTTTTCTTTTCTTCCACTCTCTTCTGGCCTGCAGGTTCTGATAATCTTACTTCTGCTATAGCTCTCAGCAGCTGCCCATTTTGTCCATACCTACTGTTCCCACGTTCAGTTTAAACTCTCATATTTTTTTGCTTGATGGAGGAGCCTGGGTCAACACTGCAGACGGAGGGGAAAGGACTGAGTAAAAGCAGACCAGTTTAATGTATACAACTATGAAAAAAAAAAACCAAAAACCTCAAAGCCTTTTATGATATGCCAACACGGCTGTGACCTCCTGAAGATCTTAAGCCACTGACTCTAATGGACATTTAGCAGAACAAGAATCAGCAATTTCTGAAAATATAAAGCCCAATCAAAGCCATTCTTTTAACTAATATAACTGAAAGTAGAAATTTTATCATTTTAAGAAAATAAAGCAAAAAAAAAGTCAAGTGCAAAATTAAAAACAAAACAATTTCTTCAGGAGTCAAGGTGATGTTCACTTCTGAATTAGATCTGCAATGAGCAATCTCTGGACACAGCCAGCTAGATACTTAGTTTAGCATACTTCTCACTTCTCTTCCATATCCACCACCAACTCTGTGTGTTTCCTCTGCTCTCTTCTCTCCTACAGTTTGTAAGCTCTGTACAGGCAACGAACTCATCTATCTCTCAGTTCTAGTTCTAGTGGAGGAGGGCAATGGCAAGTACTTGTTGGATAAGTGGTTCAACTAAAGATTGTCTTAGACGACAAAACCATCTTATGAAACATGATAGATAAAATCAGTACTGAGGCCTGTCAGCATCAGGATGGCCATCCCCCTCCCCCAATGGATTTAGCTCCTTAACAAAGCCAAGATGACCAGCTCTTTCCCTCTCTGACCACCAACAGCAGACTCAAGCCTACAGCATCTGAGATCATTTTATTGGTGCAGTTTTGGTTTCCTGAGACAAGGTCTGATAATACATGAGGACTGAGCTGGCCTGGAGTCTGCAGTGTAGTCTATGCTGGCTTTGAACCCACCTGTCTCTGCCTGGAATCAAAGGCTTGAGGCACCACACCTGGCTTGAGAATACGCCTTTACCTCATGGGGACTAAAACAGGAAAAGGTAACTCAGTGATGAGTTAATTCAAATATTGAAATGTGCCATTAAGTATATAAATGAAAAATTAACCCTCACACAATAATCCACATGGATGTTACAGCAGTAGATGGCCTTCCTCTGTCTCTCCCCACATTCTGTCACATTAATTTCCTGTGTCTATCATTTTGCACTTGGTCTCTTCACACTTTGGCATCTTACTGCTCTAGAAACAAGACGCTCTCACAAATACTGCTTAATACCTGCTCCTGCCCTCTGCATGCACAGAAGGTAATTGCACAAACACTGCCTGCCACCATTCTCTTCTCTATCAGAACTGCTGCCTGCTCAGCCTGTAACGCTCACATGCCGTCCTTCAGTCCTCTAAGACCCTTATGAAATGTTACTTCTTCCAGGGAGACTTTCTGATCCCTTCAAGGAAAGTCAAAATCCTCTATATATTTCATTCTATTTTTGCGGTCATAATTTTGAATTTTACTTAAAGATATTTGTGTCTCTGTGTAGATAAGAAGCTTAAATACTCCAGTATCTGTCAACCAAGAGTCAAGCACAGGAGGTATAAAACGGATTTTGTGAGTAAAGATTACTCCTCAGTTGAAAACATTGTGTTCTAGAAGGTAAGTGTGTCTTCTCCCTTTAACTCCTTTGCAAAAATTCTGCATTTAGAATGGAAAGTTGGAAAATACTTGCATAAAGAGCTTTTTAAAAAGAGTTTTATAATTATGATTTGATTAAGAAAAATATCTCTAAGGATGAAATGCACAGTTCTTCTTTCTGCCTCTGACGTAACATCACTCTGCCTTCCCCTATTCTCTCCCACCATGGGCTGACAACTGACTAATAGGATTAGTAGCTTCATTCTAATAACCCAGCTTAGTTAAAGGCCAGAAAAAATGACAGCCTCAATCTGAATTACATGGCCTGGGAATCCATCCAATTACTAAGTAGAGTAACTGTTATTAGCTCTCCCAATCAAAGGAGAGGCAGCTGTTCATCTCTGGTGACCTGCCTTTGTACTTGACTTCTCTACACACAGTGATTATGTTCTTTGTGATCATGGAAGAAGGCCTTCCTAGCTTTTTAGGGAGAGAGGTGGCAGATGGGTAAACTGTTTGCATGTTCATTAGGAGAATAGGCTAGGCATTTGTTCTGAGCATCTGTGGCACCTTAAGACCCATTTAGAAATAGTTCTGAGAAGTGCAAAAATTTGGAACTCAGCCCAATTTACAGACACAGAGATCCTGAAAAGGAAACTTTTTCTGACTGTTCTTCTCTGCAGGGAAAGCTTTGCACACTTCTACATCCTACTTCACTACTCCTTTTGCTGTCAATATGAGCTGATATTCTCTCCCATTTTTTTTCCCTTAAAAACTTTTAACCAGTTTAGCTGGCTTCCCCACATTCTTATAATCTGAGTAAGCGCCTATGCTCAGATTTCTAGCTGTAGGCAGGAACACCAAAAGGACTAAGATTCTAGGGGCAAGGAAATCACTAGACTGAAATTCTAAACTTGTGGGAATGTGGTGCCAACAAGATTGAAACTCTGAAGTGCAGTTTGAAAGCTTAGGTAACACAGTGAGACCAAAGGCTAGAGAAGCTTTGTCAAGACCAGGGAACCCCTACTTTGTGATGCTAATTAGAATGTGGTTCCTTTAGAAAGCTTCCTTGTTGGGTGCTGGATTGGGTCATTTCTACCCCTTTTGGATTCAGGGTGAAGGGAGCAGGGTGAGATGGAGGGATGTGATGGAGGAGGATAACAAGGCTTGATCATGCTTTCTCTTCTTTTGAAAGCTGTTGGGTGAAAGATGAGTAAAAACCAGTATGGGGTTCATTGCAGCCATCCACCATGGAAAGTCATTTTATCTTATTCTCAAGTTCTCCAAAGGGAACAGGCACTAGGCTGGGCCTAGCATTCATTGTCTAGTGAGGGACACATTTAAGAAATAAATGCATTACAACATGATACATGAGGAATGAAAGGATATACACAGAGTGGCCTGGACAAAGAGGAAATGAGTACTTTGGTGAGTTCTTTAGGACTAAACTGGTGTAAATATGGACAATTTTCTAAGTTATACTCAATAGCTTAAAAAGTTCTAGGTATGGTGGCACATGCTGTAACCTAGCAAAGGGAGGTGGAGACAAGAGTTTCAGGAGCTTAGGTCCAGCCTGGATGACATACTGAGTTTAACTCGAAACCAGCCTAGGTTATCTGAGATACACACGCATACGCACACAAACAAAGCCCACAAAGAACTGAAGCCAAGCATCTATAGAAGGTCTTTCCACAACTTCTTTTATGCTCCCACCATTCACACTTCAGAGTGATTTACAGGATGCTAAAAGATGTCTTATCCTAACAGTTTCTCTCTTACTTCAACTATCTCAACCATCTCTAAATGGTTTAATAGGAAGCAAATGTAATTTTGGGCCACATGACCAAGGTAAAATTTGTGTTGGGCAGGGAAATCATATTGACAAGAGCTTAAATTCTTCTGGGCCAGACTGCCAGGACTGCCCTTTGAAACCATGGAGAAGAGTATTCTATAGCACCCCAATTTCTCTCCAACACTTTTATCTCTACTGATCTTTCTATTTATTTAATTAAATTATAAATTAGAACATACTTCTTATTTATTTAATTCTCACAGCTGGGATTATGTTTAAATTGGATCTAGCAAAAAGTAGTTGATCAATAAATATTTATTGAATCGAATTAATTAAAGCACAGTTTAATTTCTGGCACTCTGACAGCAGAAATTCTCGAGAAGAGAGAAGCCCATCAAATCACAATGAGGAAACTGAGGCTTAGAAACATCCATGTGCATGGAAAAGCCAAGTCCAGAGTGTTAGCATCTTTCTAGGCTCCACTCAACAGTTACCTAGCAAAAGTCAAGTAGAAGCCTGGCTTGCTATAAAAGGACTGTTTGGCTCTCCTTTCTTTCTGATTCCTTTCTCTCCTTGTGGCATTCTCTCTGCCCTTACCTCCCCCACCCCTTGTCTGTCTCTGGGAGTGTCCCAGGCCTTCTTTGTCTCTTCTCTTCTCTTCCCTCCTCTTCTTCTTCTTCCTCCTCCTCCTTCTCCTCTTTCTCCTCCTTCTCCCCCCTCTCTCTGTCCTTCTCTGTCCCCTCTCTTTTTCTGCCTCTATTCCCTTCTCAACCCCTTTTCTCATGCCCCCAAATAAACTTCATTTTATACTAGCCTGGTACCTCAGAGGAGGGGGGTGGTATGCCTCAGCATAACCTGCTAAGGCACTCCGTCCCACTGCATCATGCAATCACATTAGAAAACATATCGCAGAGTACATGTGAGTAAACTACAACAGGTGGAGTCCCAGGTAAGGCAGATCTTGTTCTTGGGCCTATCTGAGGAAGATATTCTAGGGAGGAAAGGCCAGACATAGAAGGCTAACTATCTTGTAGAGCTTGGACAACCTTAATTTGTAGTCTGTCTTGTTTATTTTTATTCCTGGATATCACCAAGGAAAGAGAATAATTTTCAGGAGTAAAAATATAGAGTAAAAACAGGTATCCAAATTTTACTTTTCTCAAAGTAGCACTCCCTCTGGATGGCTGCTATGAAGAAGATGTTGACAGTTTACATGACAGCCCTGTGGTGGCTCCTCAGGATAGTCTCTGAAGGCAGTGATGAATATCCCAGTTATACATCCATGAAAACTAGCTGGGAGAAATCAATTAACTGCTCACAATTTTACACACAAAAGGCAGGAATATCTAGGTTTATGTGACTTCTGAGTATGTGATAGATTTATAATAAGAACACTGTAGGAAAATCAAGTGTATGTTTGACTTTCTGCACATTTATTACTAAGTATTCCAAATCTATAAAGCCTTAGTTTTAGTACCATTAAAGCCTTAGGAAACATTTTGCAATAACTCACCTTCACAGAAAAGCTACAAGGATAAGAGGGAGTTTCTACAGCCTCCGTCTAGCTTCACTGTGTAAGCTGCTTATGTACAATGGTACCTTCATCAAAACTGAGAAAAAACATGGGTACTGAGATTATAGTACATGGGTACTATAATCAACTCTTCACCAGGGCCTTTGGATTTTCCTAGTTTTTCTACTGATGACTTTTTTCTTTCCCAGGATAGAATCTGGAGGACCAGATTGTATCTACATAATCTTTTGGTGATTAGGTAATTTTTGAGGGTTCCTGAACTCTCTTATATTAATATCTTTTTGCATTTAAAAATGCTTGAAATAATCCAGACGCACAGAATAAAAGAATGTTAGTTGTGTGTTAGACCATCACAAGTAAGTAAAAAAGGAAATGAAAGAACTAACCAGATTTGAAGGAACTGAAACATGAGTAAGGTTTTTCAACTGATGGTATAGTTCTTGAGACTATCAGGAAATGGGAGCAAAATGTGCACACAGCAGGAAAGAAACAAACCTTTGCTGAGAAGGAATGTAGTACCAGAACGAGAAGAGACCCAGATGGGTCAAGATGGGCTCTATGTAATTCCATTTTCAACTGTTCTGCAACAGTTCTGTAAAACAAGCTGTTTCCACTCTTTCCTGGAGGCCAGTGAATCTGAGCACATTTTTGTGGGTTCTAATACTTCAGCAAGATACTGCCTGATGCTATTTATGCATGAGTTTCTTTACTTTTCTTTGGGTGGGGGAGCAGCTGTGTCAAGAGCCCTGTGATGGGACAGAAGGAAATGAAGCACAGTAGATTAGAAATGATTCTGCTAGCAAGCACAGGGCCTGTTTAATTTAGTCTAGAGGAAAGGAAAGGAAGTAGCTAGTGATAAGCAAAGTCAGAATTTTTTTTTTTTAAACAGGGATGATTATCTGAAACCTGCTTTCTGGTTTAGGCCTCTTCTTTTGCATTAAAAATGGTATATGGGAGAAACTGAGAAGGAAAAACCACCCCAAAAATGTTACTTAGGAGATTGATACAAAAGTGGCAGAATGAGGTTTGGAGGACTCCAGGTACCCAGCAGAGCCTGTACTTTGCACATGGAGGAAGCGTGGATAAATACTGAGCCTGTTCCCATTAAAATGTTCCAGACAATGATATGCTCCTGTGTGAAGAATAGTAAGATGGGTCTTTCTAAGATATGTGTTCTTTCTTCTTGATTTTGCTAAGAGAGCATGAGCAAATGCTTGTGGAAAAGTCAGCACTACCCCACTGAATTCTTTCTTCAGAGCTGAGGTTTGCCGCTATTTGTGTTGAGTGAGGATAAAGCTTTACTAAGGGGAATGAGATGTCTAAACATCTGCTCATTTAAGGCAAATAAACTCCATAGGTGTCATCAAGTCTGGAGAAGAAAGAACCATGATAGATCATTCTTTGTAATAGGCAAAAATAAAATCGCTTTCCCACTGTAAGCTCATTTGAAAGATAAATTTGATGGCCAAATTATACTTTAAAAGTCTTCCCAATCTGAGTTGGAAATAATTTTATTTTAATTCAGATGTGAGTTCATATATCCACAACACAAATAAATAAAGCTATTGCATGATGCAGAAATGTAAAGATGCCAAAGAGCAACAGTGCCTCTATCTGTCCTGCGGCACACAATGCCGCTCTAGCAAGGACGGAGAGGTGGGGATCTGAGGATGCTGCGGAGATAATGCGCTGCATGGGAGATGAGAGAATGAGACACAGGAACATTTAGATGGGGCAACTCTGCGACTGGAGACTGCAAATTAAGTCTTTCTACTTGGGCTGGAGCAGGGACCAATTACATCCTCTGGACTGAGATCACCTTGTGGTAAGAAGTGGGTCCTGTTCAGTGTTTGGAGGTGTAAGGATAAGAGATAATAATACAGTTTATGGGATAAATCTGCCACAGTCTCGAGTCTCATAAAACATCAAACTGGTTACTTCTCTTTACTTTTCATTGTTCTGACTCATATAATAAGCTAATTTCCATGTGAAGTGATCACTAAAGGATTAAGCAAATTAATCTGCATAAATGTTTTCAGCATCTTCTTTTTCAAAAAGTTAAGTTTTAATTTTTCATACAACCAATCTTTCCACACCTATCCACACAACCACCCACCCTATCTGTCCATCCGTCCATCCATCCATTCAGAAAAGGTCGTCAACTTAGAACTCCTGATCAACCTGCCTCCCAAATTCCTTGACTATAAGTTTGTGCCACTCTAACTAGAAAATGATCATGGCAACCAACAGATTGGGAAAAGATCTTTACCAATCCTACAACAGATAGAGGCCTTATATCCAAAATATACAAAGAACTCAAGAAGTTAGACCGCAGGGAAACAAATAACCCTATTAAAAAATGGGGTTCAGAGCTAAACAAAGAATTCACAGCTGAGGAATGCCGAATGGCTGAGAAACACCTAAAGAAATGTTCAACATCTTTAGTCATAAGGGAAATGCAAATCAAAACAACCCTGAGATTTCACCTCACACCAGTGAGAATGGCTAAGATCAAAAACTCAGGTGACAGCAGATGCTGGAGAGGATGTGGAGAAAGAGGAACACTCCTCCATTGTTGGTGGGATTGCAGACTGGTAAAACCACTCTGGAAATCAGTCTGGAGGTTCCTCAGAAAATTGGACATTGAACTGCCTGAGGATCCAGCTATACCTCTCTTGGGCATATACCCAAAAGATGCCTCAACATATAAAAGAGACACGTGCTCCACTATGTTCATCGCAGCCTTATTTATAATAGCCAGAAAATGGAAAGAACCGAGATGCCCTTCAACAGAGGAATGGATACAGAAAATGTGGTACATCTACACAATGGAATATTACTCAGCTATCAAAAACGAGTCTATGAAATTCGTAGGCAAATGGTTGGAACTGGAAAATATCATCCTGAGTGAGCTAACCCAATCACAGAAAGACATACATGGTATGCACTCATTGATAAGTGGCTATTAGCCCAAATGCTTGAATTACCCTAGATCCCTAGAACAAACGAAACTCAAGACGGATGATCAAAATGTGAATGCTTCACTCCTTCTTTAAATGAGGAAAAAGAATACCCTTGGCTGGGAAGGGAGAGGCAAAGATTAAAACAGAGACTGAAGGAACACCCATTCAGAGCTGCCCCACAGGTGGCCCATACATATACAGCCACCCAATTGGACAAGATGGATGAAGCAAAGAAGTGCAGACCGACAGGAGCCGGATGTAGATCGCTCCTGAGAGACACAGCCAGAATACAGCAAATACAGAGGCGAATGCCAGCAGCAAACCACTGAGCTGAGAATAGGTCCCCCGTTGAAGGAATCAGAGAAAGAACTGGAAGAGCTTGAAGGGGCTCGAGACCCCAAAAGTACAACAATGTCAAGCAACCAGAGCTTCCAGGGACTAAGCCACTACCTAAAGACTATATATGGACTGACCCTGGACTCTGACCCCATAGGTAGCAATGAATATCCTAGTAAGAGCACCAGTGGAAGGGGAAGCCCTGGGTCCTGCTAAGACTGAACCCCCAGTGAACTAGACTATGGGGGGAGGGCGGCAATGGGGGGAGGGTTGGGAGGGGAACACCCATAAGGAAGGGGAGGGGGGAGGGGGATTTTGCCCGGAAACCGGGAAAGGGAATAACACTTGAAATGTATATAAGAAATACTCAAGTTAATAAAAAAAAAAAAAAAAAAAGAAAATGATCATGGACTGTCAATGTTCCTGAAAGACATATTATGAGATCTTGTGACATTTTAAAACTGTATGAAAGTGTGGGTCTCTAATAAACACCTCTACTTCATCTAAGATTCCACCTATTTCACCCACTTAAGTCTCTGCTTCAGGATTACATCCTAGAAGGGGCCTTGCCTTCTCTGACATCTACATTATGTTCAGTCTTCCTAAGTACCCAGGAGCAACTCTACTTCTTCATAACAGCAGTCCATTGATGAATTTCATCTGTCATAGAAAGCAAAGTATGACTTACAGAAGTAAGTCTGATTTCACTCATGTCCTCATATAAATTCATTTAAATAATCTATTTGAGATACTTAGGTTTGTATAGAAAATTTCAATCTAACAGTTTGGCTTTTGAAATCTATTGCCTTAGTCTTAAAAACAAACAAACGAATAACCAAACATAAAATAAGCAAGCAAGCAAGATGCTATAGCCTGTGTACCATGAGGCAATGTTAAACTATCTGCTATCTGATGACCATATTTCACTACTCAACAGAGCAGAGACATGTAGGCAGAAATATATTTAACAAAAATGTACATTCTGAGGACATGGTCATTTCTGGGGCATCTGGTAGCTTTCAAAGCTTAAATATTTCTGAATGATAGCTAAGGCTTAGAAAAAAAGCACACGGTCATGCAGAACCCATGCTCCTGCCCTTCCTGAAGTGTTCCAGTGACTCCAGCAGGTGAGTAGAGCTGCTAGAGCTAGGGCTGCCCTATTTAGCTCCTCTCTGCCTGGTGTGCACTAAAACCAATGGAAGAGGAGAAGTGAGATTTGAAGGGGAGGAAAGAAGACCCAGAGGACGCACTTCTTATGGGAAAGGCACATTTTCATCCGGTTTACATCCTATGCTGGTCGCCATGTCCTCCAACATTGATTGTTATCACTGTGCTCTGTCATTTGAATTCACAAGAAAGGATTCCTGTAGTATCTCAACGTAGGTCCTAGTGTTCTCTGTGGATGTTTGTAGACAGGGATTGGGAACTTTTTTTTCTTTCAACAGGGCAGCCCTAGCTCTAGCAGCCCTCTATCACCTACATCAACACACGCCAGCCACCAAAACTGAATTGTGACAGCTAGTAAACGACAAGTGCAGCATTGCTGCCCTAAGTACAGACCTCAGAAGCCAATATCCTACTGAAAAGGAATTACAAGACAATTAAAGAGGGCCTCTGCAAGTATTTTTAATATGACTTGGCATAAAAGAGGCATCAGGGTTCTCTGTCTCCTGTGATTATCCTCTGAATCATGTGACAGATATACCTCCTTTAGTGCTTATGCACCAACTTGGAAACTATGAGATTATTTTAATGCCAATTTACCCTGAATTTTATATTATTTGAAGGATGAGATTATGATTCTGTACCCTAAGTTTATTTATAAAATATGCTTTGTTCTTATTTTAAAATCAATGTTTGATAGATTTGCTTTCCTTCCTTCCTGTACCCAAACTTGATTAAACTGGTTGCCCATAGAGCTTTTAGTCAGCCAATATTACCTTCAATTGATTATTCTGGAATTAAGAGTCTGTATTGTAGTTTTTGTAAACTTGACACAAACCACAGTCGTTTGGTAAGAGGAAACTTTAATAAATTGGCTTATGGGCAAGTCTGGGGGGCATTTTCTAAATTAAGGACTGATGTGGAAGGCTCAACCAACTGTGGGTGGTAACCATCTGTGAGCACCAGGGTATATAAGAATGCAAACTAAGGAAGCCACCAAGAGAGTCAGTCTTTCTCTCAATCTCTCTCTCTCTCTCTCTCTCTCTCTCTCTCTCTCTCTCTCTCTCTCACACACACACACACACACACACACACTCATGCACACATGTGCATGCGATAAAAGCAATGAAGAAACTAGGACTGAAAGGGGAATCTCATTACAGCACGGTTACGTGACAGCTAAAGGCCAACCATAGTATTCTGAAAGGAAAGGAACTCAGAGCGCACCCAATGCACAGAAATATCAACAACATCTGATTGACCTTCCAATATTCAAACAGCTCTGAAATCTCAAAGCAATGAAGACAAAATAAAGAAATCAAAAGGATGTAAGTGAGAAGAGAAGATGTCAAACTATCGCTATCTGCATCTATGATTCTGTGCATAAGAAACTGTAAAAACTCTACTAGGAACTCTTTGAATTGATACTCTTTGTAATAAAAGAAATAAAAACATTTCATTCACAATAATTTAAAAATATCCAGGAATAGATTTAAGCTAGGAAAGGAAAGACTTCTATAATGAAAATTCCATCAAAATTCCAATGACTTTCTTTGCAGAAATAGATATAATCCAACCCTAAAATTCATGTGGAAGCTGGAAGCACAAGAGACCCAGGAGGCGCCTAAGCAGTGCGAGGGAAGAACAACGGTGAGGTGCTGTGATAACGTATTACAAGTTCTACCACAGAGCAAACGTGACAAAAACAATACCCTGAGACCTGTCACAACAGAGACCTGTCACTCAATGGACTACAACAAAGGAGGCAGAAATAAGCCCACACACTTCAACTACCTGATTTTTAAATGGATTCAAAAACATCTACTGGAGAAATTACACCTTTCTCAATAAATGATGCTGAAAATGTTACTCACTCTCAAATGGAAAAAACCCTTTATATAAACTAAAGCCGGCTTTGAAGTATGTCTTAACTACGTAGCCACAGCTGGCCTCGAACTCACAGTAATTTGCCTGCCCCTGCCTCTCAGATGCTAGAATCAAAAGCATCTGCCACTACACCCCATATTAAGTTCTATTTTTGTTAGACGGTTTTTGTCACCGTTGTGACATCTCCTTTGAAAATGTCCTTATTACATTTATTTATCTGTGGAGATGGGTAGTGCACACCATAGTTTTGTGTATACAGAAGTCAGAGAACAACTTCAGGAATCAGTTTGCCCTTCTTACACCACCTTGGTTCCAGGGATGGAAACCAGGTCCTCATGCTTGGTGGAAAAACCCTTACTGAGTCATCCTACTGACCCTGTAACATCTTTATTTGGATACAATTTCAAAATTGTACAATTCACTCATTTAAGATTTTTTAAACTTTTACTTATTTTTCTTCTTTTCTAATACACAGGATTGAACCCAGGGCCTTGTGCACACTAGGCGAAAGTCTATTCTGAGCTCTCTCTAGCCCCTGTTCATTCACCTAAAGTGTACAGTACACCAGATACAGTCATGTACATCCACGTTTCTAAGCCAGGCAGAGAAGTTCACTTGAGGAATGAAAAGCCAACTTTCTAGAAACAGACAGACAGACAGACAGACAAAGAAAAATTAGTCTATTCACAGAGTTCTGCAACACATCCAGGAACTCCACATCCCTTAGCCATTATGCCCAGGAGCAGCATTCCTACCCCTTTCTCAGAACTCAACCCTTCTACTTAGATTTTAGATCCTCCTTCCAAACAACACAAAACAGGACTCACTGAAATAAGCTTTGGTTTTCTTTAAACCTCTATAAATTCAAAACATATTAACTCATGAAGCAGGTTTTTAAAAATGAATGTAGCATGTTATTACCGAAATATACATACTAACCCCAATATACAAAACTCTAATATGCAAAACTAAAATTAGAAAAAATATTTTATAAAAAATACTTATTATATTATAAAAGGATTCAGAGGCCCTGGGTTCGGTCCCCAGCTCCGGAAAAAAAAAAAGGATTCAGATACATCCCAACCTACACTCCTGATTAATAGGTCAGAAATACATATTTATATAAAATGAGGAAAAGTCAGACTCAGAAGTGCATATGTGGCTGTAGGACCGTGAGCTGACTGACATGCTGTTCTTGATCAGAGCAACAGTGAGCACATCTGCCCTACTGTGGTTCCAGAAACACTAAGTTACCAGCTTTAAAGTCTATGGCTAGTTATCATTTATGGGAGTCTGATAGGCTTAACCAGCAAACAAACTTTTTAAAGTTGTGCATTTCTGAAAATGTCACACTATAACCAACCCCAAGGACCAAATTCCAAAGGCAACTAAAGCACGCGTGCAACTAATTCAGTTCCACTGCTGGGCGTGAGCCTCATGCCAGCCCCTGAGCTGGCATAGTATCAGGAAGGCAGTTGGACAAATGTCCTAATTTTATGAGGTTGAAACAGGAGTACAATCAGAAGGTTCTAAGAGTTCAGGAATCACTACTTCCAATTTCAAAAAAGAACCACTTGCTTGCCTTACAAACGCTATTGTAGGATTTTGTTATGTGTGCTGGAGGGGATGGTGTAGCTCCACATCTGTGCTTTAGTTCAAAAAGAGTAAAAGCACAATCAGCCATCAAAACTCCTTCCTTTTGTTCATGTGACCTAGGTGAAGCTACTTAACCTCCGCTACTGTGGTTTACTTGACACCACCCCACCAATACAGGCAGAGAGTCCTTTACACGCCCCATCGCTATGGATGGATACAGAGGAAGCAGCCATAATAAAGTCCTCCTGTATCACATGCCACCTCACTAGTGACTTTGAAGGACGGAGTAAAGAACTCAGCTAACTCTTTATTTCCCACTTTTGTCATAAAGGCCCATTTCCATTCCAAAGTGCACACCCTCCTATTTGACTGCAGATGAGATACTTCATCTTTCTTCTCTGTTATTTTACAAAAAAAGAGTAGTTTTAAAACAGTCAATTGACAGTTAAATAATATATAAACTCGCAATTTTTAAAATCACCATTTTTACATATCTATGTATCTTTGTGAATTAATTTTCCTAGTGAAAGAATACCTTTGAATTGCTTTTAGTTTTTCAGTGTCTAAAGTTTATTTCTGCTTTCATTTAACATAAAACTCTAGATGATATTAGGCATTTTGAACCTTCTGCTCTTTTTAACAATTTGTATTGCTCACAAGAACTTCGCCCTGACAAAGGACACTGTGGTTAGGACAAAACGGCAATCAACAGATTGGGAAAAGATCTTTACCAATCCTACAACAGATAGAGGCCTTATATCCAAAATATACAAAGAACTCAAGAAGTTAGACCGCAGGGAGACAAATAACCCTATTAAAAAATGGGGTTCAGAGCTAAACGAAGAATTCATAGCTGAGGAATGCCGAATGGCTGAGAAACACCTAAAGAAATGTTCAACATCTTTAGTCATAAGGGAAATGCAAATCAAAACAACCCTGAGATTTCACCTCACACCAGTGAGAATGGCTAAGATCAAAAACTCAGGTGACAGCAGATGCTGGAGAGGATGTGGAGAAAGAGGAACACTCCTCCATTGTTGGTGGGGTTGCAGACTGGTACAACCATTCTGGAAATCAGTCTGGAGGTTCCTCAGAAAATTGGACATTGAACTGCCTGAGGATCCAGCTATACCTCTCTTGGGCATATACCCAAAAGATGCCCCAACATATAAAAAAGACACGTGCTCCACTATGTTCATCGCAGCCTTATTTATAATAGCCAGAAGCTGGAAAGAACCCAGATACCCTTCAACAGAGGAATGGATACAGAAAATGTGGTACATCTACACAATGGAATATTACTCAGCTATCAAAAACAATGACTTATGAAATTCGTAGGCAAAGGGTTGGAACTGGTAAATATCATCCTGAGTGAGGTAACCCAATCACAGAAAAACACACATGGTATGCACTCATTGATAAGTGGCTATTAGCCCAAATGCTTGAATTACCCTAGATGCCTAGAACAAATGAAACTCAAGACGGATGATCAAAATGTGAATGCTTCACTCCTTCTTTAAAAGGGGAACAAGAATACCCTTGGCAGGGAATACAGAGGCAAAGATTAAAACAGACTGAAGGAACACCCATTCAGAGCCTGCCCAACATGTGGCCCATACATATACAGCCACCCAATTAGACAAGATGGATGAAGCAGGCAGACAGGAGCCGGATGTAGATCGCTCCTGAGAGACACAGTCAGAATACAGCAAACACAGAGGCGAATGCCAGCAGCAAACCACTGAACTGAGAATAGGACCCCCGTTGAAGGAATCAGAGAAAGAACTGGAAGAACTTGAAGGGGCTCAAGACCCAATATGAACAACAATGCCAAGCAACCAGAGCTTCCAGGGACTAAGCCACTACCTAAAGACTATACATGGACTGACCCTGGACTCTGACCTCATAGGTAGCAATGAATATCCTAGTAAGAGCACCAGTGGAAGGGGAAGCCCTGGGTCCTGCTAAGACTGAACCCCCAGTGAACTAGACTGTTGGGGGGAGGGCGACAATGGGGGGAGGATGGGGAGGGGAACACCCATAAGGAAGGGGAGGGGGAGGGGGGGATGTTTGCCCGGAAACCGGGAAAGGGAATAACACTCGAAATGTATATAAGAAATACTCAAGTTAATTAAAAAAAAAAAAAACTTCGCCCTGAATCTCTAGTATAACTTAATTTCTACTTTGCTAGTTTTTAATCTTCACATAATGCTTTTCTTCAGTTCTAGAATATACTCAGGTATTACAAGCCAAATATGCTGGTTCAGCTGTTCCCTGCATTCTTCCGGCGAAACTCAATGTCTCTAGAGCCCCATCCTTCTCTTGCAGCGCTGTTTCATACTCTTTTGTTAAGGTTTGGATATTCTCCTCGGCCCTATGCCTATATTCTTTAATTCACTACTTTCAGACTACATTGCATTCACTTGAGTTTCAATACCATGAATTTTATTTATAGATTTTAGTTTTCAAAGTATCTACAATTTTATTTTTCCCATTCTGCATACTTTTCTTCATTTTTGTAGGTATTAATTTTGTTTTTTACTTTCAGCGATTGTTGGAACATGGTCCATGAATGAAGCTGTGTGAGGTAATTTCTCAGACTTTGGTGAGAAAATGCCAGGTAAACAAGATAAACGTTTTGTAATCTCTGCTCCTCAATAGCATGGGCTGTTTTTAGAATGAGCGTTCATGCCACTCCCAGGTACAGCGGTTAGGGGTGAAATGACTTCAGATTATTTTGTTACTTGTTTACATATCTCTAAGGAAAACATGTTTTGTTGTGTTTTGCCATGTGTGGCTAGTCCTTGTGATTGTACACTTCAGTCAGGTGACTCTTCTTAACCCTCAGAGTATGAAGTGTCTGGTGCTGTGAATAAAGCTGGCTATTGAATGAGACATTAGTCTGCCTCATTTTATGCCCCATTCTCCCAGGTTCACACTACCTAGAAGAGTGGTAAATGATAATTAACCACATTTCCAAGATAGAAAGAAAGCATGGTAAAATAAAACATATAATGCATGTATAGTATTTCCTTCTATCACGTAACATTTTGAGGAATTTCAAAAGACCCACAAAATGTGTTATTTGTTCATACCATCACACTGCTTATATATTCTCCATTAAATGCTATTTCTAAATCAGCATATTTTCAACATACATGGTACATGTCATAAAAACATTTTCATATAAGTATATAACAAACGAACTCTGCCCCATCCTAAACACTGTACATTTCTTCTGAATCTCTCATACCGTCCTCCTTTTACACCCATTCTTTCCTCTAGATACTTTTACTTCTCTTTTCATCTCATGTACACACAGTTTTACATGTCTACAGTAAGTTTAGGATATGAATATGATAATTCTATTTCTGAGTCTAAATTAATTTTCTAACTATAATAATTTCTGGTCGAATCAATTTTTTCATAGTATCCCTATTTCATTCTTCTTTCTGTCCGAAATAAATTTTCATTGTGCCTATTACCACATTTTCTATATCCATTCTTCTGCTGACAGACACCTATGCTAATTCTTAGCTGCTATAAACCATACTGTGATAAATAGAAATGTACAATTTTTATTATTTTATTTTGTTGCTTTATGAATGATCTAATTCATCTTTGTCCTCCATTCCTGAAATTCTGGCTTCCACTTGGTTCTGTCTACTCAGAGACTTTCCTCTATGTTCTTTATTTGACTTAGTGAGCTTTTTCATCCCTACAATTTTAGTCTCATTTATTTTTCAATGTTTTTATCTCTTTTTGTTTTATGCTTTTCTTTTTACAGTCAGTCAAATTTAGTTTGAACTCAAGGTAATTTTATCATTGAAACAGTTCAAGAATAAAGAGAAGGTATCTGTGTAGCATTTACACCATTGTAAAGATGTGACAAGTCATCAAATGAACAAATCAATCTCTTGCACTTAGTTTCAATAAATAAAGTACCATTGATATGAACATCGGTGAAATACTGGCTGTTTTAACATCTACTTTTTCTCAAAAGAGATCCTCTAACTGAAATTAAAGTATCCAACTGAAAGACAGCATAAGAAACTGCTCTGTTCATCTCTAAGCATGGCCTAAACAGCCAAGTCCAGGCTATGCACAGGTGTCAACACTGAATATAAAACGTTAGCAAAGTTAAATTTTAGGCCTCATTTTATAAGTAAGTGTTTCTATTTCTTTACTGAAACCTTCTATAATGTAGATTTCCTTTATTCCCGCTGCTAGGTAAAAAAAGTTCTCTTTGAAGCTATTTAGGAGTTTATGTCTTTTATATTTGTTGAACATTTTACACTCCTTTGCATTCTTTGTCTAGGATGTCATCTACTTCACTCCCATTGCAATCTGTTATTAAGAAATTGCTATTTTTCAGAGGGATCATGCAGCCATAATTTTATTTTGTTCTTGTATTTCTGCATCATAACGTACACATCTGAGTTAATTTTGTTATTTGAAAATTTTTTTAAACAAGCTTTGTTTCATTTCAGTGTTTAAGAAGGGGACCAAGTTGTAGTAGGGTAGAAGTGTTATCTGCCCCTCCAGTGGACTTGAGGTGCAGTTCAGAACAAAATACAACTTTGAAAAGGTTAGGGGGCAAAAAGAACAAAGTACGGTAAGTACAGTAAGACATTAGTTACAAAAGAAAGAAAGAAAGAAAGAAATGCAAAGGCAAATTGGCAAAATAAGGATCAGTAATCGCTAAGTGTGAAACATGTCCAGGAGGACAGAGGAGATGAAAAGGGAAGCTGTGGTATTGTTAGGAACCACAGAGTTCAAAGACCATTACAGCTATGGAAAGTACAGTGAAGAAATACACGAGAAGGGATGGAGAAGAGGGGAATGAGGTAGAGATGGCAGGGAAGGTCTAGGGGCTCTACCAGACAGGGACAGTACACAGCACGAAACAGAGCAGATGTGGAAACAAGTACAACAATCCAAAAATGGAACTGGCCAATCTCACAACTCATGCATGGCCATGAGGAAGATTGCTTTTTGTGCTAAAAATATAAAGTTAAATAAAAGCAGAATAGACAAACATATGCATCACTCAGTAGCTTTACCTTACTAAGGTGGATTTTTTAATGTCTTTCTTCTCTGTGATAATTCAGGGAGTAAACTGTGCTGATCGAAAAGATGGTTTGTACCTTCTGTTCAGTGGTGCAAAACCGCATTTGCAGTATGCAATGTCCCAGTGGAGTTCAAACAAGCTGCCTTTTAGATTGAGTTTCTGCTCAGTCCCCAGTAGGTGTCAGTCCTTCCTTGGCTTTTGCTTAGCTTTTACCATAAATTGTTTGTTTTGGGAAATCCCCATCAGTGTTTTCCCCAGTGTGCTGGACAGGATTCCTCCAGTCTGAGGCTCTGAGATACCCATGGACACACTGTCACTGCCTGTTCTGCTGGGAATGACTGTGTCACTAGAGACCTAGTTGCTGTCTACTCCGTTGTCCCATGCAGCTTTATTTAGATCAGGCAGATCATGTGTTCAAAAGCATGGTTCCAGTACAACTGTGCTAGGAATTGCAGGGTACGTCTCCTCAGTTCCTGAACTGTCACCCAGGAGACGACTGGACCTCCGAGTCATCAATAGACTTGTCAATCATTCCTCAGCATCTGTCTCCATCTCTGTGTTGGGTCATGTCTTTGGCCATTTTGTCTTTAGGCAGTGGTCACCTTTCTTGTTTTTAAACAGATGCTTTCACTAACCAGAGCATACTAAACATGCTTCTTCTTGTTTTACCTACAAACCAAAATTTGCCTGCATAGTAGTTGATTTGGGATTATTTTCTCGGCTCATTAGAAGTTCTAAGTCATCTGGGGTATACTTTTTCATGTCTTAAGGATACTGGACCCAAATCATTAGAACAAAAGAAATACTGACAAAGGCATGTGGCTCAGAGGCCACATTTGTGTGAGTCAGTCCTTTCCTTCTACCTTGTGGGTCCTAGGGACTGAACTAAGCTTGTCAACTTTAATGGGAATCACTGTTATCAACTAAGTCATCTCGCTAGCCTTTGTTTTTTCTTTAAAAAATTTAATTAAAATATAATTACATCATTTCTGCCTCCTCCTTGCCCCTCATTTGACAACCCCCAAATTAATGTTATCCTCTTTTTTAAAAAGTGTTGCTACATAAACATATAAACAAACAAACATACAAACATGTGAATACAGCCTGCAGAGGCTGTTCAGTGTTACTGCTCATATGTTTCTAGGACTTACCATTTATTACTGCATAACCTAATCAGAGGGCTAATCCCTGGGGAAGACTAATTCTCCCCTTCTCAGAGGCTTTACTTGTTCTTGTAACTCATCTGGTGAGATTTTCTCCATCCACACTGGGTTTACAACCTGTTTTGGAATTGGCAGCCAGGTTGAGGTTTCATGGTGGCAGCTTTCCCGTCATACTAAGAAAGGCCGATCTTACAGCAGACTTCCTAGTCTTCTAGCCTGGACGTTCCTTCAGCTCCCATTTCCACGATGTTCCCTAAGCTTTGGGTGCAGGAGGTAATGCTGAAGACATATAATTTGGGGCCGGGTACCTCACTGTCATTAAGTATATTTTCATTTTTTGAGACAAGGTTTCACTTGTCTAAGCTAGCCCTAAATTCACGACCTTCCTACCTCAGGTTCCTGAGTACTGGGACACCAGCATTCACGGTTGAAGCATTCTTTTCTGGTGATCTTTCACAACAAGCACATCCATGCTCCAGATATTATAAATCACTAAGGTACCCTCATTTCTTTGGCTTTGCAAGGCTGTTTTGAAACACTCTTTAAAATCGTTCTATTACTTTGTATATCTGAGAAACCTTGGCCTTACTGTAAGTTAAATGTTTTCTCTGATGTCAATGACTAGACAATAACTCTCATAGAACCTTGCATTTAATTTTATTGACTCAAAAATATTTACTAAGCAGGGACAAACATTTCTATTTTTTACAAATTTTATTCTACTTGCTGTAGATGGTTGTTTTAAAAAGTTACTTTAAATGGAATGTGAGAAACCCTCGTAAGATCACATTTGAGTCAAGACCTGCAGATCAAGAGAGAACTCATCCAGCTATTGAATGAAGAGCTGTCTAGAAGTGAGAAGTAAAGAACCTGATGACAAAGGGTGCTAACATGTTAGTAGGGTGCATATCCCAAAGGTACAGCGGGCAGGAAGATAAGCGCTAAGTGATGAATGAGGTCAGAGATACAGGTGGACTTGCTCATGTTTCCCAGGTCACTGTAGTATTTCAGCTTTTACCTAAACTAGGTGAAGAGCCATTGACGGGTACTGAGTGAGGAAGGTATGTGACCTGGTTTGGGAACTATTCATGATGGAGAGTAGCTAGGACAGAAACAAAGCCGTTATTATTGGACAGCTTATAATACTGTAGTTTTCACTTGCTGAAAGTCAGATTAAAGTGTTTTATGGAAGGACACACAAGCATTCACAGTTGTCGGGGAAAAATGACCCCTTTACTAATGTATCTTGAATGTGGTTTTTAGGTTGCTAATCAGGCCACAATATAATAAAGATTATTGTGCTTTTTGTGGAGATAAGCAAACCTCCTACAGTAAAAAGTGCAGCACATGAACTGTAAGCCTTTACTGACTGTGTGTATACACACACTCTCTGTCCCAGTGACTCGGTGCTTGTCTGACTCCCCTGAACTGCAACTAATTCTTGGCTCTTAGGCATTTTATTTACTTTTCAGACACTGCATGTTTTTGAAAAAAAAAGGGGGAGGGTCAAAACAAGAGAAAACAATTAAAGCATCAGATGCTAGCTTCATTGCCAGGGAGGATTGATGTCAAAAGTACAGGTGGTGGATGTATTCAGCTCCTGTCATACTTAAGAGTATCTGATTCTGTCCGTGGTCTTCCAAACAAAGAATTTTATGAATCTTTAGAACCTACACTTGGCTTCTGAGTTTGTACCACAAGAACTTGAGAGTATATTTTCATGGTTGTATCTCTGGAAGTCATCATTAGTATATGTTAATTATGGACACATTGAGCATCCCATGTCTAAAATGCCTAAATGACAGAAAAATTTCAAAATTCAGATTTTTCAGATTTTGAATAATTCAGAATAATTATGTATTCATTATGAATTATCATAGAGATAGGAAACAAGTACAAACATGAAATTAATTTAAATTTCACATTACTTCATACACATAAACTGAAAGTGGTTCTAGTAACAGTTTTTAACAGAAACAACTCACAAGGAGGAAAGGCTTATGTTGGAGCACAGTTACAGTTGTCTGCTAGAACACTATGGGCCTGTGGAGAGACAGACCACCATGATGGGGAACAGACAGTTGAGCAAAGCTGCTCACCTAATTATAGTCTGGAAGCAAAGACAGACAGACAGACAGACAGACAGGCAGACAGATAGACAGAGTTTTGCCATTCTCACCTAACTGTGAGAGTCCCAGATCAGTAAGCTGAAGAGTTCACAAAATGACTACTTTATAGCGGCTGAAGGGGTTTCCAGTCCCAGGTCACATGCCTAGGTAAGCACTGAGACAAGCAGCTCAGGCTCAGCTACCAGCACTGCTCTCTCACCACACAGAAGGCTGTATCATCATTGGAGGGTGGGGGGGGGGCTGCTGATTAATCTGCTGAAACATTTCCCCATCGCTCACTTCCTTCTTTCCTTCAGCATATGGTTCAGACTTCAGAGTGTCAGGCTCTTGATGGTTTTTCATTTATCAATTTCTTCATCAGTCATCCATTCTCTTCTAGCAAGTACTCTAGGGCCTATAGTGCTCACTCCTCACCTCTAGGACATTGAAGATGGAATCAATCGCAAAATTCCTGAAGGAAATGCATCTTGAATACAAAATTGAAAAGACCAGGCAGGGGTATGTAATGGAGAGGAGGTCTCTAAAAGAACCACCTCTACCAAGAAATGAAGAATGATGGAAGGTACAGACAGAGTATGTGATGAGGTCCTTAGGATACAGAAAAGGAAAGATCGAGAAAGGGCCTGTGAATGGTGCAGTATCAAACAGGAGAATTAGGTTCTAAATTAAGCATTTCAATATTTGACCCTATTATAGGCAGAACACTGGTTTTGTTTTTAACCAGTGATACAAGTGTAAATAAAGTAGTTTTTACCTTTTAAGAACTTAAACTTTAGTAGGGAAAACAAACATGATAATCAGCAACTGCTAACATGCAGAAATGATTCACAATGCAGCTATGGTCAAACTGGGCAGGTTAAGGCAAATGGAGGGTCTGGGAAAGCCGCTCTTTGGCAGAGATTACTGAGGTGATTTTGAAGGGTAAGTAGGGGTTGGTGCAGAGGACTGGGTATTTTGGAAAAGGAAATGATGTAGATATTCAGGGAGGAAAAATACCAGTAAAATTGGTCATTTTTACACATGTACATTTTACAGATATATGAAAATATTAAAGGTCTTCACACATTTCCCCTGTTAACAACAGAAATGGACAGATAACTTCTGACAAGCTATAGTACTGGGCATGACCCTGAGTTCACACAGTGAGGAGCCTTTCTCCAGTTCTTCTTTCTATCTACCGCCAGAAGCTTTTCCTTATGAACTTGGAGATGACAGGAAAGACTGAGTACAAAGGACTGCACATGTGAGCCCCGCGCTGCACTCTGGAGAGTAAGCTACACTTCTGCTGCAGCAGTGGCTTCTTCCCATCTTTTAGGAATCACCACTGTAAAATATAGTTTTGAAAGACTAATTCAGAGCAATCTATATAAAAACTGCATGTTATTCATCTTATCATGCTGGAATTGGTCACTGTAGTGAGCAGGCTTGACAGTTTGTAGATTAAAATATAAACAGTGGGTTTGACTCAGTTATGTTGAGGCCAACTGTTTCTGACAGTCTCTGCAACATGATAAACACCGTCTGTCTACAGTTCCCCAGTATTTGAAAGTTACGACAAACATTTTGCCGAAATGTAAACAGCCGACATCATGACGAGTGAAGCAGCACACTGCAAATTTATCTAAAATCAAGAAAGCAAAGATCTTGTTTGACACTAGATAAACCATTAGTGCTCTCCAGGGGAGCAGCTCTGGGAGGTCATAAGTGTTGTCATTAGTCTTCAAAAATACGTACTAAAGACATCGCCTTCACTTGGTTCAAGAGAGAATAAGTCAATTGAAAAATAAAAAGACTAGAAGCCAGTATAAAAACAGAAAATATTTCTTTAGATGGCAATTTTAAACTTAAGACTTTAAATATTTATTCACTTTAATTTCTGCATTTTTAATAATTTTAAGTCAAAGAGCACTGAGTAGTATTTGTGTCTTATTTTCCATAATATTTAATTATCCTTTCTTCTACTTCAGCTTTATGGGATAGAATAGTTACTACTAATCCTTTTACAACTTTCATGAAAAGTTCTGTAATTCCAATGAAACAAACAATTGTTGAAGACCGTAAGTTATCTTAAACATCTGATACTGTCCTACAATTCAAAGTCCATTATCTTTTAAGTACTATTATAAGGTTAAAGCAAATCATACATAACATGGTAAAATTCTGAGGGTAACATATTGCCAACTGCATTTTTCTATTACTCTAAAATGTTTATTACCTCTATACTACATCTTTATATTTAGAGATTATAAGAATTTTTATGTGAAAGATAAATATATTTGTATTTTGACTTCTAAGCATGTAAAATAATGGTCTATAGAGGGACGGATGTCACGTGACAACACGATAACAAATTTATTGAAAGTTAGATGTTCATACCAAATACTTATCTTTAGAAAGGACATTATAAAATCAAAGACAAAAAAAAATGAAGTTCTCTTAATAAGTACAAACAAGTTCAGACTGTTTCTTTTAGAGTATCAATAGCATATCACATGTTCTAGTTTCCTTTATCTGCCACAGATGGGGCAGGGGAAATAATGCAGTCAGTGCAACCCCAAGGACCTGACTGGATATCCAGCAGGAGCTACATGCACGTGGAGTGGAGCATGTCTAGTTCCAGTGCTGGGTCGGTGTAGGGGGGGTCCAGGAGCTACTGGCCAGCCAGTGTAGCTGAATCAAAGAGCTCAGGGAGTGACAGTAACTGAAGAAGAGACCTACTATCAACTTCTGGCCTGAGGTACACATGAACATATGTATCCATTTGTACACACACACACACACACACACACACACACACACACACACACACTACAATACAAACAAACACAACTGCCAAAGATTCATGAACGTGTCTAATGCTACAGAACAGGAATGTGATAGCACGCTCTGTCACTAGTTCTAACTTTTTTTTTTAAGCTGGAACTTACTATGCGCCCCCAGATTGTCATTGAGCTTTAAACGGGTGTCCTGCTTCAGACAAGGTAGCCAGGTAGAGGTGTGTGTTGTCACGGCTGACTGAATCTGACATCTTGCTCAAATATACATGATGGTTTTCATCTACATCTGTTCTCAACTTTTCTTCTCTTTCTTCCGTTCTTGCCCTTTGTACTCGCCAAGATACTCAGATGATTGTTTTTGTACCTAAGGTCTTGATTATACCAGAAGACTCTCAGATAAGCAAAGTACTTTATTGTGCCAATTTATTCACTTAAGACTGTATTTTTCCATTTTCTTCCAAATCAGTCCTGACAGTAAACACAGAAATTGTACCTTAGATGGCTTTAGCTTAAATCCCCAAATGCACAGGACAAAAAAGGTATCGTAATACATACTATATGAAATTCTACATTTTGATCTATTTCTCATTCTTGCCTCAAAGAATAACACATCTGATCTTTTTTAAAAAAAACTTATGGATATATAAAATCTATTATCTTATTAACTAATGCCACCCATTCATTCACTCAATCTTCTACAAATTGTTTATAGAGCCTCTGTGACATGTCATGCACCAGAATACCTTGTAATGACACAGAGACCAAAGGACTCTCAAGGACTCAAAAACAGGGGAGGAACACAAACCAGTCATGGCAATTTTTATGTGGGGATGATTTTCCTAGTTAGACATCAGCATTATTGGTGGAGACTTTTATTTATTTGGTTTGTGTGATCTAACGCTTCTTTTTCAATTTTTAGCCTAAATTTTCAAATACAGCCAGGCATAGTGGTCTATGGCTGTGATCTCAGGTCTTAGAATGCTGTGGATTCAAGGACAGCTCAGGACACAAGGTGGAATCTCATCACACACAAAGGTTAAAACTAAACAATAAAAAGGATAGAGTTACCCAGTCCCATACTTACAATTTAAAAGGCCCAGAGTCATTCTGAAGGAGAGTACTGTGGTAATAAACTAGGAGTAAGCACTACAGTGAATAGACAGGGCTTTTTCTGTTTTTCTTTTTGCTGTTGTTACCTTTCACTGACCCACAGAAACATGTTCTACCAAGGATCTCAAGTGGCCACACTTGGTTGAGACTCAGGTAAGTGATTTGCATTATTCTTCCAGCCCTCCATTTCAAAGTTCTTTAGACTTATTTCCAATTTTGCTGTAGGCTGTCTGCAAGAACAACTCCTCCAATCTCAGCTCCATTTCCTAGAGTTGGCCTTTTGGTGCAAATTCAGGGTCACCTTAACTTGTTCCCCATTCTCTTACAGCCTTTTCATCTACTCATCTCCATTCCTTTGTGATAAACATGCTAAACTACTAGGGACCCCACAGCTACCATATTTGGGTAGATTCCACAGGGAATAGCAACCAAAAAACAGAACCCCCACCCACCCAACGAAGACCTACACCAAGAAACACATCACATACCGTAAGTCCAGGCGATTAGTTCCCAGTACAAAGCACAAAACATGAACAGTCAACACAATAGGGCTCCTCTAGAAGCCAGCAATTCTAGTACAATAGGGTCTGAGAAAAGCAATTTAGTTGAAGCAACAGACAAGAACTTGAAAAGAGAAATTGTGAACATGTTCAAGGACCTTAAAGAAGATATGACAAAATTCCTTAATGAACTCTCAAAAACACAGTTGAATGAAAAATAATTCAAGACATAAAATTACAACTTAAAAAGAAATAGAATCATTAAAGGAAACCTAAACTAAAATAAAAGTAGAAATCAAAATCTTGGGATATAAAAACAAAACAAAACAAAACCAAAACAAACAAACAAACAAACAAACAAAAAAACTCACAGGAAGCCTTCCAAGCAGATTAGAAGATATGGAAGAGAGAATTTCAAGTCTTATAGACAAGTTAGAATGTTAAATCTACAAAAATCCAGGTACAAAACACACAAAATCTGGGATACTATAAAAAGATCAAACCTATGAATAATGGGTATAGAAGAAGGAGAAAAACCCAGGTCAGGGTTGAGGATTTAGTTCAGTGGTAGAGCGCTTGCCTAGCAAGCGTAAGGCCCTGGGTTCGGTCCCCAGCTCCGAAAAACAAAACAAAACAAAACAACCCAAGTCAATGGCACAGAAAATATTTTTAGCAACAATAACAACAAAAAATCATACAAAGAAATGTCTACAATCTAAAGAAAGAGATGCCTGTCAAGGCGTAAGAGGGAGTGTACAGAATTCAAAATATATAGGACCAGAAATTCCCACAACACATAATAATCAAACAACTAAATGTGCAGAACAAAGAAAGAATATTACAATCTATAAAGGAAAAAAATCAAGTCACCTATAAAGGCAGGGCCATTAGAATAATACCTGACTTTTCAATAGAGACACTAAAACACAGAAGGGTCTTAATGGATTTTATGCAAGTTCCGTGAAACCACAGGTGCCAGGCCATAGTACTATAGACAGCAAAACTATCAATTATAATTGATGGAGAATGAAAACATTCTGTAAACAAACAAACTCCAAACTTAAGCAATTTCTACCCACCAATACAACCTCAGTCTGAGAGGCTAACTACACTTAACTACACCTAGGAGGACAAAGAAATAAAAAAAAATCCAAAAACAGCAAATAAAGGGGGGGGACTCATACCTCTACAACAAATTATCAATAATTAATAAAAATTGCTCAATAATAATTCACTATTAATAATATCAATTCTAAATAAAGAGACAAATACAGAATAAATTAGAAAATAAGATCCACCTTTGTCATCCAAGAAACACACCACACCATCAAGCATAGATATCATCCCAAAGGGTCAAGAGATGTAAAAGATATTCTAAGCAATGGACCTAAAAATCAAGTAGGTGTAGCTATTTTAGTATCTGATAAAATAAGCTTCAAGCCAAAACTAATCAGAAGAGATAGAGAGGATAATATACTCATTAGTTGAAAAATCTACAAAAATTATATTGCAATTCTATATATATAGGTACCAAACACAAGGGCACCCAAGTTCATAAAAGAAATACTATTACAGCTAAAATCATACGGTGATAATGGGTGACTTCAATACCCTTCTTTTATGAATAGATAGGTCGTCCAGACAAAAACCAAAGAGAGAAATGTTGTAGTTAAATAGTATCATAAATCAAACAGACCTACCAGACATCTACAGAACATTCTACCCAAATATTAAAGAATATACTTTTCCACATCAACTCATATAACTTTCTCCAAAGAGGACCGCATACTAGGGCACAAGGCAAGTCTCAACAGATATAAGAAAACTGAAGTAACAGCCTGCATATTATTTGACCACGATGGATTAAGGCTGGATACCAACACCAACAGAAACAGCAAAAAAGTCATGGAAACTGAACAACGCCCCACTGAAAACTGGGTTAGGAAAGGAACCAAGAAGGAAAGTAAGACCTTTTAGAATTGAATAAAATTAAAACACAACATACCCAAACCTATGAGAAACAGGAAGGCAGTTCTAAGAGGGAATTCAGAGCACTAAATTCCATATAAAAATGGAGAGATCTCATATTAATGATACACCCTAAAGTTCTAAAAAAAATGCAAGAATAAATAATACTCAAAAAGAGTAGATGGGGAAAAAATAAACTCAGGGATAAAATCAGTGAAACATAAAAACAAAACAACAAAACAAAGAAAAGGAATCCATGAAACGAAACTCAGATTTAGTGCTTGCTTTATGAAAAAAGAAAAAAACAAAACAAAACAAAACAAAAAACCTAGAAAGCAGAGGCTGGAGAGACAGCTTAGCCATTGACTACCCTCCCATTACCAGATAAGGTAATCCTCTGCTAATATATGCAACTGGAACCATAGGTTGCTCCAAGTGTACTCTTTGGTTGGTGGTTTAGTCCCTGGGAGCACTGGGAAGGAGGCGGTCTGGCTGGTTGAGAATGTTGTTCTCCCTATGGGGTTGAAAACTCCCTCAGTTCCTTCAGTCCTTTCTCTAACTCCTCCATTGGAGACCCCATGCCCAGTCCAATGGTTGGTTACAAGCATCTGCTTCTATATCTGTCAGGCTCTGGCAGAGCCCTTTCCAGCAGACAGCTGTATCAGGCTCCTGTCAGCATGTACTTCTTGGCATCCCCACTACTGACTGGGTTTGGTGACAGTATGTGGGATGGATCCCCAGGTGGGGCGGTCTCTGGGTGGCCTTCCCTTCAGTCTCTGCTCCAACTTTGTCTCCGTACTTCCTCCCGTGAGGATTTTGTTCCTCCTCCTAAGAAGGACTGAAGCATCCACAATTTGAGTTTTTTAATTTGTTACTTTAACATGGCACCTAATGGATGTCATTATGACATTGTTATACATATATGCTGTTATATTTTCTTTTTCTCTCCCCAGTTCCTGGTCGCCATTTCCTCCTTTGCTTTGTCATAGGTACTCCATTCTTCTTTTTTCTTGCTCCCTTTTCTTTCCCTTAAGATCTCATCCTTCCTTTTCACAGTCCCCTTTCTGTTTTCAGAGTCTATACCACACACACACACACACACACACACACACACACACATACACACACACAAATATATATTATTGTATGTACACATCTATATGAATTTAAATCAACTGTCTAAATAAGAGGAAATGTACATTGTTTGTATTGTTGAGTCTAATATTCTCCAGTTACATTCATTTTCCCAGAATATTTATGATTTAAATTTTCCTTATTGCTGAATTAAATTCAGTTGTGCATGTGTATCACATTTTTCTTTATCCATCTGTTTGTGGCTAAGCTGGTTCCGTTTTCTAGCTGTTAGAAATATTGTAGTAATAATTGTGGGTGTGCAAGTATTTCTGTGGTGTTTCGATATAGAACCCTTCAGATATATACTCAGGGATGAGATTACTAGGTCATGTAATAGTTCTGTCTTTAATTATATGAAGAGCCTCCACACTGACTCTCATGGCTTCAGAGGGTGGCATTCAAATCAGCAGTATATGAGGATTCCTTTTTTTCTACATTCTTACCAGCACTGTTTTGATTAATTTCATTAGTATTTATTAAACTGAATGCTGTGCCAGTATGTGCGTGTGAGTGCAGGTACTGGCAGATTTCTGGAGCTAAAGTTACAGTTGTGATTCTCCTGGTGTTTTAGTTGGGAACCAAAATTGGGTTCTCTGACAGAGGGTATATGCTCTTTTCTCTAGTCCTCAGCATTTTTTTTTGATAACTATTCTAACAAGGGTAAGATAGGGTCTAAGAGCAGTTGAAATTGGCATTTAACCTGATGGCTAAGGATGGGGAACCCCTTATCAAGTACTTTTTCGCTATTTTTGTGATTTTCTTTTGGAAACTCTTTTATTAATTGGATTTTTGGTGTTTAAGTTTTATTATCCTTTATATTATAAATAGTAATGTTCTGTTTGTTGTATAATCATAAAGAGCCCCCATTCTGTAGTCTCACTCATTGCTGTTGCTTTCACTTGATTTGTAGGAGTGTCTTAATTTCATCAGCCCATTTGTGAGTTCTGGGGATTCTGCATTACAGATTCCTTTGCAGAAGTCTTTGCCTCTGCTTGACACAAAGAGGATTGTTACCTGAGTTTCTTCCAGAGATTTCAAACTTCTGAATTATTTTTCTGCAATATGAGGGATATGGATCACATTGTATTTTTCTGTATGTGGATATTCAGTTTTCCCACTTGTGCATTCATTTTTTAAACACCCCCCCCCATTTATTATGTGCTTTTAACTTATTTGCTGAAAGTTAGGTCTCCAGTTGTCTAAGTTTCTTTCTGCATCTTTTTTCTATTACATTGTTGTTCAAGTTTGATTTTATGCCAGTACCATGCAATTCTTACTGTTCTGATTCAATAGTATAATTACAGATCAGAAATTTAATGAAATTTTGAAATAAGGACAAAAAGCCAAATTATTCTCTAGGAATGTTTATAAATAGTACCTTTCTTAGCCAATATAATTACTATCAGCAGTTGCTTGGGTGAGCTTGAAAGCCAAACAAGAATGTCATGATAAATGGTAGACAAATTCCTCAAACATTTTAACTTAAAACATTTGTGCATATATTTATTCACCTTGTTTTGATGGAAAAACAAGAATATTTTTGTGTTGAACACATTGGGACAAGGGGAAATTTCCTGAACAGAACACCAATGGTATATGCTCTAAATCAAGAATGGACAAATGGGACCTCATAAAACTGAAAAGCTTCTGTAAGTCAAAGGACACTGTCAATAGGACAAAACAGCAACCAACAGATTGGGAAAAGATCACTACCAACCCTACATCCGATAGAGGGCTAATATCCAAAATATACACAGAACTCAAGAAGTTAGACTCCAGAGAGTCAAATCACCCTATTAACAATGGGGTACAGAGCTAAACAAAGAATTCTCAACAGAGGAATAGCAAATGGCTGAGAAGCACCTAAAGAAAAATGCTCAACATCCTTAGTCATCAGGGAAATGCAAATCAAAAAACTCTGAGATTCCACCTCACACAAGTCAGAATGACTAAGATAAAAAACTCAGATGACAACAGATGCTGGTGAGGATGTGGAGAAAGAGGAACACTCCTCCACTGTTGGTGGGATTGCAAGCTAATACAACCACTCTGGAAATCAGTCTGGAGGTTCCTCAGAAATTTGGACATTACACTACCTGAGGGCCAAGCTATACCTCTCCTGGGCATATACCCAAAAGATGCTCCAATATACAACAAAGACACATGCTCCACTATGTTCATAGCAGCCTTATTTTTAATAGCCCGAAGCTGGAAAGAACCCAGATCTCCTTCAACAGAAAATGTGGTACATTTACACAATGGAGTACTACTCAGCTATTAAAACTCAGTTATTTCATGAAACAGCTGATATCATGAAATTCATAGGAAAGTTGATGGAACTAGAAAATATCATCCTGAGTGAGGTAATCCAATCACAAAAGAACACACATGGCATGCACTTACGGATAAGTGGGTATTAGCCCAAAAGCTTGAATTACCCAAGATACAATCCACAGACCACATGAAGCTCAAAATGTTGGAAGACTAAGGAGTGGATACTTCAGTCCTTCTGAGAAGGCAGAATGACATATTCACAGGAGGAAATACAGAGATAAAGTGTGGAGTAGAGAATGAGGGAAAGGTCATCCAGAGATGGCCCCACCCAGGGATCCATTCCATATACTGTCACCAAACAGACAATATTGTAGATGCCAAAAAGTGCATGATGACAGGAGCCTGATATAGCTGTCTCCTAAGAGGCTCTACCAGAGCCAGAGAAATACAAAGTCAGATGCTCTCAACCAACCCTTAGCCTAAAAATGGGGCCACCAATGGAGGAGTTAGAAAAGGATGAAGGAGCTGAAGGGGTTTTCAACCCTATAGGAAGAACAATATCAACCATCCAGCCCCTGCCCCCAGAGCTCCCAGAGACTAAACCATCAACCAAAGAGCACACATGGAGAGACTCATGGCTCTAGTCACATATGTAGCAGTGGATGGCCTTATCAGGTATCAATGAGAAGAGAGGCCCTTGGCCCTGTGAAGGCTCAATGTCCCCATGAAGGGGAATGCCAGGGCAGGGAGATGGGAGAGAGTGGGTGGGTGGGGAACATTCTCATAGAGGCAGGGGGAAGGGGGAAAGGATAGGGAGACTCCAGGGGGAAAATTGGGAAAGGGGATAACATTTGAAACAAAAGTAAAAAAAAAAATCCAATAAAAAAATGAAAAACATTAAATAGATCACCAATTGTATAGAATAACATTTTCATATACTAATTTGTAAAAAAACCCACTATATTATAATGAATAAAATATGCATATATACATATATATTTATATATGTAATGTATATAAATAAACATAAGTAGAAGAATACATTCCAAAGAGTCAACATTTCTGATACGAGAAGGCTAGGAGACAAAAGTGAGAAGAATTTTATTCATTTCATTTATATACTTATGTATTATATAATTTTAAATTATGAATATATTAAATGTAGTATAATAGTACAGATCATTCTTCTTTAATAAGGACTTGTGAACCTAAATGTCCTCAAGGCAGAGACGAGGCAAATCCTGACAGTCTCCTAACATGAATGAATATCATGTGCTCCTTTCACTCATATTTATAAGGAAGAAAATTTTTTATGTTACCTATTTTCTATAATACTTTATTTTAATAGACAGAAACTATCATGTTCAATTTTTAAAATTAAATACACAGTTATTTAGTATTTGAAATAATTTATATTCAGAATCTTATAATTCTTGAGTATAAAGGAGGTGTTGTAATTCTTAAGGACAATTCATTTTCAATCCTAGTCCATTAGTAGAGGAAAATCAATGCAGCCAACTTAAACATATTAGACTTGTATGGAGTTGCTCCTCTGTCCTCTTCCCATATCATGGTATGTCTTTGTTCTCTTTAGGAAAATTCAATTAGCAGCATTAGTATCCTCCTCTGTCAGCGTAAGGCAAGAGTGAGTCAGTAGTGAGATCCTCCTCACTACTCAAAGACATGTAAGCAGGGCTTGCTGATTTCTGACTTGCTAGTTAACAGAATTACAGCTCCTTCTATAAATGACTCTATGTGTCTTCTCATAAACACAGTGACAGCTCCTGAAATCAATCTTTCATGACCTTATTGATTAGGACACTTAGAAATAATGAGACTTCACTGGTAGCAGAATAATGCTTAGAAGAATGAAAAAAAAATACTCCAATGGGGGCTTGCCTATTAACATCTCCAAATTTATCTTTCTACCACCCCTTTCCTATTACATTCACCTAGATCCAAGTATGAGATAAAGTTCCCCATGCATGTGTACTTTCAATGCTTGATGGTAACATTTTAAAAACTAAAATAAATACATTTGAAATATTTTATCAGTTTTCTAAGCCATAAAATCAAGGTATCATTTCTAAATGAAGGGAATACTAGGATTTATTTCAAGACTGAATCAGGAGAAAAACCATGTAAGGAAAAATCTGAACATCAAAAAAAGCTTTAAAATGGTTTTAGTTATCTGAGTGTTTTTGCTAAAAAAAATAATTTCAAGCACAACATCAAATACTTCTAGTATTCAATCTTCTGATTCAATTTAACTTCTCATAATATATAGATTAAAACAAAGCAAATTGCAGCTCAGAGAGGAGCAGTGACTGCCTCGGAGTCTGCCTGACTTTCCCTGAATTCTGAGAGGAAATGCCTCTAACCTCTTCTTTCAAGTGAAGAGCTTAGTTGAGTAAGGACAAAGGGAGAAGAATCCTACTTTCATTTTCAAATAACTTGGGTTCTCTTGAACCTAATAAAGAGATAACCATCTCATCTCAAATAGGAGCTGTAGAAATGTGCATCCCACAGGGAAGCAGGCACACTTGCTGCAGGTTTCCAGTCAGCACAGTCAGCTTCTGCAGGGCTTTCTCAGCTTCCCATTTCTCTGGCAGGATAATCACTGAAGGAGTCAGAAGGGTCCTTTTAGTACAGGTCAGTATCAGTTGTCTACTAATTTACACAGCAAGAGCACATGAGAGTTCCTTTTTCAAGCCTTTCTAACACTCAGTATCTCATGTTTTCAAACTTCTTTGCTGCAGAAACAGCCTGTATGTAAGCATATGGTCATCATGCTTACAAATGTAAGCATAAATATGGACCTCAGTTATTAATGATACTGAGTGTCTGACTGTCCTGTTTGTAGCTTTGTTCATGTTTTAATGGATTTCCTTTGCTAATCCTTAAACATTTTCACCAGTCTATTTGCCAGTTAAGTATGCAGCAAGTGTTGTCTTTGCATTCATGGCATTTTGTTTTGCTTATGCTGTATGACTTTTTCCCTAAAATGTTATATTTATTACTCTTGAAAAAAATGTTCATTGATACTGTTACAAAATAGGAATGACTTAAATTTTAATTTGTGCCCTACTTCTACAATAACATACTTTGCCTCCAATCTATAAAGATTAGAGTTCATATTTTTAAATGTTTTATGATCCTTTAATTCATATGACTATTACTTGACTAGAATAGTAAACTGTCACAACTCCATAGATTGATATGTAATTCTATGATTACTTTTCAGAGAAGGAAACTAAGGCCTACCGAGACTTATTTTAACCAGAAAATTCTTTGTGATTAAAAAGAAAATGATTCCTACTTGCTTTAGTTAATAGTTAATATCTGCCAAGAAATCTGCTAATTTAAAAGAAGTCAGTTGAATTGAAGAAAGCTGGCATTGAGTTCCACATACAGGTACCAGCATGTTTTGTTCTTACTGTCACTATTTCCGAGAACCCAGACTTAGATAAATGTGGCTGAAAACAGTAAGTGTTTACTTACTGCATGAAGAATCAATCACTAAGGTGAGCCACTAACAGAATAATGTAGGAGAGGTAGCATGATGGAGTACTGTAAGGCTGCGATGGGAAAACACATCAACAAGCACATGTTACAAGAAATCACTCCATGTGCTAATATTTATTTGTTTGTTTTTAATTGTAATTAGTGAGAAAAGAAGGTCTGTAATTTGTTCTGTTCAATAGCAATATCATTTCTAGAAATGTAAAGATTAAATAATTCATGGTCTCATCTCCCAAAGGTTATTTTCATAATACTTCTTCCATTAATGTTACAATAATGTGGTCTTACTCAAATTTTTCTATAAATTATTTTACAAAAGTATTTTATAAATTAACTTTTTTTCGAGATAAATGTTTAAATTGGTCTTTTGCACAGATATGTACAAAATCTTCTAAAGAATAAAAAGGTTATTTAAGTTCTTCCCTTGAGATATTTGACTAAAAGTAGCACTTCAGGGCTGTTAAGTAAGGCAGCTTGGTGGGTAACAGTACCTGTTGCCAAGCCTGTCAGCCTGAGTTTCATCCCCAAACTGCCCTCCCACCTCAACGCCCTACAAACACAACACACCACTGTAGGAGAGAACTGAGTCCTCCAAGTTGACCTCTGGCCTCCATGTGTGAGTCACAGGATGTGTGCCCTCCCAGTAAATATAGAATAAAATTAAAAACTAGAACTTTAGGGGCGTGTTCAATTTCCTTTCTATCTTTCTTTCTTTTTATCTTTCTTTTCTTTTCTTTCTTTCTTTCTATTTTTTTTTCAAGATAGGGTTTCTCTGAGCAGCACTTGCTATGCTGAAACTTTGTAAAACAGCCTGGCTTCAAACTTAGAGATCTGCCTGCTTCTGCCTCCTCAACTCTGGGATTAAAGCCATGTGTCACTACCACTAGTTGAAGAGTTAATTTTATCCACAATACTGTTGCGTTCCCTTAGCACTGTTTATCACACTATTTAGGTTTAACCTGCCTATGAGTGGTAAGCATGGTTTTGATTTATGTCTACATTTTGTAGAAAAGCAATATTCTGTTCCTAGGAAGAAATAAGCAGTCACCCAACAGGGTGTGTAAGGCTTATTTAGTTTGGAAGGCAATTCTAGGGCTGGGGAGATCTTGGGGCATAGTACTTGCAGTGCAAGGATCGGGATCTGAGTTCAAATCCTCAGAAGTCTCACAAAAACCTGGACACTGTCCTATGTACCTATAACCCCAGTGCTGTAGGAATGAGGGGAGAGATAGAGACAGGAAGACGTCTGGTGGCTTGCTGGCCTCCAGGTTAGCTTCAGGTTAAATGAGAGACTCTCCTTCAATGGAACACAGAGGAGGAGAATGACAGAGTAGAACACTTGACATACTCCTGGGGTCTCTGGAAGTACCTCCCCAGCCCTGCTGCCACCATGTGTACATACTTTACATGTAAATCACATACATATTCCCACACATTTTAAAAACATGAACTCTATGCCTAAAGTTTTAATTTCAATACAGATTTTCTAAAAGAAGCTATGCACTGTCAGCCAAGGCAGGCCTCTTTCTCCATTAAACCAAGTCCTCAGCTTGTATTTGTTAAGTTTAAAATGGCATACACTGCTTTCCAACATGTAAAACAAGGCTCAACATCAAGCATAAAACAGTTATACAAATTACTAATTTATTTAGAATAGCCAAGTCATAAAATTCTGGATTTATACATTGTTTTTGACTACAATAAATATTTTATTTTTAAAATGTAGTTTTAAAATGCTTTTAGAACTTCACTGTTCAAAAATGGCTAACTGGTTAAGTAAGGCATAAGGCAAGACTTCTGGTGAAAACAACTGAAAAAAAAAACGAATAAAAGATCTTTGGGGTTGGGGATTTAGCTCAGCGGTAGAGCGCTTGCCTAGCAAGCGCAAGGCCCTGGGTTCGGTCCCCAGCTCCGAAAAAAAAAAAAAAAGAAAAAGAAAAAAAAAAGATCTTTGCACTTTGCTTACAAAAACTAAAGCTACCAGACAGAGAACACCAGTCAAAACTCCAGGAGCAGGTGAGAAGCTGGAGCATGAAGCACAGAGCCCTTAGAATAAATCTGCTTATTCATGAGAAACAATTAGACTTTGAACTTAGAATGGCTCCAGAAATAGTAGTAGTCTTATTACCTACACAAAGTAAAGGAAGCATTTCCAAAATCAAGCACCATCACATCCCAAAACAGACAGAACACTGTTCAAATCAAGCAGTGAGGTCCTCCAAAGGAATGTGATCGCATTAGAAGAAGAGCACAAACCAGGCCAACTTAAGAGCACCAGGCATTTATTTCCTTCTGGCTTCACATCCAATCTGAAAGCCACTAGTTATTCCTATCAAACCGTTCCAGGAGTGGGCACATCTTACCTATGGCATTGTATTCCATAGGGCTCATAGCTGGGCATGAGAAGAACACTAATGCCTTCTTTTGCCCAGCAGCCTGTAAAGTGTCTTCTAGCACAACGACAGCTGAGCCAGTAGGGAGGACAAGTCGAGCTCAGTTCTAGCATGCTTTCTTTATTTCTTATTATATAGCTTATATAAGCTCTCTGGGGTATCTGGGACCTTCCCTGACCAATAACTCATCAGCATGGCAATGGGATTCTTGTTTGATAAACAATGGCTTCTAGAACCAGCATTGTGCCCATTGTGCCACTACACAGGAAAGTCACCTTCTATTATGTTAAATGGGCTTACAAAGTAGCAGGCTTTCATTTGGCTTTCTCATATGCCCTTTACTATGGCGAAGTCTCCTTCCTTAACCTTTCTTTCTTTCTCTTGCCTGCCCTCCCATCACTATCTATGTTTGAATCTTGCCCCACTTAGCATTACCCTCTCTCCACAACAGAATTGAACTTACTTTTTTCTAACATACTTCTATTGATTATTTGTGTGACTGAATCTCACATAATGCACACCAATCATCTTTACTTCCCAGTCCTCCCAGGTCTGTGTCCCCTGACCCCAACCATGTGCCTTTCCCGCCCCCTAAAAGATAAAGAAACAAGAACAAGAACAAAACACCAAGTCCAATTTGTCTAGTCCATATAGTCACTGGAGCATAGTCAAACTTTTGGTCAGTCCCTTAAATTCCTTCTCTACCCACACCCCTGCTAGTAGCCATCTATTGTGGAAAGCTACACTTTAGCATCTTTACTTCAACTTTTTGAACTTCTCTTCCATGGCTTCTTTTCTAGGTTGTTACTTTTAGGAGGATTTGGGAAGGGGTTGAGATTGTCATAGAAGCCTTCCATGTCTCTCTGTCTTATATGAGTCTGCAGACATTGATATCACTGCAAAAGAAGCTTCCTTGTCCTTTATTGTCGGCAGGAACATGGATCATGGACCAGATAGCACTAGGTATCTGGTAATGGCAAGGACGATGGGCATTAACCTGGCCCCTGGCATCAGCACATGCCACAAACTCCAGTGACAATATGGCCATGAACACCAACACAGTCCCCAGTGGCGGCTCAGACCACAGATATCAACATGACTTCAGGTGGCAGCACAGATCACAGGCACCCACGTGGTGTGGTAACACAGGCCATGGCTGTCAACAAACATGGGCCTAAGTAGCAGCATGGCCCATGTACCTTAACATGGACTCTGGTGGCAGCATAGGCTACTCACATCTTCATGGGCCTCGCTGCATCATGGCTCTTAGCCATCCTCATGGCCTCAGGTGGTAGTACAGGCCATATAGATCACCATGGCCTCTGAGTGGTAGCTCAGGCCTCAGATACTGACATAGTTCAGCCTCTCTTTACCTCTGTCCTCCACACCCCTGGAGCATAAGTTCATATTACAGTGGCACTGGAAACTGCAATGTTACTCAGTATATTTTTTGCCTACACAACTCTATCTGCAAATACTCAATGCAATGAGTAACTGGTCTGGCTCAAAGCCTCTGGTCTCTTTAGCACCATAAATTCTGTACTATTGCAGAGACTGCTTCAATCATAGCTATGTTTCAGGAATCCATCTTCAGTGGTGATGGTGTCCTTCAGATCTGCTTCTGTACCACCAGCTTCTCATTATAGTCCAGCAGCTTAGAGATGGAAAAGTGTTTTAGGAATGACCAATGTGAAAGGTTGAATCTGGGCCTGATGGCTGCCGACTTGGTCAGGCCACCCTACTTGGTGACCCTGACAGGCAATTGGATCTTCTGGGTAGCTGCTCCAGCAGGCAGCCAGTAATATCCTTCTTTACTTTAGTTCCACCTATGTTCTATTAGCTCCCCTCCTTTAAGCCATCTCCTGAAAAGTGGACACTTCCTAGTTTCCTGGCATCTACAGGTGTTCCAAGTCAAGCATATAACACTAGGATTTAAAGTTAAGATCTACGTATGAGAAAGAACAGGCAGTTTGTCTCTCTGGACATGGTTACCTCAGTTACCATAATTTTTCCAGTTCAATTCCTTTACCTGAAAATTTCATGATTTATTTTTTCTTTACAGCTGACTAAAATTCCACTGAGTATCTGTATTGCATTTCATGATCCATAAACCCACTGATGGAGTCCATTTCTTAGCTATTGTGAGAAGAGTCACAATGAATATGGATGAGCAAAAACCTCTGTAACGGGATATCAAGTCCTTAGTGTAGATGTCCAAGAGTGGTATGGTCAGCTCGCCTGGTTGTTCTAGTTCTAGCATTTTGAAGAAGTACTACACTGATGTCCATATTGCAGTCTATACTTAAACATTAGACAAATGCTACTCTCATCCTCACTAAGAGAAGTTTCTCTTTGTGGTGAACGGTGATAAATGCAGAGACTCTTGTCTGTTCAAGATACTCAGAGATAGTTACTTAATCCTAAACATGCATTTGTTCCTCTAAAGTTCAGGCAGCACGATGGAAGAGAAAGCAGAAAGAATATAAGAGCCAGAAGATAAAGAGAAGAAATATGAAATGCTTTGTTTAGACAATGATACAGCCATTGCAAAAATGATCTCACAGCAGCTGTGGTTGTCTGAACAACCTTTACAAGATGCAGATGCCAAAAAGCCAGTCAGTCACAGGTGGGGAGGAACTTATGGTATCCTAACCATACCTGCTGACTACAAGCAACTGATAGATTCTGGCATGCTGGGGGTTGGGTGTGAAGGACAGAGAACAACTGCTTTCAGTTTTCCCAAAACTGCTACCGAAAGGAAGTCCACGTCTCCAAGGACAGTTCGAAGGAAGTCTACCAGTCTCCAATGGACAGTTCGAAGCCCACAGCCACACAGACTGTCCTGATTAAAATGAGTGTAGCAGAGATTGTTAAAACCAAAGGGTTACAAAACAAAGCAAGAAGGTAATGAATTTGAAAAATGGACCAGGGGAAGAGAGGTGACAAAAGAAGATATGTATGAATGCAAGCAGAATAAGCCATCTAATGTATTAAATTGTTAAAAAACAAATTCAATCAGCATAAATTTATAAAAACACAAAAGAGAAACAAAACCACAAATGCAAATTGCATGTGGTGACTCACAATTTATGTTACTATAAATTAAAAAAAAAATCACTTCAGAAATCACTAAGCAATACTAAGCAAATGAACATATTTATTCATTTTTAATTTGAGGTTTTCAGATAATGAATCAATAACTTATTTGTAAATTATAAAAATTCAAAACAATAACTATAAAACAATAACATCCAAAATACTGAAATTATGCAAACCCTCTTTTCTGAACACAGTAGAATGAAACTGAAAATCAAAGGCAGACAAATACAGAAAACTTGGTAACAACTTTTAAGTTATATACTCTTAAACAAATAATGGGTGAAAGAAATTACAACTCAAATTAGAGAATACTTTAAAATAAATATGAAATACAATGCATTAAGACTTATGGAGCACAATGAAAACTGTGTTCAGAGTGTAACTTACGGTTATATTAAAAAGAAAAATATGAAATTACAACTTAATTTTGGACCATAAGAGAGATGTAAATAACCCCTAGGCCAATGAGCTGAAGGGAATACTATCAGAGTGGAGATAAACAAAGTGAAGAACAGAAAAATAGCAGAGAAAAATCAATGATATCAAAAGTTGGGTGGGGGAGACGACACAAGTCACACACAAACACACACACACACACAATCAGAAATTAAAGTGGGACTATTGACAGTTTATGAAACAAAAAGGATTATAAGAAATATTAGTATCAATCATGTCAATGAATGAAATAACACAAATAAGGAAACCCAATTCACAGGAACACATAAACTATTAACACTGATTCAACAGAAAATGTAAATCAGTGTGAAGTATTGATGAAGCAACTGACAACCTCTCAACAAATAAAACTCAGTGCCAGGTGACCTCACTGTCAAAATATACCCAACAATCAAAGAACTAACATCAACCCTTCACAAATCTCCCCAAAGAATGCAAGAGGAGGAGCTCCTCCTGGAGTTACCCCGTAAGAGCAGTGTTACCCTGACTAAGAGCAGTGTTACCCTGACTAAAACCAGTGTTACCCTGACTAAGAGCAGTGTTACCCTGACTAAGAGCAGTGTTACCCTGACTAAAACCAGTGTTACCCTGACTAAGACCAGTGTTACCCTAAGACCAGTGTTACCCTGACTAAGAGCAGTGTTACCCTGACTAAAACCAGTGTTACCCTGACTAAGAGCAGTGTTACCCTAAGACCAGTGTTACCCTGACTAAGAGCAGTGTTACCCTGACTAAAACCAGTGTTACCCTGACTAAGAGCAGTGTTACCCTAAGACCAGTGTTACCCTGACTAAGACCAGTATTAACCTAAGACCAGTGTTACCCTGACTAAGACCAGTATTACCCTGATTAAGACCAGTATTACCCTGATTAAGAGCTGAGCAAACTGTAAATCTATGTCTGTTATGTAGAATTCCAAAATTCACAACACAGTACATAGTATAAAGTAAAAATAAAAATTATATAATCTGTGTATAAATATAATTTGTCTTTGAAAAGATAAGAAATTGGGGTGGAGAGATGGATCAGCAGTTAAAAGCACTGGCTGCTCTTCCAGAGGACCCACATTCGATTACAGCATCTACAGGGCAGTTCACAACCATCTGTAACTCGAGTTCCTGTGACTCCCTCTTTTGGTATCTGGAGGTACCAGACATGCAAATGATGCATAGACTATATGCACTCATACACATAAAATAAGTAAATCTAAAAAGAGTAAGAAATCATTTTTAGTGGCTGGGGAGATGGTTCGGAGAGAAAACTGACTGACACAGAAGCATAAGGTACTGAGTCTGGATCCCCAAGAGCCAGCATACCATGTCAGGTTTAGTGGTGTGTGCCTATCCTCCCAGAACTAGGGAGATGAGACAGGGAGGATAACGAAAGCTCACTCACTGGCCAGCCACTCTCGTTAAATCACTGATAGGATAAAGGGATCTCTGTACAAACATGAGGAACTGATTCAGGTCCCAGCACCCACATAAAAAGCTAGGCATGGTGGCCCAGACTGATTTATAACCCCAGTTCTGGGGATACAGACAGAGAGATTCCAAGTATCTGTCTGGTCAGAGAGCCAACCAGAATTATTGAACTTCAGGTTGAGGCAAAGATGCTGTTTTCCAGAATAAGGTTAAGAAGCAAATAAAGGAGACACCTGACTTCTATCTCTGGCTTCTACACCCACATGCACACCCTGAAAAGTCCCCAGAAGATCAAACAAACAAACAAAACCAAACAGACTTCCTAGACGTAAAGAATAAAATATGATGATGATAACTAACCATTTGTTGGACTGTTTTAAGAATAAACCAGAGTAACCAGATAGGAAATTAATAAATTAGGAATAATTTTTCTAAAGTTGTAACAGCTAGAAAACAAAGAAAAAGGAACCATACAAAGTTAAAAGAGAGTGTAACATATTCATAAACTTTTATTTTATAGTAGAATAATCAATGAAAATGATTATCAGTAATCATTTGGATAGAGAAAAAACTAAATTAACTGTCTCTTTCATGTTAGGAAGAGAAATTAATTCCATTCAGATACTAAAAGTAAAGGCAAAATTATATTCTCAAAAATATAGAAGGTGGGATAAAATTTTATAAGGGGAAAACTATTAGTATAAAAGATGAGATCAATAAATTTGACACACTGAAAATAACAACTTTCATCAAAAGAGCCAAAGGAAAGCCAAAGAGTAGAAGTAGATACTTTGAGGATACTTGAAAAAACTAAGAATGGCGTCTAAACTTAAGAGAAAATTCTTTTGCCTAGTAAGAGCACCAGTGGAAGGGGAAGCCCTTGGTCCTGCCAAGACTGAACCCCCAGTGAACGTGATTGTTGGGGGGAGGGCGGTAATGGGGGGAGGATGGGGAGGGGAACACTCATATAGAAGGGGAGGGGGAGGGGCTAGGGGGATGTTGGCCTGGAAACTGGGAAGGGGAATAACAATCGAAATGTAAGTAAGAAATACTCAAGTTAATAAAAATGAAGAGAGAGAGAGAGAGAGAGAGAGAGAGAGAGAGAGAGAGAGAGAGAGAGAGAATATTCTTATAGAATGGTGGAAAAAACTCAAAAATTTAAATAGGTATCCCATAAAAACAAAAACCCAAATGGTCAAAAAATATGTAAAAGTGCTTGAACCTTTCAATAGAAAATTCTACCTGAAAACTATACAAGGTATTTACAATAGCACAAAATTGACAAAAATTTAAATCTTACACTCATATTTTAAGGGGGAAAAGAGCCAGGGCCTTCACATACTAATAGGAAGACAGATGGGTGAAATTGCTTTGGAAAACTGCTTAGCTTAGTATAAAGGTAGATTAAGGGTCTGTATAGATGACCTAAGAATTCCTCAGGGGCAGTTTTATCATGAAGTACCAGAATACATGCTTAAAAGTACTCTTTTAATAACTCAACCAAAAATTTCTGACTACGATGGTGGGTGAAAAGCTATGTCTGAATGAGGACTAGGACTGCTATACCACCATATTAAGCTTCTTTCCCCTAAATTACCAACCATCAAGAGCTATGCATGCTAGCATATGTCTTCCAGGAGGACCTTGGCTTCTAATGGGATCTACTGCTACCTGTGCTGCTATAGCAGCCACAGGCATCCCACTGACCAGCATGAAGTAGCCTCACCAGAAACACTCATAAGAAGGGCAAAGGGAGTTTTAGAAACAGAAGTCTGAGCTGTTGAAAACCAAATAGTGTGTCTGGAGCAGAGTTAGCATGAGAATGTATAGGGAGTGGCCTTAAAACCTAAACTGGAAACGCAGACAGACAGACAGATAGACACAGAGAAAAATTACTCTTTGTCCCACCATCAATAGATGGCAGAAGTGTGCAGTGAAACCCAACACAATATCCTAATTATACACACAGATATACAGGTTTGCAGTCCTATAATTTCCCTTCAGATTCTGAATCATGGAAAGTCCTGCTATCTTTAACTCACTATGAGAAGACTGGAAGGTGTTAGGCTATGGGGGAACTCTAACACAAGTCCATGCTCACGTAGATCTGGGGCACAGTGATAGAACTTATCTGAATGAATGCAACAGCATTCTACCCCCACATCTGTGGGGCTACCAAATAATGCAGAAGAAGACAACAACAGCATCCCAACCAGGGGAAGACATTCACGTAGAGTTTACTGTCCTTTCTTTCACGCTATTGCCAATTTCAACTAAAACAAAAACAAATCCTTTTTAGTTCTTTTAATGGTTTTCCTATCATTTCCAATTGTTTTACTTCCATTGTTATACTAGTGTGTTTTAACTTACATCTAACCAGAAATGATATTTCTGACTATGTTTTCTTTGTCCACATTGACACAAACCTTGATGTTTCCACAGCAACAACAGTTGGTCTGCTACCTCTTAGAAGTCCAACTCGTTCATTACCCCTTCCTTCTCTAGTCCTTTACTTCACAACTTAAAAACACCTTCGGCCCTCAGAAAATAGCCTACATTTCCCCCAACCGATAACCCAAATGTAGCTTGGTGAACCAATGAGTTATACTTGGGTATGGGTGAGTGCTCATTTACTAGGGACAGAAGTGTTGCATCAGTGAAGCCCACTTGGGCATGAGGGACAGCTCACAAAGCAGGGACCCTGGAGCACAGTACACAGACCGCAGGCAGCTCAGCAGGTTGGAGGGAAGCTTTTCCAGGTGCCTCAGCTGGTCTCTGCTTCTTCCAGGCTCTGGGCTTGTCTGAGAGAGCTTCTGTAATGACTAGTCTTGGGGAGTGAGGGGCCTAGTGAACCTGGTCAGTTGAAGAGACTTTCTGAAGCTAGTGTGTATTTAACTCCCTATGTTAAAAATTTCCCTGCAGGATAGAGTTTCTTTTTTTTTTTTTTTTTTTTTTTTTTTTTTTTAGGATAGAGTTTCAATCTCCCCTTATTACCTCCTGTTCTAAAATATTTTGGTATTTCATCTTCTTTTTCATACCCCATGTTTTATTTTCCAGCCAAGATGCAAGGTTTATTCTCAGGAGAAAGTGCATCAGAAATGACATTTTCATGATAAAACTAGGAAGGAAACTACAAAAAAAAAAAAAAAAAAAAAGGAGGGAAAACCAAAGGCTCCAGGATAGTGGCAAGATTCTATTTCTCAAATGGCCACTGGTAAGATTATTTTAAATCATTATATGCACATGTGATCTATAAAAAAAATGCATATCTTGTTACAAAAGGCTAGAGGACCAAAATATAATGGAAAAATAATCCACAAAGAGTTAACTTGAACAGTTATAACAAAGTTATCAAAACTATGTGAAAAATGTGTCTATAAATCAGTACCACCAATACTCATCTACGAGTTTTTATTATAAATGCATTTGACTTTTAAAAAACTGCCTTCATAAATTCACACTAAGTAATTCCAGATAAAATGACAAAGGCAGTTATGTTTGTATCAAGAAAGGCTTACCTTAGGAAGGTCTATTTTAGATATGATATCCACACAATCTATTTCATGAAATACCTTACTCATGACATATGACACAATATACAAATTAAAGTATTCAACTGAATGAACTTTGTTGACTCATGCATTTAATTACCACATAAAACAAATTTATGACATTTCTATCATCTTTCCAGAAAGTTCCTGCTGCCTCTTTAAGAGTCAATTTTCTTCACCTCAAAAATGTCCTTTCTTAGTTGGGTGGTGGTAGTGCACACCTTTAATCCTAGTACTTGGGAGGGAGAAGCAGGTGGATCTCTGTGAGTTCAAAACCAGCCTGGTCTACACAGTGAGTTCCAAGACAGCCAGAGTTACACAGAGAAACTCTGTTTTGAAAAGGCAAACAACCACCACAGCAACAAACAAAAAATGTCCTTTTTCAAAAAAAAAATACAATTCATATGTTAAACTTTTCCAGACTATAGAACCTCATTTGTTAGTATGTCTTGAGGCTTCTAACTCGAGGTAGCTAAGTAACATCTAACAAAACATTTCTTTTTCTTTGGGCTATAAACATATATCAATTTCTGACAAAATATAGAGCCATAGAAGCTATTTTAGTTAATTATCTGATGCTCGGAGGAAGCAGCTGTGTAAGCCGAGGAGAGTGAGGACATAAAATGACTTTCCAGACGTTCTACACTGAAAACTTCCAGCTGAAAAGAAGACATAAGAACCAAACAACACCACAGACTTGTGGCAGACCGGCAATGCCTACAAGCCTGAACACGGTGTTCTGAATTTAATTACTGGTGAAAAGTCTCAAGGCTCAGTGATTTACCCTCTCTCACCCTAGGTGTGTGCTAAGTATCTGCAAGTGGTGAGGACCTGAAAATGGCTGGGAAAAAGACAGAGAGGAATTTTAATGTTTGTTCTTTGTGTGTTAATATAAATTTCCATGATAAAACTTGAAAACCCCATACATGACGAGGTTGGCTAGAGACATTACACGGTACACTGTGATTTGCCTTTCCTCATCCTAGTTCAAACTGGGAATTCTGCTAGCTATGTGGCTTGCTTATTCAGGTTTAAAAGATTAACAGCTGAATCTCGATTTAAATTTGGCAGCAATCTAAAAACTTAGTAAGGGCAATTGGATAAACTCCACATCCAGTCTGTCTGCTTAAACTGTTTACTTACAGTAACAGCATACAAATGTCTCATGTTACTGATAAACCACAGAAAATTCCTGGGACGCTCTTACTATCCAATCATAAAAGTAATGTTCATCATCATAGAGTAATGTCAAAGCAATTACAAATCATGCTCACTTGTACCAAATTCAACAAAATAGTAAAAATAAGGGAAATGTCTTTTTGGATACAAAAAAATGTTTTAGAAATAAATATGAAATAATTCAGCATTTCTGTAACAGGATTCTTTTGTTTAGAACAATTTATTTTTTCTTGAATTTGTAATAACTTTAAGCTGACAAATAGAAAAAAATAAGAATGTAAAGAATAGTTGTAATATGAACATGACTCTGTCTGTGAAAAGAATAGAAGCAGTCAAGAGTGTAAGCTCCACCTGTCAGGGTGCCTATAGTTGTAGCACTGTGGAGACAGAGTCAAGATGATCACTTGAGTTTCAGAGTTTAGATCAGTCTGCCCACAGTAATAATCTAGCTCAAAAATAAACAACAACAACAATGAAAAACAAAGCCACCCGAGTGATGGGTCCTCTATACACTTGCTTCTCTGAATAGTCACTCTTCGGAGAAAACATTAAAATTTTTCTGTTTATCACCTATGTATAAACTGGAATGTGTGTGTGTGTGTACACGCACATACATGTATGAGACACACGTTCCCATGAGCGTGCGTGCACACACACACACACACACACACAGAAAGAGAGAGAGAGAGAGAGAGACAGAGAGAGAGAGAGAGAGAGAGAGAGAGAGACAGAGAGAGACAGAGAGAGAGAGAGAGAGAGGAGCGGGGGGGCAGAGAAACAGGCAGACATACTTGGCTATTTCTGAATTTTACATTACTGGAATTTTACTTATATTTTTTTTCTTTTTTCTTTCTTTTTTTTTTTTTAGTATTTAACATGTTTTAATGTTTCTTCACAAATAGTGAAAATACTTAAGTATAGGCAAGAAATAATCATACTGCTGTCATACCCTGAGCATTATAAATATAGAATTATAAATTTAAAACATTTTTTAGTTTAAAAAATAAATATGGTCATCAAGGCAGCTCTGCAGGTCTCTAGTAGGGCGGGTCTCTGCCTTCCTGACTGTGCTCACCTTTATCCATTTCCCAGGTCCTCCACATCTGCCTCTTTTTCCTCCCATATGTTCCAGCCACCTTGGTCCATGCCACAGCCACATCGGAAGCCTCCTCTGTCTCCACCTCTGCCACCTCTGAACATTCCTCCAGGACTGCCACGGTCCATGAGTCCACATCTTCCTCCTCACATGCCACCAGGGCCACCTTGGCCATGATAATCAGTTGAAACTGGAAAGAGTGGTGGAAGGAAGCCCTCGGGGCTTAGGAGTCTTACACTAGTTGCATTATGTTCTCCAGGCAAAGTTCTGGTTTCCATAGCTCTGATTCGGATACTGCCAGTCTCCAGCTTGGCGCTGGACATTTCCTCCTCTAGAGAGGTTCCCTTGGGAACCTCAGGGTCCTCTTGGAGGGGAGCCTCCTGTGTCTCCTCCACAGCCTCGCATGTGACCCATGGGTCCTCCAGGACCTCCTCAAAGTGATGGTGACATCCCTCTGCCCTCACGAGGTGGCATGCTACCCCACATGCTGTCCATTGGAGTCTTCTTTTGGGCAAGAGAAACTTTAAGTTTGCTTCCTTGAAAATCTTTCTCACCAAACCATTCCACGGCAGCCTTGACAGTTGGTGGATCTTCATAGGACACTGTGGCATCACCTTTAGGCTTTCCTGTCTCCTTATCCAGGTAGATATGGATCATGGGTTGTCCAGTTCTCTTGTCTGCCAGATCATCCAGAGGCACATTGTCACTTAATGCTTGCACATAAACTGCACTGTTGTAGAGTCTTCTTGGGTCTACAGGAAGGCCTACATCAAGATCTGCTCCTCCATCCATAGGTCCACCAGGCTTACTAAAGCTACTTTGCTCTCCGGATTTCACCCATTTCACCAAGTCCTCCTCCCCACTCACCTCTGTTCATGCCTCCACGATCAAATCCCCCTCTTCCCTTGCCCTGGTTATCAGGGCCACTCGAGCTCTGGTTCTCTCCTGGTCTTGAAAATCCTCCAGACTCCTGCACATCAACACCCATGCTACTGTGGTGGTCCTGTCGGAATGAACTCTGCTGCCTGTAGCTGCTGCTCTGTTGGCTATAATGATCTGAAGTCTGGCTGTAGGATCCGGTCTGAGGGGGTAACTAGTGGGAGGCTGCTGTCCATAGCTGCTTTGTTGACCATAGCTACTCAGTGGTTCATAGCTGCTTGCTGTCCATAAGTGTTCTGCTGAGAGTAACTGCTCTCTGATCATAACTAGTTGGCTGTGAAGAAAAGTAGCTGGTTGGAGGATAAAATGGAGGTGCAGTGACTGGCTGCATTGGGTAGCTCACAGATACAAGGGGATAACTGTAGTTACCCTGTTCATATCCTAGGCGGGATTGGTTATAAGCCCTGTGCTAGATTGAGGTTAACTGGTCTCAGCAGGCTCATTACCATCCTGTAGTTTTGTAGGTGAGGTGGCTGCTGGCCATAGGCTGGATAGGCAGGCGATGGGCCATATGCAGACTGAGCTGTGTAAGAGGCCTGCGCTGTGGTGACTGTAGCAGTGGTGGTGTCATAAGTACCAGTGCCATATCCTTGGACAGGCTGGCTGTATGCCTGGGGGACAGTTGGCCTGATATAACCAGTGGGAAGCTGTCCAAGATTGCATATGCACTCTGCCCTTGTGGCAGTACCCTGAGCCTTGGTATAGCTGACATCAATAGGCTGTCCATAGGTTCCATAGCTTTGTTGCCCATATGCCTGGGTGGTCTGTGCATATCCTTGAGTTGGCTGGGTGGTATAAGCACTGTAGCCCTTCTGGGCTGCAGCTTGGCTATAGGTATTGTAATCCTTGGACTCCATTTTCTCTCCTTCCTCCTTGTTCTCTCAATGTCTGTTCCCTCTCACCCAATTTATGTTTTCATTGCTGATAATAATATTCAATAAATATTATATTATAAGACAATCATTAATTTGCCTTTTTTAGCCACTGATATTTGAGTAAGTCTCTATGATCAATGCTGTCTTTGCATACTGTGCTCACAACACATACATGCTCACGACTTCAGTTAATAAGAGCAAACTTGACAGAAGTGACAGTCCCAACGTGTCCCTGTACGGATATGTCCCCAATGCTCTGGGCCTCCTTCCAGCGTCTTGTTTCCAGGTGTTGGAAATTCTGCCATCCTGTGACATAAATCATATTCTAAAAAATGAGTTCCTGATTTAAACTTTCCTGATTAGTAAAAAAGCTGATTTTTGAGGTTATTGGTTATTTCAATTTCTTCTATTAGAATGAATAATCAATTAATTATTTTCTCTGTTACTAACAGTGTTTATTCTTTGAACAAAGTATAAATTCTTCAGAATTTGATTAATTCCTTCTTAATTTATACAAAAATCTTTTAATTACACATATAAAATTCCCCATGATGCTTTTTATTCTTTTTTTTTTTGGTTCTTTTTTTCGGAGCTGGGGACCGAACCCAGGGCCTTGCGCTTCCTAGGCAAGCGCTCTACCACTGAGTTAAATCCCCAACCCCAGATGCTTTTTATTCTTATAGATATATATTATTGAATATAAGTTTCTATTCTTAAAAGTCAAATTCATACAGATTTCTTTTTAATGATAGTTGTATATATTTTTGAGAGAAACACTGACTGGTTCTGAATGCAGGACCTCACACAGGTCTAATAATATATAACTGAGCTACATTAACCACCAGCTGCACAAAACAGCAAAGTAAATGGATATTAGTTAATGTTATCTTCTAAAAGTTTAGGTTTTTAACATTTGGAATTAATCTCCGTTTAAAATTAAGTGACTGGATATGTTAAACAGTACATTTTGGTGCATGCAGTAAACGCACCTCAGTGACAAAGACAGACACACTATCTCAGAGTTGAGTCGACTTAACACAAGCTGGAGTTATCACAGAAAAAGAAGCCTCAGTTGTGGAAATGCCTTCATGAGACCTAGCTGTAAGGCATTTTCTCAATTAGTGATCAAGGGGGGGTGGACACAGTCCGTTATGGGTGGTGCCACCTGGGCTGGTAATCTTGGGTTCTATGAGAAAGCAAGCTGAGCAAGCCAGAGGAAGCAAGCTAGTAAGTAATGTCGCTCCATGGCGTTTGTATCAACCTACTTCCTGACCTGCTTGAGTTCCAGTCCTGACTTCCTTTGGTGATGAACAGCAATGTGGAAGTGTAAGCTTCATAAACCTTTTCCTCTACAACTTGCTTCTTGGTCATGATGTTTGTGCAAGAATAGAAACCCTGACTAACACAGGAAAGGACACTATCATTAGGACAAAATGGTAACCAACAGCTTGGAAAAAGATATTTACCAATCCTATATCCGTTAAAGGGCTAATATCCAATATATACAAAGAACTCAAGAAGTTAGACCCCAGAGAATCAAATAACCCTATTAAAAATTGGGGTACAGAGCTAAACAAAACATTCTCAGCTGAGGAATATCAAATGGCTGAGAAGCACCTAAAGAAATGTTCACATCCTTAGTCATCAGGGAAATGTAAATCAAAACAACCCTGAGATTCCACCTCACACCAGTCAGAATGGCTAAGATAAAAAACTTAGGTGACAACAGATGCTGGCAAGTATGTGGAGAAAGAGGAACACTCCTCCATTGTTGGTGGGATTGCAAGCCGGTACAACCACTCTGGAAACCCGTCTGGAGGTTCCTCACAAAATAGAACATATTACTACCTGAGGACCCAGCTATACCTCTCCTAGACATATACCCAAAAGCTGCTCCAATATATAACAAGGACACATGCTCCACTATGTTCACAGCAACCTTATTTATAATAGCCAGAAGCTAGAAAGTAACCAGATAGCCCACAACAAAAGAATGGATACAGAAAATGTGGTACATTTACACAATGGAGTACTACTCAGCTATTAAAACCAATGACTTCATGAAATTCACAGGCAAATGAATTGAACAAGAAAATATCATCCTTAGTAAGATAACCCTGAGGTAACCCAACCACAAGAAACAAACAAACAAACAAACAGATGGTATTCACTTACTGATAAGAGGATGTTAGCCCAAAAACTCGAATTACCCAAGATACAATCTATAGACCACATGAAGCTCAAGAAGAAGGATGACCAAAGTGCAGATGCCTCAATTCTTCTTAGAAAGGGAAACATTATTCATAGGAGGAAACATGGAGACAAAGTTTGGAGCAGAGACTGAAGGAATGGCCATTCAGAGCCTGCCCCACCTGGAGATTCAGTCCATATACATACAGCCACCAAACCCAGACAATATTGCTAATGCCAAGAAGTGCATGCTGACAGGAGCCTGATATAGCTGTCTCCTGAGAGGCACAGCCAGAGCATGACAAATACAGAGCCAAATGATCACAGCCAACCACTGAATTGAGAACAGGGTCCCTATTGGAGGAGTTAGAGAAAGGACTGAAGGAGCTGAAGAAGTTTGCAACCCCATAAGAACAATAATACCAACCAACCAGAGCTCCCAGGGACTAAACCACCATCCAAAGAGTACACATGGACAGTCCCGTGGCTCCCGCTGCATATGTAGCAGAGGATGCCTTGTTGGGCATCAAAGGAAGAGAAGCCCTTGATCCTGTAAAGGCTTAACCCCCCAGTGTAGGGAAATGTCAGGGCGGGGAAGCAAGAAAGGGTGTGTGGATGGGTGGGGGGCACCCTTATAGAAGAAGGGGGAGTAGGGATGGGATAGGGGTTTTTGATGGGAAACTGAGAAGGGAATAACATTTGAAATGTAAATTTAAAAATCCTCTAAAAAACAAAGAAACTTGATAGTTATAATAATTTCTATGGAAATAATTTATATACAATTCTATCATAGCTAATAAATACTTTTTCCTTTCGTCTTATACTTTGTCTTTTTTTTTCCTGCTAAACAGTACTTGAGAATTAGTAGTAGTAAGCACTCCTCTTCTGCTTCTTATTTTACAGGGGACATTTTTAACATTTTACTGGTTTGATTTTGATATAATTTTTTGTAGATATATTTTGTCAGACTGAGAAAATTTCAATTTCCTCACATCATGGCTTAATATGGATCTTTACAGCGACTTGGTATGAAACTTACCAAATTCTTTGACTGTATTTCTCAAATGATCATTTCTTCTGTTAATTTAATTTCCCAGCATTAAGCCAATTATATCATCAATGAATCCAATTTTTTTTTTCCAGAGCTGAGGACCGAACCCAGGGCCTTGCCCTTGCTAGGCAAGTGCTCTACCACTGAGCTAAATCCCCAACCCCAGCTTTGCTTTAAAATACTAGTTTATCTTAAAACACACACACACAGACACAGAGAGAACACCTCCCCCACCACACACACAGACACAGAGAAAACACCCCCCCACAGAGACAGACAGAGAGACCAGCCCCCACACACACAGAGAACACCCCCACACACAAAGAGAGAACATCCCCCGACACACAAACACACACAGAGACAGAGAGAACAGCCCCCTCTCTACACACATACAGACACAGAGAGAACACACCCGCACACATATATACACACACTTATGATTCAGTTTGCTAAAATTCTGCTTAGGAATTGAGAATCCAAATTTGTGAATGATGATGGCTTGTCAGTGGGTCCTCTCACTCCTTTATTATAATGTTGAGTGGACTTCACTGTGGATCTTAAATCTGTGGGTTAATTTGTAGTTCTTGGAACATTCTTAGTAACAATTACTTCAAGTGTTACTTCTGCTCTAGTCTCTTTTAGAGCAGTGGTTCTCAACCAGCGGGTCATGACGTCCATAGAGGTCACATATCAGATATTTACATTTTGTTATAATAGCAAATTTATAGTTATGAAGCAGCAATGAAATATTTAATGATTGAGGGTCACTACAACATGAGGAACTGTATTAAAGGGTAAGGGCATTTCGAAGGTTGCGGTCCACTATTTACTAGATATCATACCACTAATATTCTTCTCTTATTTTTGTATATTTCCTCCTTCTACAAGTTTAGACTAAATTCCTTCTTAAGAACTATCTTCTAGAATACTAATTCTCTCTATATCCAACAGTTTTTATCATTATTTTTATTACTACTGTTATTTTTGATTACTACAGGTTTCAGGTCTCAAATGTCCATTTTCTCTTACGCATGCTACATGTCTTTAAGAAAAAAAGGAATTCAGCCTTGCATTTTGTAAGCATAGTTATAGAAAGTCAGTAAGTCAGCTTATAGAGATTTTTATTTCTGCCAGTGTTCTCTTTATATGCCTACTTATTTTACTATCCAATACTCTATTTGGAAATTTTGTTGAAATGATTTGAAATGAGACTGTTATCATTATCCAGAGTGAATGTTATATTTGCTTCTGTTCCATTCTTGGGTTACTAGTCTTGTGCAGTGATCTGGAACCCCTAGTAAACTTGGCGATGGAGACCTGTGCAGATACTCAGCTCTGCAGAGTTGGACACATCCCCACCCGTCAGCTCTGCTTGAGGACTCTTAGGATTCTCATTCAAAACATGGTTTTTCTTCAGTCTTGATCATTTATGTTCTAAGATTCCAAAGATTTTTTTTTCTGCACAAGTTGGGCAAATATGTCAACAGCACACTATCTACTGAGTCTCATCCACAACATCTGAGTCACCAACTGAACTCATTACCTTTCTAACAGCATAATTCGTTTATATTTTGCCTTTGCCCGATCCTACTGTCTTCAATAGGAGATCTACTCAGTCACTAGTGCTAATTAATTCTCGTAGGTAATTTCAAGATTGTATTTCACTTCCTTCACAGCCACCTAGAGTATCTCTGTAGCCCCTGCTAGGAGTTACAAAGCCTGTAGTCATGGCTTCTTGTAAGACTCACCACAGCTTACTTCTTTCTGTGCTTGTTTGTTTGTTTCTTTGTTTGTCTGTCTTTTTTGATGTGCTAGTCTGTTTGTCCTTCTCAAATTATTTAATAAAAATTATCTGAAGTAGGCCAGTGAGAAGGCACAGCAGGTAAAACACTGAATGCCAAGCCTGACCACTGAAGCTTCATCCTTGAGATCCACATGGTGAAAAAAACCGACTCCCATAAGTTGTCCTCCGACCTTACACACATGTAAATAAATAACGTAGTAAGAAAGAAATTATCTGAGGCCTAAGGTGAAATATTTGTATTTATTTTACCATCAAGAATGCTATCTCAAAGATCTTAGACCATTTCAAAATTTTTTTTTCTCTTTTTTTTATTAACTTGAGTGTTTCTTATTTACATTTCGAGTGTTATTCCCTTTCCCAGTTTCCAGGCAAACATCCCCCTAATCCCTCACCCTCCCCTTCTTTATGGGTGTTCCCCTCCCCACCCTCCCCCCATTACTGCCCTCCCCCCAACAATCACGTTCACTGGGGGTTCAGTCTTAGCAGGACCAAGGGCTTCCCCTTCCACTGGTGATCTTACTAGAATATTCATTGCTACCTATGAGGTCAGAGTCCAGGGTCAGTCCATGTATAGTCTTTAGGTAGTGGCTTAGTCCCTGGAAGCTCTGGTTGATTGGCATTGTTGTTCATAAGGGGTATCGAGCTCCTTCAAGCTCTTCGAGTTCTTTCTCTGATTCCTTCAACGGGGGTCCCGTTCTCAGTTCAGTGGTTTGCTGCTGGCATTCGCCCCTGTATTTGCTGTATTCTGGCTGTGTCTCTCAGGAGCGATATACATCCGGCTCCTGTCGGCCTGCACTTCTTTGCTGCATTCATCTTGTCTAATTGGATGGCTGTATATGTATGGGCCACATGTGGGGCAGGCTCTGAATGGTGTTCCTTCTGTGTCTGTTTTAATCTTTGCCTCTCTATTCCCTGCCAAGGGTATTCTTGTTCCCCTTTTAAAGAAGGAGTGAAGCATTCACATTTTGACCATCTGTCTTGAGTTTCATTTGTTCTAGGCATCTAGGGTAATTCAAGCATTTGGGCTAATAGCCACTTATCAGTGAGTGCATACCATGTATGTCTTTCTGTGTTTGGGTTAGCTCACTCAGGATGATATTTTCCAGTTCCAACCATTTGCCTATGAATTTCATAAGTCATTGTTTTTGATAGCTGAGTAATATTCCATTGTGTAGATGTACCACATTTTCTGTATCCATTCCTCTGTTGAAGGGCATCTGGGTTCTTTCCAGCTTCTGGCTATTATAAATAAGGCTGCAATGAACATAGTGGAGCACGTGTCTTTATAATATGTTGGGGCATCTTTTGGGTATATGCCCAAGAGAGGTATAGCTGGATCCTCAGGCAGTTCAATGTCCAATTTTCTGAGGATCCTCCAGACTGATTTCCAGAATGGTTGTACCAGTTTGCAATCCCACCAACAATGGAGGAGTGTTCCTCTTTCTCCACATCCTCGCCAGCATCTGTTGTCACCTGAGTTTTTGATCTTAGCCATTCTCACTGGTGTGAGGTGAAATCGCAGGGTTGTTTTGATTTGCATTTCCCTTATGACTAAAGATGTTGAACATTTCTTTAGGTGTTTCTCCGCCATTCGGCATTCCTCAGCTGTGAATTCTTTGTTTAGCTCTGAACCCCATTTTTTAATAGGGTTATTTGTTTCCCTGCGGTCTAACTTCTTGAGTTCTTTGTATATTTTGGATATAAGCCCTCTATCTGTTGTAGGATTGGTAAAGATCTTTTCCCAATCTGTTGGTTGCCGTTTTGTTCTAACCACAGTGTCCTTTGCCTTACAGAAGCTTTGCAGTTTTATGAGATCCCATTTGTCGATTCTTGATCTTAGAGCATAAGCCATTGGTGTTTTCTTCAGGAAATTTTTTCCAGTGCCCATGTGTTCCAGATGCTTCCCTAGTTTTTCTTCTATTAGTTTGAGTGTGTCTGGTTTGATGTGGAGGTCCTTGATCCACTTGGACTTAAGCTTTGTACAGGGTAATAAGCATGGATCGATCTGCATTCTTCTACATGTTGCCCTCCAGTTGAACCAGCACCATTTGCTGAAAATGCTATCTTTTTTCCATTGGATGGTTTTGGCTCCTTTGTCAAAAATCAAGTGACCATAGGTGTGTGGGTTCATTTCTGGGTCTTCAATTCTATTCCATTGGTCTATCTGTCTGTCTCTGTACCAATACCATGCAGTTTTTATCACTATTGCTCTGTAATACTGCTTGAGATCAGGGATAGTGATTCCCCCTGAAGTCCTTTTATTGTTGAGGATAGCTTTAGCTATCCTGGGTGTTTTGTTATTCCAGATGAATTTGCAAATTGTTCTGTCTAACTCTTTGAAGAATTGGATTGGTATTTTGATGGGGATTGCATTGAATCTGTAGATTGCTTTTGGTAAAACGGCCATTTTTACTATATTAATCCTGCCAATCCATGAGCATGGGAGATCTTTCCATCTTCTGAGGTCTTCTTCAATTTCTTTCCTCAGGGTCTTGAAGTTCTTATTGTACAGATCTTTTACTTGCTTTGTTAAAGTCACTCCGAGGTACTTTATATTATTTGGGTCTATTATGAAGGGTGTCGTTTCCCTAATTTCTTTCTCGGCTTGTTTCTCTTTTGTATAGAGGAAGGCAACTGATTTATTTGAGTTAATTTTATACCCAGCCACTTTGCTGAAGTTGTTTATCAGCTTTAGTAGTTCTCTGGTGGAACTTTTGGGATCACTTAAATATGCTATCATATCATCTGCAAATAGTGATATTTTGACTTCTTCTTTTCCAATCTGTATCCCCTTGACCTCCTTTTGTTGTCTGATTGCTCTGGCTAGAACTTCAAGAACTATATTGAATAAGTAGGGAGAGAGTGGGCAGCCTTGTCTAGTCCCTGATTTTAGTGGGATTGCTTCAAGTTTCTCTCCATTTAGTTTAATGTTAGCAACTGGTTTGCTGTATATGGCTTTTACTATGTTCAGGTATGGGCCTTGAATTCCTATTCTTTCCAGGACTTTTATCATGAAGGGGTGTTGAATTTTGTCAAATGCTTTCTCAGCGTCTAATGAAATGATCATGTGGTTTTGTTCTTTCAGTTTGTTTATATAATGGATCACGTTGATGGTTTTCCGTATATTAAACCATCCCTGCATGCCTGGGATGAAGCCTACTTGGTCATGGTGGATGATTGTTTTGATGAGCTCTTGGATTCGGTTTGCCAGAATTTTGTTGAGTATTTTTGCGTCGATATTCATAAGGTAAATTGGTCTGAAGTTCTCTTTCTTTGTTGTGTTTTTGTGTGGTTTAGGTATAAGAGTAATTGTGGCTTCGTAGAAGGTATTCGGTAGTGATCCATCTGTTTCAATTTTGTGGAATAGTTTGGATAATATTGGTATGAGGTCTTCTATGAAGGTTTGATAGAATTCTGCACTAAACCCGTCTGGACCTGGGCTCTTTTTGGTTGGGAGACCTTTAATGACTGCTTCTATTTCCTTAGGAGTTATGGGGTTGTTTAACTGGTTTATCTGTTCCTGATTTAACTTCGGTACCTGGTATCTGTCTAGGAAATTGTCCATTTCCTGAAGATTTTCAAGTTTTGTTGAATATAGGTTTTTATACTAAGATCTGATGGTTTTTTGAATTTCCTCTGAATCTGTTGTTATGTCTCCCTTTTCATTTCTGATTTTGTTAATTTGGACGCACTCTCTGTGTCCTCTCGTTAGTCTGGCTAAGGGTTTATCTATCTTGTTGATTTTCTCAAAGAACACTTTTGGTCCTGTTGATTCTTTCTATGGTCCTTTTTGTTTCTACTTGGTTGATTTCAGCTCTGAGTTTGATTATTTCCTGCCTTCTACTCCTCCTGGGTGTATTTGCTTCTTTTTGTTCTAGAGCTTTTAGGTGTGCTGTCAAGCTGCTGACATATGCTCTTTCCTGTTTCTTTCTGCAGGCACTCAGCACTATGAGTTTTCCTCTTAGCACAGCTTTCATTGTGTCCCATAAGTTTGGGTATGTTGTACCTTCATTTTCATTAAATTCTAAAAAGTTTTTAATTTCTTTCTTTATTTCTTCCTTGACCAGGTTATCATTGAGTAGAGCATTGTTCAATTTCCAAGTATATGTGGACATTCTTCCTTGATTGTTATTGAAGACCAGTTTTAGGCCGTGGTGGTCCGATAGCACGCATGGGATTATTTCTATCTTTCTGTACCTGTTGAGGCCCGTTTTTTGACCAATTATATGGTCAATTTTGGAGAAAGTACCATGAGGAGCTGAGAAGAAGGTATATCCTTTTGCTTTAGGATAGAATGTTCTATAAATACCTGTTAAGTCCATTTGGTTCATGACTTTTCTTAGTCTGTCTACGTCTCTGTTTAATTTCTGTTTCTATGACCTGTCCATTGATGAGAGTGGGGTGTTGAAATCTTCTACTATTATTGTGTGAGGTGCAATGTGTGTTTTGAGCTTTAGTAAGGTTTCTTTTATATATGTAGGTGCCCTTGTATTTGGATCATAAATATTTAGGATTGAGAGTTCATCTTGGTGGATTTTTCCTTTGATGAGTATGAAGTGTCCTTCCTTATCTTTTTTGATGACTTTTAGTTGAAAATTGATTTTATTCGATATTAGAATGGCTACTCCTGCTTGCTTCTTCCAACCATTTGCTTGGAAAGTTGTTTTCCAGCCTTTCACTCTGAGGTAGTTTCTGTCTTTGTCTCTGAGGTCTGTTTCCTGTAGGCAGCAGAATGCAGGGTCCTCGTTGCGTATCCAGTTTGTTAATCTATTTCTTTTTATTGGGGGAGTTGAGCCCATTGATGTTGAGAGATATTAAGGAATAGTGATTATTGCTTCCCGTTATATTCATATTTGGATGTGAGGTTATGTTTGTGTGCTTTCTTTCTCTTTGTTTTGTTGCCAAGACGATTAGTTTCTTGCTTCTTCTAGGGTATAGCTTGCCTCCTTATGTTGGGCTTTACCATTTATTATCCTTTGTAGTGCTGGATTTGTAGAAAGATATTGTGTAAATTTGGCTTTGTCATGGAATATCTTGGTTTCTCCATCTATGTTAATTGAGAGTTTTGCAGGATACAGTAACCTGGGCTGGCATTTGTGTTCTCTTAGGGTCTGTATGACATCAGTCCAGGATCTTCTGGCCTTCATAGTTTCTGGCGAGAAGTCTGGTGTGATTCTGATAGGTCTGCCTTTATATGTTACTTGACCTTTTTCCCTTACTGCTTTTAATATTCTTTCTTTATTTTGTGCATTTGGTGTTTTGACTATTATGTGACGGGAGGTGTTTCTTTTCTGGTCCAATCTATTTGGAGTTCTGTAAGCATCTTGTATGCCTATGGGTATCTCTTTTTTTAGGTTAGGGAAGTTTTCTTCTATGATTTTGTTGAAGATATTTACTGGTCCTTTGAGCTGGGAGTCTTCACTCTCTTCTATACCTATTATCCTTAGGTTTGATCTTCTCATTGAGTCCTGGATTTCCTGTATGTTTTGGATCATTAGCTTTTTCCGCTTTACATTATCTTTGACAGTTGTGTCAATGATTTCTATGGAATCTTCTGCTCCTGAGATTCTCTCTTCCATCTCTTGAATTCTGTTGGTGAGGCTTGTATCTACAGCTCCTTGTCTCTTCTTTTGGTTTTCTATATCCAGGGTTGTTTCCATGTGTTCTTTCTTGATTGCTTCTATTTCCATTTTTAATTCCTTCAACTGTTTGATTGTGTTTTCCTGGAATTCTTTCAGGGATTTCTGCGATTCTTTCAGGGATTTTTGCGATTCCTCTCTGAAGGCTTCTACTTGTTTATTAATGTTTTCCTGTGTTTCCCTAAGGGAGTTCTTCACGTCTTTCTTGAAGTCCTCCAGCATCATGATCAAATATGATTTTGAAACTAGATCTTGCTTTTCTGGTGTGTTTGGATATTCCATGTTTGTTTTGGTGGGAGAATTGGGCTCCGATGATGCCATGTAGTCTTGGTTTCTGTTGCTTGGATTCCTGCGCTTGCCTCTCGCCATCAGATTATCTCTAGTGTTACTTTGTTCTGCTATTTCTGACAGTGGCTAGACTGTCCTATAAGCCTGTGTGTCAGGAGTGCTGTAGACCTGTTTTCCTCTCTTTCAGTCGGTTATGGGGACAGAGTGTTCTGCTTTCGGGCGTGTAGTTTTTCCTCTCTACAGGTCTTCAGCTGTTCCTGTGGGCCTATGTCTTGAGTTCACCAGGCAGCTTTCTTGCAGCAGAAAAGTTGGTCTTACCTGTGGTCCCGAGGCTCAAGTTCGCTCGTGGGGTGCTGCCCACAGGCTCTCTGCAGCGGCAGCAACCAGGAAGACCTGTGCCGCCCCTTCCGGGAGCTTCAGTGCACCAGGATTCCAGATGGCCTTTGGTGTTTTCCTCTGGTATCCGAGATGTGTGCACAGAGAGCAGTCTCTTCTGGTTTCCCAGGCTTGTCTGCCTCTCTGAAGGTTTAGCTCTCCCTCCCACGGGATTTGGGTGCAGAGAACTGTTTATCTGGTCTGTTTCCTTCAGGTTCCGGCGGTGTCTTAGGCAGGGGTCCTGCCGCTCCTGGGCCCTCCCCCACGGGAGCCCAGAGGCCTTATACAGTTTCCTCTTGGGCCAGGGATGTGGGCAGGGGTGGGCAGTGTTGGTGGTCTCTTCCGCTCTGCAGCCTCAGGAGTGCCCACCTGATCAGGTGGTGAGGTCTCTTTCCCACAGGGTCTGGGAGTAGAGAGCTGCTACGGGCCGGGATCCGCAGGCGTGGGACCTCCGGCAAACACAGGACGTGCCCGGTCCTAGATGAACTCTGCCTCTGTGTGTCCTGATCTCACCAGGCAGCTCTCTTGCAGCAGACAATTTGGTCTTACCTGTGGTCCCGAGGCTCAAGTTTGCTCGCGGGGTGCTGCCCACAGGCTCTCTGCAGTGGCAGCAACCAGGAAGACCTGTGCCGCCCCTTCCGGGAGCTTCAGTGCACCAGGGTTCCAGATGGCCTTTGGTGTTTTCCTCTGGCGTCCGAGGTGTATGTACAGAGAGCAGTCTCTTCTGGTTTCCCAGGCTTGTCTGCCTCTCTGAAGGTTCAGCTCTCCCTCCCCAGACCATTTCAAATTTTACCCAGCATTTAAATAACAAAAGTGCTGTGAAATGGAGTTGAAAAAAACTTTTGGGTTATAAATTTTATACTGTGCCAAGATGCCTCCTTCATAGTCTCTGGCAGTACACAGAAGTTCCACTATTTGAGGGAGCAGACTGTTCTGGTCTTATCATTATGGAGGAAACCTTCTATTAGACCTCACACCTCAGCAGCCCTTAAACTTCTTTCTCCATCTGCCTCAGGCGGGCAAGTGCTCATGGGCACTCAGACGCTCCACTTTCTAAGTTTTTTCTTTTGCTTTGACATTACAGTTCTTTAAAGAAAATCCCATTTTCTCCATTTTTTGAGAGTTGACACAACTTTACACAAGACACAAACACACACACACACACACACACACACACGCGCACACACGCGCACACACACACATACATGGAAGTTGTTACATATTGTAAAAAGAATAACACATGCAATAAATTTTACATACTGTTCATTTCTGAAGGAAAAAAAAAGGAGACCTAACAATCCCAGGAGTTTTTATTTTGGATCACTTCTGGGACAAGAGAGATTTTTATCAGTAAACTTAAGCTATTAGGTTTAAAATTCTCAGAATCTCAGAAAAATTATATAAAGAAACTGTATCAGAGAAGTAATAGAAAACACTAGTGCTTTGGGGTCTGAATTAAGAGAAGTCCTCAACTGGGCATAGTAGCAAGTGCCTTTAATGTCAGCACTTGGGAAGCAGAGGCCAATACAGTAAGACCCCGTTTCAAAAAGAGAGAGGGAGAGAGAGAGTTGAGGAGTACATGTGTGCGTGTGTGCGTGTGTGTGTGTGTGTGTGTGTGTGTGTGTGTGTGTGCGCGCATGGGTGTGCGGGAGGTGTTCCTCAAAACTCATTTTTTTTTCCATTTTCAGTGAGGGGGACTTAGGAGCCCCCAATCCCTCCCTTGTCACTGACGGGCTGCTGTCAGATATTTCCCTGGGTTTTGTTACTCCAGGCAGCCTTCTATCAGAAGATGGTTATTTACAATTCCCAGCCCTGAGTTACAAATAGCAGCTGAATTACACTGCAGTGTCAGTGCAGTGTACAGAACATAGGTCTTTGTGAAGCTGGTGTGTCTTGGCCAGGTAAAAGGAATTTCATTATAAAATCAGCAGAGGGTCTTTCTGTGGCTAACTTGACACTCTCAGGTGGTCCTGCAGGCTGCACACTAAGGCAGGCTTCACAGCAAGGTTCCTGACACAGACCATTTAGACTAGGAGCCAGACAACACTTTCTCTCCTTAACGTTACATAAAACCACCAGTGGTATTTGGTAAATTGCCCCTTTGTGCATTAACTAATCATATTTAGGCATCTATACTAAATAGCGTTTTTATATAGATCATGTTAACTCCTTAAAATTTCTTTAAATAATTCAATCTAAAATATTTTTCCTGAGATTAGCTACAGGAGTGGTATCTTTAAACAAATACTATCTACTTCAAATTTAAAAAATCATTAGTATATAATATTTTCTCCTACCATATCAAACTTCTAAATACTCTACCAAGCACACGCTGACAACTACCAATTTATGAGCTCTTCAACACTCTGAAAGGGGTATTTTAGAGAGGAACTCATTATGTGCTTCTGCCACAAGGCAGCACTGAATGTGCCGCTGTTGGTTCCCGTGGCAGACTGTACCGTCTATGCCAGAGTGCAGCTTAGCATAAAGGTTTGTCATTCATATAGCTGAGAACCCAGCAATCCCACACCAAAGGCATGTGCCCAGCCTGCAGCACTGACTCCCAAAATAAGGTTTTTGGACTCACACCACCACCATCTCATGGGAACATATTAGACATTAAAATTCTTGGGACCCACCCTAAAACTACTAAATCAGAAATCCAATATGTGTTTTAGCAAGCCCTCTAGTGATTCTGATGTCTGATAAATGGGTAAAATATAGTATTAACACAATCAAGTACTTTGTAATACAGAAGATGAATGAAAATATTCCAGGTACATTTATAAGTCTAATAAAATTATAATACAGATCCGATGAATAACATAAGTCTATGATATATTTTAAAAAGGTCAAACATATGACAATAGTTACTATATTTTAAGAAAAAATTTGTATGACAAAGCAATAAAACTAATTTCAAAAGAAATATTGTTTCTAGAAAACAAAAATAAAAATGCTGCTAATAATTATACATAGTCATTACTTTAAATGATAAATGAGATTTCGCCTAAATGCTAATAAATTATTAACTTGTGATACTGTCATTTGGTTACCAGGAAATAATGTAATTATAGTATGAAATTCTCGAGACAAATTTTAAGAATTATTTTGAAAGAAAATGTAAAAACATGAGAAAGCGTGAAATTAGCCAGATAATGAGATAACTGCACAATAAAAGGACTAGGGTAAAATAAAATGACACATTATTGATATTATTTATTATATAGAACTCTATACTTAATATTTCTTCTGTGTGCAATAAATTCCATTAGGATCATAACAGATTTTAAAGCAATGCTGAGACAGTAACTCTTAAATTATTAAAGAAAATTATCAAATTTTCTGTCTAAAATGGGTAAGAAATTGGTATTTCATAGATTTTTTTTCAATTTACAAGGTACATAGTTCAATGCTTTATATTTTGTGCCATCAAATTACATATCTGCATAGTTATCAGTTGAGAGTAAAGAATTCATTTTTAAGGGGAAATTATCACAGAAAACCATGGTCTAACTATGATTTTGCTAAAACCAAAAGAAACAACAGAGTAATACAAAACCAAAAATTTTAAATTATTTATCAATTGTTGACTGGCTTTTAATGACACAGAAGAAAAGCATAAATTCTGCTGTATTTCCTGTCATAATGAAAAATCATCCCAAAGATCAAAGGTCAAGCAAGAAAGGCTTGTTACATACCTCTTTCTCTAATATTCTAGCAATCTCGCCGAGGGTCCGATCCAAAGCTGAAGCCTTATTATTTACCCAAGAGCCACTGTCTTGTACTTGAAGTTGTTTTACAAGATCTTTGGCTAATCTCTGAAGCCTTGAATACAAAATGAAAAACTGTATTAATTATGTGTGTGTATATATACATACATGTATATAAGTATGAATATATAGAGATAGATTATAGAGTCCATTTTTCTAAACATGTGAAATACATGAATACTCTCAATATTCTACCTGAAACTTCTCTAGAGCAAAACCAGGGAGAGCAAATAGACAGCTCACAGTCTATATACAGTTCTCCATTTTTAAGGCCACATCCAATGCAACAACCAGCAGACATCGGCCTCAGCTGTAGTGATGGAAACCATACCTTTTGCATGACCCTCAGTTAGAAATTAGAAAGGAGTCGGGAGTGGGAGAAAGTGACAGGATGATGATCCAGAACATAGTAAAGAACCTAAGAGGCTTCAGGTTCTGATCCGAAGCCTCCTGTTATTCTAGGCATTGAAGCACTCAAATTCCCATGGTATCAATCTTCCCATGGTCCACTCCATAGGACCATTGGAGCTAATTCTTACAGCAGCAGAGTACTCTGTTGCACTAGATCTAGGAATGTCACTCCTTTTCTAGACTGTTAGACGCCTCAGAGAAGGAGCGCAGGTTAATGTCTCACACAGTTGCACTCCCTTTACTTTCCTTTACTTCTTCACACCATTCTTCATTCCTGCCTGTTTGCCTGAGCAGCAGATGAGTCGCCAGTCGGTCTTCCAGACATTCCCCAAGTCTATTTTCCCTCATTTGTCTATCTTCAAACTTTTCAAATATGGTAGATTCCATCATGTATAACTATAATTAAATTCTTAAAAATTTCTTAGACATTCCCTCTGTTGTTGTTTCATTTGTTACTTATGCTAGACACGCTCCAGCAATGGTAACAATGTCAATTTAGTTCTTACCATGGAATAGACAATCTTCTCAATGCCTTGAATATATTATTTTATTTAGTTGACTCAATAAAAACACTTGTGAGTCTATTCCCACTCATGACTCTCTGAGAAAGTCAACAGTGCTGAAGCTTGACAATCTTAGTGAATTTCTCCTTCTGCTAGTTTCCAAGCCTACACATACTTCATGCCATTCCACTCTTTACAATGTAAGTCTCTTTCTCTCTTTTGCTTTCATAAGAGTTTATATTTCATACATAGAGAAGAAGCTACTAGGAAAAATATAAATCTCACCATTATGTCTAGTCACCCGTCTCTCCTATACATCCAAGGAAGGTCCCCTCTTCGTAAGCAGAGCTAACACACACTGCAATGCATGAAATCCTTCTGGACTTCAATTCCTTTTCTTCCTACATTAGTCTTTGAAAATGCTCATTTCCTACTGAAATGCCTTTTCCACTCTCAAATTACTCAGGAAATTCCTACTTATCTCTATTTTCAGCACAGAAGTCACCTCCTATAATTTTTAATATTTCTTTAATGCACTCAGCCCAAGCAAATTAAATACTTAACTACCTGTTTAATGTGCACTTTTCTCATGAAGCACTTTCTATAATGACATATATGTTCTCTATTTGAATAATCTACATTATAATTGCTAGCTCCATATGGTTATTGGAGCATATTAAGCACTGAACACTAAATTGTATTGAATTTTGAAAATTTAGTGGTAATTTGTGATTAGAAGCTCTTGAATTGTCAGTGCAGAAGCAGATGCAATTTATATTATATTGCTCATCTATTACGTGCTGTTGGAGTTATTAAAGGCGTTGGCTCTAAAAGTATGGAAGTCCCTCCCTCCAGGCCCCCGCCAACTTCAGACTCAAACATATTTATGAAAATTTTTTCCTAAACTCTGGTCTTGGTCAAGTTAGCCCCTGTTTCTGTATTGAGAGAGGGACTAACAAGACGCTCAGGTTATTAAAAATAGTCTGTCCTCAAGAACACCTACAAGTCAGACACTCCCAACAGAGGTGACTATTATTTGTCCCCTGATATAAAAACGCCTACAGTGAGGACATTAAGTCAGAAGTTCAGCCACAGGAAGCTCATCCATGAACGAGAATTTAACTAAGAATTCTAGACGGCTTCTCAACTTCTTCAGTTTTCTGCTGGATGTTGTGAGCACCAAATTTGATTGAACTGTTGCTATTTGTCCCTTTATTTAAAGGCCTCAGTAAATCATATACCATGCACTACACTGGGACCCCCTTAATAGAAGCTCCTTCATCATTGTTTTGCCAGTCAATTTCTGCTATATGCTTGTAATTCCCCAAATTAATGATGTAACCCTTCCCTTTCTCTGTGAACTGAGTGACTCACTCGTCTCTGTCGGATGGTCTGAGTGTTTTCTTATTTCTGCGGCATCTCCCTTCCTTATTCACTATTCAGTGCTTGTTTCCTATATACTTAACAAACTCACCTATTTAAAACTGAAAATATGACTGTTTTAGATCATTCTCCAGGCTGTACTATACGACAGTGTCAAGTTCATGAAGGAGGTTCCTTATCTATCTCCTAACATGTAAGCTGGAAGGTATTAGTTTAATATTGAGTGAATTTATTTTTTAACTTAACAATATCCGTGAATCTTATAGGGTTTAAAATAACTTCATGTACAGGATCTTTAGTCATCTTAGTAACACTGTCAACTAGTGCTCTCTCTGGAAACTGAGGAAGTTAGGGTTCATAGAAGTTAGATGACTTTTTCAGGGCCGAACAGCTAGCAAAATTGTACGACTTGGACTCAAAACATTTGATCTCCAACTCTCATGCCACATTTCTTAACTCAAATAAAGGAAATTGGTTCACAAATGAGTAATTTCATAGAATGTAATTTTACTTAACATTTATTCATGTAAAATTAAAAAAAAATCTGTCAAGGAATACAACAGCAAGGTCAACTCCAAAAGCAGCCGTGGACTACAGCTTATGCTTCATCTATCTATCTACAAAGTTTACCTCAGTGAGCCAAAGCAAGAATACAGACTCTGAAGCCCAAAGTGCCCATGCTTTAAATCTGAAGCCAGCTCTACAGATTTATTAACCCTATGGATATTATTTAACTTTTCTAAACTATAACTTCATCTTAAAAGCTGGGCATCTCTGTCTGTCTGTCTGTCTGTCTGTCTGTCTGTCTGTTTGCCTCTGTCTCTCTGTGTCTGTGTCTCTGTCTCTCTCCCTTCCAAGGATCAGAGATTGTACCTAATACCATTCACTTTAATAGATAATGAATAAACCATTGTCTAAATCAACTTCATTACTATAGATCAAGAGATCTAGACCTAACAAAAGGAGAGGAGTACGTACAAAATAGAAAACAATACTATCATCATTTCCCTTCCAGTCAAGTATGAAATAGACTCCCATCTAAGATTGCTGGCTGCAAATGATAGATAAGTAGCTACTTTGGCTTTTGGTTGAATAAAGTTTGCACAGTATGTAACCGAATATCTAGCCATAATAATGGAAGCTAGCAGTATTCTTACCAAGAATGCTCATATTCCACTGGAAACCAGAAATACTTAGGGAAGAACAAGGACCATTTTAACTCATAGCATGAAAGGAGCTTACATTTCACTGAGTTAAATCAATCCGAGGTTTATCAACCTACAAGTCAAGGAAAAATGCCAAATCGAGGGTGTACTTTAGTAACATGAGGTTTATGAGTAACATAAACCTCAGTGTCGTTCCCTGCCTCTCCTCAAGCCCCAGAGACAATACAGTTCCTTTGAAGAAAAACAAAACATCTGATTTTGATGGTTATTTTCAATAATTATAATGGTTATTATCAATAACTATAGAGCACTGCAGAAGTCAAGCTGAAATCTGTACATTTCCTAAAGTCTAAGCACAAAAGTGGCTTGGAAACTTTAGCTTTCAACACAGAAATTGTTATTAAGGTTATTTTTGGAAGGTAATTATTTTAGCAAAAAACAAAAGTGAAAAGAGGGTAATTCCTTGCCTAACACATAGGAAGTATCTTTCGGGTAAACAGATTTGTGGAGAGTGCTAAGAGATGGAAATTTTATCCTTTTTTTAAATTTTTATTAGATACATTTCTTTACTTATATTTCTTTTTTAATTTTAAATCTGAATTTATGTTTTGAAATAAAAATGCAAGATATCTGACTTTTATAAAATTGTCATATGGAAACACACTTTAAAATACCATTACATGCTGTATTTACTTAGAAAGAGTTAACAATAAATCCAGTCTAAACAAGAACCTACTATCAGTTGGTTATAATGTGAGTTCCTTCCTTTCTTTGTTTAAAAAGAAAGCTTATGGGAAATGCTGGACCCATCCGAAGAGCCAGTGATGACTCAGCACCTCCATGATTAAGGAAGCCTGGAGCACAGACCGCCTGATGGGGGTGGACTCCAATCTGCAGCTCCTCCACCTGGGCTGCAGGGCTATTGCTGGGTGCTTTCCAAGTCCTGTTTGCCATGGCCCTTTCATTTCTAGTTACAATACAAATATCACCATTATTTTCCTTTCATTGTAAACTTCAACAGAAACGTCAGCAGGCTACAGACTCTGTACATGGAGTTCAATGAACTTTCTTGAGATGCTCAGCACTCTGGGAAAGCCTTTTTTGCAGAAGCTTCTGATCTGGTTCAGTCTCATGTGGTAACTTGGACATCAACCACACAGACCAGTGCTCACAAGGTGGGTCCAACTAGCAGGCCTTTTCTGAAGACGTGCCCATGGCTCTGCTCCGGCTCAAACCATCTTCTCTCCAATCACAGGAGATGCCATCTCTCCTTTCCTTACGCTCTGACTGACAGCTGGTATTATGGTCTATTCCTGTAGAATTCCTTTATTCCATTCTAATAGTCAACAATTTGAGGCTGCTGCATAACTGCTCCTTAGATATTTTGCTGATCTGTAAAACTAGGCTGATTTGTATAAGAATAAGTAAGAAACAAATGCTGGTGGATCATGGCCCCCTGTCGTCATGTCCACCACTGAAGGATGGTAGCCTTCAACAAGCCAACCAAGTTCACACATGGTTTTCCTTTCATATACTCAAGTTATTTTTGCTCCAATAATAAAACACGATTTTTTCTTAAGTAATAAATACGTGACCTGGTCAACTGTCACAAAACCAGTAGCTATAATGTGTTCTACGGTGCTCCAACTCTTCATTTCCACATCCGTTCCAAAACCAGGGTTCAAGCCTTTGACTGTGCTCATGGATTCAAGTTCTAAGACATACCATTTGACATTAACGTTCCTACGTTTAATGAAAACTAAAATGACATTCTTTACATGAGGAGGGAATATAAAATCATCACTGCTTCATAATTTCTTTCAAATTCATAGTGGCACCAAATCTCGCTAATTACCAAAGTCTAACTTTGTGAAATTTCTTCTATGATGATAGTACCATTATTGACATTTATTTGTTCCTACTTAAATTTCATTTCAACTACCTGATATCAAAGTTGAGGTAGCTGCATTGTGGCTGCATTGCAGGCAGTGGTATTGTTCAAAGACGACCTGGAACATCGGGTTTGATTTAAGTGAGAGGGGAAAAAAGTCTCCCTGACAGTTTTCTCAATTGGCATTCAAACCAACAACAACAAAAAAGAACAGAAACATACCTTCACCCCCCTCCCTATCATTCCTTTAGTGATAAAAATACAGTTCTTTTCTGAGCATTGACACAATACACGGGACCTGTTTCTTTTCATGGAAAGTGGCGTCCAGGGAGGAATCAAATTCCATGGCCACCTTCCAGTTAACACGAGTAAGAATGGGCATGAATTCCAGCTTGTGAATGCAGTTTCAGCATGGTACAAAGTGACTGGATGAACCACGACCCGTCCTTTGAATTTCTTCAGGAATAGTAACCAGGTGCTGCAGAGTAAGCATACAGGAAGTCGGCCTCCACTGGTACCATCTGGCATGCCATATCATCCTCAGTTCCACTGTCTGTCTCAACGCCACATTTCAGCTCCACCCAGCAGGCCTGAATGATGAAGAGTTTCGGCTTTCCAGTCAGGCTTTGGCAGTAGTCGCCTCTGAAGAAACTAGTTAATTTTCAGTTCAACAGATCTGTTCATTCCAAAAATTACTCATTCATTGCCATGGCTTAGAATCACACACACAAAACTGCTCCTTTTGCTGTGATCTTCCTTAGAAACACTATCCATCAATTCCATAATTTCTTCGGTTCTTGATCTTAAAGCATGAGTCATTGGTGCTTTTTATTTTCAGGAAATTTTCTCCAGTGTCCATGTGTTCGAGACTCTTTCTCACTTTTTCTTCTATTAGATTGAGTGTATCTGGTTTGATATGGAGGTCCTCAATCCACTTGGACTTAAGCTTTGTACAGGGTGATAAGAATGGATTGATCTGCATTCTTCTACATGCTGACCTCCAGTTGAACCAGCACCATTTGTTGAAAATGCTATCTTTCTTCCATTGGATGGTTTTAGCTCCTTTGTCAAAGATCAAGTGGCTATAGGTGTGTGGGTCATTTCTGGGTCTTCAATTCTGTTCCACTGATCTACCTGCCTGTCTCTATATCAATACCCATACAGTTTTTATGACCATTGCTCTGTAATACTTCTTGAAGTCAGGGATGGTGATTCCCCCACAAGTTCTTTTATTGTTGAGTATAGTTTTTGCTATCCTGGGTTTTCTGTTATTCCAAATGAATTTGCAAATTGCTCATTCTATCTCTATAAAGAATTGAGTAGGAATTTTCATGGGGATTGCATTAAATCTGTAGATTGCTTTTGGCAAAATGGCCATCTTTACTATATTAATCCTGACAATGCATGAGCATGGAAGATCTTTCCATCTCCTGAGATCTTCCTCAATTTCTTTCTTCAGAGACTCGAAGTTCTTGTCATACAAATCTTTCACTTGCTTGGTTAAAGTCACACCAAGATATTTGATATTATTTGGAACTATTGTGAAGACTGTCATTTCTTTAATTTCTTTCTCAGCCTGCTTATCCTTTGAATAGAAGAAGGCTACTGATTTGTTTGACTTAATTTTATACCCTGGAGCTTTTGGGGTCACTTAAGTATACACTATCATATCATCTGCAAATAGTGATATTTTGATTTCTTCCCATGGAAGTTGAACAATGCTACTCAATGACAACTTGGTCAAGGAAGAAATAAATAAAGAAATTAAAGACTTCTTAGAATTTAATGAAAATGAAGATAAAACATTCCCAAACTTATGGGACACAATGAAAGCAGTACTAAGAGGAAAACTCATAGTTCTGAGTGCCTGAAAAAAGAAACAAGAGATAGCATATGTCAGCAGCTGACAGCACACCTAAAACTCTAGAACAAAAAGAAATAAATAAAACCAAGAGGAGTAGAAGGCAAGAAATAATCAAACTCAGGGCTGATATCAACCAAGTAGAAATGAAAAGGACTATATAAAGAATCAACAAAACCAGGAGCTGGTTCTCTGAGAAAAATCAACAAGATAGATAAACCCTTAGCCAGACTAAGCAGAAGTCACAGAGACTGTATCCAAATTAACAAAATCAGAAATGAAAAGGAAGATATAACAACAGAATCTAAAGAAATTAAAAAAACATCAGATCCTACTACAAAAGCCTATATTCAACAAAACTGGAAAATTGGGAGGAAATGGACAATTTTCTAGACAGATACCAGGTACCAAAGTTAAATCAGGAATAAATAAACCATCTAAACAACCCCATAACTCCTAAAGAAATAGAAGCAGTCATTAAAAGTCTCCCAAACAAAAAGAGCCCAGGTCCAGATGGCTTCAGTGCAGAATTCTATCAGACCTTCATAGAAGACCTCATACCAATACTGTCCAAACTATTCCACAAAATAGAAATAGATGGAGCACTACCAAATTCCTTCCATGAAGCCACAATTACTGTTATTCCAAAACCACACAAAAACCCAACAAAGAAAGAGAACTTCAGACCAATTTCCCTTATGAATATTGACGCAAAAATACTCAATAAAATTCTTGCACACCGAATCCAAGAACACATCAAAACAGTCATCCATCATGATCAAGTAGGCTTCATCCCAGGGATGCAGGGATCATTTAATATATGAAAATCCATCAATGTAATCCACTATATAAACAAACTCAAAGATAAGAACCACATCATGATCATTTCATTAGATGCTAAGAAAGCATTTGACAAAATTCAACACCCCTTCAATGATAAAAGTCCTGGAAAGATCAGGACTTCAAGGCCCATGTCTAAACGTAGTAAAAGCCATATACAGCAAACCATAGCTAACATCAAACTAAATGGAGAGAAACTTGAAGCAATCCCACTAAAATCAGGGACTAGACAAGGCTGCCCACTCTCTCCCTACTTATTCAATATAGTACTCAAAGTCCTAGCCAGAGCAATCAGACAGCAAAAGGAGGTCAAAGGGATACAAACTGGAAATTTTATTCTTAAACACTTGAACAAATTCCAACAACTCTAAGCCCAAATTTGTCATTGACAGATATAAATATAAAACAATCTCTAGAAAATTATATCATTTTACTTAAAATTATACATAATATATATCTAAGACACACACACATGCACACACGCACACATGCACACACACACACACACACAGAGAGAGAGAGAGAGAGAGAGAGAGAGAGAGAGAGAGAGACTGAAGACATACCACTTGATTAACTATACATTCCCTCCAAACCAGAGACTATTTACCAAAAGCTCCAGTGGCAGGAATGGGAGATCTCCTTTCCAGTTGTTGGTTAGGAGAGTACAAGAGGCATTCCCAAAACAATTAATGTAGGTTGCTGCTGTTGTTACTGATGCTTTCCAGAAAAAGAAGGTAACATCCTATTGCTAACGATGCCCACATTTTGGATACTGTGGATGATCAACCTGGTTATGATTTTGGAGCCTCTTCGCTGAGGATTAGCTTTCATAACATTGAAAGAAGCATGGAAGCTGCAAAGGGAGAAAAGCATTCCTATCCTAATTGATTCCTATGAAACACACACAACAATGCTAAGAATGCCAAGGTATTCCAAAAGGTCAATAGTGGAACTTACATCCTGAAGGTAACCATAAGCCATTTAACTAGATTTAAAATTTTCTCAACTGGAGGGAATTCACACTTGGTACTATAAATTTTGCCAACTAGCCATGGCTGGTGAGGCTGGGACCTAGAGGGTACCCTCTATTGCCATTTTCCTATACCAGTATAATCTCTAACTGCATTCTAAATACAGATCTTCATACTATTAAGTGTAGCTTCTCATCCCTCACTTTGCTCCCGGTAACTCTTGTTATGGAAAACCACATCTGTTTTTAAAGAACTGTGCAAACACATTACATAGGTATGCGGGATATAACTAATATTATCAACTGTTCCACTACTAAGCACCTCTTCAATGGGAAGAGCTAAGAAATGTATATACACTATTTCACATTAAAAAATTTTAGGTATATTTATCTATATATATTAGAAGATACACATGTTACCAATCTAATTCACTACACAGTAGGATTTTGTAATACTCCCTGGATATATTAACTGTCCTCTTTAGGAGAAAGCAATCTGTCTTTTGTCACTCTTAATCTATTTACATATTTAGCCAACTGCCCTCCAAAATGTATTGTCTGTGCTGCTATATATGTATAATTGTCTGCACTTGGGCTTTTACTGCCCATTTAGGGATCTTGAATATTCCTCACATATTTGAATTTTAACATCATCTGCCATTGCTTCCCACCACACCCTAATCCTCAAATGGATCTGGCAATCTTTCTGAAGATGTCTTTCCATCCCTACTCATTCTTACTGGACTCCCTTTAGCAGGCCATGTTGCCCGGTTGTTTCCATCTGAGTCTCCAATACAGAACACTCAAGTACCTATTGTGACAGGATTGCCTCACTTAATGGCTTCAGTGTTGATTTTCTTTTGAAAGAAGGACAATAAGAATACAGTGAGACAGCCAGAACATGTCAAATACAGAGGTGAAAGCCAGCAGCAAACCACTGAAATGAGAACGGGATCCCCATTGGAGGAATCAGAGAAAGAACTGAAAGAGTTGAAGGGGCTTGCAACCCCATATGGACAACAATACCAACCAACCAGAGCTTCCAGGGACTAAACCAAACCCAAAGACTAGACATGGACTGACCCTGGGCTCCAAATTCATAGGTAGCAATGATTAGCCTTTTAGGAGCACCAGTGGAAGGGGAATCCTTTGGTCCTGCCAAGGCTGGACCCCCAGTGTAGGGGATTATTGGAGGGGTAGTGGGGGGTGGACCCGGAGGGGAACACCCATATAGAACAGGAAGGGGAGGGTTTAGGGGGCTGATGGCCTGGAAACCAGGAAAGGGAATAACATTTAAAACGTAAATAAGAAATACCCAATTTAATAAAAATGGGGAAAAAAAGAAAACAGTGAGAGAGAATGTATTGTTTTTATTTATAAGCAGGAATAATTCTAAAGGAAAAATCCTTTATATGAACTATTTAAATATCAAGTTCATATAGGAAAGGCAGGGAGAATATCTGATTCCCTTTCTTTACTGGTTTTATTATTTTCTAGAAATAATAAATTAACTTTTTACAATGTTACAAATTCCTGGCTTTCACTTCTTTGTAATGCTTCAATCAGTGAAATTAATTATCCTTTGTGAATTCTAACTGCCCCATTTTTGGCAAGGGGCCTCTTCAAGTTGATATCCAAGTTCTTTAATAGCACAAGAATGGTCTTTAACAACTTCCCTGCCATATGAATGACAGTGTATGCAGATCTAGAATCTCACAATTATAGATATCACTGTTTTCTTTTCATAAGAAAATATATTTCAGGCCATTAGCAGTAAACATGATTGAACACAACTGCTTTTAAGACACTGTTTCTAATCTCTTAAACAGTCAAATGTAGGAAGTATGTGTGTGTGTGTATGTATGTATGTATGTATGTATATATATACATACATATGTAAACAAGCACATATATATATGTGAACACACATACAAAAATATATAATCTGCAAAATTTCAGTAAGATAAAGCACATTGTAAATTCATATGGGCTTTACCTTATTTGTATTAGATTCTACCAACTTCCTTTATTCAAGACTAAGAACTCATTTCTCTAGATTACATATGTTAAAGAATTATAGTCTTAAAGATAGATATCATGACTAGTACTCTTTTTTTTTCATTGCCATTTTCTTTCTTTTTTTTTTTCTTTATTAACTTGAGTATTTCTTATTTACATTTCGAATGTTATTCCCTTTCCCGGTTTCCCAGTCAACATCCCCCTAACCTCTCCCTGTCCCCTTCTCTATGGGTGTTCCCCTACCCATCTTCCCTCCATTACCGCCCTCTCCCCCTCCCCCCAACAATCATGTTCACTGGGGGTTCAGTCTTAGCAGGACCAAGGGCTTCGGCTTCCACTGGTGCTCTTACTAGGACATTCATTGCTACCTATGAGGTTAGAGTCCAGGGTCAGTCCATGTATAGTCTTTAGGTAATGGCTTTGTCCCTGGAAGCTCTGGTTGCTTGGCATTGTTGTTCATATGGGGTCTCGAGCCCCTTCAAGCTCTTCCAGTCCTTTCTCTGATTCCTTTAGCGGCGGTCCTGTTCTCAGTCCAGTGGTTTGCTGCTGGCATTCGCCTCTGTATCTGCTGTATTCTGGCTGTGTCTCTCAGGAGAGATCTACATCCCGTTCCTGTCAGCCTGCACTTCTTTCCTTAATCCATCTTATCTAACTGGGTGGCTGTATATGTATGGGCCACATATGGGGCAGGCTCTGAATGGGGGTTCCATCTGCCTCAGTTTTAATCTTTACCTCCCTATTCCCTGCCAAGGGTATTCTTGTTCCCCTTTTAAAGAAGGAGTGAAGCATTCACCATTGCTCTCCAATACTGCTTGAGTTCAGGGATAGTGATTCCCCCTGAAGTCCTTTTATTGTTGAGGATAGTTTTAGCTATCCTGGGGTTTTTGTTATTCCAGATGAATTTGCAAATTGTTCTGTCTAACTCTTTGAAGAATTGGATTGGTATTTTGATGGGGATTGCATTGAATCTGTAGATTGCTTTTGGTAAAATGGCTTGAAGTTCTTATTGTACAGATCATTTACTTGCTTGGTTAAAGTCAACCCGAGGTACATTATAATATTTGGGACTATTATGAAGGGTGTCGTTTCCCTAATTTCTTTCTCGGCTTGTTTCTCTTTTGTGTAGGAAGGCTACTGATTTATTTGAGTAAAAGTTTTGTACAATAAGAACTTCAAGACTCTGAAGAAAGAAATTGAAGAAGTCCCCAGAAGATGGAAAGATCTCCCATGCTCATGGATTGGCAGGATTAATATAGTAAAAATGGCCATTTTACCAAAAGCGATCTACAGATTCAATGCAATCCCCATCAAAATACCAATCCAATTCTTCAAAGAGTTAGACAGAACAATTTGCAAATTCATCTGGAATAACAAAAAACCTAGGATAGCTAAAATTATCCTCAACAATAAAAGGACTTCAGGGGGAATCACTATCCCTGAACTCAAGCAGTATTACAGAGCAATAGTGATAAAAACTGCATGGTATTGGTACAGAGACAGACAGATAGACCAATGGAACAGAACTGAAGACCCAGAAATGAACCCACACACCTATGGGCACTTGATTTTTGACAAAGGAGCCAAAACCATCAAATGGAAAAAAGATAGCATTTTCAGCAAATGGTGCTGGTTCAACTGGAGGGCAACATGTAGAAGAATGCAGATCGATCCATGCTTATCACCCTGTACAAAGCTTAAGTCCAAGTGGATCAAGGACCTCCACATCAAACCAGATACACTCAAACTAATAGAAGAAAAACTAGGGAAGCATCTGGAACACATGGGCACTGGAAAAAATTTCCTGAACAAAAGACCAATGGCTTATGCTCTAAGATCAAGAATCGACAAATGGGATCTCATAAAACTGCAAAGCTTCTGTAAGGCAAAGGACACTGTGGTTAGGACAAAACGGCAACCAACAGATTGGGAAAAGATCTTTACCAATCCTACAACAGATAGAGGGCTTATATCCAAAATATACAAAGAACTCAAGAAGTTAGACCGCAGGGAAACAAATAACCCTATTAAAAAATGGGGTTCAGAGCTAAACAAAGAATTCACAGCTGAGGAATGCCGAATGGCTGAGAAACACCTAAAGAAATGTTCAACATCTTTAGTCATAAGGGAAATGCAAATCAAAACAACCCTGTGATTTCACCTCACACCAGTGAGAATGGCTAAGATCAAAAACTCAGGTGACAGCAGATGCTGGCGAGGATGCGGAGAAAGAGGACCATTCCTCCACTGTTGCTGGGGTTGCAGACCGGTACAACCATTCTGGAAATCAGTCTGGAGGTTCCTCAGAAAATTGGACATTGAACTACCTGAGGATCCAGCTATACCTCTCTTGGGCATACACCCAAAAGATGCCCCAACATATAAAAAAGACACGTGCTCCACTATGTTCATCGCAGCCTTATTTATAATAAATAGCCAGAAGCTGGAAAGAACCCAGATGCCCTTCAACAGAAGAATGGATACAGAAAATGTGGTACATCTACACAATAGAATATTACTCAGCTATCAAAAACAACGACCTTATGAAATTCGTAGGCAAATGGTTGGAACTGGAAAATATCATCCTGAGTGAGGTAACCCAATCACAGAAAAACACACATGGTATGCACTCATTGATAAGTGGCTATTAGCCCAAATGCTTGAATTACCCTAGATGCCTAGAACAAATGAAACTCAAGACGGATGATCAAAATGTGAATGCTTCACTCCTTCTTTAAAAGGGGAACAAGAATACCCTTGGCAGGGAATAGAGAGGCAAAGATTAAAACAGACACAGAAGGAACACCCATTCAGAGCCTGCCCCACATGTGGCCCATGCATATACAGCCATCCAATTAGACAAGATGGATGAAGCAAAGAAGTGCAGGCCGACAGGAGCCGGATGTAGATCTCTCCCGAGAGACACAGCCAGAATACAGCAAACACAGAGGCGTATGCCAGCAGCAAACCACTGAATTGAGAATAGGACCCCCGTTGAAGGAATCAGAGAAAGAACTGGAAGAGCTTGAAGGGGCTCGAGACCCCATATGTACAACAATGCCAAGCAACCAGAGCTTCCAGGGACTAAGCCACTACCTAAAGACTATACATGGACTGACCCTGGACTCTGACCTCATAGGTAGCAATGAATATCCTAGTAAGAGCACCAGTGGAAGGGGAAGCCCTGGGTCCTGCTAAGACTGAACCCCCAGTGAACTAGATTGTTGGGGGGAAGGTGACAAGGGGGGGGAGGATGGGGAGGGGAATACCCATAAAGAAGGGGAGGGGGGAGGGGGATGTTTGCCCGGAAACCGGGAAAGGGAATAACACTCGAAATGTATATAAGAAATACTCAAGTTAATAAAAAAAAAAAGAAGAAAAGAAAAAAAATTAACTTTAACAAAAAAAAATGGAAATAGAAGCAATAAAGAAAGCACAAAGGGGGGGCTGGGGATTTAGCTCAGTGGTAGAGCGCTTACCTAGGAAGCGCAAGGCCCTGGGTTCGTTCCCCAGCTCCGAAAAAAAAAAAAGAACCAAAAAAAAAAAAAAAAAAAAAAAAGAAAGCACAAAGGGAGACAACCCTGGATATGGAAAACCAAAGGAAAAGACGAGGAGTAAGTCGAAGATACAAGCATCAACAACAGAATACAAGAGATAGAAGAGAGAATCTCAGGAGCAGAACATCCCATAGAAATTATCAACACAGCAGTAAAAGATAATGTAACGGAAAAAGCTACTGGCCCAAAACATACAAGAAATCCAGGACACAATGAGAAGATCAAACCTAAGGATAATAGGTATAGAAGAGAGTGAAGACTCTCAGCTGAAAAGACCAGTAAATATCTTCAACAATACAAGAAAACTTCCCTAACCTAAAGAAAGAGATGCCCATAAACATACAAGAAGCTTACAGAACTCCAAATAGATTGGACCAGAAAAAAAAAACTCCAAACACCAAATGAACAAAACAAAGAAAGAATACTAAAAGCAGTAACACTAGACTCTTTACTACCAGCTATTTTTTCGTGAAGTCCAATGTCTCTATGCTCCCTAGGGTAGAGCCTTTCTCCACCATAAAGCTCAGGAGTCCTGTTAGAATGGTGGAGACAGACCGCGCTGTATTCCATGTATCTGGGTAGAAATCTGTGATGGAGAGACATAGCCTTGTGTTGCACTTAAATCTTCCATTGGGGGTTATCATGTAAATACTAGGAGGCTTAAATGGAAATTCTCTGAGAAAAATTAGTTTTCCATGATAATAGCCACCTTCATAAGGAGTCATCTCAGGACCTTGGACAACATAATGCCATTCAAGAATATTTGAAGGGAGGGGTGCTCCGCACAGATGTAAGGCACTGGGTCTTTCTTAATTGGAAGGTAGTCCTCTTTCACCCTTTTGTTGTTGTTGTTGCTCTCTTACTGCTGTTACTGCTCATCAAGGCAGAATCAAGAGCCTTTGCCTGATGCATCCAAGAATGCTCACACCAGGAACAAGGTTACAGTCCAGCTTAGAAGCCATGTGGGTCAGAGAGCTCAACTTGCCCAACACCTCTCTGAGGCTGCCTTCAGGTTCACTGTGAACAAGGCCGGGGCAGGGCACAGAAGAGTGCACCGCACCATGAGCTGCACCTGCGCTGGGACTTAGCTCTCCCCCCCCCCCCCCACACACACCCCACACCCCACACCTCCGCAGCACTGCAGCCTTTCCTCCGCTACAGCAGCTCAGCTTCCAAGATGGCTACTCCAGACCTTCTTTTCTTGCATATACATGCAATGCTGTTAGTTTCCTTCTAGGTATTTTCACTGCATCCACAGATTCTGATAAGACTGTTTATGTTTCTGTTCATTGCAAAAAGATTTACAACTTTTTTCTCAGACGTCACAGCTAAGGTGTGTGTTACTTAATCTCCTTATTTTATCTGCACGTATTGTGAATTTTACAATTACCTTTCTCTTACTGTTCCTGGGGCATTTTCACTATAATCAGAGAGTTGATATTGCATTATTTCTGCTCCTTCTAAATTGTGCTTTATCTCAAATTCTAATAAAATTGCCCTCAAGCTTCTGCTTAAAGCCATTCCTAAATTCTTTATTAACAAGACTAAGAACCCAAAGGTAATCCCAATTTCCCAAGTAACTATGATAATCCAGACAAAGTTCTTATAAAGGCAGAAACCAAGGAAAAACATAAACTAAAATATGGGGTAAAATACTTACTTTGCTTTATAAGGTGACTCAGAGCCAGAATTTTTGGTTTCTACTGAATTCTCATATTCTTTAGCCCTAGAGAAAAAAAAAAGGTTTCATCTTTATTATTGTACAGCCAATAACATAACGATACAAAGGCTGGTTCAGTTTTTCCTTTCCCAGTAGTGTAGCATATTGTCAATGTGACATACTTTTATTTTTAAAATCCCTTAAATTATATAAATGTTATCCTGAGAGACTGAAAATGTGTACTCCCTCATAAGATATAGATCTCACTCAATAAAGATAATTCTGAGTTTAGAGTCTTGGTTGATTAAAGAATGATAGTAATGTAAAAATAAATCTGTAGTAAATTTAAAGGCTACGACTGTTCTGTGCAGCACAGGAACTACGGTCTACCGTCAGGCACGGGGGAGAAGCACGGGTGAGGAGCAACTTCATTACACTCACAGACTAAGTCAATGGAGGTAGTGTGACCTGGCGCTTAGAAGACGGTTCTGCTGTTTATACTGACTACACCAAGGCTCACGTAAGTCCCTGCTGCCTTTCTTTGCCACTCTATGCTTTCAGCTGGTGAGAGCATGAGGTGATAGCCAGCATAACGAAAGGGGTCACTAAAGCAATGTGTTAATGCTGAGCTAATGTATTCATTTCTCCTTTAGTCTTTTCTGAAAATAAAAGAGAAACTTATTAATTTAAATGTTAAATGTGGGTTGGACTATGGCTTGATTGGTCAAGTGTGAGACACAAAAGATTAAGAACCTCATTCCACGCCTACATCCCATGGAAGACCAGGTGTGGTAAATCTCTAACCCCAGTGCTCTTCAGTAAGATGTAAGGTCCACACAGGACAAGTCCAAGGCTCTAGTGGACGGGCTGCCAGATGAAGAAAAGACCCTGCCTTAAACAAGGTAGAAGGTGAAGAGCGACACATGAGACTGCTCTCTGACCTCCAAAGGCACATACTCACAAGTACTCACTCTGTCTTCCTCTCTCTAAGATTAAACAAAGGGTATTCTCAATCTGTTGTGACATTTTTACCATGAGTCTGTTACTTTACCAATATTACTATCTTTGTGGTATGGTTTGTATAAAACCTTTTACATTAAATATATTTACAAGTTTATATCTGAGGTGATGCCTTGGAAGATATGATGCAGTTCTTCAAATACTTTCTTAAAAGATGCATCTTCTACTGGAAAGCTTAATGTACTTAGACTTCATGCAATTCCAGGCTGGAAAGGCCCCACTTATATGCTACTGTGCTCTATACGTCATATCACTGAATGTCAAATCAATATTCTCTGCTCCCTAACCATTCATGAGTAGGGCTGTATACAAGGTGTATGTGTGTATTATGTGTTTACACGTGTGGGAACACATATGTGAGCCATTATGGATACAAACATCTCAAACTGTCATGTAAAATAATTCTTCCCTTTATATTGTTCTCATCAGCAATGTTGTCACACCTAATGAGAAACTGACCAAGTCATACATGTATTATTTCTAAATTATTTTCTAGAAATATTTTTAAATATTTTTTGTTCGCGTGTGGTGGAAGCTAAGGATATTGTTGATATGGTGAACTGTCTGTGCAGGTGACATACAATATGCTCTCTGACATAGTTTTATACTACTGTTTTATAAAATTGTCTTTAAAATCACAAGGAAAAACAGAAGGTTAAAACCAAGATATACAGGCTGGGAGTGGTGGTGCATGCCTTTAATCACAACACTCTGGAAGCAGAGGCATGAGGATCTCTGTGAATTCAAGGTCAGCCTGGTCTGCAGAGTTAACTCCAAGACAGCCAAGGCAACACAGAGAAACCCTGTCTTGGAAAAAAAAACCCAATACAACCACAAAAAAGACATACAAACACTGAATTTTATAATTATCTAAATAGTTGCCTTTACAATGTTGGGTTCTGTGATTGCTTTCGCTTTTATGGAGATTCAAGCAACTGCATAATTCATTTCTCTATTTTAATTGTTTTTAATTGAAAACATTTCTTACAATATATTTTGGTCATAATTTTCTCCTCTCTCAACTCCTCCAAGAGCCTCTCTTTCTACCTATAAAACTTCAACTCAAATGTCTATTAAGAGATAACTGAACAAAGGTTTTGATCTTACATATATGATCCATATATTCAACAATATAAGGGAAACAGATTGATTGACCCAAAATAAAGATCTTGGAAAACTACTTAGCAAGAGTCAGCAGCAAGGGAATATGATTTTGGATATAAGAATTTATAGAGTAATTTAAAAAAGCAGTCCATAATTACAGAAAGCATGTAAGGGATTGCCAAGGGCCAATTTAGTAGGTAAATGATTGGAAGGATACACAAAAGAGTTGGGCATGAAACAAAGAGTACACATGGAGGGACCCATGGCTCGATGCCCCAGTGTAGGGGAATGCTAGGGTGGTGAGGTGGGAGTGGAGGCGGGCAGCACCTTCATAGAAGCAGGGGAGATGGGATGGGATGAGGGTTTGTGGAGGGGAAACTTGGAAAGGGTATAACATTTGAAATGTAAATAAAGAAAATATTCAATTAAAAAAAAAGGAAAAGTTGGGTACAGTAGGGCACACTTATTAATTATCCCAGCAAAACCTACTATTCAGGGCCAGCCAGAGTCACAAAGTGAAATACAGCAGCAGCAGCAGCAGCAGCATTGTGATGTCACTGTGGACAACTCAGTGCTATACTGACTTCCATGCACAAGACTTTGTGCTCAATATCTACTGGGAAACGGATGAGGAAGGAAAAGCATAGGGAAGAGAAAAGCAGAAGGAAAAAAGGGAAGAGGAGGGCAGGAGGAGAATGGGGGCAAAATGAAAAGGAGATGAAGTGAAGAAGAGGAAAGAAGAATGGCCATGAAGGGAATGGGAGCAAAGAGGACAACATAGGTGTTCTACAAGTAAAAACGACTGACTGTGTACTGTATATATGAGCATCTGCTTACATGTATGCATGTGCACTGTGTGTATGCCTGGTGTAAAGGGGGTCAGAAGAGGGCATCAGATATCCATGGAACTGGAGCTACAGATGGCTGTAGCCATGTGGATACTAAGACTGAACCTGGGTCTCCTGCAAATGCAGCTAAGTATTTTTTTCTTTTTAAAAAAGATTTATTTATTTTATGTATGTGAATACACTGTTTCTGTCTTCAGACATACCAGAAGAGGGTACCAGATCCCATTACAGATGGTTGTGAGCCACCATGTGGTTGCCGGGAATTGAACTCAGGATCTCTGGAAGAGCAGTCAGTGCTCTTAACCACTGAGCCCTCTCTCCAGCCCCAAAGTGTGATGATCAACATTTTTAAAGTATGAACACTGACCTAAAAGTATACTTGAAGATCATTACTATAATCTCATTTTATTCATAAAAGTGAAGCACTGACTTGTGTTCATAGTTGGCTTATAAGAATATTCAAATCATTTTATCCCTACCCCCATGTTTTCTTTTTTATCACCTATCTTCCCCGCCTTTTATTTCTGAAGCAAGGTCTCACACTGTAGCCCACTATATAGCTCAGAATGGCTCTAACTAATATTCCTGCCTCAGCCTCCTGAGCACTAGGGTTGCAGGCATGTGGCACTACAAATGGCTCACCCATCACTCTAGTTCATAAAGTGGAATCTAACTTCCTACTCACTTCTAGATTTTTACATGTATTGATTTCTATGTATATAAATCTATAAGCTATTAGCACAGGAACAGACTTATATACTAAACACTACATTTAATGCACAAAACTGTTTCATTAGCCTAAATTAACTTCTATGTCACCTGGTGGTAAGAATACATAGTAGTCTTAACTCTGAGTCAGCTCTCTAGCCCCAGTGTCTACCTCCCCTCCCCATGCTGAGATTTGGTCTGGCTTAAATGGCTGCAGACATTTTAAAGCAAACATTATTTAAAGTAAGAATGAAGATGTGGTTTGTGTCAAGTGGGAGGTCAATGGTGATTTAAAGGGCTCAGACCTGGGCAATGATAACAGAATGCTTTTTTCCATATAGCGAGAAGACAACCATGAGGTCAGATGTTAGAGTGTGATTAAAGGGCAGTTTGTTTTAGGCATATTAAATTTCACTTAAAGGTGTAAAAATTTGTAATCAGCAAGTATAGGGAATATAAAATCAGGATTTAGCAGGGAGTAAACATAGAGAATAGAAGGGAACAAAATAACAAGCATTCAAGAGTGAGAAGCCAGAAGTTTTCAGCAGAAACTTCAAATCAAGCCAGTTACACCCTGAAGTAAGCTATGAAATTGTGCCTGGAAACGCACACTGATTGCAAAAACTAAATTCAAGAAAGCCTTTTCTGTTTATTGCAGTAAGGACCCATAAAAAACCTCATCCCTAGGATTTCTTACACTCCAGAAATACATGGCACTTCCTTCTTTTGTGAAGTCAAATCAGAAAACATCATTATTTGTTTTCTAACAATTCATTTTCAAAGAAACAAAATCCTCTGGAGTTATCTCTGATCTTTGAGATGAATCAGATTACTTAACAGGCCACAGTCTGGCCATGGAAAGTACAGACTACTGTATCACTCAGCATTCTCCTCCTTCCACATTCTTATCAATAATTCCATGGACTAATAAACATCTCTTTTTGAGACTTTCATGATAAAAGGTTCATAATGCTTTCTCCCAATGCTAAAGGTATCAACGAAGAAAGAGCTGTATTTGTGTCCTCAAACAAGACCCATCAGTCATCATGTGACATTAAAGCTTGTGAGGTAATGTACTACACAGCTGTCTGAGCTCAGATGTCATTTTGGAGGCTGATGATAAACTACAGGTCTGATAACTCACTTTCCATTTTAAGATATTTCTTGAACTTTTCCTGTTGTGACAGGCAACCAAATTAATTAAACCCTGTCATGGCTCTGACACCACAGCCAGCTGACTTCTATTTGTTGATTGCTATTGATTTTCTTTGATACTTCATTTAAAAATCAATAGTTGGAAAGAAAAATAAGCTTAGTTTACAAATATTTAAATGTAGCATTGTATGCTGAAAGAGGCTCAAGTTTGGCCTGGCCTTGGTATCTCATTATAAGAAGAGCCCTTGAGTAGGTGAAAGGGAGGGCTTTGGATCAATACTCAGTTTTCTTTCTCAATCAAAGAAAGTGGCTATAAATTAGGTTCATTGAGGTTTTTTTTTTTTCCAAAGCTTTTGAAGCAAACAAGTTTAAATGTTTTTTCTTCCATCAAATTAAAAGGCCCATCCCTAAGAACTTCTGTTTTATATTTAAGAACATTTATGTTACCTGGTGTTCATGCGTGCTTTTATCTTTTTAGCTTTTTTCTTATTCTTTTGCCGTTCTTCTCCATCTTTCATAGGCTCTGGTGGAGCTGCACTTTCAATCACAATGTCAACAACATACTTCTTCAAAGACAGATGTTCCTGCAAAACAATCAATGAAATGATGGCGGTGATGATATTTTAAAACAACACAGGACCACTCCAAAGTAGTAGACAGAATAGATGATATAAAAGAAACTAAAAGTAATCCCTAGGCAATAATGGCTCTCACAGTTGCTTTAAAACACACTGAAACATCTGTTTTAGTTGAGAATTTCAATAACTCCTCAAACCTTTGGTGAACATCAATTGCATTATATGCTAAGGAAAAACGGACATAGCAGTGCAAAGGGAAAGAAAATATATACACAAAACATACATACATACATACATACATACATACATACATACATACATACATACATACATACCATACAAGTGTTTGGTTAGTCATTTAATGTACAATAGGAGCCTGAGGGGAAGATGAGACAGATGTTCACTCAGGGTAAAGAGAGAAGACTGCAACTAAGCAGTACAGTGTTTGGTGATCTGAGCAGATGCTGGAGTTGTATGTGTACACTAGAATAGGGAAAAGGGGTGAGAAAGGTGAATCATCTCAGAAAAGACATGCCAGAGGGAAAGTGTATAGCACTGAAGACAGTTTTTGTTTGGGTGAAATGCAGAATTTGACTTGTTTGCCTTCTCATCATCTTAGATAAGTCTTCTCACTCCAACTATGCTATTTCATGTACTCAATTCCTTTGCCTTTCACTTCATTCATTTGACATGGCAAAATCCCAACTCTACATCTAGCTTTCCATCTATTTCTGTGTCTCTATTACAGAATAGTGTATCTATAGGAGAAACTGAGTCAACTACTTTCATTTTTTAGGATACTAAACCACAAGCACAAATGCCAGGCAGCCAAGCACACACACATTAGCTTATCCACACACTCATCTTTCTAGAAATCCTTTTTAGAACACCCCTTCAAATCTCAAACACTTGTTATTGTATCCCTGCATCTCAGTTAAAACCTACTTTTCTTTAACTGAGGAATTATATAGAAGATCATTATATAGAAGTTCCACGGCCAATTTACCTACCACTCTGTGTGCCTACACATTTTGTCTTTTTTCCACTCTACTATATTTAAACTCATGTTCCTGTTAGGGTTAAGACTTCCAAAAGTACACTAAGTCTTATTTCTTCCCCTAGACTTATATCTTATATTTCTTTGATTCTTCACATTTTTTCTTTAGATCATCTCAAAAGAAATCCTTTTTCTTGTCCCCCTAAAGCTAGTATCCTATGGAACCAGGAAGTGTGGCCTTTCCATCTTTACCTCTTTAACTCTGCTCTCTCTTGAACTTATGAGTACAGCAAAAACCTTACTAACCCTAACCAATCTGCAAATTCCCCTTGTTAGGAAACCAACACCAAGACCAACACTGTTGTGTCTCCACCAGCTTTTTTGCCTTACAGGCCACTTCTTCCTCCCCCAAAACCTTTCATAACAAGGTTTCCTGACATCACATTTTCCTCCTAATCCAAAATAACATGCTCATAAAACTCTTAGGCTCCCCATGTCCATAAATTGTGCCATTTTTAACATAATTGCTCAATCATTAGCAAAACTTACCCATTCTCTTCGCAACCCTAAGTCCATACCAGATTGACCCACTAACCCTCACAAGTATCACCTAGTTTCAGTCTCTAGGTGACATCTGTATAACTGAAACAACCCTTTAATTAGTAGATCAGTTTCTAATTAGACCTCTGTGCATGCTGTGCTTGTACAATGTATAAGTGTGTATTTGTGTGTATTTGTGTGTACAGGTGGATCAGCATGGAGATGAGAGTCTGGCTGGCAATCAGGCCCCAGTGAACCTCCTGATTCTACACCATGTCCTCTAACCTACACACCTTGCAGTAGAGTTACAGACATGTGTGGCCGTGTTCAGCTCTTTATGTGAATGTCAGGATCTGAACCCAGGTCCTCCTGATTATTCAGGAGCTCCTTCTCACTGAGAAATTTGCCCAGCCCGTCTAGACCTGCTCTATATATAAAGTCAGTTATTTTTTAAAAAACATAAACCAACATACTTGTCACAAAAGCCTGAGATATGAGTTCAATCCTCCAGAAACCATATTTTAAAAACAATAGCATGGAGAGGTGGGTGTGCTTATGTTCTCCCACCCCCAACCTCTACTTGGGAAATGAAGACAAAAGGATCCATGCTACTTCCTGGTCAGCCAGCCTAGTCTACTCAACAAATTCTAAGACAGTTGGTGGATAACTTATGGATGGTAAGTGAGGAAGCGGAGGTTGCTGTCTGGCTACACATACATGAATACCTGCATTTAGACCTACACACTTGAAATTAAGCTTCCACAGTACCAGAGAGTGGTATACAAGCTGCCAAAGGAGGGGTGATATCAACAGTCCTATTCAGCTGGGACACTGATGAGGCATAACGCTGAGCAGCATGGCAAATAGCCCTAAAGTTGAAGAGTGGTACTCATATCTTAGTGATAACCAAAGCTATCGAATTGGGAACAAGACCCGCTACACAGGAGGGAAATCATGCCTGATACGAGGAATCTAGCATACGTGGATTTGAGAAGAGAGCTCATTACTGATACTTTACTAGGCCAGCATAATTCCTAACAAAATTCTAAAACAAATCCAGATAGGTGTAACTCTCACCTCTCATTAAAGAAATGTCTCTGTATCAAATGGAGACAATGGCAGAAAACCATAATTGGATGCAATGCAGAGATCAATGCACTGCAAGGAGCCACGCCCAATGTATATATCTACTACACAGCTCTTGTCAAAAGGTGCCCAGAATCATCAAGGAAGGGGAAGTAGAAAGACTATAAACGCCAGACAACCAGGAAATTTCCTGTGGGTTTGTGTAGAAATAACAGAGCAGCTTCACCCAATACCTCACAATATGGGTGCCTAAACAAGGACAGTATGAACACACATGCTAATGCAGCAGGGGAAAGAAATCTCACAAATTCCTACCCCTAGACAAAGAACTAAAGATTGCTGAGAGCAGGAGACTTAGCCTATCCCAGGGATGACCACCCCAAATTGGTTATCCAATGTAAAGTGGTCAGCCCTGAAATCATATACCTACAAACAACAAACGGAAACAACATATTTATATATTTGTGATACAAGCACGCACATGCACGTACACACACACACACACACACACACACACACACACACACACACACACACACGTAAGAATAATAAAAGCGAGCCATGGATATGAGAGGGGTATAAGGTGGGAACATAGGAAAAGCACACAGGAGGGGTAGAAAGGGGGAAAATGATGAAGTAAGTATACTTCTTCCTGAGTTTGAGGAGGAGGAAAGAATATAGTTTGTACCCTTTTTGTAAAATAAAATATAACAATAAATACATATATAACCTTGGCTACTTACAAAATACATAAAAGAAAGTAAAAGAAAAAAATTAAAAGGTCGGAGACTAGAGAGAAGGATCAATGTAAAAGCAAAGTGTATGTATGGCAACATATGGCTATGCTCTAGCACAGGAGGTGGGGACAAGAGGGCCCAGAGCTGCTGAAAACAGTAGACTCCAGTCTTATTGAGAGTGTCTCAAGGCAAACAAGGTACAGACCTGCAATGAAATCTTCTATCCTCAAAGCCCCCTTTTTCTATCTTATGAAAACCTGAGTCCCCATTGCCACTTGCCCAGTCTCCACCTCCTCAAAGAGACTGGAGTTCTTCAGTTGTTCGGATTAAAGGAACAAATCTGCTTCTAAAGAAGTCAACTTTGCTTTCTTTCATTTCCATTCACCTTCATCAATCCTGATACAACAATATTGACTTAAGGGGGGAAAGCATGCAACCTTACACCATTTGTTGTTATTTTGGTTTTCCATGTATTTTAACATTAATTTTTCTGCAATATTTTTTGTTTTCTTCTCCCCCAACTCCTTCTATCTCTCATTTCCCTGTCTACCCAACTTTATGTTCTCTCTTTTAAAGTATCAAAACAAAACAAAACCAAAAAAATCCACAAAAATACTAAAAAAAGAAAAACAAATTAAAACTAAACTAAACAAATGGTATACACCACACACACACACACACACACACACACACACACACACACACACACACTTGAGATCATTTATATTGGGCACCTTCTCCTATGGGATTTGCCATAGAGTATGACTGATACACTCAGTGACAGTACAATGGAGAAAAACCCATGTCCCTTTGCCAGTAGGTATCAATTGCAAATGGATCACCATGTCCTATCTCAGTGCTGGGACACAGTCTGACTTGAACTTGTTATTGTGTCAGAAGAATACAGCAACATGGTGACTCCTAATGACATCGTCTATACCCGAAGATCAGTGCCTCTTTCAATGCACAGCAAACAAACTTCTTACAGTATTTGGGAATTAAGGCAGGGACCCGCAACTAGAAGATGTGTAGAGAGTGAGACTGGAGCACTCAGTCTTAAATGGCATGTCTTCATCAAAGCCCTCCCATCAGGCTCAGGGATCTATGTGGAATTGGTGGGAGAAAGACTGAGAGCTAGAAGGAATAGGTGACTCCAAGAACACAGTGTTTTCAAGACATGAAAGGACTGACATACATATGAACGCACAGAGGTGATGGCAGTACACAAAACCTGTGTAAGACAAGTCTGTTTTTTCAATAATCCACATCCCTTCCCCGTATACTGCTCAAACAGTCTGCATTCTAATATGTCATTTCTATTCTTACATACAGAATAGGAATACCCAATGGCATCTTTAATTTTCTGAAGGGTCCAATATACCACTTTCAACTGCATATAAATAAAATATCTATCAGACATCCTTAAGGGTCCTATACCCAATGAAAGACACTATTCAAAAAAGAGTCAGACACCTAACTCTAACTACCAAGAGCTGCCCATTCTTTGGCCAGGTGTGCAGCACTACACCTGCAATGCGGCATTTGAAGGCTGAGGCAGGTGGGCTGTCATGGATCTGAGGTCTCTTTGTGCTATAATGTGCGTATACCGGGGTAAGAGTAATCCACCAAAGAATCGCGTCTGTTTCTGTACCAGTACCATGCACTTTTTATCACCATTGCTCTGTAGTATAGTGTGAGGTCAGGGATAGTGATTCCCCCAGAAGTTCTTTTATTGTTAAGGATGTTTTCGCTATTCTGGGTTTTTACTTTTCCAGATGAATTTGAGAATTGCTTTTTCTATGTCTTTGAAGAAATGTGTTGGAATTTTGATGGGGATTGCGTTGAATCTGTAGATTGCTCTTGGTAGGATGGCCATTTTTACTATGTTAATTCTGCCAATCCATGAGCATGGGAGATCTCTCCATTTTCAGAGCTCTTCAATTTCTTTCTTGGGAGACTTGAAGTTCTTATCATACAGATCTTTCACTGGTTTGGTTAGAGTTACCCCCAAGATATTTTATATAATTTGTCACTATTGCGAAGGATGTTGTTTCCCTAATTTCTTTTTCAGCCTGTTTATCATTTGCATAAAGGAAGGCTACTGATTTATTTGAGTTAATTTTATATCTAGCCACTTTGCTGAAGTTGTTTACTATCATATCATCTGCAAATAGTGATACCTTGACTTATTTGCCGATTGAATCCCCTTGATCTCCTTTTGTTGTCTTGTTGCTCTAGCTAGAGCTTCCAATACTATATTAAATTGAATATGGGAGAAGCGAGTATCCTTGTTTTGTTCCTGATCCAGAAATAAAACCATATTTATTGGCACTTGTTATTTGACAAAGAAGCCAAAAAATATACAATGAAAAAAAGAAAGCATCTTCAATAAATGGTGCTGGTGTAACTGGCAGTTTAAATGTAGAAAAATAAAAATAAATCCATATTTGTCACCTTGCATAAAGCTTAAGTCCAAGTGGATCAAGGACCTCAACATAAAACCCAGAAACACTGAATCTAATAGAAGAGAAAGTGGAAAATAGCCTTGAACTCATTGACACAGGGGGAAATTTCCTAAACAGAACTCCAATGGCTCAGGCTCTAAGCTCAAGAACTGATAAATGGGACCTCATGAAACTGGAAAGCTTCTGTCAGGCAAAGGGTATAGCCAATAGGACAAATCAGCAACCTACAAATTGGGGGAAAAATCTTCACTAACCCCACATTAGGTGGGCTAATATCCAAAATATATAAAGAACCAAGAAGCTCACCACCAAGAAACCAAACCACCCAATCAAAAGATGGAGTATAAAACTAAACAGAGAATTCACAACAGAGGAATCTCAGATGGCTGAGAAGCACTTAAAGAAATATTCAAAGTCTTTAGTGATCAAGGAAATGAAAATCAAAATGACCCTGAAATTCCACCTTACACTAATCAGAATGGCTAAGCTCAAAACCTCAGGTGATATCGCCTGATGTGGAGAAAGAGAAACACTCCTCCATTGCTGGTGGGATTGCAAACTGGTACAACCACTCTGGAAATCAATCTAGAGGTTCCTCAGAAAATTGGAAATAGAGTTACCTGAAGACTCAGCTATATCACTCTTGGGCATATACCCAGAAGATGCCCCACCATGCCACAGGGGCACGTGTTCCACTATGTTCATAGTACCCTTGTTTGTGATAGCCAGAAGCTGGAAACAACCCAGATGTCCCACAAGAGAAGAATGGAGACAGAAAATGTGGTTCATTTACACAATGGAATACTACTCAGCTATTAAGAACAAGGACATCCTGAGTTTTGCAGGCAAATGGATGGAACTAGAAAATATCATCCTGAGTGAGATAACTCAGACCCAAAAGGATGTACTCACTAATTAGTGAGTATATACTCACTAATAAGTGCATATTAGCCCCAAAAGGTACACAATTCCCAGGATACAGTCCATAGAACTCAAGAAGGCTAACAAGCTGAAGGACCCAAGTACGGATGCCTCAGTCCCATTTGGGAGGAAGAAGAAAGCAATCACAGAATGGGGGAGTGAGGGAGGGATCTGGGTGGGAAAGGGAACAGGCAGGGTAGACAGGAGAGAAGCCCTGAAGGTCAGCAGAAAGAAGGAAACAGGCAACCTTGGGAGGTGGGAGGTGCAGAGACCCTGTAAAATGTTCCAGAGACCTGGGAGGTGAGAGACTCTCAAGACTCAAAGGGAGGGACCTTAGATGAAATGCCCTACAGTAGGGAGAGGGAACTTGTAGAGTCCAAAGATAGGGCATCAAGTAGAGGGATGGGGTTGCCATCCTACAGTCAAAAACTCTGATCCAGAATTGTTCCTGTCTGAAAGAACTGCAGGGACAAAAGTGGAAAAAAGCCAGAGGAAAAGGAGGTCCAGTGACAGGCCCAAAGTGGGATCCAGCTCAAGGGGAGGCCCCAAGGCCCGACACAATTACTAATACTATGGTGTGCTTACAAACAGGGGCCTACCATGACTGCCCTCTAAAAGGCCCCACAAGCAGCTGAAAGAGTCAGCTACAGATACTTACACCCAACCAATGGGACAGAAGCTGGTGACCCCTGTGGCTGAATTAGGGAAATGCTGGAAGAAGCTGAGGAGGAGGGCAACCCTATAGGAAGACCAGCAGTCTCAACTAACCTGGATCCTCGAGATCTCTCAGACACTGAGCCACCAACCAGGCAGCACACACCAGATGATATGAAGCCCCCAACACATCTACAGCAGAGGACTGCCAGGCCTGGACTCAGTCAGAGAAGATGCACCTAACCCAAAAGAGATGGAGGCCCCAAGAAATGGGGAGGTCTGGTGGGGTAAGTGGGTGGGGGCATCCTCTTGGGATTTGGGGGAGGGGGTATGAGATGTGGAACAGTTAGAGGGTAAACCAGAAGGGGGATAAAGTCTGGACTGTACAAAAAGATTAAAGAATAAATAAAAAAATTAGACAATATTTACATATGAATTGATATATACAATGTATACAGACTAATCAACTTTTTTAATTTCCAAAATAAAAATGATGCTTTTTACTGACTAATAACATAATTAAAAAAAAGAATACATGTTAATCATAAAAAGTTAACAATATTAAAAGGAAATCCTCCTATGGCTTTTAACAGCCCAAAACAACTGTTATTTTAAAACATATTCTAGAGATTCTTTGTGTGTTTTTAATAAAAATGGAATTACCATAATGCTTATGAGCTATTTTCAATCAAATATCCATGATATAGATTCTTCCCACTAATTTTCGTGATGACCTAAGTTAGTGAATACAGGCACTGTACTTCACAGGTACATTCAATTTTGCTGGTATCTCAGTGTTAATTATTTGGGCAGCTTAAAATTTCTGATATAAAAAGTGTGACAAATACTCCTGTAGATACGTTCGGCTTTTTGTTAAAAGCAAGACAGCTTTCCTCCCCTTTTTTCCTTTCCCTCTCCATACCTTAGATCAACTTTTTATGTTTTTAAAAAAAAAGATGCACCATTGGGTGACCCAGTATAATAAACAGCTGTTATAAATCAAACCAGGAAGGAACTATATAGTAAATGAGTATTGGCTCATGAAATTGAGAGTGTGTAAAAGGCTTCAACCCTGAGAATCAGTTCAGTAAAATCAGAGTGTACTGTGAGAAAATAGTAGACATTAAAATACTTAACAACATTCTGGGAGAAAAAAAGCTGACAATAAGAGCAGAATGGTAGGTAATCTGAATCACATTATAAAAATGAGAAATTCAATAACAAAACCCACAAAACATATTTATGACAAAACAAAGTAACAAGGAGTGCCCATAAGACACAAATAAGAACAAATGAAAACAAACAAAGGTTTTATAAAACTCACCTAATGAAAAAATAAAAACGAAACATTAGCAATCTCAAGTACCAAAGTTACCAGGATGAGATGAAACAATGCCATCCTAAACAAACAGAAAGAGTAAAGACCAACTAGGGGTTCACACCTCTGACCACAGCACTGGGGAGGCTATCTACTGCCAAGAGTTTGAGGCTACCTATCTTACAAGGTGACTTCCAGGCTTGAGCTACAGAATAAGGCCTTATCTTCAAAAAAAAAAGAAAAGAAAAAAATCTTAGTGGACAACATCAAGACATAACCTCTTAAACTTTCTGGCTCCAAAGAAAAGGGGAAATTTTTTGCTCTTTAGACAAAGAAACAAACAAAAGAATCAAGTGTCTTTCCAGAGAAGAAAAGTAAACATCGGTTCTTTAGATAATAAGAGAATTTCATGCCACAAAACAGTCAATGTGTTCACTACTCTCAAAGACTCAAAACAAAACTGATGAAAGGTAAAAGTGATTTCCAAGTAATAAGAACAAAAATGAGCTATTATCAGTATTCTAAAAGTTCAAAAAACATATGCTCATATGCACTTTATGAAGAATCTACTAAAGAAAATGTCTCAGGGCATAGTGAGATGGCTTAGCCAGCAGAGGAAGGAACATACCCTGAACCTAAGTTAGCTATCCAAGACCCATACTGTGGAAGGAGAACCAGTCCCTGTAAATTGTTCTCCGACAGCCATATGTGCATGCCCTAACACATAAACAACACACAACAAATGCATGCACATATGGACTAAATAAGTATATAAATCCAATTATTAATTTAAAGCAGAAAGCCCTTTAAAAAATAATCATTGATGGGCTTGAGGTGTGACTCTGTACTTATTATGTGCTTAGCCATGGGAGAAGCCCTAGGCTTTCATAGTCAGAACTGTACCCCTAAAGGGGGCCATTATTTTAAAATACCTGCAACAGATTTTTAAAACAATTCAGTGGACATAAATGAAATGTCATCAAGTCAGAAGTTATCTTGGAAGGCTGGCAGTGAGGACACAGAGGTTTACCACACTTTTCTGTCTACAATTGTGTATATAATTCACCATAATAACCAATTTGAAAGACACCTACTTTATAAGCATAAATAACATGTAATAAATAATATTATTTTGGACCTAGTAGTTTGAACTTTGACATTCTTGTTTCTTTGACATCAAAAGTGAATCAAATCACAGCAATCTTACTTCTTATACATCTATGGTTTGGACTTGAAATCAATACATATTTTTTGCACAGTAGTCACATACTAAAGGCATATAGTACTGAGACTGAAATGTGTAAATATAAAAAAAATCATTTCTGGCAGAAATATAAAAATAATGAGGTGCTTCACTAAAAGAAATGATACATGTTCCACTGATCCAATCACCTTTCTTGACTGACTCTCATGTATAACTCACAGAGCAGGGCAAAAGTTAGCCATCAAGCACAGAGTAACACAGAACCTGAATGTACTAAATAGCTGTGCTGGCCCAAGCTGCCCCACTGCTTGCAGCAGCTAGTCTGATAAGGTTCAAATGCCTTTCACTTAATCCCATGGACTAGCACTGAAAGGACCCTTTCCTACAAGATCTACCCACTATCTGGTAGGCTGCAGCTTTGCTCTCCCTGGTCTAGGTTCCAAATCCAGTACACTTGAGTAGTACTGGGTCCAAAGTGGGCACCCAATATGGCAGGGTGAGTAACAATATCCTAAGCAGAAGGACTCTGACCAGGCAAACAGAACAACTGTTATGGGTAAACAGAAACCTAGACTCAGCATTGCTCATGAATCTCCCAAGACAGGTTTCTCTTTTAGCAAGACAGCTACTGTTTTCCTTCTTCAGGCCAGTGAGGAGGTCAACTACCTCATGCAGAGGCATCTAGTCCCCGATTAACATAAACAGCTTACAACACATCAAAGCCCCCATATTAAATCCCAGACTGGATCTGGCTTGTACTTCTCCTGCTACTATCTGTCCCTTTAAAACTGACAAGGTTGTTTTCTGCCTGACAGACAGCATGGCAATGTGATTCCCCACGTCAACTTTTCTTCCTATCCACAGAGGGGTCTAGCATGCTGATCTTGAAAGAGGGCAGCACTGCCTTCCATCTCCAGTAGTGGTGACTCATGAGACTAGGGTTCTAAGTACATTTTCTCTCTACTCACTGGTTATTCCCATTATGACATAAACTCTGAATCCAAGAACAGAAATTTTGATTATGACACTTTTGAAAATTCATACTCTAACACTACTTTCCCACACCCCCAAAGTTTTGAAATGGCTAAAATCAGGTAAATCAGGCTTGGTGTAGTGGTGCACATCTTTAATCCTAGAACTAAGGACACAGAGACAGGTGAACATCTGCATAGCAAGTTCCAGGCCAGCAAAGGCTACACAGTAAAATAAATAAGAAAACTGCAGCAATCTTATGTCCAGTCTTGCAGAGCTGTAAGCAGTAAAAACCCACAACAAAGGACGAGAATGCGGTGTAGACACTGGCATCCTGATCTTGGTTCCACAGGAAGATGCTGGTGCATACACACATCCACATACACTTTACCTCCTTACACAAGTACAGCACTGGCCACTTAACACCTAATAAATGCTCAGGTTTTAAAAATTACTTTTAAGTAATTTTACTTCAATATAACTAGCATAAGAAAACAGAGGCACAAATGACTCCACTATAAAGAAACTCATTGCAGTAAATACATAAGAAAGCAGAAGCAGACATTAATTACGTAATTATGGCATATATGTTAAAGTAATACTACATATCATCTGATTATTTTATTACAAACTACATTTTAAATCTTCATTAAACAATCATAGTGAGTTTCAGGGTTCAAATCTGTAACAAGCATATATTTAGTTAAAATTTAAAAATTAGTTTATAAATAATATGTCAATCAAAATGCTAACAGCAAACATTACTTTGTTTTTCTATTTTGATAATTTCCTATAATACATATTAGTGTATTCATAATAATTAAAATTAAGGAATGCAAAGGAAAAACAAGTTCTTCAAAGAAAGTCACTACATGAGGTTATAGTTCCTGCAGGATGACTTACTCTAAAGAAGAAGCATTTCTGAGTAAGAAACACTCACCTTCTGGAGCTACTCAGAATTCTAATTATTATGGCATGGACACAAGTAAGAGTCAGAATACAAAGAAATGTACACCTAGTGAGTAGAAACAAGCCAACACAGAGCTCTCCACCAAATCTGCAACTCAGCACAGTGGCACCTCCTAGTCTCACTCAGTAAACTGAAGAAATCAAAAATTCAATCTGGAATTCCCATCCTAATATTTTAAATGTCAATGTGATAAATGCAAAAACTAACTAATGATAGGCAATTGTATACACATACATTAAGTGTAGTTCTTAAGTCACAACTGATTCTATTTCTTAATATTTTAATTACTTTTTCAAGCATATGAGACTACAGCCTTCTACCATAATTTAATGTATCAATTAAATAGCAGACCCTAAAGTCTGTGACTTTGCCTTTCCTATTCATTCAGTTTCCTCCTGATGGCTCCATGTTTCGTATTTTATAAAAACTGAGCTATTTAGATAAGAATCATGATTTGTGGGGAGTAATATTCTAAAACGGAATAAGCCTAAGTGATAAAATACAGAACCTGTAACTGTCAATAGTATAGCTTTTCAAATAAACACAGTTCACAAGATTCGGTCTATCAAAGCAAATGATCCACTTCACATCATGAGCATCTTAAAACACCACCCTGAGTTTTAAAGAATGCTAACTGTTACAGATCCTTTAAAAGAATTGAAATGTCTACTTTGAAGAAAATCACTATAATGTATTTTTATTTTTTATTCTTCTAAAAGTGAAGAAAGTAAATCTAAAGTCATGCTTCAAATAAGCCTCTCTAGATCCAAGACTTATGTTCAAGATGAGGGTAGTACCAGACACAAATCTGCAGAGGCAGGAAATTAACTCCATGTTTTACCTTCAACATTTTTTTTCACTTAACTTTATCCTATAACTTCTGAATGAAGTTTGTAGTGTAAAATTCAATATTACTTTATTCAAGAATAAAATGTTATTTTTACACTATTAAAATTAGTTATTCCAAAGAAGTCAGCTATTTAAAAATATAAAAAATGACAGGCATTTTTACAACAGTAACTCGCTATCAAAAATAAGTGGAAGACACGGGGATTAGAACCTGCACTGATTGTGTTCTCAGGATAACAAGGAAAGGCAACTAATAAAATCAAAGTTGAAAAGGATAGGGAGTAAGGGAAAGGTGACGGTGTGCAGGATGGGGAGAAGAGGAAGAGGAGAAAGTTAAGAGAAAAACAGGAATGGTAGATAAATTAAACATGGTATTTAAAATATGGTATTTTTAGGTCAATATTTCAAACAGTACATGCAGCTACAGTACACTAAAAGTAATACATATGTAAGCTTTAGGTCAAATCACTAATATTTAACAAGTACTATATAAGTCAAGAACTTAAGCTAGCTGCTTCTCTTAAAGAAGAACAATTCTCTGGACACCAGAGTTTTAGCTAGAATTTTAAAAAATCTGTAACAAACTCTTGTTAATATCATTCTTCATAAACTAATCTTATCTGCAAGAAACTGGAGAAACTCTTTAAAGTTGACCTATCACTATAAATGTTTTTTTGTTGGCTGTAAATATAATATTCCTGGGTATTAACCTAACATCTAAAATGAAGGCACTACACAGAAATTAATTTATACTAAACCAAGGGTATTGAGATATTTAAGAAACTATAATGTGTGTCATAGGTGTGTTCACATGACACCACTTGTTGTTGTTGCCTGGTAAAGATCTAAGGCAGCATACAAGCTGTGCAGACACCAAACCCCAACTCTATTACTGATGCCATGTCTTGCTTACAGAAGGGAGCCTAGTATGGCTGTCCTTTGAAAGAGAGGTTCTACCATCAGCTGACTGAGCCAGATGCAGATACTTACAGCTAACCATTGGACTGAGCTCAGGGACCCCTATGAAAGAGTTATGGGAAGAACTGAAGGAGCTGAAGGGAGCTGCAATCTCATAGGAAGAAAGTATCAACTAACATGGATGTCTCAGAGCACCCAGAGGCTAAGTAAGCCACCAACCAAACACACACAGGCTGGTCCTCCCCCAACACTCCCCCTGCCCTCCACCACCCCCCACGCCCACCCCTGCAGATTGGCAGAGGGCTGCCTTTGTCTGGCCTCAGTGGGAGAGGCCTATAGAAACTTGATGCCCCAGGGGAGGGAGATGCTAGCAGGGACTGGTGGGAGTGGGGTGTAGAAGAGGAACACACTCTCAGAATCAAAGGGGAGGGAGAACAGGGTGAAGAATCAAAGGGAAGGCAGGAGGGGGCAACATCTGGAATGTAAATAAATTAAATAATTAATAAAAAATAAAAAGAAAATAATAAAATAATTGAAGAAATAAAAACATTTAAGAATTCCATTATATTTATGGTTTATAAATTTGTCAAACAATAAATTTGAGAAAGCTTGAAATGCGCTATCCTCTGTCAAAATGGTGCCCTTAGTGACAGCATCCCTTTGAAAAATGAAATTAAATATACATGACACAGACAAGTTTAAACTCTAGAGGGCATTTTAATTATACAAAAGGCTCAGCTCTGTTAAGGTCCCTGACTTAAGATATAGCCCACACTAGAGATTTTATTAATTACAATCCATGTATTATATTGTTTGAAGTGACAGATGAGAAAAATGAAGCTAATGAAATACAGTGAAACAGACACCAAGTAAAAGAGAAAAAGCCATCCCCTGATAAGTATTATAGTCCACCATCTGTACCCTTGCCACTCAGTGACATTACAAATTCTCCATCAGTAGGTGAAGTTGATGAATGAGGTAAGGGCTTCCTGTGCAGATTCTGCTGTTCCTTCTGATCTAATCTGAGGTTTAACAGATGACTCACAAAAGCCTCAGAGTTCAACAACCTCACTACCAGATCATGCTGTGGAGACTGAGGAAGGCCTGAAGTCCTGCAGCATGGAAGAGTTCGACTGTAATGATCCAAGTCTGATAAACAAGCAAAAGCAATTTTCCCAGAACACTCAGATGTAGCAACTTGGAATATTATTGGGGCCATCCATAGAAATCGTTTCAATAACAAAGTAACAATGATAGCACATTATGAAAAAATGAATCACACGCTGGACTCAAAGTCGTAGGGAGATAAGGATCAGAACGGTACTGCTCTCTCCTTTTGGTACCTAGTCATACTGAAAAGGCTGTGGGGGAAGCCAGCAGCTTCACACTAGCAGCAGAAAACAAACACTCTGTTTTCAATAAGGTTCATGCAAAAATAGGATACGAAAGTAAAAAGAAAATTGGGGAATGGTTATATCAAGAGAAGGTAAGGGAGATTTTTCACAGAAAAAAAAGATCAAAAATAAAGTGGTAATTTTATACAAATAAAGAAGTCAATCAAGAAGGCATAACAGTTTTGTACAGGTACCTAACCACAAAAATTTATACTGTATGAAACAAAACAAACTAAACTGTCAAAGAAACTGATAAGTCTACTATTAGAAGAGGAAACCTCAAAACTTTTCTAGAGAAATTAGGAAAACTAAGAGACAGAAAACCAGAAGATGTGCAGGTGAGAGTCAGCTGAGACGGTGCGCTCACGGCCTTGATCATGATGATGGGTCCGAAAATGTGCACTTGGCAATGACATCAAATTTTACAGTTAAAAACACAGACAAACTGTTCCTGCCTATCCCAGATACATAATTAACATCTTATTTTCTTCCTCAGCCATCCAAAGCAGACTTTAGTGCCTTCCAGGACTAAATTCCTCGAACACCCTTGGTTTTCTAAGATCGTAACAACAGATCATGATGTACTCCCAAGCAAACCATCACAGGCTCTTAACACATGCTACCCACCCTATGCAGAGCCCCTGCCTAGGTTCTGCTCCTCTGTTGTGATTACACTACAGGTTTATCTACAGTGCTGCTCTCACAGATCCAGCTGAGACTGAATGCTTTCTCCTCGCATCTGCCTAGGACAAAGCTCCCTTCCTCCAGACAACTCATCTGACTGAAGACTCCTGAGACATACTGAGACCCACAGAGGACAGACTTGAGACCTTCCAGCTACAGATGAAATCTCTTGCCAAAGCCAAATACTACTAAACTTTGGAAGTCACATGTTAATAAGGAAAGCATGTCTAGTTAGAATAACCAAATGTTGTTTAAAGCCAATGTTAATACCCTCAAACTGTACAACCCATGGAATATTTAATTGATACAATAATCCTTTGTCTTCCCCTCCCCCACCCTCATCCCTCCTTAACCCTCTGGCTTAGTTGTGCTACCCCTCCAGCCTGTGTAGTGTTTTCTTTTGATACTTCAAACCCACTCAAAATTTCCATTACAAATGACACCATCACTCCAGTGATGCCTCTCTTTAAAAAAAAAAAAAAAAAAAGTAAAAGGGGCATTGTGGGACAGTGAAAGACCCTGGTTCCTGGTTGAGATTTGAAACCCCAATCACCCTGAGGGACAGTAGGCATTTCACCTGATTCTCAGGAAATCAGGCCAGTTCCTAGCCAGCAGCCCTCAATAGATTTGTGGCCATCAGTCACATAAGGGCAATGCCCCAAGGCTCTCCACAGGTAGAGAACAGGACCCATAGGCTCAAGACAGATCTCCATTATAATGAGGTACCTAAAGGCCTGGAGGCTTAGTCAACGAATTTCCCTTCCCAAACATTCCTCCCTGCAAAAGGTATTTAATCTCAGGCCCACTCTGAGAAGAGGGATACAGTTTTACTCATCCACCTCCTGCCATGACAAATAAATGTCTTGAAACCACGGACTTTTATCAGGATCTGCCTTGGGGAGCCAAGGAGAAGGCCTTTGACTACAGAGCTGCCCTCTAATCGCGCTCAGCCTAGGGCTAGATCCATCCCCCAGCCCGGAAGTGGGGTTTGAGGGGTGGAAGGTGGGGTGAGGGGGCCCACTCCATTTTCAGCTCTTCCACAGCAGGATATCCAAGAGCTTGAGGGCCAGAAGACCCAGGCTTCCTTTCAGGCCAAGGACACCCCCCACCCCGCCCCCAGCCAGCTCCTACTGTGTCCCAGGTCTCAGACTGTGCTTCCCCACCCAGTTTCCCACAGCCTGACACCTGCCTGGCTGTGGCATGCAGGGGGTAAGCACAGTCAAACTTTCCTTGTCCAGCCTCCCGGAGCAGCCATGGGACTTCAATAACCCTATAGCAGTTATTCAATTAGCTCTTTAAAGAGAAAAAAAATTAAAATATGCTTCTATTTCTTAAACTAAAAAAAGTTGTCTGTTTTATATAGTAAGATGCACATTGTAATGAAACGAGTCATTGTAGAACACACAATACTATAAAATACTGATTATAAGGACAAAACATGAAAAGAAGTTATGTGAAGGATTTTTCTGAAATCCAATGAACAAAAATAAAAAAAATTAGGATTAAGGGTGGGCTATATCTACAAATCAAAGAAAGTGAACAACACAAGAATACTCAGTAGCTAAAGGAAATTAAATTTAAAGGTATAAACGAATTTCTTGTTACCAGCACAAGAAAATCTAAGAGAAAATGTTTTCATAGTTTTGTTCATTAAACATGTTCAAAAATGAATCATTCCATAGACAGAAGTCAAAAAATGAATTTGACAAGCAAGTTCTTTAAAATATTAAAAGCAAAGGGCCTAAGATTATAGCTCCAATGTAGAGCCCATGTAAGCCTGTTAGCAGGCTGTTCCCAGTTTTGTTTTGTTTTTTTCAATAAAAAGACAATCCTTCTGAACACCAAAAGAAAAGCTATGTCCTACTTTACTCTATATGTATAACCTGATATCAGAACTAAGTAATGAAGATGAAACAAATTATAAAACTGCACAGCTACAAATTTAGATATAGGAAGAGTGAACTAAATTTTAGCAGGGCCTAAAAAAAGACATGCCAGCAACATGTGAAGGTTCTACCAGTAGGATAAAAATAATATTAGAAAATATGTGTAATCACAACAGTAAAAGATTAAAATTACACAAATAAGGTATCTGATAAATTAGAAAAAGAAAATTCTCACACTAAAATGATAGTAAACACCAAGATAAAACATTTAAAATACAAAAACATTAGAATCAAACACTTTGAAGTCAGAAATAATACTATGTATGTTAAACACTGGTACTATAAAGATGAACCAATATGAAACACTTAAGTAAATTCATCATAAACTTTTGTTTATTAAAAGTAAACTCCAAGAAAGCAGTAAAAAGTAAAATCATGACTAGATGTTATTAAAAACAGGACCTGGAGAAATGCCGAGGCAGGTATAAGTTCTTGTTACTTTCTTAGAGGACCTGGGTTTTATTTCCAGCACCTACATCCATCATTCCATTTCCAGGGGATTAGGACACTTCTTCTCTTTGGGCACCAGGCATATATGTGGTGCATGTATGTGGTACACATACATACATGCATGCAAAATATTCAACATGCAAAAATACATCTTTAATTTAAAAAAAAATTAAAACTAGGAGCAAAATCCTGATACTGTATCATTCCAAGGCCTGAGGAAGATTGGAATTGAAGGCCAGTCTGGGCAATGTAGTCATGCCCTGTTTCAAATAAATAAATAAAAATATTGGATGGATGGTTCGATGAATGGATACATAAGTGGGTGGGTGGGTGGATGGACAGAAGGATGGGTGGGCAGATAGACAGATGGACAGACAGAGTTATTGTGATTGAAGATTCACTTGGAGATAGAATATCCACAAGAATCTGAAGCAGGAATATCAGAAAACTAAAATGTGCTAACAGCATTTGACTTTCTGACACGGCAGCTATGCCTTTTTCTGCTGAAAGCATAACTAAATTTCATCTACTCTGATGGCTTACAGACTATTGCAGAATTAGCTTTCCATATATGTATTAGTTTACCTGCATTATAGGGTGTGTCTAGGAGTCACAAAAGAAGAGCTTTACTAAAAATTAGTTTGATTTCTCAACTACATTTGTTACCTACTTAAAATTTAACTTTATGTGCATAAGGAATTATGTCAGTTGTAAAGTACTTGCTGTGCAAGTACAAAGACCCAGAGCCTATCCGCCAACACACATGAACAGCTACGTGCAGTGGTATCTACCGTGCTGAAGAGGGACAGGTAGAAGGATCCCTGGGATCACTGGCCACTCAGCCTTCCTGAGTTCCTGGCCAGTGAGAGATTATGTCATTGTCTCCACTCAGGGGGAAGATGCCTGAAGAGAGACACAGAAGGCTGTCTTCTGTCTTTTGCATATACACATGAGGACACTCAACAAACCTGCACACAAGCACACAAACATACTCAACAAACACACAAACTTTTACTTTGAAAAAATCCAAATGTTTAAAAGTAAAGACATATAAAAGTCTTTGTAAGCTGAGGGATCTTTTCATTTCTAAACGTGAATCTTTAGTAATATCCCCAAAACTAAATTTGTAAAAATATACATACATACACACATACATACATACATATAATGACTGTTTTACTTCTTGCATGTATGTGTACCATGTGTGTGCCTGATGCCTGCAGAGATCAGAAGAGAACATCAGATTTCCTGTAGCTGGACTTACAGGTAGCTGTGAACCAACAAGTGAATGCTGGGAATCCAACCAGGTTCTCTGCTGGGGGAACAAGTGCTCTTAATAGCAGATCCATCTCTTCAGCCCCTCAAACTAACTTATAAAAAAAAATCAACACTAAAAATGACTAATTGTTAGTATTAATGATAAAAGTACGGGCTAAAGAGATGGCTCAGCAGGTACACATGCTTTTCCAAGCCTAAAACATGAGTACAGTCCCTGCCAAAAGTGTAAGTGGCATTATACTTTCAAAATTCGTTTGTTACTTTCTTTTTTTTTTTTTTTTGGTTCTTTTTTTCGGAGCTGGGGACCGAACCCAGGGCCTTGCGCTTCCTAGGCAAGCGCTCTACCACTGAGCTAAATCCCCAGCCCCTCGTTTGTTACTTTCTTTTCCAACCAAGATGTGTGAGAATATTATAAGTTTTTTCCTGAAATTCCACTGGTTACCCTTATGTTTGGACATTTACAATTAGGCGTTGAGGTAAGTTTAGTACAATAGTTTAGTAAGGCAGTAACATGGTAGCTAACTACTGTTCTCATTTATACTACTTAAGTGAATCAAAATATTCCAAACTGTTATATGCTAGTAGTTATGCAAAAACTCCTCTTTGTTAAATATCAAAATTATTTCACACACAAATCAGTAGTTCACAGCCTGTAGGCTGCAACCCCTTGAGGTGTCAAATGACCCTTTAACTGGGGTCAGCTAAGACTATCTTACATATCATATAGTCATATTACAATTCAGAACAATAGCAAAATTATAGTTATAAAGTAGCATGAGTATGATTTTATGTCTGTGGGTCACCACAACATGAGGAATGGTATGATAGGGTCATTGCATTAGGAAGGCTGAGAAAACCTGACTTCAGAGTTTGCTCATTTGCTCTGCCTCCCTGTTGACAGTTCCACAGTGCTCCTCTTAAACAGTCAGGAAAGAAGAGAGTAAAGGCTTTTGTCCTACAAAGGAGGTAAGGGAGTGAGGGAGTGGTTATGGAGCCTTCTGCTTCCCAGACAAATCAAGATGCTTCACTGCTTCCACACCAGTGTCAGACACGGGCTCACTCAAGAGTTCAGCTTATGTAGCAGAAGATGTAGTGAATTTTTAGGTTTTTGCTAATATGAAATTTCCTTTTTCCCCATCCATCACTTAATTAGAGTAATTTCTGGGGATAAGATTACAAATTTAGCATTTGAAAAATCATCTTTGATTGCAAATATCCAATGAATGTTGGTGAACTTAAGATTCTTCATTGCAAGGCCCTGGGTTCGGTCCCCAGCTCCGAAAAAAAGAAAAAAGAAAAAAGAAAAAAAAAAGATTCTTCATGAAGACCCTGCTCATAGACTTCAGGAAACAAAATGAACTGTTATTTCCCTTCATATGTGAGAATGCAGCATAAAAAGCAGAACATGTCTAATTCACATGTGGAAAACAGAGGAATGCCACAAACAGAGAATACAGAGATTCATGATCAAGACAACCACCCACAACTTTTCACCTTCATTAGCCTTACCTAACCCCTGCAAGAGAAAGCACCTTATGCCAAAGCTACTATGTGTTTCATCAGATAGTGTAAGAGAGAACAGTAAAGAAATCAAAGCATTAAAAATCTACAGCAATACAGTACCATTTTTCACTTTAGATTATTCATAACTAGCACTCACTTTTTTATCTTTAAAAAACAACTATTTGAATTATAAGGTCACTAAAATGTCAAATACACATCAGTTCTTTCTGAGAAGCCTTTTAAAATGCTAGAACATTTCTTAGATAAAAACTGCAAATACTAAAGCTTTCTTACTCAGCAGCTACGTATTATGTTTAACAGGCTTAAGATAAAATGTGTCAAAGATCAAGAATAAGTTATCTGAGATGTCAAGTGCACTAGGTCAAAGGCACAATTTTATTAGGTCAGAAGTGATATAAATAAAACCTTACATGCCAAAGAAGAAGGGAAATAGGCATGGTGTATATAATGTAAAGACATCACAGGCGGCAAGTAATAAGTTTAAGTAGAACCGTGTGTTTACTATAGGTACCTCACTGATTAAAAATGAAACTTCTGGGCTGGGGATTTAGCTCAGTGGTAGAGCGCTTACCTAGGAAGCACAAGGCCCTGGGTTCGGTCCCCAGCTCCGAAAAAAAGAACCAAAAAAAAAAAAAAAATGAAACTTCTATATGTTATATTACCAACACTGTTTTTCGGGAGGAAGGAACTTTCACCAAGAATAGTTACATGGATTAAATAAGAAATTGAAAATTTTCATTATTTGAAACTGACAAAATACACAAACTGAACACATCAATCAAATCTCAATCCATAATGATTAAATAAGAGATCGCTACAATAAATAACAATGTGTAAATAACAAATATACATTGTTCCACATTGTTTAGCAGTCTACTACTCTTACCTTTGCATCTCTTCTCATTGAAATGAAGATATAAAATTTATATCTGAATTTATGTAATAGCATACTGCAGAAAATTTTTTCCATACAGTGTACAGCAAGTACTCTCACCGGACCCACAACCCCAGAAAACTTTCCACTTTTAATTTTAATGTACTTCAAAATAAATATATTTAGCTTCATTAAGGAAATTTACAACAAATCTTTTTTTAAAGCAAATGAATGCATTTTTTGTAATTTGAAATAGTATCCCAAAATTTAGCTCAGTTAATCCTCCTTTAAAACAAGTTTTAGCTATAAAAATGGATACAGGTAGGCCACGGCAGCCATCTTCCAGTAACTTGCCAAAATGACAAACACAAAGGGAAGGAGGAGAGGCACTTGGTGTATGTTCTCTAGGCCTTTAAGGAAACATGGAGCTGTTCTTTTGGCCACAAACATGCGAATCCACAAGGGTGATATTGCAGACATCAAGGGAATGGGCACTGTTCAAAAAGGAATGCCCCCTAAGTGTTACCACAGCAAAACCGGAAGAGTCTACAATGTCATCTAGCATGCTGCGGGCATCACTGTATCTGGCCAAGAGGATCAATGTGTGAATTGAGCAGACCAAGCACTTGAGGAGCAGAGACAGCTTCCTGAAGCGGGTGGAGGAGAATGATCAGAAGAAAAAGGAAGCCAAAGAGAAGGGCGCCTGGGTTCAGCTGAAGCACCACCTGAGCCACCCAGAGAAGGATACTTGTGATACTAACGAAAAAAAGAGCCCAAGCTGTTGGAGCCCATGCCATACGGATTCACATCCTAATAGACAAAAATGAAATAAAGGAGGACACGGACTGCAAAAAAAAGGGGGGGGGGATACAGGTAAATAGTTTGCTTAGTTTTATCTGTTTCTTGGTTTTTATTTGTTATCTGCCACAGAGTTTCAGCCCCAGCTGGCCTAGAATTCTAGATCTTCCTGCCCCTGCCTTTGCCTACGGGTATTAATAAAAATCTATCAAAACAATTACTGCAGTTTCACAGAAAGAACAGGGGCCAGACTCACAAGCTATGGTTTAAGAAAGATATAGCAAAGAACATAGCATGCAGTACCACCTATATGAAGTTCTGAAATGGGCAGGACTAACTGATGACATCAATACACTAGTCATAGTTTAGGAACATTTCTGAGAACGGGCAAAAGGAATCCCCTGGGTGATAGGAAATTCTATCTTGTTCTAGGTAGTGTACCGGTGTATACATATGCAAGCATTACTCAAGTGCTTGAGATTGGTGTATTTGACTAATGTATGACATATTAAAAAAACTAACATAGACAACATCCAGCTTGTCTCAGCAATAATCTGGGTCCCTAGGACTAATCAGTATGAGTCATTCAGCCTGCCATCAGCCCTGCTTGGGTCAGAGTCCATGAGTCTGGACACCATTGTGTCTGTGCCCATGAAGCCAGCAAAAGCTAAGATGGCTAGAGAACTTGTAATTAAACAACTATCCAGACAAACCTTAAAGATCCAGCTGGAGTATACTGTAAGGTGTACCGACTACACTGTCCTAATGAAGAGCGCTGTATAGATGTGGTTAACATGACATTGTACAGCTCTACACTGGGTTATTATCTCAACAGAAATGGAGACTAGTAGACCTTGTATTCATTTAGGCAACTCACACCATCCAGAAGGCACTTTTGATGTTGTGGTTAATTTCTTGGTAGATGGCCTCATCTGTGTCAAGAACAGTCTTTTGGTTTTATGAGGTATGGCTGGAAGTAGAAAAGCTCATACAATGACAAGTCCTCCAGGGAATGAAGGACTGCTTCTTCATTGTTTGGACATAAGTTCAAACACATGGTTCAAGCAAAATATTACATTTTAAATCTAATGACAGGAATAGTGTAGACATACATTGCAAAAATGATGCCTTGGAACAAAGCCCTACCCATTTCAAAGATTCCCTCTAACAAGTGACAAGTAGATACAGAGTTTGAAGATTACAGTAATGTCTTAGAGTTTTACTGCTGTGAACAGACACCATAACCAAGCAAGGCAAGTCTTTTTTTCTTTTTTCTTTTCCCTAGTCTTTTTATATTTTTTTCTCCATCTTTATCAAATTGGGTATTTCTTATTTACATTTCAATTGTTATTACCTTTCCCAGTTTCCAGGCCAACATCCCTCTCCCCTTCAATATGGGTGTTCCCCTCCCCATCCTCCCCCATTACCACCCTCCCCCCAACAATCACGTTCACTGGGGATTCAGTCTTGGCAGGGCCAAGGGCTTCCCCTTCCACTGGTGCTCTTATTAGGCTATTCATTGCTACCTATGCAGTTGGAGCCCAGGGTCAGTCCATGTATAGTCTTTGGGTAGTGGCTTAGTCCCTGGAAGCTCTGGTTGGTTGGCATTGTTGTTCATATGGAATCTCAAGTCCCTTCAAGCTCTTTCAGTCCTTTCTCTGATTCCCAAGGCAAGTCTTATAAAGGACAACATTTAATTGGGGCTGGCTTACAGGTTGAGGTTCAGTCCATTATCATCAAGGCAGGAACATAGCAACATTCAGGCAGGCATGGTACAGGCAGAGCTGAGAGTTCTACATCTTCATCTGAGGGCTGCGAGTGGAAGACTGACTTCCAGGCAGCTAGGGTGAAGGTCTTGAAACCTACTCCCACAGTGACACACCTACTCCAAAAGGCCATACCTTCTAACAGTGTCACTCCCTGGATCAAGCATATTCAAACCATGACAGATAAATAAATATACAAGAATATGCAAAGCAAAAGTTAACAAAGACAGTATCTATGGCATGTTTGTCTCTTACATTGGAATCTATAATAACTACATATGATCTATGTAAGAGGTTTGATCCCATAAAGTCCACCTGGCTGCAGTACAACAATAAGAACAGAGTCTGTGCTCCCACAATCAAATGCTCCAAGAAGAACCACTATATATATATATATATATATATATATATATATATATATATGTTGAAGAGTGAACCAAAATAGACGGAGCTGTTTGAAGGCTTTCCCAGCAGTCAGAAAAGGAGACATGTGGCCAACTCTTTCCCATTCAGCATTAAACTTGTCTAAGCTACCCCAGATGCTAAGAGACACAAGTTACAGGAAAAAGAACAAATGACTATCAGCCAGTGGTCTCTTGTGGATCTTTGCAGATGTGAAAGAACTAACCAGACTGAAACAGAGGGTAAGAGATTACATGAACATTAGTTAGTGGAGATGCTATGAAGATAATGAAGTCCTAAAGAAAAACCAACTGTATGGGACTAACAAGGTGGTTCCACATCAAGATGCAAAGTTACCCATCTGTTCAATGGGGAAGGGAAGGGACAGCTAATTGTGTATGAACACAAAGGCTGAAGACTATGAAGAAAGTTTCCAAGTCATGAAATTTGCTGAAATAGTGATACCAGTAGACAAGATGATATGTGTGGGTTCATAGTACAAACCTGATTAGGAAGGGTGGTTAGAGATAAGCCACTGGTGACTGAAATGATGCTATAGTTTCTCATCATTGCCCCTGTGCAAATTTTTGGATATCAAACAGAGACCCTTCCAAAAGTGATAGAAATTTTGGAGAAATGACATCGCCTATGACAACTAATGCCCGAGGAACTTATGATGCATTACTTTCAAGGCATTATAAAAGCATTTGACAAAGTTGGTCTCAGAACTTAAATCAGAAATAGAATTACTGGAGAAGAAAAATAAAACTTTGTAAAGTGAAAGGTTGAGATTTTGGAGAAAACAACTATGATCTATAAAGACAATAAACATGATCTTCAACAGGAGCTTGAAAGCCAGAAGAAGAAACTTCAGTGAAAGCCTTCTGACAAATACATATGGGGCGAGGCTGTAAGGCATAGTGACAGATTAAGTGGCAGAAGGATTGTGAGCATCAGGTAGCAGCTAGCCAGCTGGAAATTAATTCTGTGTCACGGATGAAAAATCTTAAGCAGTTGAAGGCCATAATGACTAAACCCAAAGCTGAGAAGCCAGAAAGACTTTCCTAAGAGTGTGTCCAAGAAAATATTATTCAGTGATCGGTATCAACATCACCCATGGCTAATACACCAATTCCTGTCAAACAGAGACAGTCCTAGTCTGCAGGGAATAGATAAGTAGATAAGTCTTCCTCTAATGTGCAAACTGAGATGGTCATACAGTCACATGTTACTCATATCATCACAGCATCTGTTACAAATGGAAAGTCTAGTATGAGGAGTCCATGCTGACCCGCCAGACACTAGCCTCCAATGGGGAGATTCAGACTAAAGTAATTAAGAATGATTTTACCAAAGTATTTGGACAATCTGTTCAGTTTACTGATGTTGAGGCTTTAAAATAAGAATCACCAACCAATAGACAAAAACAAAGACCATCCACAGTGACACCTCCTTAACTAGACGGTAGAGTCAGAGTGGACCGATATAGAAACAAGGTGTTCCCTGGCTGTGGAGATGAGAGTAGGATCTCAGCTGGGATCCTGATACCAGAATTATGCACAACCCAATTGGAAAATGCCTTGAACCAACAGCCCCAGTATTAGAATCTTTTTGTTCATGTTGGTATTTCTCCAAAGAAGTACCATAAGCAGTGTCTGAGTCACCTTGCAGAAGAATGTGTCTAGAGCACATTAAATTCTTGTGACTTTTCCAACTGTTCTAAATATTTCCTAAGGTTTCTTAAATGCTACTACTGATTGGATGCAAAACAGTACCTTGAACATATGTAATAATTAAGACTTTCAAAATAAAGATGGTGACTGGCCAATGGTAAAACCATTTTAGGAAGTGTTTAGAATTCTGTACATATATCACTTTCTGACCTTCAGATATTCCAAAGGAATTGAAAAGAAACACACACACACACACACACACACACACACACACACACACACACACACAGAAAGAGAGAGAGAGAAAGAGAGAGAGAGAGAGAGAGAGAGTGTGTCAGTTAGAAGCTTAGTGAGTCAATGTGCTCGCCATGTAACCCTATGACAAACCTAAATTAAATCCCCAGAGCAAAACTAAAAGTTAGAACAATTGGACACTGCACTACCTGAGGACCCAGCTATGCCACTCCTTGGAATACCTCAAAAAGATGCTCCACCATATCACAAGGACACATGCTCCACTATGTTCATCGCAGCCTTATTTATAATAGCCAGAAGCTGGAAAGAACCCAGATGTCCTTCAACAGAGGAATGGATACAGAAAATGTGGTACATTACACAATGGAATACTACTCAGTTATTAAAAACAGTGACTACATGAAATTCTTACACAAATGGATAGAACTACAAAAATATCATCCTGAGTGAGGTAACCCAATCACAAAAGAACACATATGAGATGCACTCAATGATAAGTGGATATTAGCCCCAAAGCTTGGAATAACTAAGAAAAAATTCACAGACCATATGAAGCTCAAGAAGAAGGAAGACTGAAATGTGGATGCTTTAGTCCTTCTTAGAAGGGAGAACAAAATATTCACAGGAGGAAATACAGGGAGAAAGAGTGGAGTAGGGACTGAAGAAAAAGTCATCCAGAAACTGCCCAACCCAGGGATGCATCCCATATGCAGCCATCAAACCCAGACACTATTGCTGATGCCAAGAAATGCTTACTGACAGGAGCCGGAAATGGGTGTCCCCTGAGAGAATCTGCCAGAGGCCTATTGATACAGATGAGAATGCTTGCAGCTAACCATTGGACTGAACAAGAGGATCCCAATGGAGGAGTTAGAGAAAAGAACGATGGAGCTGAAGAGGTTTGCAACACCATAGGAGGAACAACAGTATCAACCAATCAGAACCCCAGAGCTCCCAGAGACTAAACCACCAACCAATGACTACACATGGTGGGATCCATGACTCCAGCCACATATGTAGCAGAGGATGGCAATGTCCAGCATCAATAGGAGGAAAAGTCCTTGATCCTGTGAAGGTTCATTTCCCCAATGTGGGGAATGCTGGGGTGTTGAGGCAGGAGTGGGTGGGTGGGAGTGGGATCATCCTCAAAGAAACCAGGGAGAGAGTATGGGAGAGGGAGGAACCAAGATAAGAACTGAAGTATAAATCCATAAAATATCCAAGAAAAATAAAATTTAAAAAAATATATTTTTTTAAAAAAAGAGTTTGCTGTCAGCGAGTTGGTTGTATGGCAAATGGGAGGTAGAGAATCTGCAGAAACTTGAGTATACAGAGCAGTGGTAAACATAACGAGAGAAACTCTGCCTCAAAAGCAACAACCCCCACAAAATTGTTTCCTGATTTCCATCCCACACACATACAAAATAATTAAATTAAAATACATGTTAAATATAAGTTTACCATACACTAACATCTACAAACTGGTACTGTACTTGAAGAAATCACAATAATATTTCCTGGACATCTTAACAGATGTTTAACAAGCATGACTTTAGCATTCTTTAGTAGCATTAGACATTTGGTATAATAAAAAGAACAGACAAATTCATAAATATCATAGTTCTAGAACAGCTTAATGTAAAATTATAAACATATTTATATTTTAAACATTTTATAAAATTTTAAATATACTTATAAAATTTCAATACACAACAATTATAGGTAAATAAATAATATACTGCTAAAACTTTGTAAATGGTTTACTAATCCAATATTAACCACTTATATGAAATAGACATTAATCTATGTTTCTAAAACACTTGGTAATCACTGATGAATTCCTGCCTCAAATTAGTAACAGAATATTTTAACTTTTCTGTTTTCCAGATTTACTTTTATGTATATCTGTGCATGTGCCTATGTTTGTCTACATGTACATGTATGTGCCCACAGAGGACAGCATCAGATCTCCTGGAGCTGGAGTTAAAGGCAGTTGTGAGCCACACACTGTGGGTGCTCGAAAACAATTCTGGTTCTCTACAAACTCTGGTGCTCTTAACTGCAGAACTACATCTGGAGTACCTTCTTAAATGTTTTGAAATATGTTTTGTTCATTTGTGGTGTGTGTGCACACTCACCGTGAATCTGCCATGGCACGTGGGTGATGAGTTGGAGGGTAGTTTGCAAGCCAATTTTCTCCTCTACCATGTGAGTCTCAGCGATCAAACGGAGGGTGACAAGCTTGGCTGCATATGTCTTCACTGTATGAACTAGCTATCTCACCAGCACAAAACACTAACTTTTTTGTACAAAAATTATGGCAGTGATAGCAAAAACCTTGTCTGTATAGTTATTAATATGTATACTAAAATAATAAAATACCTGCTTGTTATATTAATACAGATATTAAATTCTAAGCCTCGTTCTAAATAGCTATATAAATACACATAAATAAGGAACACATAGTAAAAGAACTCATCCTAGGTAATCAATTAATAACTATAAGAGGACAAAATTAAAGCTTACCACTTCTTCATCTGAAAGTTCACGCCCCTGGATACTGCTATTCTCTCTCACAGCTTGCTGATGTTTTTTCCCTTTAATGTGGCTAAAGAGATATACTTCAGAAGCGATCTAAAAGCACAAAATTAAAGAAAGCTGTAGCCATCAATACAGCATTGCATCCGATGCCAAGAACTAAACATTTAATCCAGAACATTATATACAAATTCAGATCACTCTAGAACAGGTAGGTGGATGGATGGATGGATGGATGGATGGATGGATGGATGGATGGATGGATGGATGGATGGATGGATAGATGGGTGGATGGATGGATGGATGGGCAGATAGATAGATATGTATATAGATAGTTCAAAATATTTTCCTTAGAATGCAATTCTCAGACTAAGTTTAAAGATTTGAAAATCATTGAAACCCTGGGTTTTGTTTTTTGGTCCAAACACAACAGAATATGAGCTTAGTCTACCATTAAGCAGGTAAACACGAATTGCAGTAACAACTGCAAACATTTGCACTGCCATGGCAACTGCTATTATTTTAGTACTTACTGTTCATTTAAAATCCTCACAGAAGTCAACAGCACTTAGTAGATGTCTTAGTACAAGATTTAAAAGGCTAGAAGCCTTTTAATAAATTTTAGCAATAAATAACATCACTAGACTGTTAATAATGACAACCACATACCAGGACATTGCAGAGAGAACACTGCTTCTTTCTTTCATAAGGGGTCAGTTTAGGGGCATAATCAGTGCTTGCATGCCGCCCACTGCTTAGCTCGGCAGCTTTTTCTTTCCTTTGCTCAATCTGTTCCATGTGCCTTCGAATGCTTTCATCATGCTGGAGACAGGATCATAGTGTGAGAAACTTAAAAAGTATTCAGATTATACTAAGGACTTGGAAAAAGACTTTCCATTAAAACTTCTAAAATAATCCAAAAGTGCCTTGCTTTATACTACCTTCCACACCAGAAAACAAAGCTTAATCTTTTCACATATCACGCATGGACAATATTGCTTCCTAAGATAAGCCCTAGAGGATGTCAGGATATGATTTATGAGAATAGTTTCATAGACAAATCTGGAAGACAGTAAGTTAAGATGATCAGATTTTTAACACAGAACTTCCTACATCTACTGTGCCACTGTGTTCAGTGACTCAACACTACTGGTTACAGAGAGGTAGAATTTGATAAACTGTTACCCATTACTCATTTGGTTACCTAGCAAACACTACGAGAAGTGCTGACCCATAGAAACAGTCAAGTTTAGTCACATAGCAGAAAAGTGACAAAGACGTACACCTACCCTGGCCCTATTACTACTTTTCCACCTCAAGCCGCTAACCCAGAAACATCTTTTTGGGGGTTCACATTATTTTGTATAAGTGGAACATACCTTCCTCAACTGTACTCTCTAAATTCAACTAGATTAAGTGGAGTCGTTATTCTTCCTGGTCTTTGATGCCAAGCATCCTCCTCTATCCAACATTACACACAACCCCACCTCTATTATGCAAAAGTTAACCACTTCATATCTGAATCTCACACTAATTAGGCACTTCCTGAAAATGGGAATACTATCTTATTCATAAGTATTTACTGCATTGAATTTAAATAATGATAAATTCCTATGACTCTACAAATGGAAAACTAAGGTCTTTCAAATTAAAAAGTTACTACCTCTATTATATAATATTAAATATCTCTACAAGGAGTCAACATATAAATCATTGTGATACAGTATAAATTACTCAGCAGAAACCACTTACACGTTATAATATTGATAACATTTTTCTAGAAATTAATGGTTTTTCATAATCTTTCAAGTTAAAACTATGCATTCATGAGCATTAACATAAAATGAATAATTAGATGATAGATTAGATAATTAAAATAACAAAATACTACTAGTAATGCCTTCAAGTTATTTATTAAATAAGAGAAAATATTGACTTTATTGTTGCTCCATAATGATTCTACGATATCAAAATAAATTTTACCAAAATAAAATGCATTTTCAAATAGCTGTCTATAAGTCAGTTATAACTCAATCATAAACATTTATTTAAAAATTATAAATATAAATTAATTCAATTTTTATTTCATAGAATTTTATGTGCTCCATCCATTGTAAGCTCCAAAATTTCAAATTAAAATAACATGCTATTCTGACCTTGAGCTGGATTTTTTTCTGCAGCTCTTCCATAGCTTCTTGCTGCGCTGCTGTGAGTGCTGCCAACCGTTCTTCCCTGTCTCTGTCAGAACAAGTCAAATCTGTAAGTTTACCTGCTTGAAGTAACATGCCTTGTCTCATGAAACCAAAAAATACAATTTGAATGTAAAGCTTATATATTCTAATAGGCAATTATTTTTAAAATATTCTGAAAATATATGATCTCTCACACATATTGCCTCATAAATATTTGAGAAGGATTAAAAATTTGTTTCATCTTATTTGTTTTAGGAGGAGGTTAAGCAACATAGATGATTACCTATGAAAATAAATTTCTGAACCAAAACTGGCCTAGAACTATCATTAAGTACAAAATGTTGAAAACGTAATTTATAGTTTCCTTCTCATAAAGTTTTATTAACATCACAAGAAAAAAATAGGAAAGACATAAACTGACAAGCTAAGAGAACAGAAGAGGAAACCATGATGCACGTTACTCCAAGGAAATGGACTTATGAAACAAGCTCTTGTAGCCATTTTAATATCTAACAAAATATACTTGAAACCAAAACTGATCGAAAGAGATGAGAAGGATACTAAATACTCATCAGTGGAAAAGTCCACCAAGAGGACACTGCAATTCTTAATATTTATGCTCCAAATACAAAGGCATGCGAGTTCATAAAACTACCATTAAACAGATTAAATCACATACTGACCACCACACACTGATAATGAGAGGCGTTAGCTCTACTTTCACCAACAGTTAATCTAGAGAAAAGCAAACCAGAGCAACGCTGCAGCTAATGGACATGATAAACCAAATGGACCTAGCAGGTATTTACACAACATTTCACCCTAATACCCTATTTGAACACCTCCGATTAAAGCTGGGTATCAACAACAGAAAGCTTACAAACTCATGGAAACTAAACTACTCACTCCTGAATGAAAAACAGGTCAAAGCAGAAACTAAGAAAGAAATTAAAGACTTTCTGTAATTAAATGAAAATGAAAAGAGAACATAAAGGACACAATGAATGTGTTACTGTGAGGCAAGTTCATAGCACTAAGTGCTTTCGTAAAATACTGGAGATGTCATACTCTGTCATACTCGTAAGTTAACAGCACACTTGAAGGCTCTAGAGGAGAGAGAGAGAGAGAGAGAGAGAGAGAGAGAGAGAGAGAGAGAGAGAGAGAGAGAGAGAGATATTGACTGATTGATTATACTCCTAAGAAGTAGATGGCAAGAAATCACAAAGCCAAAGCAGCAGCCTACAGAATGGGAAAGATTTTTACCAACCACACATCAGATGGAGGGCTAATATACAAAATATATGAAGAACTTTAAAAACTAGATATCAAGAAAACAACCCAATTAAAAATGGTATTCAAATCTACACAGAGAATTCTCAAAAGAGGAAATGCCAATGGCTGAGAAGCAAATGTTAAACAGTCCTCTCAGGAAAATATCAATCAAAACCACTTTGAGATTTCATCTTACAACTGCCAAAAAGGCTTAAATCAATAAAAACAAGTCACAGCTCACCCTTGTGAGAATGTGAAAAGAGGGAAACACTCATCCGTTGCCGTTGGAAATGCAAACTTGTATAGCTACTTTGGAAATCAGTGTGGTGGTCCCTAAGGACCAATGCACCTTAAGATCTAGCTGTACCACTCTTGGGCACATACCCAAAAGGAACTTCATCCTTCCACACAGACACCTGCTCAACTGTGTTCACTGCTGCTCTGTTCATAATACCCAGAAATTATAAACAACCTATATGTCTGTCAACGTTTCTTCATAAATGGATAAGCTGTGGTACATTTATACAACAGAGTACTCAGCCATATAGAAAGGAAAGAAAACAAATGGGGGGGGGGAGACAGGCACATGCATGGAATTTGAAGTTAAATCATCCCAAATGAAATATTGAAGACCCAGAAAGATAAATATGGTATGTATTTGCTTACATGTGGTTATTATCTGTTAATTCATTCATACCTAAGCTACAATCATAGACCAGAGTTTAGGTATACAGTGGCTGTGGGCTGTGCAGGACAGTCATAAATGGGTTAGGGAGAGGGACTGGAGCAGGAGGAGAAAATAGGGGAAGAAATACAGGGAGAGACAGCTAAAGTTAGGGGTCATTTGTTGGGGGTAGTATGGAATCCTAAAACAGTAGAAGCTTCATAAAATACATACATTTATGATGGTGATCTAAATGAAACTGCCAAATAATGGGAAACAGAGAGCCACAACTGACAAGCCATTTCTTGTCACCAAATAAAAATTTCCAGTACTGAGACTGGGTTACAACTAATTGTTGGCTAAAGAGTTCGCATGGGAACCCATAGACATCCCATGCTGTTGCCAAAAGTGTAGGCAAACTGCAAGGCCCTATATGGCTACACAACTCACCGAATATGGAGAACTCAAGTTGGTGCCTACACAGAGCCTTCACCCCTACATGCTGCCATCTTTGGTAAAGGAAATACTCTACCCTACCAAGGGAGAAAACAGAAGTAACCTAGTCACATCCCTCTGATATGCAGGCATCCCACCTGCAAGATGTACAGTGCAGTGCTGGAACACAGTTTGTGTGAGTAACCAAGCGATACCTGATTTGATTCAATGCCCACTCCGCAAGATAGAACACACACCCAACACAGCTTGGGTGACTAAGAACCCAAGACTAGCTAGCCAAGGGACCTAGGATAAAAACCAAATACTACTTTTCCTAAAAACAAAGACTCCTAATGAGATTCTGCTACCCAGCTACTTAAGTGCCCTGCTCAGCCATTATCAGAGAACCCTTCTCCTGCAACGGATGGGAACAAACAGGGAAACCCAGTCAGAAATTATGCAGAGCGTGAGACACCTTAGAACACTCTGTAGTATAGGGGGTATGTCCATTAAACCTCCCTCTTCGTGGATCAGGAAACTCCAGAAAAAAAAAAAAAGCAGAAAGCCAGAGGGCATGGAAGATACCAAAAACCAAGACCCTCTAAATCAACATGACAGATGCACTTACGAACTCAGAGACTGAAGCAGCATGCACAGGGCCTGCACCAGTTGGGTCACAGAACTGAAACGTTAAGTGAACACATGACCCAGAAGCAACCTCCAAAAAAGACACAAGCTGTTTCCGAGAAGAAAACGGATCTGACAGAGTTACCAATAGAGTCAAAATATGTTAAACATGCTAGTTCTCTTTGAATGTTGGAAATGATTGAGTGCCTAGTACTTAGGACAAAGTGAAAACTGCCTCTATCATTGAAATAGAAATTGAAGTAGAGAAATATGCTATTCTTCTTTAAAAAATATACCATTTAATTTAATAAGTCACACAAGTTTATTTTGGTAAAAACTACATTTATGTAGTAGGAGAGAGGCTCTCAGTGAGAAAGGATGTTTACTACCAAACCAACAACTTGACTTCAAATATCCACATGAGAGAATCAACTTCCACAAGTTGTCCTCTGACCTCCATGTGTATGTTATGGTAAGGATATAGACACAGAATGGGGTTAGGGACTTAGCTCAGTGGTAGAGAGCTTGACTAGCAAGCGCAAGGCCCTAGGTTCGGTCCCTAGCTCCGAAAAAAAGAAAAGAAAAAAAATAAAAAGAGACAGTAATGTCATGCTCATTATATCACACAATGTTCATAAAAATAAGGCTGTGGACTAAAACTGTCTGGGGATGAAGCCCTGCATTGAGTTTAGAATAAAAGGCTACAGAGGGCTATAGGAACTGTAAAAATTATATTTAGGGGTTCGAGAGATGGTTCAACCACTAAGAGTACTTACAGAGGACTCAGGTTCAATTCCCAGCACCTACACAGTGGCTTACAAACATCCATAATTCCAGTACTTGGGAATTCTAAGCCAACTTTACCCTCATGGCCACTGCGTGCACAGGGTACATAGACATACATGGTGAAAAAGGATGATTACACATAAAATAAAAATAAAATCTTTTTAAAAAATAAAAGTTATGCTTTAAAGGTCTAGTAATATAAAGAAAATTTTATGACTATATTTCAATAAGCACACCATTTCAATAAGCAACTAAAAAGGAGTTAAACTAAGAGAACGAAAATAGTAAAAACAAAACCTTTTTCAAAAGCATCAGAGTTCTTTAAAGGTATAGGACTAAATCAGGAAAAACAGGCCTAGAATTATCTAGTAGTGACAGAAATCAAGAAACTACTTTACAAACAATGGTAAGAAAGCTAAAGACAAGAGCTAACAAGACCTCCCAATTGTCCTAAAGAACAATAATAAATAAAACATATGGAATTGTGTCTTTCTTTTATATTGCTATGACAAAACACCATAATAAAGGCCAACTTATAAATGAAAGCATTTATTTGGGGTTCTTGATGCTAGAGGGTTAGAACTCATGACCATCATGTCAGAGGGAACATGGCAGCGGGCAGATACCCATGGTGCAAGGCAGTAGCTGACAGCTTATGTTAAGACCACCAGGAGACTATGAAAGCTAAATGAAAATGATGTAGACTTTTTAAACTTCAAAGTCCACCCCAGTGGCACACCTTCTCCCACCAAGCGACACCTCCTAATCCTTCCCAAACAGTTCCACAATCAGGAACCAAGCATCCAAACATATGAGCCTCTGAAGGCCATTCTCATTCAAACCAGTAGAGATCGTAACGTTAGACATATAAAATAAATGAAGTCATAGTAATATTAAAAGAATCTGAGAAATAGGACAGAGGTCTTTTAAATTATATAGGGAAAAAAATACTGCGTTACTTAGATGATCAATGGTAACATCAGGACTGTGAAATGATTTGAGTGGCAAAGTGACTGGCATACAAGCATGAGGAGCACACACACGAAAAGTAAGTCTCTGTCTACCCAGCACTAGGATCCCTCGGTATTGTTAGCCAGCTGGTCTAATACCAGTGACCTCCAGATCTACTGACCGAACATTACTGTTTTCCTTCAAAAAAAAAAAAAATAAGGTGAAAGAACACAATTGAGGAAGTCTTCTGGTGTTGACCTCTGACTCCATTTGCACATGTGCACATATGCATTTAAATCCATGTGAAAAATAAATCAGGGATAAATCAAGATGACATCATAAACTTTTGATATGTTAAGAATATTCTATTTTCTCACAAAACATCATAACCTCAATCTAACCATAAGAAAAAAGTCAAGTCCTGAGAAACATTCTATAAAAATCCCAAATATTGGGCTGGACAGATGGCTAAGCAGTTAAGAGCACTGGCTGTCCTTCCAAAAGACCCAGGTTCAATTTCCAGTACCTATGTGATCCTAACAGATGTCTTTAACTTCAATTGCATGGGATCTAAGGCTGTCTCCTGGCCTCTGTGAGCACTAGGCTCACATAGAAACACACCCATGCCAAAGAGCCACACTCATAAAATAAGTAATTTTAAAATCCTGAATATTACTCCCTAAAACTGTGAAATCATAAAACCCACACAAAGTATGAAACCATCATACCTCAAAGAACTTAAAGGAAACTACAAATATTTGAATAGTGGCAAAAAATGGTTAATTGATTCCTAAATTTAACTTTAAAAACACATTATTGTACAGAACAAGAGAAACAAAGAGATCCCAGAAAAAGCATTTTCAAACTGATAAAAGACAAAGCTAATGAAAATTTTGTGAACATGAAGAAAAATAAATAATTTACTACACAGGGACGAAAACAAGCCTAAAGGTAGAATTCTCAATGGAAACAGAAGAAAAGGGCAAGTCAATATTTTGAAAGAAAAACTATTATTTGAAATGAAAGATTAAAATATTCTCAGATGAGTAAGTATTCATGAACATGAAATCATGTTACTAGAAGTCCCACCAACTAAAAACAAAAGGACACCTGGATAAAAAGAAATGAGACATATCAGAAATAATAAATAAATAAAAGCATAAAGGACCACAAAGGAATACAAAAATATGTAAGAAATAACTGTAACACACATGTTCTAATTATCATATCATATCAAGATGTCTAACAATAAGAATTTGAAAGGAAGGACAAAGTTGCTGCATTTGCCAGAACTAATTTAGCCATAAATTAATGCATACTGTATTATGTCAAAATGAAATCTATAATCCAGGTAGCAACCAGTAAGAAAATAATAAAATAATGCTCTTTAAGACTCAATAAAGAACTGTGATAAAGGGATTGCCTCTATCAGACAGGTCTACAGTCACTTCTGAGTGGCATTTTCTTTTTTTTTTTTTTTTTTTTTTTTTTTTTTCTTTTCTTTTTTTCGGAGCTGGGGACCGAACCCAGGGCCTTGTGCTTGCTAGGTAAGCGCTCTACCACTGAGCTAAATCCCCAACCCCTGAGTGGCATTTTCTTGACTTCTCAGTAGCACTGCTGACTGAGGTGAAAAGGCTCATGCCACCACAGGCCATGTCAACCCTGGGCAGTTAGGACAGAGCTATCTAAGAAAGGTGGCTGTAAGCCAGAAGCAAGCCAGTAAGCAGCATTCCCCTACAGCTCCTGCTTCAGTTCTCACCTTGGCTTTCACTGGTGATGGGTTATAACCTACAAGCCAGCCAAATAAAGCCTTTCTTCCCCAGGCTGCTGCTTTTCAGTGTTTTATCACAGTAACAGAAAGCAAATTTGAAAAAGACTTACAAATTAATCTATCAAAAAGTTTTACTTTAAAGTATACAGGCTCGAGACAGGAGTTGGGAGGCTCTAGAAAGAACCAGAAACCTGGGAGATAAGAAACTCCCAGGACTCACTGGGGATAACCTTAGGTGAAATGCCCAACAGTGGAGAGAGGGAACTCAAAGAGTCCACCTCCAGTAGACAGTCAGGGCCTCAGGTAGAAGGATAGGGTTACCAACCCGCAACCAAAATTTCTGATCCAGAATTGTTCCTGTATAAAAGAACTGTAGGGAAAAATGTGAAGAGACTGAAGGAAAAGCAGAGGTTCAGTGACCAGCTCAACTTGGGATTCATTTCGTAGGGGGTGTGGTGGGGTAGCTGCACCAGGGCCTGACACTATTACTGAAGTTATGATGTGCTTACAGACAGGAGTCTAGCATGGCTGCCCTCTGAGAGGCCCAACCAGCAGCTGACTAAGACAGATGCAGAAACTTACACACATCACTGGACAGAAGTTGGGGACCCCTATGGTTTAGGGGAAGGATTAAAGAAGCTGAAGGGAAGGGCAATCCCATTAGAAGACCAGCAGTCTCAAGTAACCCGTACCCCTAGGAGCTCCCATACACTGAGCAATCAACCAGGCAACATACGGGGCTGGTCTGAGGCCCCAACACATGTATAGCAGAGGTCTGCCTGGTCTGGCCTCAGTAGAAGATGCTCCTAATCCTAATCCTAATCCTAATCCTAATCCTAATCCCTGATGCTCCTAATCCTCACTAGGGGTGAGGCCTGATGGGTAGGAAACATCCTCTCGGAGACTGGGGGTGAGGGAGGAGAAATAGGATGAGGAACTGTGGGAGGGGGACCGGGAGCAGGGGGTGGGGGATTGTAAATAAAACAATAATTTTAAAAAAGAGGTAAAGTATAAAAAAAGTTTTAGTTTAGCAAAGATTGAAACAGTAAATGGGACAAAGATTTGAGACACAGGGATGACAGATCTAAAACTGGCACAAATAAACCCTATCACATTTAAAAAGTTACATTAAGAGAAGTGTAATAAACATATAAATCAGAAAGTGGAAATAAATAAGCAGATTTCAGAAAACAAAAGACATGTTTGAGAAAACTGCAACAGGATGAGAGAAAAAAGACAGAAGACAACTGTGGTTGTAACAGAAAAAAAATGACCTTTATACAAGAAATATTTTTAGAGCCAGAGAAAAGCATTTCACAATAAAAGTTAGAATAGCTTATTTATCTCAGTAAGATATAGTGAAAACAGAATGTATGCCCTTCAGAATCAAAATACATAATGGTACCACTCAGTTTCTACACTTGGGAACTGGACAGACTGAACAGACGCAGCAGACACAGAAGACTGGAGGGCTCTATCGCCTACTGAGCTGACGAGCACAGAATACTCTACCCACTAACAGCCCTAGGAGCACAGACAACAGTATGTAGTGCAGTGCATATCTAAGGCTATAAACATGGTCTCGACAAATGCTAAGGCAATAAAAATATACAAAGTATATGCTTCAAGTGACAAGACTTCATTAGAAACCAGTAGCAGAAATCAATGTGATATAGAAAGCTTATTATGCACTTATAAAATAACTATAAGTCAAAGAGATATAAATAACCTAGGAATCAAAAGTTCTTTAACTAATGACCCTTTACTTATGCAAATGTCTTAAAAGACAATTCCTCTTTATTGAATCTTATTAGAATTAAATTACATTTTTCATGCAAAACAGACTTCAAATAATGTTCTCAGCCAATACAAAGTTTCAGAAGTTCTCCATTTTAAATGTAATGTCAAATATCCTGGAAATTTGGTACATTTCTAGACTTGTGGTATTTCTAAAACATATGTAACACATCACTGGTATTAAGATGTGCTATAACTATTTGCTCAATGGTAAACTGTTCATCAAGACTAAAACCAAGATAGCAAACTGGGCACCTAGCTCTCTCCCGGGCCGCGTCTTCACGGGCTTTCTCCTTCTCTTGCCTCTGTTGCTCAATCCGGGCTTCTTGCTCTTTCCTCTTCGTCAATAACTCCTCTACACGGGCCTGCCGTTCTGCCTCCAAGGCTCTCTTACGTTCCTGATGTTAAAAAATTAAAGTTATCAGAATTATGAGCACAATTAAAATGATCAAAGGTGATATAACTTTGATAACAAACATATTTACTTATTCCTCAATTGTCTCTTAAGTACATAGTTTCTAAGAATTTAAGCAAAATGGTTTTCATGTGTCATTTACCATTGTTACCCAAAATTATAACATGATTTTATATGTATTAAATCCTAAGAAATAAACACACACACACACACACACACACACACACACACACACACACACACACACACACACTCTTCTATGCATACCTCATGACATGATTAGAAAACAAGTTTAATCAAGGTTGAAGAGTCATGATCCATAAAAATATGCCAACTATATTCCTACACACTAAAAAGGAATAACTTGAAAATATAGTTAGATAAAAATTCCATTTAAACTGGACTTAATCTGAAATTAACTAAGATCCAACCAAGCCACTGGCATACCTATGAGGGATTTTTCTTGGCTGATTTGAGGGGAAGACTCACCTTACTCTGTGCCACTTCTTCTGATGGCTGCCTACACAAAAAGACACAAAGAGGGAAGCTTTTGCTTTTTTCTCACTTGCCCTCACTCTAACTGGCCAAGTTCATGTCATATTCCTAAGCCATTCCTTGCCTGGTGCTAGAACCTATTTAAATCCTCAGTATTCCAACACAGGCTGGAAACAGACAGCTCTCTAGGAACTCCCTGAGACACTAGTACCAGACTGCAACTACTCAGACATTCAGTCTCACGAACTGAACAACTCCCAAATCCTTGGTGGTTCTTTAAGGCAAGAGCAATTGTTACACAAGCCACTCCAATACACACATACGCTTGCGTGCACACATGAATTTCACTGTGTGTGCACATGTATGTGTGTGTATATATGTATATATGTACATGTATGTACATATATGTATGTGTGTATATATATATGCACATATATGTTTCATATATTTCACTTTCTCTGTGAGAACCAGAGAGAGAGACAGATACACAAAGTTTTGCTCCTCTCAGGATCTTCAGCCTGACTCAAAGCTGAGGTATGAAAGGTGCTTAGTAAATGCTGAGTAGAACCCTACCTGCACAGCCTCATCACGAGCTTGCTTTTCTTCTTGTCTTCTCTGACGCTCTTCCTGCAATTCATTAAGCCTCTGCTCATATTCCTTCAGTTTTGATAAAACATCATGACGTTTATTCTGAGCTTCAAGGGTATTTATGAAGGCAATCTCGTTTACCTTCAATAAGAACAAACACAGAGTCAGAATCAAATTTATTCTTTTTAAAACATTTACTTTCATTTTATGTGTATTGGTGTTTTGGCTACATGTATTCTGTGTGACAGTGTTAGATCTTGGCGTTACAGACACTTGTGAGCTATCATCTGGCTGCTGGAATTTGAACCCAAGTCCTCTGGAAGAGCAGTCAGTGGCCTCAACTGCAGAGCTTTCTCTCCAGCTCCCTCAAAATAATTATTAAAGAGAGTAAAAAGTGTGTGTGTGTGTGTGTGTGTGTGTGTGTGTGTGTGTGTGTGTGTTCATGCGCATATACCCACAGACATGTACACAGTCATGGCTGCAGGTGCCTACAAAGCACTTGGGAGCTGCAGTTACAGGTGCCCATGAACCTCGTGACATGAGTGCTGGGAACAAAATTCAGGTCCACTGCAAAGCAGCACATACTGTTAACTACTGAGCCACATCTCTAACTCTTCAATTTAATTTTATAAATATATGAAATTTAACAATGATTTTACACAAGAATATTTAAATCATCAGTAAGGCCCAGGGGAAACTAATAAGGTTTTCCTACCATTAGTGCCTCAAAATAAGCCAAAGTATATGACAAATTCATAGGGTTTAATAAGAACTAATTTAAGAGGCTGCCATTGAAAATATTTTTTAAAACAACAATTTAGTACTTTAGTGACTATTTTACAAAACTTCATTCAAATTTGTAACAATAAAAATGAGTACAGGTAACTAGGTATGTTCATAATTTTCTACTGAAATTATTACTTTTTTAAATCTGGCATACAAAATTATGCATTTCCAGATGTCCATGAGTAATGATCTTCACACTTACCCATAACTACAAGGATCCTAATTGATCCCCTCCTTCCTGTTCTGTCACTCAGGTACTCTCCGTTCAACTCTCATGACATGCATACCCATTACCCTCTCTCCTTCCCTTAACAGTCTTTCCTCTCTCTCATTCTCTCTTTCCAGTCTCATAAGTTACTCATATGTAGAACTTTAAACAAGGACTACTTATGAAACTTTAACTTTCTAGGTCAGCCTTATTTTGATTAACGTCTTCCAGTTCTATCCACTTATGGCAAATGTCATAATTGCATCTTTATGATTGAATAAAATTATATTGTGAATATGTACCAAATTTTACTTATCTGTTCATTTATCAACAAACAAATGAGCTGCTTCCATTTCAAATTATATGTAGCAATAATCAAAATAAATGTGCATGTATCTTTCTGATATGTGGTATGCTAAGAGTACTTTGGTTATGGCATGGTTAGATTATATGATAGTTGTATTTTTAGTTTTTTTGGCTTCACCAATTTACATTTTCAACAATACCATCTGGGGGTACCTATATCCAACCAATCTCACTTATATTTAACCATCTATGCTGTACTTTCTAGTTTGGGGAATACTTCCAAAGGCTTCCCTAATGAGCCTCTTGACGTCACTGAGACAGATCACTGTAGCCCTAATGTTACTGACTTGGTTATCCTCTCTTCTGGTTAGCTTTGGTAGAGGTCTATTGGTTTTGTTTTCTCTAAAAACAACTATATTGCTTTTTGTTTCCACTTCATTAATTTCAACTCTAATCTTTTTAATTTTCTGGCATCTACTGCTTTTTTGGGTTATTCTTGTTTTCCTAAACAAGATTTGGCTTAAGTTTCATTTCTAACATTTCTATCTGTGTTTCTTTAAAACCTCTAGTTTGTTCTAAATTTTTATTACCTATTGCTGACTTTTCCATCCATATTTCTGGCCTGTTTTTTGCATTGTTCACTTTCCTCCTAATGTCCTAGATTAACTTCATCTTCATGTTTGTACGCTCTTCCAGGTCACTGATCATTTTTACCAATAAGTTTTTAAAATGCTTTCAATATGAGCCTCTTTTACTTAACAATTAAGGAGTTATGATCTTTTGAAGAGTCATGTTCCTTTGCTTTCTCATGTTTCTAGTGTTTCTTTGTGGCAATCTGTTCATCTGTTGGTTTGGATATCTACTTCAGTTTCTTTAAGGGAGGAGTATCTTACAGATCAGCCTAAACTACCACCACCACTGGCCACTGAGCGAGAGCAGGAAAAGCATGGCTGTTCAGCATTGGTCCCTCCTCTTCTCCAGTGTCCTTTCACTTGCTCGTGGATTACCAGTGGCCTGTTCTCTCTCTCTCTGAGAGTGTCTACTTCTAAATCTGATTCTCCATTGGTTCAAAGGAGCCAGATACAACCTGCCATTTTAACTGGAATCCGGTCTTCTGTAAGCTTTAGACAACAAAACTTAAAAGTATAGAAGTGGTTTTTTCCCTTTTATACATATTGAAACTAACAGAGTTACAATACATTGTACCTATATAATGGTGTTCAACTTTACACAGAAGCAGGGACTCCAAAAATCTAGATTGGGCAAACAAAGCTTAGCTAGCTCAAACTAGTCCATACATTTCAGAACCAGTAGAATGTCTTAGCAAGCTGCCAAGCCTGACTGCCTGAGTTTAAACTTCCTGGACCCACAAAGTGGAAGAAGAGAATTGACTTCCACAGTTGTCTTTTTATCCACTAAACCATCTCCTGCTTCAGATGGACTTCAAAGTAGGTTCATCATATAACTGTCTTTCAGACTACCAAAGTATATTACAGACAAGCATATGCAAGAAGAGCATATTCATTCTGTCTTAGGTCTCACATGTTAAGGGTAGTCATGGCAGGGGAAAGAATGGGACCTAAAGGGGCTGGGGATTTAGCTCAGTGGTAGAGCGCTTACCTAGGAAGCACAAAGCCCTGGGTTCGGTCCCCAGCTAAAAAAAAAAAAGAATGGGACCTAATGTTCTAAGCAAACTGTAGTTATTTTAGAAATTTTGTTACAATAATAGAAAGATGACTAACCCAAAATTGAACAGCTATAACTCAGAACTCTCAGTATGTACCTTAATTTTTACAACCTTAAATCTCTATAAAATAAACTCTTTCATTTATTCTACATCCAGGAACTTTCTTACGGTTACTTTCATTTCATTTCTTAATCCTCAAGTAGAAGTAAAATTTTGATATTTCTTACTCAGAAGTGCTGTGTATAGTGTAATGCATCTGTATAAAGGTGTCCACTTCTGCTGTTTAATAATTCTGAAGCAATGTATGTAAGAATGTTTCTACCCTAAACAGCAGATGCTTTTTTGGATGAGATTATTTGCTATGCTGATGAAATTCTTTAAAATAATGGAAATAATTAGTAAATGATAATACAATCATTATTCTGAATATAACATGATACTAAAGAAAGCCAGACTAATGCATTTACATTAAAACTTAAAGGCAGGTGGTCTTGAGGATAGCCGGCCTGACAGTAACAGGAGAGGAGGCCCTTGGTCCCTGGGAGGTTTGATGCCCCAGCATAGGGGGATACTGGAGCAGTGGGGCAGGAGACTGGGGGCAGGGAGCACCCTCATATAGGCAAAGGGTAGGAGGGAGGGCAAATGTGGGATGGAAGGATGGTGGAGAGGTAATATGAAGTGGGACATCATTTGAGATGTAAACGAATGGAATGATAATAAAAAAAATAAAGTTTAAAACTTAAAAAAAAAACACTTAAAGGCAAAGTCAAGCAAGAGGGCTCAGTGGATAAAGTATTCACCATGCAAGCCTGGTGACCTGTAAAATCAGCTGAAACCCATGTAAACACAGAAGCATCATTGTACATACACACATCACACTTAATAATAAATAACTGTTTTAAAATAGAGAGAAAAGGGAAAATTCGTGATGGCTCTTAACCTACATGCTATCAATAATCACACTTTTCAGAAACTTTAAGAACAAACTAGGTCAAAAAATATGACTTCCAAGAGCAGATATTAGGAAGTGCACAAATGTAACTAGAGTACAGCTGACACGGGAAAGAAAACACACGGCTGGCTGTGAGAGGGGAGATTACAGAGGAGTGAGCTCCCAGAGCAGTGGCAAACACTAGCTTTATTTTCTCTTATATATAGTTGTATGTCTTATAAATATAAATTTGTTTCTAAAAAGCAGTGATTGTTTATAATACTCTGTTAATAATCATCAGCCAAAATGGGAGTTCTGGGTAGCCCCATCATTTAGGGGAAGGAGAAAGAGGGATGAAGAACGGATAAGTTTCATAACCACTAATCCATGAGGCAGTTTAGTCTAGAACTCAGTGGAGAATATAACACTGAATATTCACACTTCAGACACACCATGGTGAAGCCAACTAGAGCGATTTTAACTGCTGTGCCACTTAAAGCAAAGAACAAGCAAAGTGAGATGGACTCATGAAAAGATCACTGCCCGGCCACACTAGTTACATTCTGGTAACTTTTTGATTAACACAATTAATTAAAACCTAAAACTGTAACATTTCCATAAATGTCAATATTGCATAGAATTTTAAGTTGTATATACAGTTTGCTCATTATCACCGAATTTTTTTACTGATTTTTTTTATTTACATTTCAAATGTTATCCCCTTCCCCGGTTTCCCGTCCATAAACCCCCTATATCATCCCCCCTCCCCACATCAAATGTTTTTAATATATGAGAACTAATTCTTGAAAAAATTACAAGGTTCATACTCTAGAATAATAGGAGCTAGGTACTTAAAATGTGATTGTAACTTCTCATAGCTTCTTATGTCCTGGTAAAGTAATATAGCTTTATTTCTGATAGTTAACATAATACCACAAAGACTATAGTGCTATTGACAACATAACCCTGGATGCAGTGGTGAATGCCTGTAAGCCTAGAACATAGAAACAGGAGGATACAAGTTTAAAGTCATCCTCAAGCTACATAATGAATTCAAGACTGGAAGGTGATCCATAAACTCTGTCTCAATAAAAAATGATACAGATTCATGGTAAAAAAAATATACCTTACCAGCAAAAATATATCAATATTGAAAATGAAATGGTGAAAACAATTTTTGAAGATAACAGGTAAGTAGGCTGAAATACTCATATCTGACAAAGGAGACTTGAAGTCAAATTGGTCAGAAAATATAAAGTCGCCATAAACTAATAAAAGAAATCTTTACAAAACCATAACAAAATGTATATGCAATAAAAATATGGTAAACCTATTTTCAGAAGACCAACATTACTGAGCATAAAGAGACAAATAGGTCTACATACAACAAAATTAACTTTTATATGTCACTCAAATCAACAGATTGATAATTTACAGAGAAACATTAAAAAGTAAACTTCAGAGTAAAATATAATCATAAATCAAATGAACTTAGCACACATAAAAAATATTCTGTCCAACAGTTATAGAAGACACATTCATCTCAGAAGTCCACAGATTTTTTTTCCATAATGTATTCCATTTTAGCTCACAAAGCAAATTAAGTAATGGAATTTTTTGAAAGAATTTCTTACATCTTATATCAAGTAAAATCAATAACTCAGGTTATCCTTGGTTACAAAACAAATTTAGGACCAGCCTGAGTCATTCACTTTGCTTTAAAATTGTAAGAAAGTTGCACATAGCAAACAAGTCACGAAACGTGAGGTCATAGGTCAGTATCAGTGACTTCCACTAATGTGTGTAAATAAATGAAATTAAGTATTTGATATCACAAGTTCTTCCCGAAAATGACAAATCATTAACTATAAAAGACAAATTCTGTCAGTAATTTAAAATTTTATCCTCTTATGCTTTTCTTAAGCCAATGGAATAAGTAAAAACACTCTTTTCAAACAAAACAAAACAAAACAAGCCTTAGAAAAACAAGTACCAATGGCAGGGGATGGGACCTTTCCCTAGAGGAGTGCCTGGTTGGGCCTCAGTGGGAAAAGATGCTCTTAATCCTACTGCAGCTGGATGTCTCAGTGGTACCCAAGTGGAACTTCCTGTTCTTTGGGGACAAGGGGACAGGGATAATGAAAGACTTTATAAAGGTGAGACTAGGAAGAGATGAGGGAGAGAGGAGGACCCGATTGGGATATAAAGTGAATAAATAAATAAATAATCAAACAAGTACCCCATTATCTCTGTCATATAAGGATCCTAGAACAAAACATAATTGAAATACATGGACATGTTACTGAAGACTTTTACAAAAGAAAGAGATAGTCAGGTGAGGGATTAAGAAAGGTAAAGGAGGAGTGGATTTGATTAATGTATACTACCTAAAGTATGAAAGTGTGAAGCAATTGAAACATTGTCCTATGTATCTAATATATGCTCATTGTTAAAAAGTTAGACATGAGGCCAGCAAGATCATTGCCTGGGTAAAGACACTTGCTGCCAAGACTGATGATCTGACTTTGAACCACAACGGTCATCTGTTAGAAAAAGAATGAAGTCCTGCAATGGTTCTTTAACCTCTGACCTCTACACATATCCTTCAGCATGCATATGCACATGTATAAACACATGCATACACACATGCACACAAAATAAATAATGTAAGAAAAAAACTTAGACATAATCCTAATCACCACTAGGTATTTACAAAAAATAAACAACAAAAACCAAAAGTAAACACCACTGAAAGCTTTATAAATGAATTCTCACAGCAGTTACCATTGGAATAGACAAAAACCAGGAGAAAATGGATGTCCACTGATAGGTAACTAGATGAAGGAAGACACAATTAGTACATATAACAACATGAAATTATTCAAATAATGATTAGTGAAAGAAGCCAGAAGGATAGGTATATTCTATATGATTCATTCATATTCTAGAAAATGCAAACATCTACAGTGAGGGAAAGCAGATCAGAAACATGCACATTTCCAGAGTTGAAGAAAAAGATGAGTTGCAGAGATGATTTGTGAATGTTCACTACACTGACAGCTGGAGATATACACATGACCAAACCCATCAAACTTAGTATTTTACAGCTGTGCAGTCTACTCTGCCAAGCAGATCTCAACAGACCTGCTTATCATAAAGTATGAGATTGTACCCAGGAAACTTTAAATAAACCAGTAAAATCTTCTGTTACTCCAGAATAAAATACTTGGATAAACCTGTTACAACATCACACTCTGTAAAATACACTTGGTGACATGATTAAATACTTAATCCACTATACCTTAGCTTCTTCCTCTTGAGCTTTCTTCACAATAGCTTGGAGCTGTACCTCTCGTTTAAATTCAGCATGGAGTAATTTCTCTTCCATCATTCTACGTCGTTGATCTAGTAATTCTTCCTTCCACTTTCGGACATCTTTTTCCTATATATGACAAATTATCACATCATTAACATCAAAATATACAGTAATTCAACAGAAGACTAAGGGGTAATTAGAAAAATTCATAAATATGATTAAAAATCAACTACACAACCAGAATTACAGCTTCCACAATTCTCTGGCCACTTAAATATGCTTGGCAACAGTTTAGCTGATATCTCAATTTTCTTATACATATAAAAAGAATAATGTTTGGCCCTAATCAATATATTTACATCACCTCTTCTAAGGCTCAGGAATATAGGCAAAGGAGGAGATGTTAAGCGCTGGATGACAGGGAGCAGGGCTGCAAATGCTGTCTTCTGGGCACAACATGCCACGACAATTATGAACTCATACCAGCTCCAGTTGCCTACGCTAGGCTTGCACTAGGCTTACCAACAGTCAGTCATGGGTGGGGGAGATCTTGCTATTCACTGTTGCCTGAAAGGGGGGGTCATGTCTTCAGTTATGTACCTATTTAGAGAGCCCACCAAGCCCCAGTGGATAGTTCCACATCAAAGGTCACAAGGATGGCCCTGGAGAAACCTAATGGATCATAAAACGAAATGCTGTGATTGTGGAAAAAGAAACTATTGGGACTGGAGTAGATATAGGCAGGAGGGAGATAGACTAGGTAAGATCAGTAGTCAGAGTGCATGTATACAGTCATGAACAGAATATCTATGCTGTTCTAATAAAATTACACTTCTGGAAAAGGGGTGCGGGGAATGTAACTGACTGGGTTATTCTTAAGATTTAATTAAACAAATAAACCTCTAGGACAGCGCATTAGATATATCTGTAATTACAGATATTATCACACTGAGCTATGAGACAGAATGGACACTGTGTATGATATTTAATATTAACTATTAGCCTAATTAGATCTACAAGCACCTAAGAGCCAAACCTCTGTGGAGAAGGCTAGGTTAACTCCGGCAGATAACACAACAGTGAGCTATAGCAATTCATAGGCTGGCGTCTCAGACCAAAAAGAGGAAAAGGCAAGCTAAATGTTAACATTTCTCTGCTTCCTGACTACAAATTCATTCTGAATTGCAGCCTCAAGTCCTGTTACTGTGACTTCTGAATCATGATGGAGTGTACCCTAAAACTGTGAACCATAAAAAATGCTTCCAATCTTTTGTCAGCATCTGTCACAGCAATGAGCAATGTAAATTAATACGAGGTGGATTTCTTTACTAAGTCTAGTATTTCTTATTTTTTTTTTCTCTCTTTTTCGGAGCTGGGGACCGAACCCAGGGCCTTGCGGTTGCTAGGCAAGCGCTCTACCTCTGAGCCAAATCCCCAACCCCAAGTCTAGTATTTCTATAAAACAATCTATAGTCAAGAAAAATTCTTTAAATTCTTAACATTTCAAACAATAAAAGTAAAAATGTACTCAGTGGTCCCAGGATATCAGATCCATATGAAGGCAGATGTACAGAAACAGAAAAGGCAAGGAACGTGTCAGTTGGATATTACCTAAAATCCATAATTATATGTTGAGTAACATAAATAAGTATGCAGAAATATTAGTATAGTAGGAACCACTCCTTAAAAGTCTGAGATCTAAACAAGTTCCTTATGTGACACTAAAACCCACTTGCATTCTCACAGACTCAGTTTTCACATCTGTAAAATGGTAAACACCTGCAGTTTGTTCCACATAGTTACTATGGTCAGATAAAACTATTTACATAGAAAAATGCTAAAGTAAGAACCTATTATAAAATTGGAAAATGGGGCTGGAGAAATGGCTCAGTGGTTAAGAGCACCGACTATTCTTCCTGAGGTCCTGAGTTCAAATCCCAGCAACCACATGGGGGCTCACAACCATCTGTAATGAGATCTGATGCCCTCTTCTGCTGTGTCTGAAGGCAGCTACAGTGTACTCATATAAAATTGGAAAATGGAATTACTACCAAAATTAGAAAATACATTAGGAAGCATAAATTATACCAGAGAATTTCCACCGTTACAAAAATTTCAGCAATCTCTGAATTGTTCACATGAATACACAGAAATCATTATTAATGCAAAATATTGCATAATTTTTGTTCATATTTAAAAATAGGACATGGCTATGCTAGAGCACATTTAAATTAAAAATAAAGTAACATTCACTTTGAAAAATTCCATAGCATTAATAGACTGCTTTTCATATGCAATCTATTCTAAATGACAAACTCTTAAGACAAAAGAAAGGTCACATTATCTTCTACCACTAATGAATTTAACTGCTAGCAAATTTATTCTGAAAGATCGAAAGCTACCTCTCTCATTTTTATAACCATCCTTTTTATTGCATTCATTATTGTTCAGGAATGTAAATAATACACTTAACCTGTACAAATTAATTGTCCAAGTACTAAAAGGCATTTTTTGTTATATGTGTAAAGCAATCAGCCACTCAGACAGTTCCCAATAATCAAGGTCAATTGTTACTAATTGTGTAGTATAATGCTCTCCCCAAATGTGTTAGTGTTGTGAACCAAACAACACACCAAAAAACGATGATATAAAGAGAGAGCATTGCTTCCATATTACTAACTGTCATGTGTTCTCTCTCTTTTATACCTAATTACTTTGTAGGGAAACCACCAGATCAATGTGGAAACACCCAGACTGTAAAACGGACATCTAGCAAGGAACTGGGCTTTCTAGATGATAGCAAAATGTGAATTTGGAACTAGGAACAGCAGCAGTGAGCTTGATGGAAATTCTCCCAAAGCCCAGTTGACTGAAAGCCTCATCTCAAAACAGAGCAGGAACCACTAGGTAGTCTGTTTTTAGTTTGCCATGAAAACCAAGTGATCATGTACTGAACATCCAAAGTTATGCACCATGAGGACCACCAAACATTTGTTATTTTAGAGAGAGAATCAGAAATATATAGAAAACAGTGTCCACATAGCAGATCTGTCTCTATTTGTTTTGAGGAACCACCACACTAATTTCCACAGTGACTACATCTTACATTCTCCCCAAAAGTGCATGCACATCCTCCGTTCCCCATATCATCCATTAGCATTAGTTGTCCAGTCTTTTTTATTCAAGAAGTTTAATTCTGATAATTTCATACACAAGAACTATTTGTATCATTTTTACCCCTCCATCCTCCTTCTCCAACTTCTCCCATGTTCACTGCATTCCCTCTTAAATTCATGGCCTCTTATTATTACATTCTCTGTCTGTCTGTCTGTCTGTCTGTCTGTCTGTCTGTCTATCTGTCACACTATAGCTCTCTCTGTCCCTCTCCTGCTCCCTCTCCCTCAACTTGATGAATAGAAGGACTTCTGCTGAGAGGAAGGATCCTGTACTTATGAGAGGGAAGCTGTCCTCATTAAATCCCAACAACAGTCACTAACAATACTAGCACAACATTATCAGCTGACATGACACCATGGATGTGAGAAAGCTCAGAAAGCGCTGCCCCTAGATGAAGAGCTGGAAGCAATAAATGCCTATTGAGAGAGAGAGAGAGAGAGAGAGAGAGAGAGAGAGAGAGAGAGAGAGAGAGAGAGAGAGAGAGAACGAAAGAAAACGAGAACAGAAACCAAACATTTCTGGGGAAAAGCCCCTAGTTATCCAATCTCAAGTGGTCAGCCTTCTCTTAATCTCACCTACTCTAACAGGGATATAATAAAACCTCATAAGTACTTTTAATTTTTAACTCTCTAGTTTGGTATTATTCTATTGTATTCTTTTGGGTATTACTCTGATTGGATATTACCTAATTCTCTCAACGACCAAGGACAGTGAACACTTTTAAACATATTTCTTCACAAGAGAAAATATGTCTGCTAACCAGTAACCCATACTTGTGGGCTCAGTAACCAGGAGTGAACCTATCACAATTATTCTCTTAAACAGACATAGTATCAAACTGGAATTTAAATTTGTATCACTCTGCCCAGAGATTAGTGCAGCTCTCAGACTTCATCAGAGAAATTTAATCAGTAAATAGTGGTTAATGCAGAAACTCACAACTAGTCCAAGTGCAGAAGATAAGTGTGTGTCAGTAGTGTTCAGCCATCAAAGAAGAGGGAATGGAAAGACTATACAAGTCAGAGCCAGAGGAGGAGAGGAGCAAAACAGTGTCTTTAGGCATGAAAGTTCCACTGAACTCATGAATCAGTGACAAATGAAGTTTGCAAGGGTAATAAGATTATACTATGGATAAAACAGGATTTCCTTTCCATAGGCCCCCATTCCTTCCCCTCCCCCATACATGTATGCCCTCTATACATCCGCCTTATTGCCCTCCCCCATATTCCCCTGCACTGGGGGTCCAACCTTCGCAAGACCAAGGGCTTCCCCTTCCACTGGTGCCCCAACAAGGCTATTTATTCTCTGTTACATATGCAGTTGGAGCCCTGGGTCAGTCCATGTATAGTCTTTCGGTAGTGGTTTAGTACCTGGAAGCTCTGGTTGGTTGGTATTCTTGTTTTTATGGGGTTCTAAGCGCCTTCAACTCTTTCAATACTTCCTCTAATTCCCCCACAAGGGGGTCCTATTCTCAGTTCGGTGGTTTGCTCCTATCATTGACCTGTGTATTGGACATGCTCTGGATGTGTCTCTCAGGAAGAATCTATATCCAGTCCCTTTCCGCATACATTTTTTAGCTTCATCAATTTTATCTAGTTTTGGTGGCTGTATATATATATATATGGGCCACATGTGGGTCAGGCTCTGAATGGCCATTCCTTGAGTCGCTGGTCTAAAGTTTGCTTCCATATCCCCTTCTATGAATATTTCTCCCCCGTTTAAGAAGGAGTGGGAGCATCTGCATTTTGGTCATCCTTTTTCTTGAGCTTCCTGTGGTCTGTAGATTGCATCTTGGGTAATTTGAGCTTTTTGGCTAATATCCATTTATCAAGGACTGCATACCATGTGTGTTTTTCTGTGACTGAGTAACCTCACTCAGGATGTTATTTTCTAGTTCATTCCATCTGCCTATGAATTTCATGAAGTCATTGCTTTTGATAGCTGAGTAGTACTCCATTGTGTAGATGAACTACATTTTTTTGAAACCATTCCTCTGTTGAAGGGCATCTGGGTTCTTTCCAGCTTCCGGCTATTATAAATAAGGCTGCTACGAACACAGTGAAGCATGTGTCTTTGTTATATGGTGGAGCAACTTTTGGTTACATACCCAAGAGAGGGACAGCTGGGTCCTCAGGTAGTGTAATGACCAATTTTCTGAGGAACCTCCAGACTGATTTCCAGAGTGGTTGTACCAGTTTGCAACCCCACCAACAATGGAGGAGTGTTCCTCTTCTCCACATCCTCGCCAGCATCTGCTGTCGCCGGAGTTTTTGATCTTAGTCATTCTGACTGGAGTGAGATAGAATCTCATAGTTGTTTTGATTTGCATTTCCCTGATGACTAAGGATGTTGAACATTTATTTCTTTAGGTGCTTTTTAGTCATTCGATAATCCTCAGCTAAGAATATTTTGTTTTAGGTCTGTATCCCATTTTTTAATAGGGTGATTTGGCTCTCTGGAGTATAACTTCATGAGTTCTTTATATATTTTGGATGTTAGCCCTCTGTCAGATGTAGGATTGGTAAAGATCTTTTTCCAAACTGTTGGTTGCCGTTTTGTCCTAATGACAGTGTCTTTTGCTTTACAAAGCTTTGCAGTTTTTTGAGGTCCCAATTGTCGATTCTTGATCTTAGAGCATGAGCCATTCATTGGTGTTTTGTTCAGGATATTTTCCCCAGTGCCCATGTGTTCGAGACTCTTCCCACTTTTTCTTCTATTACTTTAAGTGTATCTGGTTTGATGTGGAGGTCCTTGATCCACTTGGACTTAAGCTTTGTACAGGGTGATAAGAATGGATTGATCTGCATTCTTCTACATGCTGACCTCCAGTTGAACCAGCACCATTTGTTGAAAATGCTATCTTTCTTCCATTGGATGGTTTTAGCTCCTTTGTCAAAGATTAAGCGGCTAAGGGTGTGTGGGTTTATTTCGGGGTCTTCAATTCTGTTCCACTGATCTACCTGCCTGTCTCTGTACCAATACCATGCAGTTTTTATCACTATTGCTCTGTAATACTGCTTGAAGTCAGGGATAGTGATTCCCCCCAGAAGTTCTTTTATTGTTGAGTATAGTTTTCGCTACAAAGAATTGAGTAGGAATTTTGATAGTGATTGCACTTAATCTGTAGATTGCTTTTGGCAAAATGGTCATCTTTACTATATTAATCTTACCCATTCATGAGCATGAAAGATCTTTCTATTTTCTGAGATCTTCCTCAATTTCTTTCTTCAGATATTTGAAGTTCTTGACATACAGATCTTCATTGGCTTTGTTAAAGTCACAAGAAGATATTTTATTTTATTTTATTTGGGACTATTGTGAAGGGTGTCATTTCCTTAATTTCTTTCTCAGCCTGTTTATCCTTTGAGTAGAGGAAGGCTACCAATTTGTTTGAGTTAATTTATACCCCAACACTGCTAAAGTTGTTTATCGGGTTTAGTAGTTCTCTGGTGGAACTTTTGGGGTCACTTAAATACACTATCATATCATCTGCAAATAGTGATATTTTGATTTCTTCCCTTCCAATTTGTATCCCTTTGACCTCCTTTCGCTGTCTGATTGCTCTGGCTAGGACTTCGAGTACTATATTGAATAAGTAGGGAGGGAGTGGGCAGCCTTGTCTAGTCCCTGATTTTAGTGGGATTGCTTCAAATTTCTCTTTGATGTGAGTTACTGGTTTGCTATATATTGCTTTTATTATGTTTAGATATGGGCCTTGAATTCCTGATCTTTCCAGGACTTTTATCATGAAGGGGTGTTAAATTTTGTCAAATGCTTTCTCAGCATCTAATGAAATGATCACGTGCTTCTCATCTTTGAGTTTGTTTATATAGTGGATTACATGGATGGATTTTCGTATATTAAACTATCTCTGCATCCCTGGGATGAAGCCTACTTAATCATGATGGATGATCGTTTTGACGTGTTCTTGGATTCGGTTTGCAAGAATTTTATTGAGTATTTTTGTGTCAATATTCATAAGGGAAATTGGTCTGAAGTTCTCTTTCTTTGTTGGGTCTTTGTGTGGTTTAGGTATAAGAGTAATTGTGGCTTCATAGAAGGAATTTCATAGTGCTCCATCTGTTTCAACCTTGTGGAATAGTTTGGACAGTATTGGTATGAGTTCTTCTGTATAGTTGTTTCTAATTTCTTGAATTTTACTCCAAATTCAACCAAAGTCTCCTATGTACTACTTAACACCAAGTTCCAACAGTTGTAAAATTCAAACTGTGTCTCCACAACTTGCCCTGGGCTAGCTTTTATAATCCATGTCTCATAATAATTCAGTTTTATTGTCCTATTTTAGCTACATTTGCATTTTTAAAATGTTTCCTGATATGGTCACTACTATGAATAGTGTCTCATTTCCTTGACATTTCATACTGTCAGTTTCTTCAAAAAAAGTAGCTGGCTCCTTGGTTACAGCAGAAAGCGGCATCTCAGGTGAAAGATGAGGACAGGGACAGCTGCTAAGGCGGAGAAGTTCCAGACATTCCTGTGCTCCAGTGTTGCCTGCTTGTGTATTCATGAAGCTAATGGCATCATGTGAACTTTCAAAGTGTCTCAGAGAGACGTCTTGCTTACATTTCAAAAGAAGGACTTATAGTCATAAGATTTTAATGATAGCACTATCCTTCATAACTTCAACAGACTTCCATAGAGAAACTATTTTGAAAACTTTTTCAAAAAAAACCCTGTAGATTTTCAAGGGTTTGACTCAGGTGCTAGGGTTTTATCATGTTCCTGTGATGCAGTTAGGGTTTCCTAATTTGGGGGTTCCTTTTGTCTCTGCATTGCTATCTGGTTGTTTTTTAAAAGTAGTCATTGCCCAAGTATAATAGCTGGTTTCGGTAGGGGAATAGTACCACCCAGAGAAGCAGGTTTAGAAGCAATGATGGGGATAACAAAAAGAAACATATTCTGATGCACAAAGCACAGAGTATATACACTACATACAGTGTAGCATGGCCATCTAAGGACAGGCACAAGTAACATCAGTATCAATAACTACCAGTGTTTACCAGGTACAAAAGATCCTGGGTATTTGCAGTACCCGAGCAGGATGCTGTCCTCCACAAAAGCACATCTGTACTAAGCAGTGCACGTGCCAGTATGTAAGTGCCAGGGCAGGAAACGGTAGGGGCCACAGTTTGGGCAAGTGGCACACTCAGCTATGGGATCTGGCTTGAGTACACATGTGACAGGATGAGTTTATTTACACAAACTACAGTGTTGGTGGCATACACATATCCAGTGACAACTGAGTGCTTATGCCTCTGAGGCTAAGGGAGATGGCCACAGCTTCACTTACAGTAGCAAAAATCTAAACCAGAGAAGGGAGCAGGGCTAGCCCCATAAGCAGGTACACAAAACAAGCCTAATAATTTCAACTTCAAAATGCTCCTAGCAAGTAATTCTGTATTTTGGACAGGCCTATCCAAAGAAGACAGCAAAAAAAAGTATACCTTTAAAAAATACCTTGTAAAGTATCCATGTACTAGACAGTTTAGGAAAGACAAAGTCTTTAAAAAAAGAAAAAAAGAAAAAAAACAGTAGCCTGGAACACTGTCTTGGTTTTCTACCACATGTATTTTTATGACCTTTAGTCTCAGAACAACAACAAAAAATCCACCAACTTATGATTGTCATTTTATTTTTAAAAATGTAAACACTCACCCTTTCTAACAACTTTTGAAGCTTTAGTGACTTCTCTTCACGTAGCTTTTCCCTTAATTGTTGAGCTTTCATGTGTTTTTCTTCATATTTCTTCTTAGATTCTGCAATTGTCCTATTAATATGCACAAATGAACAAGAAGCACACATATTCATATGACAAGGCTAAAACCAGGGATCTGTGGACTCCAAATGTCTCAATGTATACAAGATCACTACTCCTTAGTGCCTGTCATTTTTGATAGATATGGAATGTCCTGATAGAAGATGTCAAATATGGAATCAAGATTTCTTACTATCAATCATTTCAAGTAAATTTTCAAACATCAGACCTTTTACGAGACGGTGAAGAAAGTTTTTCATGCATGTGAATTCCATGCCCTGGAAGTCTAGCAGGCTCCTCTTCTACAATATCCCCCCAGGATGTATTCTGACGCCATGATTCACGAGCTGACAAAGGACAATAAAATAAAATGAGAAAACAGTTATTATTTAGCCATGTATTTCTTTAAAGCTAACATTTGAGAATTTTTTATTGGATTTTTTAAATTTACATTTCAAATTTCCCTTTCCCATTTTCCTGGACATAAGTCCCCTATCCCATCCTCCTCCTCTTCTTCTATAAGGGTGTTCCCCTCCACATCCACCACCCGCCCCAGATATTCCCCTACACTGAGGGTCCAACCTTGGCAGGACCAAAGGCTTCTCCTCCCATTGGTGCCCAACAAGGCCATCCTCTGCTACATATGCATCTGGAGCCACAGGACTGTCCATGTGTAGTCTTTAGGTAGTAATTTAGTCCCTAGGAGCTCTGGTTGGTTAGTATTGTTGTTCATATGGGGTCTCAAGTCCCTTCATCTCTTTCAATCCTTAGTCTCTAATTCCTCCAACAGGGGTACTGTTCTCAGTTCAGTGGTTTGCTGCAAGCATTCACCTCTGTTTTTGACATGCTCTGGCTGTGTCTCTCAGGAGACACCTATATCTGGTCTTTGAGAATTTTTTTAAATGCCCATGTATATATTTTTGTGTGGGGACTAGAAGACAATCTTGGGTGTCATTCTCAGAAACCCTGTCTTCTAACACTGGTCTTCTCATTGGCCTAGAGTTCACCAATTAGGCTATGCTGCCTAGCCAGCAAGCCCCAGAAATGTGCCTGGTTCCACTTCCCAGTGCTGGATCCACAGGCACACATATCCATGGCTGGCATATGTACTTCAAGTTTGGGGACTACTTCCAGGCCTCATGCTGATAAGGTAAGCACTTTATAGACTGAGCTATCTTCACAGGAAAAAGACTTTTAAAATCATTTCTACCTCAAATTATTTTTACTTAAAAACTACATATAAGATGATCTAGTATCTCCCACTGTGCCTATAAACCAAAAGACATTATACAAACAATACCTTCATAATCTGCGAGAACATCATTCCAGTCCAGAGACATACCACAGAAAGATAGACTCCCACTGCCCATACTGGCCTAGAATGTAATAAAACACACACACCAAAAAAAAAAAAAAACCAACTTATTTTTGCACATAACATTATAAACTTAAAAATAAACTGTATATAAAACTCTCCTATCTCCAATAAACTTCACTGAACCAAACAAATAGAAGCCAAACTATACCTCTTATACAGTCATCGTTTCCATGCTAAAATACTAAGACTACGTACTGTAAGAGTTCGGTAGCCATTCACAGGAACTAATGAATCATATTCAAACCATGTAAAATAGTCTTACACAAAGCATACACTGGGATTCAAAATTACTTGATAGTAATTAATAACAAGAAATGAAATATAAAGCTTATGGTTGTTTTAGTCTCCTCCATTAACATGTGTACCCTGAGTACTTAGCAACAAAGCAATTCATCATTCTCTACTCATTAGTGGGACAAAACTAGAAATAATACTTTCTTCAGACCCTAGAAATCAGTCTGAAGAATACTGGGTCCTTCCTTTCTGACAGATAAGATTTCTTGATCTGTAAAAGGACAATGACAACATCCTACTCATCACGTGCATCCTTATGAAAGTACTCTGTGATCAGCGATGCTAAAAGAAAGGTTTGCTGCCACTTGTTCTCTAAGCCACCACAGCAACCGTGACCATTACTCAAGATTCAAAACATTAAAAAGCTCACAGAAAAGTCACTGTCATTGTCCGTCTCGATGTTAATGTCATTATTTTCTTCAGCTTCAATTTCTCTGGTTAACTGTTCTTCTTCAGCAATAGCACTGGCGATGGCTTCCTCATTGGCCTTTTCTAGACGATCTGCCAGCTCTTCCTTTTTAGCGAGAACTTCTGCCATGGACTTTATTTTTTAGAAAAAATGGTAGAATCATGAAACATTAATAAAGGTTTTCTTTCTTTCTATGCTAATCATAAACTAGCTATACATTCACACACATGTGCATACACACACACACACACACACACACACACACACACACACACACACACAAATAGTATCAGAAAAACTGGTTCAAGTATTTGTTAGCACTATGATTTACAAGGTGCATGAAGTCAAGGCCTAAATTACTGCTCCATGAACTCCAACAATAATCCATGTCTAACCTTCTTTACCAGACTGTTCTATATGACAAATTGTCAAGTTTATAAATAACAGATAATATCCAGGAGGAAGTGCAAATTTTACCTGAATGCCCAATTAAAAGCAGGTGCAGATCAAATATTTTCCTTAAAAATGATACAAGGATACTATGCTATGGACTGCTCTCCAAAAGACACAACAAGCAGCTGAAAGAGTCAGATGCAGATATTTGCACCCAACCAATGAACAGAAGCTGCTGACCCCTCTTGCTGAATTAGGGGAAAGCTGGAGGAAGCCAAGGAGGAGGGCAACCCTGTAGGAGGACCAGCAGTCTCAATTAACCTGGACCCCTGAGGTCTCTCAGACACGGGATCACAAGCCAGGCAGCACATACCAGCTGAGATGAGGCCTCCAACACATATACAGCAGAGGACTCCTGGGTCTGGGTTCAGTCAGAGAAGATGCACCTAACCCTCAAGAGACTGGAGGCCCCAGGAAGTTTAGAGGTATAGTGGGGGGGGCATCTTTGTGGAGATGGGGGTGGGGTGGGGAGGAAGTATGGGATGTGGAACCCGGGGAGGGGGGGCGGTTGACTGGGGGGGAATAAAAATCTGGAGTGTAAAAGGAAAGAAATGGAACATAATAAGAATGTAGGCTAGACATAATTTTATATTTTTGAAGATGATCTGTGACCTAAAAATATTTATAATTAAATAATTTGCCTGAGAATTATCCATTAATGAATCCTATGAGCAACTCAAGATTTATACTATATACACTAAAGCAACAACTAAAACAAAGAAATGAAGATTTATGCTTAATCAACCAACACAGGACATAAAACAGAACTTAAAGAACTTAAAGAGTTTCAAATGACATGAGACAAAGCCTGAGCTATAAAATAAAAGAGACCTAAGAACAAAAACTGTGTAACTTCTTTAGAAAAGACCCTGACAGTTCTTCAAATGGTTATGCTTCAGTTTATATGGTCCATCGGATTTACAAGTCCTATTTATGTATACAGAAGAAATCAAAATATATATAGACATAAAACATATATGCAGATACTTAAGCAGAGTTACTCAGAATAGCTAATAGCAAACAATAAAAGCACCCTAAATATACAACTGAAGAACAGAAGAGGACAGGATTGCATATTCATACAATACAATATTATTTGGACATAAACATTCATAAATAATTAGTAAAAATCAGTAAAATAGGCTAACACTGTATTCTATTCCTCTGATGTCCAAAACAGGCAAAAGTACAGAGAAGGCAAGTTAGTAGGCTGGGAATGATACTCAGTGTCTCTTACGGGGGAATGGCATACTGTCTTCTATTATGGTAATGGATATATAATTGTGTAAATATATTTTTAAGAACATTTCATTCTCAATGGATTTACATGGATCCATTTAAGTGGACAAATTATGTTCTATAAATTACAACTCAATCAACTCTAACAAAGCAAGTGAAAGACCTGTATAAGAACTATAAATCTCTGAAAAAAGAAATCAAAGACCTCAGAAGACGTCCCATGCTCATGTATTGGTAGGATTAACATAGTGAAAATGGCCATCTTACCAAAAGCAACCTACAGATTTAAAGCAATTACTATCAGAATTCTAACACAATTCTTCACCAGAAATGAAGAGAGCAATTCTCATAATTCCATATTCTTCATATGGAAAAACAAAAATCCCATAATAGTAAAAACAATTCTCAACAATAAAAGAACTACCAGGAGAATCATCATCTCTGACTTCAAGCTGTCCTACAAAGCAATAGTGATAAAAACCACATGGTATTGGTGCAGAAACAGACAGGTCAATAAATGGAATAGAATCAAAGACCCAAAAGTACACCCACACACCTGTGGATAGCTGATCTTTGACAAAGAGGCCAAAAACATACAGTGGAAGAAAAGAAAGCATCTTCAATAAAAGGTGCTAGTCTAACTGGCGGTCTTTATGTAGGAGAATGAAAACATCCATATTTATCACTCTGCACAAAGGTCAAGTCCAAGTGGATCAAGGACCTCAACATAAAGCCAGATATACATTGACTCTAACAGAAGAGCCTAATCAAATATGGGAAAGAGCCTAAACTTTTCTTAAAAGAAAATTTCCAAAATAATAATCTTGGAAAGGCTACTCCATAGAAAAGGTTTATCAATGTGCAAGGTCTTGCTGTGGTATGTATACACAGTATACAACAGGAATAAAAGGCATGACTGATAATTATTCAAAAATGTATATATTCTATAGTATACAAACAAATAAAATAAACATTTACTCTCAAAAGTTTCCAGAATTAGCCAAAAGATAAATATATACTCATTCATAAAAGTCATTTCACTAGTTCCCACATATGTTACCAACCTAACAGAGTCAAAATCCATATGAAAACCATGTGAGGGAAGCATGCTGGGCACTAGATATGTATGGGACTACCACGTAGGGAGCCCTGCTTTCAAAGAATTTACAGTCTTTTATATCTGAGTGTGAAGTATTCAGCACACAATCATGTCTTTGAGCATTTGGTCCCTAGGTGGCAGTACTATTTGAGAAGTTGAATATGCTTTCAAAGTGGAGTCTTGCTAAGGGAAGTGGATCAGTGAAGGGGGAGCCTTGAGCTTTTATGACCCGACCCTGTTCCCACTCTCTTCTGTGATTCCCAACTGAATATTTAGCCAATCACACAGTAATGCCGCCATGATAAACTGTAAAACCTCTGCCAGCTAGAATAAATCCTGTCTTCCTTTAAAAAAAAAATCATAGATATATTGAGAGGTCAGCACTGTTCTCTAAAGAGATAAAAGTGTGCAGACAGAATAAGTCACCTATAATAATAATCTTATTGTGGGCTTGACACGAATAACCTGTGTGTGTGTGTTTCTTTCATCCCACAGGCTTTCGCCCGATTCTCGGTACCATGTCGGTGCTGGCGCGGACAAACAGAGGTCCCACCGAGATCGGAGAAGAAAGGGGTACTGTTAGGATGTCCCGGGAGCCCAGCCGGCATAGAAGCAGGGATGGATTGGGGTAAGATGGGCCAGAAAAGGCCTGGATGATTTGGGCTAGCCTGAGTAAAACTTGTCATATAAATGGGACAAGGTAATAGTAAAGCGTTTTTGCATATGCTTCTTTTAGAGTTATGTTTGGACCCTGACTAGAGATAGTTTACACCCTAGACTTGAGAGAGAATGAATGGGCTTGGGAAAAACAGTCCTGCCGGACTCTTGCAGATGCTTTGTAGAAAGAGAAAAACTTTTTAGAGCTCTCCTAGGAACAGAGGGAAGGCAGGAGATGTCCTGCCTCTCTGCTGGCTCCTATTGGAGAAATGCTTATTTCCGGTTCTGGGTTCCATAGGTAGGATATGTGGGTCCCTTCGGTGGGACACCATCTAGTTTTTCTCTCTATGTGTATTGTCTGTCCTTGGTGCACCAAGCTGTCCATGTCTGTCAGTTTATGTCTGTGGTTTTTGTTTCTCGTTGTTTAAATGTTTTATGTTTCATGTTCAAAAGAAAAAATGGTAAAAACATTATCTGCCAGTCGTTCACACCTTGATTTGGTTTTAACTCGTTTCAAAAAAGGAACAAATGAATGAAAAGCAGTTTCAATCAGCCTTTAGAGCCCTGTACCTGTAGCCAGGTGTCTAGGTCAGCTGGAGAAGCTGCCCGGGGGCTGAGCGTCTGCACGAGCTATCTTAAAGGCGCCAGCAGCTCCTCAGCTTCTATGTTAAGGGAGCGGATGGTTGTTTCTTTTAAAAATGGTTGTTTCTTTAAAAAAAAAAATCCCTGACTTATTATTTGACTTAGCAGGTGACAAGGTGCTTCTCTTAAAATCATAGCTAGAAAAAGTAAAAATGGTGCTTGGTCTAAATATTAAAGACATGTGTAGCCACTTCAATTTTGTTTCCGATTGGTTTTAAATGTATAAATATGCTCTACATGTCTTGGTTATGTACTATTGGCTTTTAAGTTATTAGATATGGTTAAAAAGGTGTAACATTGGTAACAGAAAATTGGCTTAAAATTGTAATTTGGATAAGGTCATTCTAGACAACATGTGATATGGGCCAACCTAGGGAAACAGGTCTAAATTGAGATAATATTTTTATGGAATTCTTACTCTAGAAACCAAGCTTCTAAAAGAATTTAGGGCAATGTCTCTTTGAGGTATCAGAGACCACACCATCGTGCGTTCATATGTAGGAATTGGCAGTCAAACTTTGTAGCATGAAGGACAGACTCGGCGTTTTGGAGACTGGATTTTGGAGACTAGGTTGTTGGAGGTTGAGTTTTGCTTTCCAAAGTTGTGGTTTGCCCTGAAGTTATCTGTATTTTGATGCTAATTCCACTGCCCCAAGAACAGCTGCCTAGTCACATACTCAGGACTCAGGTGACTTTCCAAAGTTGTGGCTGTGCTCTGGTGTTACAAGGAGAACTTAAAGATTGTGATTAAGGATTGCCAGTGTTACATTGACTAACTCAAACTTATTTGTAATTGAGAAAAAATCAAATAGGTAGAGATTGTTACAGGATTTACAAAGGATTGATGAGGTTTTAGAACTTGTGAGAGCATTACAGCCTGTTTGCTTACTCCAACTGCCATTTCAAGATAGATTTAGAGGATGTCCTGACGATTGTGAGTTTTCATTTCGTGAGCTTGCTTATAATTTTAGAGAGCCCATGAAGTGATATCATTAAAAATTTTTACAAAAGAATGGCTAATAGCCTTATATTATATAATTTTGTCACTTCTTCAATGTAAGAAGTTAGAACTTTAAATCTTTCAGTGTATATAGAAATTTTTACTACAAACATTTGCTCTCAAAATGAGCTTTAATGTTTGGGGAGTAGCTGTTACACTACTCCAGAAAAGAATATTTGAAACTAATTTTAAACTTCTAAGGATATGTTAGTTGGCTAAGTACCTCACCTTAGAGAGGACTTAGGTCTTTGTTATCCTCATTGGAAATAAAGTTTGTGAGGTGCTAGAGAGATGGCTTAGTGGTTAAGAACACTAAATACTGTTCCTTTAGAGGCCATATAAGAACTCAAACTGGATTGCCTAGACCCCTTAACGAGGGAGGACAATGATACTAGACAGTTTATATCTTAATAAATAAAAAGGGGGAGTTATCCCTGTATGCTAAATAATGCTCCTTTTATTTCAATTTTAAAATTTGGATGCCAAGGAACCCTTGAGTGTTTATGGCACCTTACAACTAGGCATACTTCTACCTAGGTGAAATAGAAAGATTCATATATTGACATGATCCTGTTCAGATATTTTATATGGGGAAGAGGGAATCTTTGTGTTTTTTCTACAGGATGCTACAAGAGTATGCCAGCTGCCTGAGTGGTTGGTGAGACTTGCTGATCCTGAGAGCATGAAGATTCAACTCTCCTGGTTTGGGTCCTTGAAGTCATTCCTGTACTCTTAGAGGAAGATGGAAGATCCCCCCCTCATCTTTTGTCAACCACTGTGTGTGTCCCGTCCCACTGTGGCCTATGCTCAGACCCTCTGTGCACTGCTGCTTTCTGGAGAAGACTGGACTCCATTACCCTTGCCCCCCTCATTCCCCTGGCGACTCTTGCTGTCTTAACTGGTGTTGTCATTTTGCAGTCTGTAGCTTCACAGGAATGCCATCTGCGTGAAGCTGCTGTGGACTGGGGAATTCTGCCCTGGTTGTACAGATCTCAGACATGGTTCCATTGCCTGCTAGTTGTTCCAGAGAAGAATGACCGATCCTAAACTGTCCTGGGAAAGACCTTGTTACTTTCGCTGCTATTGTAGCAGCCATTACTGCTACAGCCATTGTGTCTGCAGTGTCTAGAGTTACCCTCCCCCAATCTATTGTTAGGCAAGCACAGTGGGTGAACTTTCTGGAGTAGTTGCTAACAATTGGGAATTCTAAATTTTATTATAGGAGCGGCTTGACTACAGCCCTTGGTGGTAGCAGCTGAGGAGAACCAGATGAGGTGCGCACTACTTATCGGGAGTGGCTCTGTTTGGTATAGCCCTATGCTGTGAATTAATGTTCATGCTATGGTTGGTTTACAAACTCAGATCTCAACAGAAACGTGACAAGGTCGTTGTCACTCAAACACTTGTGGCCATTGAACAAGGGGCCTCCCCTGGAATTTGGTTATCTATGCTCAGGAATTAGTCGACATCTGAGTTCTCTGCTCTTGCACCCCATGGATTTGTGGATCCATTGCACTGGGATGAGAGAGACTCAATGATTCTTTGATCAGCCCTTCTACATCGCTGAGGTTTCCTCATTGCACGTGATAGGGTGATCATGATTTCCCCACTAACTCATTTTCTGGCTGGCCTCTTTTGTAGAGTTCGCCCTAGGTCGTTTAGCAGTTACTGTCACACAGCACTGCAGTATCCAGAGATGGTCAACTTTCCTCATGCACAGACCAATCTAAGACACGGGGCCCGGTGGTGATAGGGTTACCCTACGACAGATAAGGCTGTGACATTAGAGGAACGACCTAAGACAGGAGCCACAGCAGATGGACGTAACTGCAGAGGCCTAGACCAGCCTCAGTCTAGTAAAACAAAAAGGGGGAGATGTGGAAAGCTGTGATAGCATTCGCCATTACAAGATGGCGCTGGCTCCCGCTGTGCCCCATGTGGAAAACTGCAATAACATTCGCCATTACAAGATGGCGCTGGCTTCTGCTGCGCCAGCCGGACTTCCTTTTAGGAAACCAGCTGTGTGTGCATGTGCAAGAGTGTGTTCGCACCAAGTCTTTGCCCACCCCGGGGCGTGCCGATGAGATCATGGGTAAGCAACCAATCAGGCGTGGACACGCCACATTAGGGTGTATATAAGCAGCGCCATTCTGGGGCTCACTCTCTCCTCTTTAAGATGCAATAAACGCTTTGCTGCAGAAGGATCCTGGTGTCCGCGCGTCGTTCTTACTGGCGAGACTTTAGGCGTGCGACATCTTATTATTAAAATAACATGAAATAAGTCACAGGATAATATCAACAAAATCGAAAGTAAAATGAAAACACAGGTTCACACAAAGATACATATAGAGGACTGAGGATCTGGCTCAGTGGCAGAACATTTCCCTAGAATGCACAAGATGCAGGCTTCTATCCTTGGAACATCATATTAAGAAACATACAAAAATATTCATGTGATTTTTTAACCATGAGAAAAACTTCAAGTGCCTTGGGTATCTCTAATCAAATGAATGAGCAAATGTTGTGTTGTATGTACAAAACAAGCTACCACTGAAGCTGAAAAAGCAACAGATGACTGATTACACATACTTCATGGATGAACCTAGAAACAACTATGCTGCTGAAAGGTGGCAAACAAAGAACATGTGATTGTATTTATATAAAATTCTGAAAACACAAACTTCAACATAGGGAAAGGCAGGAGAGGAGGATACAGTGGACCAGGAAGAAGAGAAAGGCAAGGCTGGAAGGAAGGCTGTGGAGAGGAATGTAAGAACTGTGGGCAGCCCTCACTGTGTGGAGGATCTTGTTTACAGTGATGGTTTCAAAGGAATAAGCACAAGTAAAATTTCATCGATTTGTACACATGAACTATGAAAAGACCACTAAAATCTTTTATAACTCAATAAAAGTACTGCAAACTGCAAATTCTTAAACCTCAGGCTAGAAGTAATTTGGAATAGAATCTACACATCTCTGATTTTTAGACTTCCCTTCCTCATTCATTAACAGGCCCCTATGAAAACATGCAAAACACAAAGGTTGTTCCCAAGAAACAGAATTAATTAGGAAGTGTAAAGATAATTAATGGGTATCATACATTCTTCCTAAATGTCTGAAAGCCCTTTAGAAAGTAGCTGTTATTAATGTGCCACACAAGCATAGAAAGAATAACTAAATCCCAAATGCCTGTGTGTGTGTGTGTGTGTGTGTGTGTGTGTGTTTGCAAAAGGTAAGTTAGTACATAAATCTATTCTGTTTCTTCATTTTCTCAGTCAATTTTGTATTTCCTGAAATGCATTTTATTTATGAAAATCTGAAGATTCAAATCTTACACCAGAGTGTATAAATGACAAACACCCTAATTAAGTCATTCATACACAACTTGGTAGCAACTGTGAGATATAAATAATTTACTATTATTTAAACTGACTTTTCAAGAAAATTGAAAATGCAACTCTAAACAGTGGGCTTAAATAGAAGCTGGGTTTATAACAGCATAATATCATTATACTGTTAGCAAAGTTACTAACTATCAACTGCCTGACTTCATCAAAGACATTATCACATCATTTGAAAAACTGACTCTCCCTCTCCTAGATGGAAGCTACCAAATGCCATAACTCCTGAGCTAGTGATAGGATTTCATGTCCTCTCTCCCACATCCTGTGCTGGGATTTGTCTGGCTAGAGCTCAGGGCAGTCTTGTGAACACTGTCACAGACGCTGTGAACTCATAGCTGCAGCTGCTTTGTTGTTTGGAAGAATATTGTTTCCTTGAGGTTAATGACCATACTTGGTTCTTACAATCTTTCCAAGGTTCAGGGATCTTTGTAGAAAAGATTGACTTTTTTTTTTTTTTGGTTCTTTTTTTCGGAGCTGGGGACCGAACCCAGGGCCTTGCACTTCCTAGGTAAGCGCTCTACCACTGAGCTAAATCCCCAGCCCCGAAAAGATTGACTTTTAACACTAAGACTCAAACTCAGGGTCCTACACATGTCAAGCAAGCACCCTGTTAGGAAGATTCCCAGTCAGATTTTGGTAATGGTTCTGTTAATCAGGTGAACAGATTGTGTTCTATTGTATTTTATTGTATTTGAGCTACCCTATGACAATATCATACTGAGAAACAAAATAAAACTCACTTTCCTCATCATTGCAAGAAATCTGTTACTCCCACCTTAAGAAACTACATGTGACATCAATCTAAAGCAACCCATGAGAGTCCTCCTATAATCAAACCACAAGAGAAACAACTTACTATGCTTTCTAGCTGCAGAAATAGAAAGCATAAATACAACAAATTTTACAACTTATGTTAGAGTAAGTACTCACTTGGTCTTAATTATAATCATTTTTAAATTCATTACTAAAAGACACAAGAAGAGAAAACCTTATACAATCTTATTAAAGGAACTGAAATATTATTTTTGTTATTGCTGTCATACTTGTTTCTTTTTCTTTACTGAACCATCTCATAGCAATTTCCTACTTAGTGTGATTATCTCTTTAAGATGTAGAATTTCACCTAATATCACTTGTAGACATCCTGAGTTACTAAATTTTAAAAGAAATTATTACATATAATCGTCTTTAAAAAATAAAATTAGGGACCCAGGAGATGGCTTATTTGGTAAAGCACCTGCCATTCAAGCATGAGCATCTAACTCAGGTGTCCAGCACACACACAAAACTCAGGCACGGCGCCACACATCAGTAACCAGGGAGTAGAGATAGGGACAGGGAACAGAAACAGGCAGGTCCTTGGAGTTCACTGCCTAGTGACCCTAGGCATCCTGTGAACCACAAGTTTAATGAGCCTCCCTGTTTCACTTAAGGGGGGGAGCAATAGAGGAAGACACACTGACACTCACTATGGCCTCCACATATATGTGCATGTACACCTGTACCATGAACATATATCGGATACATACATGTTCTTAAGGAAAAGTTAAAATATGCATGAACATATGAATATATATATTCATATATATATTTACAAATAAAAAGATAAATAAATTTTAATTATAATCACCTCATTTACATCTGCATCCATTTCTTTAATAAGTTACTTAAGCAAAGCCCTACCCTCCAGCTGTTTTTGAAGGCTCACTCCTACAATTCCAGCACTTGGGAGGTATAAACAGGGCATTAGGAGTTCAATGTCATGCTCAGCTACATAACAAATTCAAGGCCAACCTAGATTATATAAATCCTTGACAAAAAGGAAGAAGGAAGAAGGAAAAGGAGGAGGAGGAGAAGGGGGAGGAGGAGGAGGAGGAGGAGGAGGAGGAGGAGGAGGAGGAGGAGGAGGAGGAGGAGGAGGAGGAGGAGGAGGAGGAGAAGCAGCAGAAGCAGAAGCAGCAGTAAAAGACAAGCAGACATCCTTTCTCATTGATGGAAATACCAGACATTGAAGAAAAAAAAAAGACTTACAGAATTCATGTTCTTTTCCCTTCTAACTTACTTTTAATGTGGATGCTAGGTTGCTAAAATGCACTTGATAAAACTGCATATAAACTGAACAATTGTTATATTATAATTTTCATCCTCTACATATCAGTAAGAATTTTTAAGTATCTGAAAATATTGTTAGAAAAGTGTTAGGATGAAATGACAGATAAATAAAACCAGTTCTGTAAAGTATGAGGTTATAATAAAGATGAACAATACCTAAATTCATACTTTTTAATATATCAATACAGGATTCCGATAAGTTGTTCTTACCCAGTCAGCAGCACTCACATTTGAAATATCTGAAGGGTCCGTTGTCTCAGTCACCATTCCTACTGTCTCTGCTGGAACTCTGTCTTTGTCTGTTGGCAAAGCTGTGGTGGTTTGTGGAGTAACAGCAACACATACTACATCACTGTGAATAGCTGGTATTTCAGAAGTATGCACTGAATTGTCTTGACTACTACCAGAATTCTTGACATCATCCAAAATACTCACTGTGAACTAAAAACACATGCTTTTAGAATGAGCCAGGGATGAATTTCAAATGGAACAAATATTACATTCTGAAAGAGCTAGTTCTCAATAACCTATTAAGTGAAGCAGCACTCACCTGTCTAATAGAAAACTTCAATCAATCTCCCCCCAACTTTCCCTCCCCCCTCGTGTGTGTGTGTGTGTGTGTGTGTGTGTGTGTGTGTGTGAAGCACAGTGGAAGGAAAGAAATCATACAGCTACAGAATCTTTCTCCACATGCCTACTATGTATTGAGCATCATCTTTGGTATTCTCGGGAGTGATGCTTTACAAATTGCAACATTTCCTTTCAGAAGTGTGGCCTTTATTTCTTTTTAACATTTATTTACTATTCATGAGTACAGATGTACACACGTCAGTGAGACCATGACCAGAAGACAGCCTGTAGGAATGAACGCTCTACTTGAATGATGTGGGTTGGTACTAAACTCAGGCCACTGGACTTGGCAGCCTTTACTTGGGGATCATCTCACCAGCCCCAGTAAGCTGGTTCTCGGTCAGCATTTCATATCTCCCACTAGGAAACCTAGTCACATACATAACACCGACCGTTGTATGCATTTGATCGAAGGTATTAGGCAGTCTTTGTGAACTATCTAACATCAAATGGGGAGAGTCAGCATCCTGAAAATATCTTTAAAAACATTTCTTACTACAATTTATTTTGAGAAAGTTTACTCAAAATTATCACTGTGTCCTCTTTAAAACACAACCTCATAAATTTTTGAAAAATTAAAAAAGACATCCTGCAGTAGTCTCAGAGGACAAGAGGTTGAGCTAAGATGAGACACTAACAACCATGGAATTTCCTCATGCACTTTATAGACTTTAGATTTAAATGCCCGCCCCCCCCCCATTGTTCATTCAAGAATAATTCACAGGGCTGGAGAGATGGCTCAGCGGTTAAGAGCACTGGCTGCTCTTCCAGAGGTCGTGGGTTCAATTCCCAGCAACCACATGGTGGCTCACAACCATCTATAATGGGCCTCCGATGCCCTCTTCTGGTGTGTCTGAAGACAGCTACGGTGTACTTATACATAAAATAAATAAATAAATCTTTTAAAAAATGAATAATTCACATATGATGAACAGAAATGCAAAAATAGAAAAAGTTAGTAACATTGGCTTAGACCACCTACATATCCATTTTTAAATCTAATTTAATAAATATAAGCAAGTATATTTTCACATTCCAACAAAATAAAAAATGGCGCTTTGTGTTCCAATTATACTTCAGGTCAAAGAACTCAAACCTAAAGCTGTGGATTTAATGCTCACATAACTTCTAATAAACACTGGTAAACACTGCAGTGGACAGAAAGCTCTGAGTTTGATGAACTGTTTCTACAAATACTAAACTTGGCCAAGTCTCACAAACTACTCTAAAAATCCTACTACTGGTCAGAACTTCGCATCCAACGTGTTGATCTTAACATAAACATCATTTAAATTGGCTCACGTCATCAACATCATTAACCTGTCAGTCATTGTGGTTTATTATCTCCTTGACAATATTTACATTGGCATTACCGATGCTAATAAACAGTTGGCTGTTTATTAGAAACTCAGTAACATTTATCAAAGAAATCAAATCTAAACCATAAAATAAAGTTGAGAAAAGTTGTAAACACCTTAATTCCATTTTCAGGGTGACAGTGAAGAATATGAATACTGTTATCACTTTGACTTCTATCAGAACTAAGCTCTCACACTGAAACTTTACAGTAAATATTTTAAATACTCAAAAATTCTTTAAGTAGAATATTCTTTAAACCTCAAAATTCAAATGTGCTTATTTATTTCAATACACAAAAACATCATTAATTTTAGTACCAGGTTATAGTTTTAAGTAAGACACATCAGTAAAATTTCTGATGGTAGGAAAAATTAAAAAGTGACTTCTTTTCCGGTGTGGTGGAATCCTGGCACTGGAGAGTAGAGGCGGGAAGAGCTGGAGGACCACAGGTCACGGTGTTAGAGTCTATCCTAAAGCAAAAAGAGATGGGTGTGGTGCTACACACCTGTGGTCCCAGCACCCAGAGAAGACAAAGGCAAATGAACCTCTGTGAGTTCCAGGGTAGCCTGGCCCACATAGACTGTTCCAGGCCCACCAGGACGATAAAGTGACACAGGAGCCTGGTATGGCTGTTTCCTGACAGGTTCTACCAGCACCTGACCAATACAGATATAGATACTTAAAGCCAACCATCGGGCTGAGAGCCCAGGGATACCAATAGAAGAGCTAGGGGAAGGACTGAAGGAGCTCAACAGGACTGCAACCACATAGGAAGAACAATATCAACTACCTGGACCACCCAGAGCACCCAGGAACTAAACCACCAACCAAAGAGTTGAGTCATGAAGGGAGCCATGGCTCCAGATAAGGAATCTAGAGGATGGCCTTATCTAGCATCAATGGGAGGGGAAACCCTTGGTCCTGCGGAGGCTTGATGCCCCAGCATAGGAGTATGCCACAGTGCTGAGGCAGGAGTGGTTAAGTGGCTAGAGGAACATCCTCATATAGGCAAAGGGGAGGTTGTGGGGTTGTGGGGGGGATTTGTGGAGGATTAATGGGGAAGGGGATATCATTTGAAATGTAAAAGAATAAAATGATTAATAAAAAGTATACACACACATTTGCCAATATTTATATTTTATATATATATATATACATATATATATATATATATGTATATATATATTTCTATTGCTTAGGTTCCTTTGCTTGCCTGTCACCATCTGGTTATCTCTGGTGTTAGTTGGTCTTGCTGTCTCTAACAGTGGCTTGACCCTCCTATAACCCTGTGTATCAGCACTCCTGGAGACTGGCTTCCTCCCAGCGGGATCTGGGTACAGAGAGCTGTGGGACCAGGTCAGCTCCTGGAACAGGCAGAAAACTGGAAGGATCCTGTCCTAGACTGCCCCTTGGTTCCTGTGTCCAGAGTGCTCTAGGCTGGTTCTTCTTGGGCCAGGAATATAAGCAGAAGTGGTGGTCTCCCCTGTGCTTTCAGGATTGTCTGCACTTCTGAGAGTCCCATTTTCTCTCCATGGGATCTGGGCACAGATCACTGTGGGACCAGTCAGCTCAGGGAACAGGTGGAAACCGGAAGGTTCCTGTCCCAGACTGTTTCTGGGTTCCTGTGTCCTGAGGGCTCCAAGCAGGTCTTACCTCTGCTCTCATGTGTATCTGCGCTCCAGGAGACTGGCTTTCAGCCTTATTTTAGCCTTTCGAAGGTTAACATTGCAGTTATGTCCTACTGTGCCTGACTGCTTTTGTTGTTTGATTTTGATTCAGGTTTACCGTGTAACCCAAGCTGACCTCAAACTCGTGATCATCCTTTTAGCTTCCAGAGTTCTGGGGCTGCAAGGATAAGTGACTATGCATGGCCCTACTGATCATCTTGGTAGATTCAGTAATGTGACTTTCTGATCTAGGATCATATCTAGCACCTTGTGGTAGTGTTTGTCATGGGACAGTTCCTCATCTGTCTTAGGCTCCTGTCCTTCATGTGTCTGGAAGAACTCATTGCAGCTTTGGTTTTGTTTTGTTTCATAAACAATGTTCTTTGTTTATTCATTTTTTTGGTCTGGAGTTTAATTTTTTTCATCTCTTTGTGTCAGAAATAAAGTGATTATAATTAATGCCACAATGATTGTAATTTGACAAGGTGTTATTAATCAGCTCAGATGGTGTTCTTTTTTTTTATTTATGGTTTAGTATCATTAGAAATGACATTGAGATATGTTTCTGTTTTAACTGTCTACAATGGGGAATTTTAGATATATTTTTTGAAGTTAAGGTTCCCAGCATTTTTTTACTTTGACTTAGGAACTCAAATGCTTTTTAGATAAAGTTTATATGTATTTTGTATAAAATTTCTCATTCATTTCTTAGAATTGTTATGTAAAATGAACAATGACATATTCTTTGTTATCAGAAGAAAGGATCTAAATAAAATAAGTCATTTATAAAATAGTAGTAATATTTTTCAGTTTAGAATGATATTTACTGTTCAAATTAATCTTTATCCAAAAAATATTTTCCCATTGGAAATAATTCTTACCTGATCTTGCAATTTTCTTTTTATTTTTTCTGTATTGGTGAATGAACCTAGGTGTTATACACATGCCAGGCAAGTGCTCTACCACTGAGTTACATTTTGTCTTTAACTTTTTTCTTTTGAGATCGGAGGCTACTGAGGGGCTCAGGTGGACCTTGACTTCACTTTGCAGCCCAGGCTGATTTTGAACTTGTGATCATCTTCTCCACCTGCAGAGTACCTGAAGCAACATGTGTGCACTGACAAGCTTATCCATGACAAGGCTCTAATATTACAGTATTCTTTACTGTTTGTGTTTTATGTCTTTGTGAGATTGTAAACCTCTTTGAGGTGATACCTTACATAGTCTTCTAATTTGAGACACATTTAAGACCCCTAGAGATGTAGAAAACAGGAAATTTATATATATATATATATATATATATATATATATGTGTATATATATATACACATATATACATATATATGTGTGTGTGTATATATACATATATATATAAATATATAATATAGATAAATATTGGCATCATCAGAGCCCAGTTTTCCCAACAAAACAAATACTGGATACCTCAACACACTGGAAAAGCAAGATTTGGATTTAAAATCACATCTCATGATGATGATAGAGGAATTTGCAAACCACTGAACTGAGAATAGGACCCCCGTTGAAGGAATCAGAGAAAGAACTGGAAGAGCTTGAAGGGGCTCGAGACTCCATATGTACAACAATGCCAAGCAACCAGAGCTTCCAGGGACTAAGCCACTACCCAAAGACTATACATGGACTGACCCTGGACTCTGACCTCATAGGTAGCAATGCATATCCTAGTAAGAGCACCAGTGGAAGGGGAAGCCCTGGGTCCTGCTAAGACTGAACCCCCAGTGAACTAGACTGGTGGGGGGAGGGCGGCAATGGGGGGAGGGTTGGGAGGGGAACACCCATAAGGAAGGGGAGGGGGGAGGGGGATGTTTGCCCGGATACCGGGAAAGGGAATAACACTTGAAATGTATATAAGAAATACTCAAGTTAATAAAAAATATATATATATAAAAAAGAAAAGAAGGACATAAATAACTCCCTTAAAGAAATACAGGACAATACAAGTAAGCGAGTAGAAGCCCTTAAAGAGGTAACACAAAAATCCCTTAAAGAATTACAGGAAAACACAACCAAACAGGTGAAGCAATTGAACAAAACTATCCAGGATCTAAAAATGGAAATAGAAACAATAAAGAAATCACAAAGGGAGACAACACTGGAGATAGAAAACCTAGGAAAGAGATCAGGAGTCATAGATGCAAGCATCATGAACAGAATACAAGATATTGAAGAGAAAATCTCAGGGGCAGAATATGGGTTTTCTATGGTAATAGAAAACATTGACACAACAGTCAAAGAATATGTAAAATGCAGAAAGCTTCTGACCCAACACATCTAGTAAATGCAGGACACAATGAGAAGATCAAACCTAAGGATAATAGGTATAAAAGAGAGAGAAGATTCTCAATTTAAAGGGCCAGTAAATACCTTCAACAAAATTACAGAAGAAACCTTCCCTAACCTAAAGAAAGACATGCCCATAAACATACAAGAAGCCTACAGAACTCCAAATAGAGTGGACCAGAAAAGAAATTCCTCCCATCACATAATAGTTAAAACAAAGAGAATATTGAAAGCAGTACGGGAAAAAGGTGAAGTAACATATAAAGGCAGACCTATCAGAATTACACCAGACTTCTCACCAGAGACTATGAAAGCCAGAAGATCCTGGACAGATGTCATACAGACCCTAAGAGAACACAAATGGCAGCCCAGGTTATTCTATCCAGCAAAACTCTCAATTAACATAGATGGAGAAACCAAGATATTCCATGACAAAACCAAATTTACACAATATCTTTTCACAAATCCAGCCCTACAAAGGGTAACAGATGGAAAAACTCCAACACAAGGAGGAAAACTCTGCCCTAGAAAAAGCAAGAAAGTGATCTTCTTGCAACAAACCCAAAAGAAGAGAGCCACACAAACATAATTCCACCTCTAACAACAATAATAACAAGAAACAACAATCACTACTCCTTAAAATCTCTTAACATCAATAAACTCAATTCCCTAATAACAAGACATGGACTAACAGACTGGATACATAAAGAGGACCCAGCATTTTACTGCATGCAATGAAGACAGTACAATGACACAGACAGACACTACCTCAGAGTAAAAGGCTGGAAAACAATTTTCCAAGCAAATGGTCCCAGGAAACAAGCTGGAGTAGCCATTCTAATATCAAATAAAATCTACTATCTACCAAAAGTTATCAAAAAAGATAAGGACACTTTATATTCATCAAAGGAAAAATCCACCAAGATGAACTCTCAATCCTGAATACCTATGCTCCAAATGGAAGGGCACCTACAGTCATAAAAGAAACCTTACTAAAGCTTGAAGCACACATTGCACCTCACACAATAATAGCAGGAGACTTCAACGGCCCACTCTCAGCAATGGACAGATCATGGAAACAGAAATTAAACAGAGACACAGACAAACTAACAGAAGTTATGAAACAAATGGATTTAGCAGATATCTATAGAACATTTTAGAATAAAACAAAAGAATATACTTTCTCAGCATATCATGGTACCATCTCTAAAATTAACCATATAATCAGTCACAAAACAGGCCTCAGCAGATACAAGGAGATTGAAATAATCCCATGCATCCTATCAGGCCACCGTAGACTAAGGCTGGTCTTCAATAACAACAAAAATCCCACATGCACGTGGACGTTGAACAATGGACTCAATGATAACTTGGTCAAGGAAGAAATAAAGAAATTAAAGACTTTTTAGAATTTAATGAGGATGAAGGCACAACATACCCAAACTTATGGGACACAATGAAAGCAGTGCTAAGAGGAAAACTCACAGCTCTGAGTGCCTCCAAAAAGAAACAGGAGAGAGCATACATCAGCAGCTTGACAGCACACCTAAAAGTTCTAGAACAAAATGAAGTAAATACACCCAAGAGGAGTACATGTCAGGAAATAATCAAACTCAGGGCTGAAATCAACCAAGTAGAAACAAAAAGGACTATACAAAGAATGAACAAAACCAGGAGCTGGTTCTTTGAGAAAATCAACAAGATAGATAAACCCTTAGCCAGACTACCCAGAGGGTACAGAGAGTGTGTCCAAATTAACAAAATCAGAAATGAAAAGAGAGACATGACAACAGAATCTGAGGAAATTAAAAAAAAATCATCAGATCCTACTACAAAAGCCTACACTCAACAAAACTGGAAAATCTGGATGAAATGTACAATTTTCTAGACAGATAACAGGTACCAAAGTTAAATCAGGAACAGATAAACCATTTAAACAACCCCATAACTCCTAAAGAAACAGAAGCAGTCATTAAAAGTCTCCCAACCAAAAAAAGCCCATGACCAGATGGGTTTAATGCAGAATACTATCAGACCTTCGTAGAGAACATAATACCAATATTGTCCAAACTATTCCACAAAGTAGAAACAGAAGGAACACTACCCAATTCTTTCTATGAAGCCACAATTATGCTTATACCTAAACCACACAAAAACCCAACAAAGAAAAATCTTCAGACCAATTTCCCTTACTAATATTGACACAAACATACTCAATAAAATTCTCTCAAACCGAATCCAAGAACACATCAAAACAATCATCTATCATGATCAAGTAGGCTTGATCCCAGGTATCCAGGGATGGCTCAAAATATGGAAATCCATCAACGTAATCCACTATATAAACAAACTCAAAGAAAAAAAATTTGATCATCTCGTTAAATGCTGAGAAAGCATTTGACAAAATTCAACACCTCTTCTTGTTAAAAGTCTTAGAAAGATCAGGAATTCAAGGCCCATACCTAAACATAGTAAAAGAAATATACAGCAAACCAATAGCCAACATCAAACTAAATGGAGAGAAACTTGAAGCAATTCCAGTAAAATCAGACCCTAGACAAGGCTGCTCACTCTCTCCCTACTTATTCAATATAGTTCTCAAAGTCCTAGCCAGAGAAATGAGACAACAGAAGGAAGTAAAAGGGATACAAATTGGGAAGGAAGACATCAACATATCACTATCTGCAGATGATATGATAGAATACTTAAGTGACCAAAAAAATTCCACCAGAGAAATTCTAACCCTGATAAAACAACTTCAGCAAAGTGGCTGGCTATAAAATTAATTCAAACAAAGCAGTAGCCTTCCTCTACTCAAAGGATAAACAGGCTGAGAAAAAAATTAGGGAAATGACACCCTTCACAATAGTGACAAATAATATAAAATACCTCGCTGTGACTCTAACCAAGCAAGTGAAAGATCTGTATGACAAGAACTTCAAGTTTCTAAACAAAGAAATTGAAGATCTGCGAAGATGCAAAGATCTCCCATGCTCATGGATTGGCAGAATTAATATTGTAAAAATAGCCATTCTACCCAAAGCAATCTATAGAATCAAATCAATCCCCATCAAAATTCCAACTCAATTCTTCATAGAGTTAGAAAGAGCAATTTTCAAATTTATTTGGAATAACATAAAACCCAGGATAGCGAAAACTATACTCAACAATAAAAGAACTTTTGGGGGAATCACCATCCGTGACTTCAAGCAGTATTACAGAGCAATGGTCATAAAAACTGTATGGTATTGGTACAGAGACAGGCAGGTGGATCAATGGACTAAAATTGAAGAACCAGAAATGAACCCACACACCTATGGTCACTTGATGTTTGACAAAGGAGCTAAAACCATACAGTGGAAAAAAGATAGCATTTTTTTCTTCCATTTTTATTAAATTCGGTATTTCTTATTTACATTTCAAATGTTATTCCCTTTCCCAGTTTCCTGTCCATCAGTCCCCTAACCCCCTCCCCTTCTATATGGGTTTTCCTCTCCCCATCCACCCCCCATTACCACCACCCCAACAATTCTGGCATTGGTTCAACTGGAGGTCAGCACGTAGAAGAAAGCAAATCAATCCATTCTTAAGTAGGGAAGAGCCTCAAACATATGGGCACTGAGGAAAATTTCCTGAATAGAACACCAATGGTTAATGTTCTAAGATCAAAAATTGACCAATGGGACCTCAGAAGATTGCAAAGGACAAAGGACACTATCATTAGGACGAAATGGCTACTAACAGATTGGGAAAAGATCTTTACCAATCCTATATCCGACTGAGGACTAATATCCAACATATGCAAAGAACTCAAGAAGTTAGACTTCAGAGAACCAAATAACCCTATTTAAAAATGGGGTACAGAACTAAACAAAGAATTATCAACTGATGAATATCAAATGGCTGAGAAGCACCTAAGGAAATGTTCAACATCCTTAGTCATCAGGGAAATGCTATTCAAAACAACCCTGAGATTCCACCTCACACCAGTCAGAAATGGTAAGATAAAAAAACTCATACAACAGATACTGGTGAGGATGTAGAGAAAGAGGAACACTCCTCCATTGTTGGTGGGATTGCAAGCTGGTACAACCACTTTAGAAATCAGTCTGGAGGTTCCTCAGAAAATTGGACATAATACTACCTGAGGACTCAGCTATACCACTCCTGGGCATACACTCAAAAGATGCTCCAACATACAACAAAGACACATGCTCCACTATGTTCATAGCGTCCTTATTTATAATAGCCAGAAGCTGGAAAGAACCCAGATGCCCTTCAACAGAGGAATGGATACAGAAAATATGGTACATCTACACAATGGAATACTACTCAGCTATCAAAAACAATGACTTTACGAAATTCATAGGCAAATGGATGAAACTAGAAAATATAATTCTGAGTGAGGTAGCCCAATCACAAAACCACACAAGGTATGCACTCACTGATAAGTGGATATTAGCCCAAAAGCTCAGATTACCCAAGATACAATCCACAGACCGCATGAAACTCAAGAAGAAGGATGACTAAAATGGCAATGCTTCAGTCCTTCTTAGAAGGGGGAACAAAAGAGGAGATATGGAGACAACTTTTGAAACAGAGACTGAAGGAATGGCCATTCAGACCCTGCCCCACCTGGGGATCCAGCCCATATACATACAGCCATCAAATCCAGACAATATTGCTGATGCCAAGAAGTACATGCTGACAGGAGCCTGATATAGTTGTCTCCTGAGAGGCTCTGCCAGAGCATGACAAATACAGAGGTGAATGCTGACAGCCAACCACTGAACTGAGAACAGGGACCCCATTCAAGGAGTTAGAAAACAGATTGAAGGAGCTGAAGGGGTTTACAACCCTATAAGAACAAAAATGCCAACCAACCAGAGCTCCCAGGGACTAAACCACCATCCAAAGAGTACACATGGACAGTCCCATGGCTCCAGCTGTATATGTAGCACAGGATGCCCTTGTTCGGCACCGATGGGAGGAGATGCCCTTGGTCTTTCCAAGGCTAGACCCCCCTGGGTAGGGGAATGTCAGGGCAGGGAGTTGGGAAGGGGTTGGTGGTTGGGTGGGGGAAAACCCCTTATAGAAGAAGGGGGAGGGGGTGGGAGAGGAGGTTTATGGATGGGAAACCAGGAAAGGGGATAACATTTGAAAAGTAAATTTATAAAATCTAATAAAAAATGTTAAATAAATAAATAAATAAATAAGGCGAAAGCAAGAGAACAGTTAAGTTATAGGACAACCTCAGCTACATAGTAAGGCCCCATCTTCAACCATAAACAAAGGGATTTGCAAAATGGCTCAGTGGATAAAATGCGAAGCCTAATGACCTGAGTATAAAACCCCAAACCATAAGAGTCGGAGACAACCAGCTCCTATACGATGTCTTCTGACATCTTCAGGTACACCACGACACACACTAATAATAAGTACAATCTTTACAAACAATTTTAAAAGCCTTTGAATTTTTAACATAATACTAAAAGGCAGGGATAATAAGAAAAATGTAAATGCTGGCTATATATTACATATTATACAAATGTTATATTCACTTTATAACATATAACATAAAAGAAACTACCTGTTCCTCGAGAACGCATGCTGTGGTATAAATGTGGATGGCTTTCAGGTTGGCACCTTAGTCTCAAATGTTTAGCACAGTGTACACAGACATTCAGGCAGAGTCAAAAGCAAATGTAAGAAATGCTAATATGGGAACCTAAGTTGGGGTATATTCAACCAATCTAATCTGAAACTCTTCTTAAGACCTCATATTATAGAAACAAAAGCTGAAGTGGAGAGGATATGATATTCTAGCACACACAGACATGTGTAAGCACAGTAGTGGATTTTCAAATTATATTACCTGAATTCTCTCAGAAAGAGGATGGTCAGAAGGGTGTAATGAGTCCTTGGAAGGCGATTCAGCAGGGGCACATCTGTCTTCAACAGGTTTCCCTTTCTGTATGCTTTCTTCAGGTAAAAGGCATATGTTTTCCTTATCGCTGTCATCCTTTGCCCTTAAGGCTTCTGTCACTAGGGAAACTTTGGGCATCACTGCTGTAGACCGGGAACGAACCGGCCGACCTCTCTGAACAGTCTCCCATCCCTCAGCATCTTTCCGTTCTATGCAATTAAGGAAAGAATTAAATCAAACTTTCTTTACATGATAAAAATATTGGAGAACCTATAAAATAGAAATGTTTTCCAATTTAATTTCATTAATTTCTCTTTCCCTATTGTTTTTCCTAAATATTTTAAGGCAAATTTTAGACATTATTGCACTTTTCCTATAATTATTTAGTCTGTTTTTTCATAAAACTTCTTTAATACTATTAGTATACCCAACAGAAGGAACAATGCTGTAAGTCATATCAATTCTATATTCAATATTTAGTCATGTTTAACTTTTATCAAAACATACTACATGTTATTAAGTATATGTCATTTATACTTAAATATAATGCAAATTAAACAAGAAATCATTAAATGAATAAGAACCACACAAAGAGAGAAAAATGAATTATAAAATTAAAAGTTTAACAAAAGATTTCAGTTTCTACTTAATTCGGCCAGTTCCTCTTCAAACCATGAGGATTAATCACTTTATTCTTTAAAAGAAAGAAAAATACTACTAAACAGCTGGACCTAATCCATTAGCCAAGACAGCCAACACAAACACTATCATATAATTTAAAAACTGAAGCAAGTAAAAAGGAGTATTTCAAAATAAAAACTATACCAAAGTCTTTTGGAAACAAAAAATGAAAGGCTACAGACAAATTACATCTTGAAAGAACCTTCAGTGAAAACTATTTCTAAAATAATGATTGTTAAAAGACAGCATATCATGTGTTAAACTGTCTGAGCCACTCAAAACAGAATATTAGAACAAAACTACAAAAACTAAAATTCGCATCTCCTTTTACAATCTTATACATATAAATTTTCCAGTATTACAAATGTCATTTGCAAAGTTGCATTAAATTCAATTCTAAGACCACTGAGGAAGAATTAAAATGTCCCATCTGGTTGTGATACATCCACAGTTTAATGCATTAATGCTTGGTTATAATATTTACATCAGTGTTAAGAGACAATCTTCCTGTAATTTCCATGTTAGGTCTTGATATTAAAATTATGTTAACATCACAAAATATGACCTTTTTTACCGAAGGATAAATTTCCATAGACTTGATATTTTTATTTACAAGTTTAGAAGAATTAGCAGGTACAGCCATCTTGACATAAAATCTTTTTGGGAAAAGATATTTCGGATTCACATTTTTTCAAGATAATTATAAAGTCCCTTCAAGCTTCTCCTGTTATTATATAAATTTGAAGTTGTATTTTAATAATTTTTTCAATTTCTTCTGAATTTTTTCTATATCTGAGGTATAACAGCTTTAATAGCCTAATACTACTTTGTCAACATTGGCACTTTATATTATTCCCTACCTTTTTCCTGACACATACCTTTATTATCCCTTCTATTCCTTCAGCCACAATAGTAGAAACTGACCATTTTATTCATCTGTTTGAAAAAAATCTCAAATTTATAGCTATCTAGATATTTTTCTCTTTAAGTTGCTTGGGCTTTAACTTCCCTTTTGCAACCTCAAAAGAAGGATATTTTAGTTTTCCCTCTTTATCTCCACAGTTCTTAAATGTTCACCTTCATTTAATTCATTTTTCAAATTTTCACCGAGACATCCTTCCTGACACCATCCAGATGTGCCTTATGAAATCCCGAAATTTTCAGAATTATACAGCTATCTTTTTGTATTTTTCTAACTTAATTCCATGCTTTATCTCTATTTTATGGAGGGTGCATTCATACAAAGATCATGGTTCTTTCTACCATGTGGATTCATCCAGGTACTGAGCTCAGGTCATCAGACTTGAGGGCAAGTTCTTCACATACTGAGCCATATTGCCACCAGCAGCACTCCCACTCCCATCTCCCAAACGATGGAAATCACCTGAAATTTCACATGACTCTCTAACAACTCAGCATGTTTTAATTTAAGTAACTGTGCCATGTATGCACGCATATGTATTTAGACTTAATAGTTCAGGCCATAAAAAAGAATTTGAATGAAAATTGGCCTTTTTCTTGCCAAAAACAACCATAAAAACTAGACAAAATATATAAATGAACTGCTTAAAGGTGCTGGAAAGCACCCAGCATGAGCATGTCTTGAGAACCTACAATTCCTGAGTGAAGGGAATGGCAGCTTCAGACTCACAGTCCCCTCAGCATTCTAACTTTTGGCACTGAGAGTACAAGGAATTGTGTCTAGCAAAAGTCAGCAGGCCTGTCCTGGCACTAGAGTGCAGAGGCAACACCTTACAGAAAGTGGGGGCCACTACAGAAAAATAAACCTCCCCCCCAAAAAAAATCTGCATTCAATCTTCCCCGAGGTGCTGACAACTAACTCCTCAGCTTTCCGTATGCAAGGCAAGTCCAAAAAAGCAGCAGAAAGAAGCAGCTGGGATGTTAGTGAGCTAAGCAGAAACTGAAGTAACAGTACAATTCTTGGAAACAAAAACTGGAATCCAGGGATGGAGGGGGTTTTCAGTGGAAATCTCAAGAGGAGTAATGGACTTTAATACAATCTCAAACCAAACCCTGTGAGGATTAGGAACAGTATGCTGCCTCTTCTCTATCATCCTACAAGACAGAAGAGAAAAACCTTTAATTCTCTCTCTCCCTCTCCCTCCTTCCCCACCCCACTACCGTGTGTGTGTGTGTGTGTGTGTGTGTGTGTGTGTGTGTGTGTGTGTCTGTGTCTGTGTATGTGTGTGTGTGTATATGCGCACACGAGAGTGATTGTGGGCTCCCCCTATTGCTTTCATATTTATTTTATTAGTATGCTGTCTGTGCTGGTACCCATGACAGTCAAGAGAACAAGCTTCAGGAGTCAGTGCTCTCCTTCCTTCCACTAAAGTAACAAGGGATTGAATTTAGGTCATCAGGCTGCCTACTGTTCAGGCCTAGTACTCTACAGCAGCCTTCTCATTGGTATAGCTATAACCACTACCACTTGTAACTATTATGGTTGCTATCAACATGACAACCACCGGCACTGTCTCCTCCTCATATTACCAGCTTGGCCCTCTAGTTATATACAGCCTATAAGGACTGGGACATAAATGTAGAACTATATTTTTGAATCATTCACAATACTTCTCCAAGTTCCACACCAATCTCAAGTCTGGCATAAGGTCCAAATATAGGCTTTCAATTATAACAAGGCCTTAGTGAGAATTGTTGGAGGAGAAAAGGTCACTAAGGGTAGTGATAGCCGAATCTGGTAAAAGTTGTCTGAAGTAGCCATAGTTAGTGTAGGGCCTTCTGAAATAGGTAGGAGTGACAGCTTCAGGTACAGTGATCCTCATAGCTGAACTAAGCATTCCTGAATGGTAGATGATGACTTAAAACAATAGGCTGACTTGGAGGCAAACTCTCAGTTTGTCAAGAGCAGTTTGTCAGCTTCACCTTTGAAGCAGTCAGACATTAAAATGGATGTGACTCTCAGGAAGTTGAGTGGTTGCTTCCTATGCATACAATGGTTAATGGTAAAACAGACAGTTTACTGTGCTAACTGGATCAATACATGTACACATACGGATTGAAATCAACCACATAAAGAAGCACCAGTTCTGTGTTTAGGAACACATGATTAAGAACAGCTAAAGAGATGGTCAGAGAGTTAAACTTACTAAAACCTATTTTAACGAGAGTTCATACAATTCTAGCATTTGGGGTGTTGATTTGTTTGTTTGTTTGTTTGTTTGTTTGTCTGTTTTTTCAAGTATAGCTCTTACAAAATATCTGTGAGGCATGTGAAAAGACCCAACAAGAAAAAGACAGGGATGACTAGCAAATGCTAAAAGCCTCTTACTTTTTAGCTGATTCAAATCCTAATGTTCATCCAAACATAAATACATGTCTGTGAGAAAGCAGACTTTAAGTTGGGCATCTGAGATGTTTCTATGGTTTTTATCACAAATGCGTGATTGAACATAGATTTACATTTGCTCTTCTATTCTGGTATCACCACTTACTCTGATTTGATAGCATTTAAAAAAACAATACTGCATTTTTAATACCCATCAGTATTTTATGTATTTTGGAAACATTTTGAGAATTTCATACATACATATAACATGTCTGCCAAATCTATTTCTATTCTATCCTCTCTTATTCCTCCCTTATCCATCTACCTCCATGTGCTCTTTATAAACCTCCTGGGTCCACCTAGTTTTAGCCTGTCCGCATGGGTATAGGACATGAGAGGGTCATCACCTATTTTAATAACTCTTAACAGCTATAACTATATATACAAGATCAGAAAAAGATGAAAAAATCAAAATGGCTGGAGAAAAGGGCTGGTGAAACCTACCCCTAGTTCAGAGACAACTGGCAACTGATGGGAAAGAAAACCAGTTTTCTTCAGAGATGTGGGCCCTGAGAGGCTACTTATCCTCCATTAGATGGTCCTATACTCAGAATTCATATTTTGAATGATAAAATGTAAGTATGAATATACTAGCTGGCTTAATAGTACACTACATTAGTAGAATACAAAGTATAATACTTTGTATAGTAGAATACAAAGCAGAGGATCACCAAGGTCTCATGACATAATTCAGGCTAGTCTGAACCAGCTATAAGGTCAGGAAAGCTTCAAATCATGATGCTATCTCATTCCCCTGGGATGCACACTAACACACCGAGCTAATTTTCAAATTCTTAATATTATCATCTTCCTAAATTCTTCATTTTCAGCACACTATAATCATAAAAAGTCCAGGCTAGTGATCTCATTCTAAGATTGTCATCACTGGTTGGTTAATTAATTAATTAAAAAGTCTGGACAACTGGCTCTCATTCTGAGATTGTCACAACTGATTAATCAATTAATTAAATCTTTGGCTCTCTGTGCTGTTTTATTTTTTTTATAGTGGTAACTGAGAAATATAATCCTTTCTTGAGACCATGCATGCTTAAAAGTATAGAAATCTGTTCTCTGTTTTAATGAGTAATTTATTTACTTAGCCATAATCTCTAGAGTATGAGTTAATTCTCTTTTTCAGAATTTTGATGATCATAAAATTTTATTTGTAGCATCTAGATAATGAATTGATGGGGTCAACTAATCTTGGGTTTTATTTTTCTCCTCTGAAAATATAGATTAAATAAACTTTTCTTTTAAAAGCACAAGTCCTGATATTATGTTATAGCAACAAAAAAGAGAATACTACAGAATTCTGGCCTACTACTAATTTGCAATAAGTGTACTTATACAAAAAAAAAATTAGGGCAATACATTAGGTAAAAGGAAGGGATACTGTTTAAAATGAGCCAAAATGACTAAGATAAAATACAAAAATAAAATGAAATACATCCATAATACCAAAAAAGAAATGTCTAGGAGTCAACTCAGGATATCCCATATGCTAGGGAAGCACTCTACCAACGAGTTATTACATTGCAAGCCAAAATTTTATGGTTTTAACTAGTAGAGATCAATATGACATAAAATGAGGGCAAGTTTGGGGTTATTTGGTTGTTTGGTTTGGTTTTCAAGACAGGATTTCTCCATGTAGCCCTGGCTATCCTGAGACTCAATCTGTAGATCAGGCTGGCTGCAAACTCACAGAGAGCTACCTGCCTCTGCCTCCCCTCTGCTGAGATTAAAGGTGTGTGCCCCTACTACTCAGAAGGCCCAAGTTTTAAAATGCATAACATTCCTTTCTAACTATGGGCAGCTAGAACATGAATAAGTAAAAAACTTAAAAAGTGTAACTCAAAAATCACTTGCCATTTTTCCGGGAAGTTTTCTGCACTGCCATTGGTGCACAGGGCTGAGCAGCTGTTACCTCAGAAGTGGAAGAACCAGTGTGATGCGCCTTTACCTTGTCAGCCCAACTGACACCTGTGGGAGCCAGACATGGGGCAGTTACTGCACCAGGTAAATTCCTATTGAGAAAGAAAAACACATGTAATAAATTAAATATCAAAGTAATTGCTGTGAAAATATACCATTATATGTAAATACTAAATATTTCTTGCCATTACTAGTTTTTATAAGAAACAGTGCACGTCACTCGACACAGGCACTATTAAAATGGTTCCTTCTTCTCTGTGTATATTCCTTTTATAAACTACAAAAGTGATGCTTCGTTGGCAATATCCCATTTTGGCTCCTGGAAAATTAAGTAATACTAATTTCCTCAAATCTGCATAGTTATCCTATCCACTCCTTCTACAGTCACTTTAATAGTTCACATTTATCAAAACTCCACTGTCAGCTTAGCCTGGAATCAACTAAAGAATTATGACACAATGAAAGTAAATGTATTGCTAAGCATTACAGACTACTCAGGACTGAGGAGACAGCATGGCTGTGAGACTACTAAAAGGCTCAGGTTTTACTTGGGTTCAAAACAACCTGACAGTGACATCTTTCTTCTCCATCTGTGGTCCAAACATATCCACCCACCCCTTTTGCAACCAAAATTAGGTCCTGAATCTTAGTGCACTGACATGGAAACAGTTTGGCTGACTGGGTGGGGTTAGGTAGCTTCTGACTTCCTTTTCTGTGGTGTAATATACAAAGAAAACTTTTACAGGTAAAGAGACAACATCTACTTTCCTTCCCACATTTTCTGTTCCCTTAATCAATGGCTTTAAACAAACATTCCCAATTTTTCCTGCTGTATACATGTAAAATGCTTTACTTCCTATTTAAATTTTGAATTAAAATAATAAACAAGATTCAAACTTTATAACTCACATTTCCATTAGTAAGCACAACCCAAGCAGAATGAGATGTGGATACTAAAGGCCGGCTATGAACTACAACAGAAAGTAAAAAGAAGCAATACATTTTACAACAATATGAATAGGATCACACCAAGAACACTGTGGGAACGTTATCCACATAGACACCATCATGATGAATACAGTCAACATGAAAACCCTCTGGGTATGTCTATGAGGCAATTTCTACACAGGAATAACAAATACGATGGTTTTGAAACAGCATTAAAATGGCAATGGAAGATGCTTGTATCTATGGCTCCTTGTCTCAGCTATCAAAAACAATGACTTTATGAAATTCATAGGCAAATCAAGGGAACTGGAAAATATAATCCTGAGTGAGGTAACCCAATCACAGAAAAACACACATGGTATGCACTCATTGATAAGTAGCTATTAGCCCAAATGCTTGAATTACCCTAGATGCACAGAACACATGAAACTCAAGAGGGATGACCAAAATGCGAATCCTTCACTCCTTCTTTAAAAGGGGAACAAGAATACCCTTGGCAGGGAATAGGGAGGCAAAGTTTAGAAAAGAGCAGAAGGAACACCCATGCAGAGCCTGCCCGACATGTGGCCCATACATATACAGCCAACCATTTAGATAAGATGGATGAAGCAAAGAAGTGCAGGCTGACAGGAACTGGATATATATCTCTCCTGAGAGACACAGCCAGAATACAGCAAATACATAGGCAATGCCAGCAGCAAACGAATGAACTGAGAACTGGACTCCTGTTGAAGGACTCAGAGAAAGGACTGGAAGAGCTTGAATGGGCTTGAGACCCCATATGAACAACAATGCCAACCAACCAGAGCTTCCAGGGACTAAGCCACTACCCAAAGACGATACATGGACTGAACCTGGGCTCCAACCTCATAGGTAGCAGTGAATATCCTAGTAAGATCATCAGTGTAAGGGGAAGCCCTGGGTCCTGCCAAGACTGAACGCCCAGAGAACTTGATTGTTGGGGGGAGGGTGGTAATGGGGGAAGGATGGGGAGGGGAAGCCCATATAAAAGGGGAGGGGAGGGTTTAGGGGGATGCTGGCCCGAAAACAGGAAGGGGAATAACAATCGAAATGTAAATAAGAAATATTCAAGTTAATAAAGATAAAAAAAAGGGGGGGGGGTTGGGGATTTAGCTCAGTGGTAGAGACCTTGCCTAGCAAGCCCAAGGCCCTGGGTTCAGTCTCCAGCTCTGAAAAAAAGAAAGAAGAAAAAAAAAAAAAGGCAATGGATTCTGAGTTACTCTTCTTGCAAAGACCCACCAAAATGAGACCAGAACCACTGCACAAGTTAGGGTCTGAATCTGAAGAAGAAGAAAAAGAAGCAAGCAAGCAGGTATTAGCATTCATCTCTCTGCTCCCTGACTGAAGACGTAATGTGATCAAACACTTCATGTTTCAGGCCGTGATAAACTAGGTCTCACCCAACAATAAGTCCAAGTAAAAATCCTTCAAAGTTCCCTTATGTTGCTTTACCAAGTATTTCTTAACATCCAAAAGAAAAAAGTAACTAATGCATGCATTAAAAGTTAGCAGAAGGGTTGTTCTAATTTGCATTTCCCTGATGACTTAGATGTTAAACACTTTTTCTTCTTTATTAACTTGAGTATTTCTTATTTACATTTCGAGTGTTATTCCCTTTCCCGGTTTCCATGCCAATATCCCCCAACCCCTCCTTCTCCCCTTCTATGTTGGGGTTCCCCTCCCCATCCTCCACCCATTGCCACCCCCCCTCAACAATCATGTTCACTGGGGGTTCAGTCTTGGCAGGACCAAGGGCTTCCCCTTCCACTGGTGCTCTTACTAGGCTATTCATTCCTACCTATAAGGTTGGAGCCCAGGGTCAGTCCATGTATAGTCTTTGGGTAGTAGCATAGTCCCTGGAAGCTCTGGTTGCTTGGCATTGTTGTTCATATGAGGTATTGAGCCCCTTCAAGCTCTTCCAGTTCTTTCTCTGATTTCTTCAACAGGGGTCCAGTTCTCAGATCAGTGGTTTGCTGCTGACATTCGCCTATGTATTTTCTGTATTCTGGCTGTGTCTCTCAGGAGACACCTACATCCGGTTCCTGTCAGCCCGCACTTCTTTGCTTCATCCATCTTGCCTAATTGGGTGGCTGTATGTATGGGCGACATGTGGGGCAGGTTCTGAATGGGTGTTCCTACTAACTCTGTTTTAATCTTTGCCTCCATATTCCCTACCAAGAGTATTCTTGTTCCCGTTATAAAGGAGTGAAGCATTCACATTTTGATCATCCGTCTTGAGTTTCAAGTGTTCTCTGCATCTAAGTAATTCAAGCATTTGGGCTAATAGCTACTTACCCATGAGTGCATACCATGTGTGTTTTTCTGTGATTGGGTTACCTCACACAGGATGATATTTTCCAGTTCCATTCATAGAATTTCATAAAGGCATTGTTTTTGATAGCTGAGTAATATTCCATTGTGTAGATGTACCACATTTTCTGTATCCATTCCTCTGTTGAAGGGCATCTGGGTTCTTTCCAGCTTCTGGCTATTATAAATAAGGCTGCTATGAACATAGTGGAGCACGTGTCTTTTTTATATGTTGGGGCATCTTTTGGGTATATGCCCAAGAGAGGTATAGCTGGATCCTCAGGCAGTTCAATGTCCAATTTTCTGAGGAACCTCCAGACTGATTTCCAGAATGGTTTTACCAGTCTGCAATCCCACCAACAATGGAGGAGTGTTCCTCTTTTTCCACATCCTTGCCAGCATTTGCTGTCACCTGAGTTTTTGATCTTACCCATTCTCACTGGTGTGAGGTAAAATCTCAGGGTTGTTTTGATTTGCATTTCCCTTATGACTAAGGATGTTGAACATTTTTGTAGGTGTTTCTCAGCTATTCGGCATTCCTCAGCTGTGAATTCTTTGTTTAGCTCTGAACCCCATTTTTAATAGGGTTGTCTCTCTGTGGTCTAACTGATTGAGTTCTTTGTATATTTTGGATATGAGCCCTCTATCTGTTGTAGGATTGGTAAAGATCTTTTCCCAATCTGTTGGTTGACGTTTTGTCCTAACGACAGTGTCCTTTGCCTTACAGAAGCTTTGCAGTTTTATGATATCCCATTTGGTAATTCTTGATCTTAGAGCATAAGCCATTGGTGTTTTGTTCAGGAAATTTTCTCCAGTGCCCATGTGTTTGAGATGCTTCCCCACTTTTTCTTCTATTAGTTTGAGTGTATCTGGTCCTTGATCCACTTGGACTTAAGCCTTGTACAGGGTGATAAGCATGGCTTGATCTGCATTCTTCTGCATGTTGACCTCCAGTTGAACCAGCACCATTTGCTGAAAATGCTATCTTTTTTCCATTGGATGGTTTTGGCTCCTTTGTCAAAAATCAAGTGACCATAGGTGTGTGGGTTCATTTCTGGGTCTTCAATTCTATTCCATTGGTCTGTCTGTCTCTGTACCAATACCATGCAGTTTTTATCACTATTACTCTGTAATACTGCTTCAGTTCAGGGATACTGATTCCCCCTGAAGTCCTTTTATTGTTGAGGATAGTTTTAGCTATCCTGGGTTTTTTTTATTCCAGATGAATTTGCAAATTATTCTGTCTAACTCTCTGAAGAATTGGATTGGTATTTTGATGGGGATTGCATTGAATCTGTAGATCGCTTTTGGTAAAATGGCCATTTTTACTATATCAATCCTACCAATCCATGAGCATGGGAGATCTTTCCGTCTTCTGAGGTCTTCTTCAATTTCTTTCTTCAGAGGCTTGAAGTTCTTTTCATACAGATCTATTACTTGCTTGGTTAAAGTCACACCGAAGTACTTTATATTGTTTGGGTCTATTATGAAGGGTGTCGTTTCCCTAATTTCTTTCTCGGCTGGTTTCTCTTTTGTGTAGAGGAAGGCTACTGATTTATTTGACTTAATTTTTATACCCAGCGACTTTCCTAAAGTTGTTTATCAGCTTTAGTAGTTCTCTGGTGGAACTTTTGGGATCACTTAAATATACTATCATATCATCTGAAAATTGTGATATTTTGACTTCTTCTTTTCCAATCTGTATCCCCTTGATCTCCTTTTGTTGTCTGATTGCTCTGGCTAGAACTTCAAGAACTATATTGAACAAGTAGGGAGAGAGTGGACAGCCTTGTCTACTCCCGGATTTAAGTGGGATTGCTTCAAGTTTCTCTACATTTAGTTTAATGTTCGTGACTGGTTTGCTGTATATGGTTTTTACTATGTTTAGGTATGGGCCTTGAATTCCTATTCTTTACAGGACTTTTATCATGAAGGGGTGTTGAATTTTGTCAAATGCTTTCTCAGCATCTAATGAAATGATCATGTGGTTTTGTTCTTTCAGTTTATTTATGTAATGGATCACGTTCATGGTTTTCCGTATATTAAACCATCCCTGCATGCCTGGGATGAAGCCTACTTGATCATGGTGGATAATTGTTTTGATGTGCTCTTGGATTCAGTTTGCCAGAATTTTATTGAGTATTTTTGTGTTGATATTCATAAGGGAAATTGGTCTGAAGTTCTCTTTCTTTGTTGGGTCTTTGTGTGGTTTAGGAATAAGAGTAATTGTGGCTTCATAGAAGGAATTCGGTAGTGCTCTGTCTGTTTCAATTTTGTGGAACAGTTTGGATAGTATTGGTATGAGGTCTTCTATGCAGGTCTGATAGAATTCTGCACTAAACCTGTCTGAACCTGGGCTCTTTTTGATTGGGAAACCTTTAATGACTGCTTCTATTTCGTTAGGAGTTATGGGATTGTTTAAATGGTTTATCTGTTCCAGATTTAACTTCAGTACCTGGTATCTGTCTAGGAAATTGTCCATTTCCTCCAGATTTTCAAGTTTTGTTGAATATAGGCTTTTGTAGTAGGATCTGATGATTTTTTTTTAATTTCCTCGGATTCTGTAGTTATGTCTACCTTTTCATTTCTGATTTTGCTAATTTGGACACACTCTCTGTGTCCTTTCATTAGTCTGGCTAAGAGTTTATCTATCTTGTTGATTTTCTCAAAGAACCAACTTTAGGTTCTGTTGATTCTTTCTATGGTCCCTGTTGTTTGTGCTTGGCTGATTTCAGCTCTGGGTTTGATTATTTCCTGCCTTCTACTATTCCTCGGTGTATTTGCTTCTTTTTGTTCTAGGGCTTTTAGGTGTGCTGTCAAGCTGCTGACATATGCTCTCTTCTGTTTCTTTCTGCAGGCACTCAGAGCTATGAGTTTTCCTCTTAGCACAGCTTTCATTGTGTCCCATAAGTTTGGGTATGTTGTACCTTCATTTCCACTAAATTCGAAGAAGTCTTTAATTTCTTTCTTTATTTCTTCCTTGATCAGGTTATCATTGAGTAGAGCACTGTTCAACTTCCATGTATATGTGGGCGTTCTTCCCTTATTGTTATTGAAAACCAGCTTTAGCCTGTGGTGGTCTGATAGCACGCATGGGATTATGTCTATCTTTCTGTACCTGTTGAGGCCTGTTGTTTGACCAATTATATGGTCAATTTTGGAGAAAGTACCATGAGGTGCTGAGAAGAAAGTATATCCTTTTGCTTTAGGATAGAATGTTCTATAAATACCTGTTAAGTCCATTTGGTTCATGACTTTTCTTAGTCTGTCTACGTCTCTGTTTAATTTCTGTTTCTATGACCTGTCCATTGATGAGAGTGGGGTGTTGAAATCTTCTACTATTATTGTGTGAGGTCCAATGTGTGTTTTGAGCTTTAGTAAGGTTTCTTTTATATATGTAGGTGCCCTTGTATTTGGATCATAAATATTTAGGATTGAGAGTTCATCTTGGTGGATTTTTCCTTTGATGAGTATGAAGTGTCCTTCCTTATCTTTTTTGATGACTTTTAGTTGAAAATTGATTTTATTCGATATTAGAATGGCTACTCCTGCTTGCTTCTTCCAACCATTTGCTTGGAAAGTTGTTTTCCAGCCTTTCACTCTGAGGTAGTTTCTGTCTTTGTCTCTGAGGTCTGTTTCCTGTAGGCAGCAGAATGCAGGGTCCTCATTGCGTATCCAGTTTGTTAATATAGATTAACAAACTTTTTATTGGGGAGTTGAGTCCACTGGTGTTGAGAGATATTAAGGAATAGCCATTATTGCTTCCTGTTATATTCATATTTGGATGTGAAGTTATGTTTGTGTGCCTTTCTTCTCTTTGCTTTGTTGCCAAGAAGATTAGTTTCTTGCTTTTTCTAGGGTGTAGCTTGCCTCCTTATGTTGGGCTTTACCATTTATTATCCTTTGTAGCGCTGGATTTGTAGAAAGATATTGTGTAAATCTGGTTTCTTTAGGTGCTTCTCAGTCATTCAATATTCCTCAGTTGAGAATTCTTTATTTAGCTCTCTACCCCATTTCTTAATAGGGTTATTTGTTTCTCTGAAGTCTAACTTCTTAAGTTCTTTGCATATGTTGGATATTAGCCCTCAATCGGATGTAGGATTGGTAAAGATCTTTTCCCAATCTGCTGGTTGCCATTTTGTCCTAATGACAGTGACCTTTGCCTTCCAGAAGCTTTGCAATTTTATTAAGTCCCCCTCGTCAATTCTTGATCTTAGAGCATAAGCCACTGGTGTTTTGTACAGGAAATTTTTCTCAGTGAACATGTGTTCGAGGCTAGTCCATACTTTTTCTTCTATTGGTTTGAGTGTATCTGCTTTTATGTGGAGGCCCTTGATCCACTTGGATTTTAGCTTCGAACACAGAAATAAGAATGGATCGATTTGCACTCTTCTACATGCTGACCTCCAGTTGAACCAGAACCATTTGTTGAAAATGCTATCTTTTAATGTTATCTTTTCTCCACTTAATGTCTTTACCTCTTTTGTCAAAGATCAAGTGACCATAGGTATGTGGGTTCATCTCTGGGTCTTCAATTCTATTCCATTGATCTACATGCTTGTCTCTATACCAATACCATACAGTCTGTAACACAGCTTGAGGTCAGGGATGGTGATTACCTCAAAAGTTCTTTCATTATTGAGAAGAGTTTTCACTATCCTGGGTTTTTTGTTATACCAACTGAATTTGCAAATTGTTCTTTCTAACTGTATGAAGAATTGTGTTGGAATTTTAATGGAGATTGGTTTGATTCTGTAGATTGCTTTTGGTATGATGGCCATCTTTACAACATTAATTCTGACAATTCATGAGCATGAGAGACCTTTCCATCTTCTGAAATATTCTATGATTTCTTTCTTCAGAGACTTGAAGTTCTTGTCATACAGATCTTTCACTTGCTTGGTTAGAGTCACACCAAGGTATTTTATATTATTTGTGACTACTAGGAAGAGTGTTGTTTCCTTAATTTCTTTCTCAGCCTGTTTATCCTTTGAGTAAAGAAAGGCTACTGATTTATTTGAGTTAATTTTATATCCAGCCACTTTGCTGAAGTAATCAGGTTTATGAGTTCTCTAATGGATTTTTTGGGGTCACGTAAGTATACTATCATATCATCTGCAAATAATGATATTTTGACTTCTTCCCTGACAATTTGTATCCCTTTAACCTCCTTTCATTGTCTGATTGCTATGGCTAGAACTTCGAGTACTGTATTGAATAAGTAGGGAGAGACTGGGTAGCCTTGTCTAGTCCCTGATTTTAGTGTAACTGCTTCAAATTTCTCTCAATTTAGTTTGATGTTAGCTACTGGTTTGCTGTATATTGCTTTTACTATGTTTAGGTATGGGCCTTGAATTCCTGATCTTTCTAAGACTTTTAACAAGAAGGGGTGTTGAATTTTGTCAAATGCTTTCTCAGCATTTAACGAGATGATCAAATTTTTTTTCTTTGAGCTTGTTTATATAGTGGATTACGTTGATGGATTTCCATATTTTGAGCCATCCCTGGATACCTGGGATCAAGCCTACTTGATCATGATAGATGATTGTTTTGATGTGTTCTTGGATTCGGTTTGAGAGAATTTTATTGAGTATGTTTGTATCGATATTAGTAAGGGAAATTGGTCTGAAGTTTTTTTTTGTTGGGTTTTTGTGTGGTTTAGGTATAAGCATAATTGTGGCTTCATAGAAAGAATTGGGTAGTGTTCCTTCTGTTTCTATTTTGTGGAATAGTTTGGACAATATTGGTATTATGTTCTCTACGAAGGTCTGATAGAATTCTGCATTAAACCCATCTGGTCATGGGCTTTTTTTGGTTGGGAGACTTTTAATAACTGCTTGTATATTTTAGGAGTTATGTGACTCTTTAGACGGTTTCTCTGATCCTGATTTAACTTTGGTATGTGTTATCTATCTAGAAAATTGTCCATTTCATCCAGATTTTCCAGTTTTGTTGAGTGTAGGCTTTTTGTAGTAGGATCTGATGATTTTTCCATACATAATTATCTGATTAAATATTGGAAAAGGCTTTAACATAATACAACATTCCTTCATGATAGAAGTATGGGAAAAACCTAAACATAATAAAAGCAACTTACAGCAAGCTAATCGCCAACATCAAATTAAACGAGAAACTTATAGCAATTCCGCTAAAATCAGACACAAGATCAACTATACACTCTATATCTATTAATATAGTATTTTAGGTTCTATATGAAGCAATAAGACAATTGAAAGCAATCAAGAGTATACATATTGGAAAACAAGAAGTCAAGATTGTTATTTCTAGATGACATATGATAGTATACATAAGTAAGCCCAAATATTCTACCAGTGAACTCCTACAGCTATACACCTTCAGTGAAGTGGTGATATATAAGATAAAGTCCAAAACAACCCAGTAGTCCTCATATATACAAACAATAGATGGGCTGAGAGAAAAAAAAAACTCAGAAAAGGAACACCTTTCACAAAAGTCTCAAAAAGTATCTTGGGATAACTCTAACCAAGCAACTGAAGCCCTTTATGACAAGAACTTTGAAGAAAGAAATGGAAGACCTCAGAAGATGGAAAGATCTCCCATGCTCATTGATCAGTAATATTAACAATTAGCAAAAATGGCCATATTACCAAAAGCAATCTACAGCAGTCCATAGAATGGGAAAAATCTTCACCAACCTCATCTGACAGAGGGCAAATTTCCAAATTATATAAAGAACTTAAGAAACTATACATTATGCAAATCAAAACATCCCTGAGATTTCACCTCACACCAGTGAGAATGGGTAAGATCAAAAACTGAGGTGACAGCAGATGCTGGCAAGGATGTGGAGAAAGAGGAACACTCCTTCATTGTTGGTAGGATTGCAGACTGGTTCAACCATTCTGGCAAACAGTCTGGAGGTTCCTCAGAAAATTGGACATTGCACTACCTGAGGATCCAGCTATACCTCTCTTGGGCATATACCCAAAAGATGCCCCAACATATAAAAAAGACACGTGCTCCACTATGTTCATAGCAGCCTTATTTATAATAGCCAGAAGCTGGAAAGAACCCAGATGCCCTTCAACAGAGGAATGGATACAGAAAATGTGGTACATCTACACAGTGGAATATTACTCAGCTATCAAAAACAATGACTTTATGAAATTCATAGGCAAATGGTTGGAACTGGAAAACATCATCCTGAGTGAGCTAACCCAGTCACAGAAAGACATACATGGTATGCACTCATTGATAAGTGGCTATTAGCCCAAATGCTTGAATTACCCTAGATGCATAGAACACATGAAACTCAAGACGGATGATCAAAATGTGAATGCTTCACTCCTTCTTTAAAAGGGGAACAAGAATACCCTTGGCAGGGAAGAGAGAGGCAAAGATTAAAACAGAGACTGAAGGAACACCCATTCAGAGTCTGCCCCACATGTGGCCCATACATATACAGCCACCCAATTAGACAAGATGGATGAAGCAAAGAAGTGCCGACCGACAGGAGCCAGATGTAGATCGCTCCTGAGAGACGCAGCCAGAATACAGCAAATACAGAGGCGAATGCCAGCAGCAAACCACTGAACTGAGAACAGGAACCCCGCTGAAGGAATCAGAGAAAGAACTGTAAGAGCTTGAAGGGGCTTGAGACCCCATATGAACAACAATGTCAAGCAACCAGAGCTTCCAAGGACTAAGCCACTACCTTAAGACTATACATGGACTGACCCTGGACTCTGACCTCATAGGTAGCAGTGAATATCCTAGTAAGATCATCAGTTGAAGGGGAAGCCCTTGGTCCTGCTAAGACTGAACCCCCAGTGAACGTGACTGTTGGGGGGAGGGTGGCAATGGGGGGAGGATGGGGAGGGGAACACCCATAAAGAAGGGGAGGGGGAGGGGTTAGGGGGATGTTGGCCCGGAAACCGGGAAAGGGAATAACACTCGAAATGTAAATAAGAAATACTCAAGTTAATAAAAAAATAAAAATAAATAAAAAAAAGAAACTATACATTAACAAATCAAATAATCCAATTAAAAAATGAAGTATAGACCTAAATGGAGAATTCTATTTTTTATTGGATATTTTTTAATTTACATTTCAAATGTTAAGCACCCTATCCCATTCCCCTTCCCTTCTTCTATAATGGTGTACCCCTCCCCATCCACCCCATCCTTCTCATCCCACTCACGAATTTCCCCTAAAATGGGGGTCCAACCTCGGCAGGACCAAGGGCTTCTCTTTCCATTCGTTCCCAACAAGGCCATCCTCTGCTACATATGCAGCTGGAGCCATTGGTCAGTCCATGTATAGTCTTTGAGTAGTGGTTTAATCACTGGAGCTCTGGTTGGTTGGCATTGTTGTTCTTATGGGGTTGCAAGACCCTTCAGCTCTTTCAATCCTTTCTCTAATTCCTCCAATGGGGGTCCTGTTCTCAGTTCAATGGTTTGCTGCTAGCATTCACCTCTGTATTTGACATGCTCTGGCTGTGTCTCTCAGGAGATATCTATATTCGGTTCCTGTCAGCATGTACTTCTTAGATTCATCAATCTTATCTAATTTTGGTGGCTGTATAAATATGGGCCACCTGTGGGGCAAGCTCTAAATTGCTGTTCCTTCCATCTCTACTCCAAACTTTGCCTCAATATCCCCTCCTATGAGGGGATTTTTGCCTCCCCTTTTAAGAAGGACTGAAGCATCTGCAGTTTGGTCATCCTTCTTCTTGAGCTTCCTGTGGTCTGTGGATTGCATCTTGGGTAATTCAAGCATTTGGTCTAATAGCCACTTATCAATGAGTGCATACCATGTGTGCTTTTCTGTGATTGGGTTACCTCACTCAGGATGATATTTTCTAGTTCATTCCATTTACCTATGAATTTCATGAAGTCATTGTTTTTGATAGCTGAGTAGTACTCCATTGTGTAGATGTACCACATTTTCTGTATCCATTCCTCTGTTGAAGGGCATCTGGGTTCTTTCCAGCTTCTGGCTATTATAAATAAGGCTGTTATGAACATAGTGGAGCATGTGTCTCTGTTGTATGTTGGAGCATCTTTTGGGTATATGCTCAAGAAGTGATGCCTAATGACATTCTGCTATACTCACAGTCAGGAGCCTGGCATGATCACAGTCAGAGTGGTTCCATTCAGCAAGTGATGGAAACAGATCTAGAGACCCACAGTTAAACATTAGGAAGAACTTAGTGAATTATACAGAGAGGAAAGAAGAAATGTTTAGGACTCCACAAAAAAAAAACCCTACAGAATCAAAAATGTAGACTCATAGGTGCTCACAAAACTGAACTGGCAACCAAGGAGCCTGCATGGGTCTGATCTAGGCCCTGTGCATATATTACAGTTGTGTAACTTGGTCTCCTAACAATGGTAACAAGGACTGTTTCTGACTCCTGTCTGCTTTTGGGATTTGTTTCCTCAAACTGGGTTTCCCAGATCAGCCTTAATATGAGGGGAAGTGCTTAGTCTTATTGCAACTTGATATGCCATGTTTGGTTGATATCCATGAGAGGCCTGCTCTCTCCTAAAAAGAAATGGCTGAGGAATGGATGCGGTAGGTGAGGTGTTGCTGAGAAGAGTAGGAGGAGAAGAGGGAGGCGAAGGAAAATTGCAGTCGGGATGTAATATATGAGAGAATGAATCTAATTTTTTTTAAAGCATAACCATGTAAAGAATATCAGTAAGAAGAAATAAACATATAAAAGAACTACACAGACAGTCTTGAATTGAACAATACTCTAACTGAAATTTTTTAAAACTTTATCAGGAAGACTCAAAAGCAAGTCTGCTCTATCAGAGCAAGCCTCAACAACTTCAAAGAAACACAATCTGAGACGCTCTGAGTTAACATCTGTTGTCTATGATACAGTCTAGAGCAACAGCAGTTGTCTCTCAACCTATAGGTTGTAACTCCTGTAGGAGTTGAATATCCCTTTCACAGGGATAGCTCAGACTATCAGAAAACAGAACAGATATTTACATTATGATTCATAAGTGTAGCAAAACTAGTTATGAAGTAACAATAAAAATAATTTTATGTTTGGGGTTACCACAACATGAAGAACTGTAAATAATTCTAGCATTAGGAAGGTTGAGAAGATTGCTTTCAAGTTTTGGCAGCACATATAGTCCTAGCACTATGAATGCTAGTCATTGAGGTAAAGTTTCCCATTGGGCACCAGCTTTATTTCCCTATGTTCAGGGGCATAAACATGTAGTATGTTCAGCAAAATGGTTTTCTACTCACCTTGGGGAGGGTAACCAATGAACACAGTAAGGTGACTCCTAATGACACACAGATACACTCAGGTCAGTGCATATTCAACCCTCATCAGAGAAGCTGCTTCTTGTAGGAGATGGTAAGTAATATAGAGATCCACATCTAAACAATGTGCAAAGTGACTTGGATGCCATCTACCCTAAATAGGATGGCTTCACCAACCCCTGCCCTCAAAGCTCAGACATCTATGCAGAAAAGGAGGTAGACAGTTTTAAGAGCCTGAGGTATCAGGTAACTTCAAGGAAACAGCATTTTCTAACAAAACAGTACAGATGCACATATAAACTCATAGACTGTGACAATGTGCTAAGATCTGTACAAGTTCAAGCCAGACAAAATCCCAACATGACGTAAGAGAAGTGAGCACAAAGTACCACCTCTAGGCAAGAAATTATTTGCAATTGATAGCTTCTGAGAAAGGGAAAATAGTTCTCCTTTAGTGCGGTGTTACTAGGTATATTAACTACACTGCAGGGCAGGACTTAGTGTTAGGTGTAGTTGGCCAATATAAATTGACTCCCATGTTGTAGGTGAGTATTTGTGTGTGATTTTTCTGTGTTGGTTTTAAGAAGCTATATGGGTGGGGGAGGGAGAATCTAGGAAAAACTGAGTGAAGTGAAAGAATTTTAGTAAAATTTACTGCATGAAATTCTCAACTAAATAAATAACAAAATAATAATTCAGAAAAAATGCAATTAAATTAAAGAAAAATTCCATGCTGGAATTTGGTTGGCTTGATTTTTTTTTTTTTATTAACTTGAGTATTTCTTATATACATTTCGAGTGTTATTCCCTTTCCCGGTTTCCGGGCAAACATCCCCCTCCCCCCTCCCCTTTCTTATCGGTGTTCCCCTCCCCATCCTCCCCCCATTGCCGCCCTCCCCCCACCAGTCTATTTTACTGGGGGTTCAGTCTTAGCAGGACCAAGGGCTTCCCCTTCCACTGGTGCTCTTACTAAGATATTCATTGCTACCTATGAGGTCAGAGTCCAGTCCATGTATAGTCTTTAGGTAGTGGCTTAGTCCCTGGAAGCTCTGGTTGCTTGGCATTGTTGTTCATAAGGGGTCTCGAGCTCCTTCAAGCTCTTCCAGTTCTTTCTCTGATTCCTTCAACGGTGGTCCTATTCTCAGTTCAGTGGTTTGCTGCTGGCATTCGCCTCTGTGTTTGCTGTATTCTGGCTGTGTCTCTCAGGAGAGATCTACATCCGGTTCCTGTTGGCCTGCACTTCTTTGCTTCATCTATCTTGTCTAATTGGGTGGCTGTATATGTATGGGCCACATGTGGGGCAGGCTCTGAATGGGTGGTCCTTCTGCCTCTGTTTTAATCTTTGCCTCCCTCTTCCCTGCCAAGGGTATTCTTGTTCCTCTTCTAAAGAAGGAGGGAAGCATTCGCATTTTGATCATCCATCTTGAGTTTCATGTGTTCTGTGCATCTAGGGCAATTCAAGCATTTGGGCTAATATCCACTTATACCATGTGTGTTTTTCTGTCATTGGGTTACCTCACTCAGGATGATATTTTCCAGTTCCAACCATTTGCCTACGAATTTCATAAAGTCATTGTTTTTGATAGCTGAGTAATATTCCATTGTGTAGATGTACCACATTTTCTGTATCCATTCCTCTGTTGAAGGGCATCTGGGTTCTTTCCAGCTTCTGGCTATTATAAATAAGGCTGCGATGAACATAGTGGAGCACGTGTCTTTTTTATATGTTGGGGCATCTTTGGGTATATACCCAAGAGAGGTATAGCTGGATCCTCAGGCAGTTCAATGTCCAATTTTCTGAGGAACCTCCAGACTGATTTCCAGAATGGTTGTACCAGTCTGCAATCCCACCAACAATGGAGGAGTGTTCCTCTTTTTCCACATCCTCGGTTGGCTTGATCTTATTCAGGTCTTGCGTAGGTAACCACAACAGCTATGTATTCATGAATGCAATAGCCCTGTCGTGTCTTAAAGAAAAGAATTTTACAGCACTCCTCCCAATCCTCTTAGATTCTTTACTGCCCCCTCTTCTGTGATAGTTCCTGAGCCTTGAGGGTGGAGGACATTGATACAGACGTTCCATTTAAAGCTGAGCACACGGACTGGGGATTTAGCTCAGTGGTAGAGCGTTTACCTAGGCAGCGCAAGGCCCTGGGTTCGGTCCCCAGCTCCGAAAAAAAGAACCAAAAAAAAAAAAAAAAAAAAAAAGCTGAGCACACATAGTCAATTATTCCTTTGTGTTTATGTTTGTGTTTGTGCATGTGTATGCTGAGTTCTAAGCAGAAATTGGTGAGTACTTCCTGGAAATGATAGATTGTTTTTCATATATGGGGTTGATATCTATGAATATTTTTCTCTTTAAATACTGGGTTTATAATACTATGAGTATTTTCATCTCACCCAAAGTTTAAGCTTCTTCTTGCAGTTGATGTTACATTCATTCTATCTGCTGATGGGCTTTGGATCACATGACGTCCTGGAGACATCTTCTTTACTTCCCACGCCAGTGAGGTTGGTCTGACAATTTAGAACATAGAGTAGATGACTTTAACAAAAAAAGGAGAAACAAACTAATCTTTGCTTTTGATTGTTAATGAGTAAAAACATGGGTACATTATGTAGGTCTGACTAGTCAGGAACTTGTTATGTAGATCAGGCTAGCCTAGAACTCAAGAGATCCTCCTGCCTCTACCTGAAATTAAAAGTGTGCACCACCATACCCAACTGAGATAAACCTGTTACAATCTACAAGCTTCTCCATATGCTCAGAAAAGTAAATTAAAACAATACTACTAATTCAGGTTAATTTGTCTGATTTTCCAAATAACTAGGTTATGGAAAAAAAAATCAAAACAAATGAAATAATGAGGGTTAAAAGGAGAGCACAGGGGTTTGGGGATTTAGCTCAGTGGTAGAGCGTTTGCCTAGGAAGCGCAAGGCCCTGAGTTCGGTCCCCAGCTCCGAAAAAAAGAACCAAAAAAAAAAAAAAAAAATAAGGAGAGCACAGAAGAATACATGAAATTTCCTTCCCTACCTCTTAATCACCATAGCGTAGAAACACAAAGATGCCATTAACTCTTTACTGGAGAAGCTACATGGATTAAATGACCTTCTCTGCCTTTTTATTCTCTGCCCCATAATCAGCTGACAGGATACATATCCCACGGAAATAACTTTTAAGGAACATCCTAAATTCAAATCCTATCATTCCAGCCAGTCTCTCTATAGTTTACTTTCCATGTAATGTAGTCATTAGATATTTGAACCCCTAACTAAAAACACAAGAACAAAAACAAAGCCATATAAATCTGATTACTAATAGAAAAAAATTTTCAGATAAAATAGTATTCAAAAACCCAAAGATTTGAGTAAGTCACAAGCAAATCACCTTTCTGAAAGATGTTATGGCCCTACCAGATGAAGAATGCTCATTTCCAATCAACTTCGCCAACACTTGTTATCTTTTATTTTTTTAAAAAAAATCAGCAAAATGGTGACATAGTCTTTGGCTTTTTTTTTAATTGCATAATTTTATTAGTATAACTAGTAAGAATAACATGTTATTGCCATTTGAATTTTTTTCTTTGGGAGTTTACATATTGGTATCCTTGGCTCACTGTTTCTATTAAAATTCGTGTCATTTTCCAAATGATTTAAGAAAATATATTGCTGCTACTATCATGATTATCATAACATGTGGTTATAGATGCATTATTAGTGCTGTTATGAAAATGTTTTACATTTTAAATTTACATACAGGGTTATTCTTGTTAAATCCAGTAAGTCAAAATATTCTTTGGTGGTTTCTAATTTTATCTCAAAGTCTTTATTTAAAATACAGCTATATAAAGCTTATCAGAGTGTATATATATGTATATATTCAATCCTAATCTTTAAACCCCAAGTCAAGCATGACTTGAAGAATATGCTAATAAAGACTAATGCCATCAACAGGAAATTTGAGGTTGTTTTCCATCTGTTGGAGCTGCCTTGTGAGGCAAAGAGAAGACAAGATGGTAACTCGTTAATGCAAATGCTAATGTGTGTCCTTGGCATGGTGATGCACACCTTTAATCTCAGCACTGGAGAGACAAAACAAGCGGATCTAACTTGAGACCAGTATGGTCTACAAAGCAAGTTCCAGGACAGCAAGGGCTGTTACATGGAGAAAACCTGTCTAAAAACCAAGAGATGCACTGAGCGCTGAGAAAATGACTCAGTGGGTAAAGTGCCTGCCATGCAAGCATGGAGACCTGAGTCTGGATCACAGTATCCCTGGAAAAACCCAGTATAGTGGTGTGCATCCATAATCCCACAGCAGAAGGAACAGATGCGGACGGTCTCTGGTGCTTCCTGGCAAGCACTCTGGCTAAGCCTGATAAACTCCAGGTTCAATGAGAGAATTTCTCGAAAAATACAGTAGAAAGTGATAAAGTAAGACACCCAGTACCAACTTCTAGCTTCTATATACACACAGAAATACACAAGCACAAATACTTGCGTGCACCCAAACAACACACACACACACACACACACACACACGCACACACACACACACACACAGATAGACAAAATATTTGGACTTGAATATAACTCATATTCTGTCCTATTCAACTAGAAATTTAATGCAATATGCTAAGAAACCTGCTGAATGCTAGAATAAACAGTATCACAGTAATTTTGAACTGGTTATAAACAGTAAGAGTTTTGATACACATTTCTCTCTTTGCATTTCCTACCTTGTCACCAGTAATTTTTAAGAAATGTGTATAGTTAGAATGAACATGAATGACTTCTCATAATGTACATTTTCTAATTTGACTCAAAGACTAAATGAGTCTCAAGTATTCTCATGTGCTTAAAGTCTATAACATGAAATGCAATAACCTGAAGTGATATGAAGAGAATACTAGTTTACTGCAATATAAAAATTAGCATATAATTAGGCTTTCTAGATTTCTAAAATTATAACAAAATGAAATCTTGATGTGGTATTCTAGTGCAAGTAAAAGTATCTAGAGAAACTAAAAAGCAATCAATTTCCTCACTGCCTACCATATAAGAAAATATATTATACCTTCCCAGAGTCTGTGTTTACATTAGTATTCCCTAAACTTGCATGATTGTTTGATCTGTTGTCTTTGTCTTCAAGGCCAATGTTCCACCCTCCAAAAACCGTATCATCCATATACAGCATTATGTATAAGTCCCATTTTGTTATACTATTAGTTAACAAAATCCATACGTCTTATGTAGCAATTAATTTCTGTACTAAATAATATGACTTGCACTGGCAGGGGCATTAATAATAAATATTTGTTACTGAACCAAATGAGAAATATTAGACTGTTACAGGTTTCAAATCAACCTGGTACGAAATTCACTATCCACTGTCAATTTCAAAGTTTGCTACTGAAACTAGGGTTACTACAAATATAAATACCAGAGTTCGTTACCTGCTTTGAGCATCTGTCTTCTCTAACTTTTCCTGAAGTTGAATCCAGTCAATCAATGCTTTAAAATCTCTCACATAGTAATCCAGCATCATTAGCACCTCCTAATTTAAATAACAAAACATTAACTACTATTCTGTGAAAATAAATTCTGTGAGGGAAAAAAGAGCTTTAGGAAAAATTATCAAAGCAAAGGGCTTTCACATTAATAATTTTTACATTTGCATTCATAAAGATGACATAGCCTACTGATATAATCTTTTTGTTCTTTTGGAATTGTTGCTTGTTTTTCATTCTGTTAGTAAGATAATGTAACGTAATTTAAATCTAGAGCTTAAAGATCAAGAAATGGCACTAATACATCTTCTCAAGGTCTTATTAACTAGCAATTCTTTTATTTGCAGGTTCTATATAGAAAAGTACATAAATAATACATGTAAATTGTTAAAAGGAAAAAAATCACCTGACCAACACCAAACACACAAGTATATAAGTCACTGAAAAGACCTTACAAGGATCACACGTGGAAAAAAAAAATACCAATCTGAAAATTCCTTGGTGTACCCTCCTGAGCACCACCACAGCCTCCCTCCCAGTAACCATTGTCTCTAGTGTAACACTGAGTATAAGTGACCAAAAGAGCCATAACTTTATGATTCCTTAGAGAGAAAAGCTTTCAGCTTTACAACCATTAATACAATTTTTGTTTGGATTCTCACATATACCCGTTATTGAATTGAGGAACTTCTACCTCCCCCTTTACATGAGTTCCAGGAAATCAACCTTGGGTTGCCAGGCTTGGGCAGCAAGAACCAATACCTTCTAAGCCAACTGACCAGCCCTGGGCTTTAATTCTACAAAGTTCCCATTCATATAACTCTGTCTCTATCCCATACATATTATTTTTATTATTCACATTTTTATTTCTAATTTCTATCACAATATCTTCCTTAACAAATAAATTATTCTGAAATGATCTCCTGAGCTTCTCCATCTACAGTTACATATTTTCTGGGTCAAGCCCCCTATAACTGCTTAGTTCATAGGACTCTTTCACTACTCTAAAGCTTTCTGAAAATTTACTACAATTCAGCTAGACTGTCTTCAGTGGGAGAACTGGCCTTAATTATACATTCTATCTTTATGAGAAATTTGATTTAAATAGCCCTGCTGTCAGAAATTTTAAAACACACACACACACACACACACACACACACACACAACACGTCTTTACAAAGAAAGTAGTATTAGTCAAAGGCACAGCTGAACATAAAGAAAGATACAATATCTCAAAGAATTAAAAGCAAAAGGAAATTCTTATTCTTAAATAGATTTAGCAGTTAACAGGGTTGTTGATTTTTAAATAAAAAAATCAACATTGTATTCTATTAAGTATACTTGTATATTCTTTTCAAAAGATATTTTTATTTATTATGTTGGATGTGTGTTTTACCTGCATGCATGTCTGTGTATCACAGGTGTGATCAGTCACACAGACCCAAAGAGGACATTGGAATGCCTGAATTGGAATTACAGGACAATTTTATTAGCTACTATGGTCCTCTGGAAGAGCAGCCAGTACTCTTAATCACTGAGCCGTCTCTCCAGCCTCTTCCCACGTGCTATCATGTATTAAAACAAAGTGGTATATGAGGAAGAATTAAAATAATTGTTATTATAAGGACTCACTATAAGATAGAATAATATTATATGAAAGTAAAAATGTTCATAAGTATATACTGCAAGTTCTAACCACTAAAAAACACTAAATTCACACCAACATGGAATAACCTAAAAGACATTATGCTAAGCAAAATAAGCTAAATGAAAAGGAGAAAGCAGTGTATTATGTAGGGAAAACTAGCACAATGCACAGAAACAAAATTAAGGTTAGCATGGACAAGAAGCAGAAATGAGTAGACTATAGGTGTGTGTGTGTGGTGGGGGCTCTACTGTAAAGCATAAGGACTATTGCTAAAAGTATTGCATTATACACTAAAAAATAAATAGATTTTGGTGCTATTACTATACACACACTAAAGAAATAAGGTGATGACTATTAATTAGCTTATCTATAATAATCATTTCATTATAAGGCAAAGCATAAGAATATAACTTAAGTGCATTCACAACAAAACCAGGTATATGTAAATAAATAATACCATCTATAGTTAGATCCAAAAACTATATTTATAGATACAAATCTAATAAAATCATAAAGGCCTATGAGGAAAATAACAGAATGAAAAGAAGAGCTATTCTATATTTGTGAACAAGGAAGAATTAATAAATATTCTTAAGATGTCAATTCTTAACACTGATCCTACTTCTGAAAGATACAATCCTAAATATCACATTCCTGAGAAATTAAAATCCCAAATGTTGAAATCCTAAAATCTAAACCCTTGGAAAAATCACAATTCTCATTTTTAAAAGACTTTGTAAACAAGGAGGCAGAGAATAAGTACAATTCTGGGAAAGAGATAGCCCAAGTGATGTGTTAATAACAACAACAAAAACAAACAGTTTAAAAATGCATAGTGTCTCTGTACAGCAAGCACTCCTTACCACTGATGACATTCTAGGAACATTTAATTAGTGATGCTACACTTGCCCAAAGAAACAGAGGCTTTCTCACTGGTTCAAATATAACACATGTGTAAAGAGGCAAGAAACAATGCAATGTTGTTGCTATTCCATGACCAGTGTTGTTTCTGCATGAGATGTACTTAAAAGTATCCAAAACAACACTGAACCATACCATAGAAGATGAGTAAATTTGGTAGAAAATGCTTTTATTGGTATATATCTCAGAAGAATTTCAAAAAGAATAAGTGAGCAGAAAACAAATACAAACATTCTGTCTGAGGAGAGTCATGCCCCTTACCCCAAATGAAGCTCTTCATAATAGAGGACTTTAAAATATGGTTAGTGATCTTGGAAATCAGCTGGGTCTTATGCACTAGCTGTAGATAAATGACCAGTTATTTATCCCTGTTAAGAAACCGTTTCATGTATCAAAATTTAATGTTTCTGCTTTTTTAATTTTCATTTTTAAGAGTTCTGTCTATTATTATAAAAACATCATTATTAGAAATAATTTACTGTGTCGTATAGATTAGCAGAGTAGGAAGTATACGCTTGTGAACTGTCCTCTAAATTTTTTTTTTTTAATTAACTTGAGTATTTCTTATATACATTTCGAGTGTTATTCCCTTTCCCGGTATCCGGGCAAACATCCCCCTAACCCCTCCCCTTCCTTATGGGTGTTCCCCTCCCAACCCTCCCCCCATTGCCACCCTCCCCCCACCAGTCTAGTTCACTGGGGGTTCAGTCTTAGCAGGACCCAGGGCTTCCCCTTCCACTGGTGCTCTTACTAGGATATTCATTGTTACCTATGAGGTCAGAGTCCAGGGTCAGTCCATGTATAGTCTTTGGGTAGTGGCTTAGTCCCTGGAAGCTCTGGTTGCTTGGCATTGTTGTACATATGGGGTCTCGAGCCCCTTCAAGCTCTTCCAGTTCTTTCTCTGATTCCTTCAGCGGGGTTCCTGTTCTCAGTTCAGTGGTTTGCTGCTGGCATTCGCCTCTGTATTTACTGTATTCTGGCTGTGTCTCTCAGGAGCGATCTATATCTGGCTCCTGTCGGTCTGCACTTCTTTGCTTCATCCATCTTGTCTAATTGGGTGGCTGTATATGTATGGGCCACATGTGGGGCAGACTCTGAATGGGTGTTCCTTCTGTCTCTGTTTTAATCTTTGCCTCTCTCTTCCCTGCCAAGGGTATTCTTGTTCCCCTTTTAAAGAAGGAGTGAAGCATTCACATTTTGATCATCCGTCTTGAGTTTCATGTGTTCTATGCATCTAGGGTAATTCAAGCATTTGGGCTAATATCCACTTATCAATGAATGCATACCATGTATGTCTTTCTGTGACTGGGTTAGCTCACTCAGGATGATGTTTTCCAGTTCCAACCATTTGCCTACGAATTTCATAAAGTCGTTGTTTTTGATAGCTGAGTAATATTCCATTGTGTAGATGTACCACATTTTCTGTATCCATTCCTCTGTTGAAGGGCATCTGGGTTCTTTCCAGCTTCTGGCTATTATAAATAAGGCTGCAATGAACATAGTGGAGCACGTGTCTTTTTTATATGTTGGGGCATCTTTTGGGTATATGCCCAAGAGAGGTATAGCTGGATCCTCAGGCAGTTCAATGTCCAATTTTCTGAGGATCCTCCAGACTGATTTCCAGAATGGTTGTACCAGTTTGCAATCCCACCAACAATGGAGGAGTATTCCTCTTCCTCCACATCCTCGCCAGCATCTGTTGTCCCCTGAGTTTTTGATCTTACCCATTCTCACTGGTGTGAGGTGAAATCTCAGGGTTGTTTTGATTTGCATTTCCCTTATGACTAAAGATGTTGAACATTTCTTTAGGTGTTTCTCAGCCATTCGGCATTCCTCAGCTGTGATTCTTTGTTTAGCTCTGAACCCCATTTTTTAATAGGGTTATTTGTTTCCCTGCGGTCTAACTTCTTGAGTTCTAAATTTTGCTGTAAGCCTAAAAGTGCTATACTCTAAAAAAATGGTTCTCAACCTTCCTAATGCTCCGACCCTTTAATACAGATCTTCATATTGTGGTGGTAACCCCTAACAATAAAATGACTTCATTGCTACATCATAACTGTAATTTTGCTACTTTATGAGTTATAATATAAATATCTGAGATGCAGGATATCTGATATAAGAGCTCCAAAGGGGTCACAACTCCCAGTTTGAGAACCACGGTTCTGAATCTTATTACTATATCAATATATAAGCCTCATCAAAAAAGCCTTTATTTACAGCAAAAGATACATCTATATCATAGCTCCTGCATCTATGGCTGAAGGAACATGGCAGAAGAGGAGGCAGAAAGGAATTCTACTGTCAAACAGTCTCTCCTAGAAACGGATGTATTAACTGGAACAATAGCAGTAACAATGGGCATGTTAATGTAGTAGTAGTCCCACCACCCCTGGACAAAGAGCTACAGACAACAAAAGACTTCTGCAGGAGAGTTATCCTCTCCCCAGAATGAGCCCCTTTATTGGTTGTCTAATGCAGTGATCAGCCCTGAAACCATATACATGCACACACACCAAACATACACACACATATGTAACTATATACACTCACACACATACACACACAAGTAACAACGATAAAGAAAAGGGGGCTATCAACTCAAGACTGGGGATCACAGGAGGGGCTGGAGGGAGGGAGAGGAGGGAGAAAGTGATGTAACTGTATTTCAATTAAAAAACTACCCCCCCCCAGCTGAGGAACGAACCCAGGGCCTTGCACTTGCTAGGCAAGCACTCTACCACTGAGCTAAATCCCCAACCCCTGAAAAACTTTTTAAACAGGAGAGAACCGATCAAATAAAAATGAAACTCCTGGCTCAAAAAACAGTTATCTTTTTAAAGTAGTTAATGCTTAAAATGTTACCATCATTTCTTACATGCTTGGTACAAAGTCAAATGAGACAGGAGGCAAGATGATGTAACCAAAGAAACTTCAGCTTTAGCTTAGCAGTGTCTCCTGATTAAGCAAGAAGACAGAGGTAAGGAAAGCAAGAAAACTTACTACTGCATGTCCTACTTGTTAAAATGACCCTTGGTACTTCCAAAGAGAAATACTAAATTCACTGAATAGGAAGGAAACATTTTAAAACCAATTTAGCTTGGAAGAACATACCCTCTATCTCTGACCACATTCATAGTTACCATTATTACACTTTAAGTTTCTTCTTTCGTGTCTATCTGCATGTATGCACATGCATGTGTGGGTATGCAAATACATGAATACATATAAACACAAATTAAGTATCTTGCTAACCTAGAAGCTCACTGTTTCAGCCAGGATAACTAACCAGCAACCTTCCAGGAGCTGCCTACCAATACTAGGTTTAGAACTATGCCTAGCTGTGCCCAGATGCTAGGGATTCAAATTCAGGCCCTAGTGCTTAAAAAGAAAGCACTGTGTGGTGATTTGAATAAGAATGCCCCCAGCCCCTAGCTAATATATTTGAATCTCTTTCCCAGCTGGAGGACTATTTGGGAAGGACTAGGAGGTATGGCTTTGGAGGAAGTGCAGGTGGGAGTGGGTTTTGCAGCTTCAAAAGCACATATTAGACCAAGTCTCACTCTCTGTCTCCTCTTTGTGGAGATCTCCTGTAAGTTCTATGCCATTGCTACAGCACCACGCCTGCCTATCTGCTGCCATGTTCCTTGCCATCACAGTCATGGATAGAGTTACCCTTTGAAAATATAAGCAAGTTCCCAATTAAATAACTTATGTTATAGTTGCCTTAGTCATGGTATTTCATCACAGCAATAGAACAGTAACTAAGACATGGTCTTACTCACTACGTCATCTCCCCACCTTATTTTTTGATGCAGGATCTCTCACTGGGCCTGGAGATCACTAACTGGCTACATGGGCCGGCCAGCAGGGACTGGAGACCCTCTTGTCTCTGCTTCCCAGCACTGGGATTACAAACACATGCTACCAAACCTGACTTCCTATATGGATGCCAGCAATGTTAACTCGGGTCCTTGGGTTTGCACACCACTTACTTTCTCAGTCATCTCCCCAGGCCCTAGTTTTCTTCTTTAGATAACCCACACTTACACTACTTTGACAATATATATTCTATATACCTCACAAAAGTAATCTTTGTAATAGGTTCATTATGCATCTACATCTCAAATTTTACTTTGCGTAAGAAATGAATGTAAAGCACAGGTCACTAACAATACCCCAGTCCCCTATAAATAAACTGATAAAGTATAACTAAATATGTAAATATTGTTTCACCAGTCAAAGCTGTCATTTAAATGCATAAGACAAAGAACTGTATTTTATATTCATTTCCCATCCTACAACCTTCTCCCTATAGGAAATTCAGTCACAAAGCACTGGAGCTGGCTCACTGGGTCAGAGTGATCACTGTTCTGAGGACTAGAATCCAGCTACCAACACCCACACGACAGCTCACAGCCATTGGTAACTCCAGTTCCAAGAAATCCAAGGCCCTCTTCTGGCCTTTATCAGCACCAGACATGCAAATGCTGCACAATATGCATGCAGACAAACATACATGAACACAAAAAGGTTTTTTAAACATCTTTTTAAAATTACCAGTCTCCATTTACTATAAAGACTTTTCAATAAGTTCAGGCAGTATTTAAAAATGCAAGATTTTTTCCCCAGAGCTAAGTTTAGATTAACTTTGTAGAATCCACAGCAAATATCTTAAAAGTATACATAGAGATACACTTCATAAATCAGACCCAGTATTAATAAACTTGTTCAGCTATTTACAAATGAAAAAAGTACCACCCTGAATAGATATAAAAAGTATATTCTACTTTACAAGACTTCCGAACAGAGAAGTATTGTTTATTTCCTTTCAAAGGTAGTGCTGGTGCCAAATTACTGGTAATGAGAAAGAGTCTTCTACAATCAGGAAAGGGACAAATTAAAAGAGTTAGTTGGCTTCCTTCTTTCAATTCCACTAATATAACTCAAATTGTCTAATTAAATTTATTCTACTTAAACTATCTACATTAGGGCAGAGAAGGATTTAATTTTGCATGATTTATTTTGGGAATTTTCAACTGATTTCCCTTTTGCTTGAAAAAAAAAAAGTACATGACAAGACCATAGCAGCAATATTTCTGATACTAGTTGGCAGAGAGAAAGTACATTTGATGGTTAGACAGCATATTTTAAAGAATGTTTAGCTCAATGTTATCAAAATGATCAGAATGGTAGCATGCAGCTGTAACCTGAGTCATGCTTGCAAATGAGCGAATACAAACAGACGAGAGGAGCTGCCCAGCGGCCTCACAGTCACTGATGCACATCTTTCTCCCTGAAGCTATGAAGGCCATTTTGTCAAGCAAGATGAAACAGAACAAAAGTGGCTCTGAAAGTAATGTTACGGGCATTCAGATTAACTACATATAGAAATACAGCTAAAATTACCAATTAGTTTACCAATTGGCTGAGACGGATTCGATTGGTTCATAATTAATCTGAGTTACTGGCACAGAAAGCAGGATGGTTGACGCCATCCAGACACACAATAGTGGTGCACAGGCCCTTGGGTCCAGAACATCAATTTAGCCCTCCATTCAGCTACAGGAATAAGCACAGCGGGTGTCAGTGCTGATGAAGTGCTGATCCATCACAAGAAATCAGTGCCAAAAGAGAACTTTCTAGAGAGGTGTTTCAGCAATATTAACATGAAGGGTTTTTGGTATTTTCAGTTTTTGTTTTTTGAGACAGCCCTGGCTGTCCTGGAATTCAATTTGTAGACCAGACTGGCCTCCAACTCTAAAAGACCCACTTGCCACTGCCTGCCCAGTTCTGGGGTTAAAGGCCTGCTCCACCATCACCCAGCTGATAAGCATGAGTTTTAGGATGCACTGCTTTGCACTATCTCTTTTGAGAAATGCTATTACCAAAACCATAGTTCAAAAAGGAAGTCAGCAAAAAGCAAAATGACAGTAAATAATTTTAGTTTCTGAAACTATCTCATAGCTGTTCTCTTCTTTCAAATATTTCTACTTTATTTTCAATATAACAACCTAGAATGAATGACACATAAATATATTTATCAAACTCCTGAGGAGTAAAAAAAACAAGAAATGAAAATCTGCTAGTGAAAGCCATTCTCCCATAATTTTATCACTACCAGCACTTCTGTGAGCAAATTAAGCTGCCACTGTCTAGGTAATAATACAGAAATACTTTATTGTAATTGCCAACCACTCTAAAACTCAGCAGCAAGTTATCTTCCCAGATATTTTTCATACAAAATTCCCACTACAGTGGTGTTGCCAATTTAAAGTGTGCCCCTAACATATAATGAATGGTCCCCAGAGTGACAGTAGGAAAGGTGCTTGAACTTTAAAAATGAGTCTAAGTAGAAGGTCTTTAAACCAAATAGGATATCCTGAGAGGATATGGGATCCCAGTCTCTCTCGTTCTAAGATAAGAGCGCATGCGCGCGTGCACACACACACACACACACACACACACACACACACACACACACACACACACGGCTGCCATGACTAGAGACACAGACATGTGATATAAAGGGTTATACAACAGAATTGAACTGATTCCAAATCTTTAGAATTAAAGATTCTAAATTCACCTTTTTATCTATAAACATTTCTTACCTTAAGTATTTCATTACAGTAACAAAAACTGAATACACCAAAGACCTAATGCTTGTAAAAATAAAGCCCACTCAGCACACTCAAACTCAAATTCACCAATGCTTACCTACAACTATTATTTAAGGCATTTATTTTGCCCGAAATAGTCTTCCAAATAACAAATATTTCACCTAAGTAAGTTTAGGTGAAAGAGGAGACATCCTCAGACCTCTACGCCAACTTGCTTATCTAAAAATTAAAGTTAAATAATGTTATTTACTTTTATCCAAAGTCACAAATAAGGAAGTCTATCTATTTTTCAGGAAACAGAACAGATTTCACATACAAAAAACTCTCCCAGAAAGGACCACTATTGTGAACATTACCAAGTATAATAACAAATATTAGTACATGTTGAAAACTAATAAATGCCATGTAAATAAGACTTTTCTATTTCAAACTACTTAGCTTATATTAATATGTATAAGTATATGTATAATATTAATATGTCAAATTTTCTAAGTTACTATAAGAAAACTTTTTCAGGAAAACTTTTCCTTCATTGCAGTACAATACATGAAGAAGCAGAAATTATTCTGTCAGATAAATATTGAACAGCGTTTTCTCCAAAAGGCAAGTCTAAACATAGATGAAGCAGGGAACGATGAGACTATTAAATTATACTCTTACAGTGAGGAGTGGTCTAACCAACAGGAACTGCTTTCTATTTTGAAGTCATGTGAGAGCATTAACAATTTTAAGTGACTTCAGCCCTGAGTTTGATTATTTTCTGCCATCTACTCCTTTGGGTATATTTGCTTCTTTTTGTTCTAGAGCTTTCATTTGTGCTATCAAGCTGCTAGTATATGCTCTCTCCAGTTTCTTTTTGGAGGCACTCAGAGGTATGAGTTTTCCTCTAAGCAATACTTTCATTGTATCCCAGAAGTATGGATATGTTGTGCCTTCATTTTCATTAAATTCTAAAAAGTCTTTAATTTCTATCTTTATTTCTTCCTTGACCAAGTTATCATTGAGTAGAGCATTATTCAACTTCCATGTATATATGGGCTTTCTGTCATTTTTGTTATTGAAGATTTGCCTTAGTCCATGGTGATCTGATAGGAAGCATGGGACTATTTCAATATTCTTATATCTGTGCAGGCCTGTTTTATGACTGATTAATTACATGGTCATTTTTGGAGAAAGTACAATGAGGTGCTGAGAAAAAGGTATATTCTTTTATTTTAGGATGAAATGATTTATAGATACCTGTTAAAACCATTTTTATTTATAACTTCTGTTAGCTTCTCTGTATTCTCTCTCTTGTTTAGTTTCTGTTTCCATGATCTGTCCATTGATAAGAATGGGGTGTTGAAATCTTCCACTATTATTATGTGAGGTGCAATATGTGCTTTGAGCCTCAGTAAAGTTTCTTTTATGTGGGTGCACCCTATAGGAGAAGAAGCCCTTGGTGCTACCAAGACTAGACACCCACCCCCCACCTCCAAGAATAAGAGAATGTCAGTACAGGGATGAGATAGGGGATTTATGGACAGGAAAGAAGGAAAGGACAGGAAGAATAACATCTGAAATGTAAATTTAAAAAATTCAAGGAAAAAAAAAAAGAATGTGGGTGCATTTGGAGCATAGATATTCAGACTTGAGAATTCATCTTGGTACATTTTTCCTTTGACGATTATCAAGTGTGCTTCCTTATCTTTTTTGATAAATTTTGGTTGAAAGTCAATTTTATTTGATACTAGAATGGCTACTCCAGCTTGTTTCTTGGAACCACTTATTTGCTTGGAAAATGTTTTTTCCAGCCTTTTACTCTGAGCATTTAGTGACTTTTTTTGTTATGGACGTGTGCTTCCTGTATGTACCAAAATGCTAGGTCCTCTTTACGTATGCAGTCTGTTAGTCTATGTCTTTTTATTGGGGAATTGTGTCCATTGATGTTAAGAGATATTAAGGAATAGTGACTGTTGTTTTCTGTTATTTGTGTTGTTAGAGTTGGAATTATGTTTGTGTCGGTATCTCCTTTTAACGAGAGAAGATTACTTTCTTGCTTTTTCTAGGGTGTAGTTTCCCTCCTTCACATGGAGTTTTCCATCCTCTATCCTTTGTAGGGCTGGATTTGTAGAAAAATATTGTGTAAATTTCATTTTGTCATGGAATATCTTGGTTTCTCCATACATGTTAATCAAGTAAAAAGAACTAAAAGAAGAATCAACAAAACCAGAAGCTGGTTCCTGGAGAAAACCAAAAAGATAGATAAACCCTTAGTCAGACTAACCACAGGGCACAGAGAGAGTATCCAAATAAAGAAAATCAGAAATGAAAAGGGAAACATAACAATAGAAATCAAGAAAACTAAAAAAAAAATCATCGGATTCACTACAAAAGCCTATATTTAACAAAACTGGAAGAAATGGACAATTTTCTAGACACATACCAGGTACCAAAGTAAAATCAGAATCAAATAAACCATCTAAACAATCCCATAACTCCTAAAGAAATAGAAGCAGTCAGTAAAAGTCTCCAAACCAAAAGCATGCACAGGAACACATGGGTTTAGTGAAGAGTTCTATCAGCCTTCAAAGAAGACCTAATATCAATACTCTTCAAACTATTCCACAAAATAGAAACAGAAGGAACACCACCAAATTCCTTCTATAAGGCCACAATTATGCTCATACCTAAACCACACAAAAACCAACAAAGAAAATTTCAGACCAATTTCACTTATGACTATCAATGCAAAAATACAAAATAATATTCTCACAAATCAAATCCAAGAACACACAAAACAATCATCCATCATGATCAAGTAGGTTTCATTCCAAGGATACTGGGATGGTTCAATATAGAAAAATCCATGAACATAATCCACTATATAAACAAAATCAAGGAAAAAAAACATATGGTCATGACATTAGATGCTGAGAAAGCATTTGATAAAATTCAACACCCCTTCATGTTAAAAGCCTTGGAAAGACAGGAATTCAAGGCCCATACCTAAACATAGTAAAAGCAATATACAGCAAACCAGTAGCCAACATCAAACTAAATGGAGAGAAACTTAAAGCAATCCCACTAAAATCAGGGACTAGACAAGGTTGCCCACTCTCTCCCTACTTATTCAATATAATACTCAAAGTCCTAGCCAGAGCAATCAGACAACGAAAGGAAGTCAAAGGGATAAAAATTGGAAAGGAAGAAGGCAAAATATCACCATTTGCAGATGATATGATACTATACTTAAGTGACCACAAAAGTTCCACCAAAAAATTACTAAGCCTGATAAACAACGACAACAAAGTAGCTGGACATAAAATTAACTCAAACAAATCAGTAACCTTCCTCTACTCAAAAAATAAACAGGCTAAGAAAAAAAGACACCCTTCACAATAGTCAAAAATAATACAAAATACTTCGCTGTGACTTTAACCAAGCAAGTGAAAGATCTGTCTGACAAGAACAAGTCTTTGAAGAAAGAAATCAAAGATCTCAGAAGATGGAAAGATCTTCCATGCTCATGGATTGGCAGGATTAATATTGGAAAAATGGCCATCTTGCCAAAAGCAATCTACAGAATCAAAGTAATCTCTATCAAAATTCCAACTCAATTCTTCATACAGTTGGAAAGAGCAATTTGCAAATTCACCTGGAATAATAAAAGAACCCAGGATAGTGAAAACTCTTCTCAACAATGAAAGACCATCTGAAGTAATCACCATCCCTGACTGACCTCAAACTGGATCACAGACTGCATGGTACTGGTACAGAGACAGGCAGGGAGATCAATGGAATAGAACTGAAGACCCAGGAATGAACCCACACACCTATGGTTACTTGATCTTTGACAAAGAAGCTAAAACCATACAGTGGAAAAATGATAGCATTTTCAACAAATGGTTCTGGTTCAACTAGAGGTCAGCATGTAGAAGAATGCAAATCAATTCATTCTTATCTCCCTATACAAAGCTCAAGTCCAAATGGATCAAGGACCTCCACATCAAACCAGATACACTCAAACCAATAGAAGAAAAAGTATGGACGAGCCTCGAACACATGAACACTGAGGAAAATTTCCTGAACAGAACAATGGCTTTTGCTCTAAGATCAAGAATCGACAAATGAGACCTCATAAAACTGCAAAGTTTCTTTAAGGCAAAGGTCACTGTCATTAGGACAAAATGGCAACCAACAGATTGGGAAAAGATCTTTACCAATCCTGTATCTAATATTCAATACATACAAAGAACTCAATAAGTTAAATTCCAGGGAGCCAAATAACCCTATTAAAAATGGGTTACACAACAGATTGGGAAAGATCTTTACCAATCCTAGAACAGATAGAGGCCTTATATCCAAAATATACAAAGAACTCAAGAAGTTAGACCGCAGGGAGACAAATAACCCTATTAAAAAATGGGGTTCAGAGCTAAACAAACAATTCACAGCTGAGGAATGCCGAATGGCTGAGAAACACCTAAAGAAATGTTCAACATCTTTAGTCATCAGGGAAATGCAAATCAAAACAACCCTGAGATTTCACCTCACACCAGTGAGAATGGCTAAGATCAAAAACTCAGGTGACAGCAGATGCTGGCGAGGATGCGGAGAAAGAGGAACACTCCTCCATTGTTGGTGGGATTGCAGACTGGTAAAACCATTCTGGAAATCAGTCTGGAGGTTCCTCAGAAAATTGGACATTGAACTACCTGAGGATCCAGCTATACCTCTCTTGGGCATATACCCAAAAGATGCCCCAACATATAACAAAGACACATGCTCCACTATGTTCATAGCAGCCTTATTTATAATAGCCAGAAGCTGGAAAGAACCCAGATGCCCTTCAACAGAGGAATGGATACAGAAAATGTGGTAAATCTACACAATGGAATATTACTCAGCTATCAAAAACAATGACTTTATGAAATTCATAGGCAAATGGATGGAACTGGAAAATACCATCCTGAGTGAGGTAACCCAATGACAGAAAAATACACATGGTATCCACTCATTGATAAGTGGCTATTAGCCCAAATGCTCAAATTACCCTAGATGCACAGAATACATGAAACTCAAGAAGGATGACCAAACTGTGAATGCTTCACTCCTTCTTTAAACAGGGAACAAGAATACCCTTGGGAGGGAATAGGGAGGCAAAGTTTAGAACAGAGACAGAAGGAACACCCATTCAGAGCCTGCCCCACATGTGGCCCATACATATACAGCCACCAAACTAGATAAGATGGATGAAGCAAAGAAGTGCAGGCTGACAGGAACCGGATGTAGATCTCTCCTGCGAGACACAGCCAGAATACAGTAAATACAGAGGCAAATGCCATCAGCAAACCACTGAACTGAGAACAGGACCCCTGTTGAAGGAATCTTAGAAAGGACTGAAAAAGCTTGAAGGGGCTTGAGACCCTGTATGAACAACAATGCCAACCAACCAGAGCTTCCAGGGACTAAGCCACTACCCAAAGACTATACATGGACTGACCCTGGACTCCAACTGCATAGGTAGCAATGAACAGCCTAGTAAGAGCACCAGTGGAAGGGGAAGCCCTTGGTCCTGCCAAGACTGAACCCCCAGTGAACGAGACTGTTGGGGGGAGGGCCGTAAAGGGAGGAGGATGGGGAGGGGAACCTCCATATAGAAGGGGAAGGGGAGGGGTTAGGGGAATGTTGGCCTGGAAACCAGGAAAGGGAATAACAATCGAAATGTAAATAAGAAATACCCACGTTAATGAAGATTAAAAAAAAAGGGCTACAGAGCTAAACAAAGAATTCTCAGCTGAGGAATAGCAAATGGCTGAGAAGCACCTAAAGAAATGTTCAACATCCGGGGTTGGGGATTTAGCTCAGTGGTAGAGCGCTTGCCTAGGAAGCACAAGGCCCTGGGTTCAGTCCCCAGCTCCGAAAAAATAAATAAATAAAAAAAAAAAAAAAAAAAAAAGAAATGTTCAACATCCTTAGTTATCAGGGAAATGCTAATCAAAACCACCCTGAGATTCCACCTCACACCAGTCAGAATGGCTAAGATCAAAAACTCAGGTGACAACAGATACTGGCAAGGATGTGGAGAAAGAGGAACACTCATCCATTGCTGGTGGGATTGCAAGCTGGTATAACCACTCTGGAAATCAGTCTGGAGGTTCCTCAGAAAATTGGACCTACCTGAGGACCCAGCTATACTACTCCTAGGCATATACCCAAAAGGTGCTCCAACATACAACAAAGACACATGCTCCACTATGTTTATAGCAGTCTTATTTATAATAGCCAGAAGCTAAAAGAACCCAGATGTCCCACAACAGAGGAATGGATACAGAAAATGTGGTACATTTATACAATGGAGTACTACTCAGCTTTTAAAAACAATGACTTCCCATGAAATTTTTAGGCAAATGGATGGAAATAGAAAATATCATCCCCAGGGAAGTATTCCAGTCCAAAAGTACACACATGGTATGCACTCACTTTTAAGTGGATATTAGCCCAAGTCATAATTGACAGATCACATGAAGCTCAAAAAGAAGGAAGACCAAAATGCGGATACTTCAGTCCTTCTTAGAAGGGGGAACAAAATACTCATAGGAGGAAATACAGGGACAAAGAGTGGAGCAGAGATTGAAGGAAAGGCCATTCAGAGACTGCCCCACGTGGGGAACCATCACATATACAGTCATCTAACCCAGACAATATTGTGGATGCCAAAAAGTGCATGCTGACAGGAGCCTCATATAGCTGTCTCCTGAGAGGCTCTGCTTGAGTCTGACAAATACAGAGGTGAATGCTCACAGCCGACCATTGGACTGAGAACAGGGTCCCCAATGGAGGACTTAGAGAAAGGACTGAAGGAGCTGAAAGGGTTTGCATCCCCAAAGAAGAACAACAGTATCGACCAACCAGACCCGCCAACCTCCCAGGGAGTAAACCACCAACCAAAGAGTAAACTTGGAGTAACCCATGGCTCCAGTCATGTATGTAGCAGAGGAGGGCTTTACTGAGCATCAATGGGAGGAGAGGTCCTTGGACCTGTGAAGACTCAATGCTCCAGTGTAGGGGAATGCCAGGGCAGGAATACAGGAGTATGTGGGTGGGTAGGAGAGCACCCTTATAGAAGAAGGGGGTAGGAGGATGGGATTGGGGGTTTCCTGAGGGGAAACCAGGAATGAGGTTAACATTTGAAATGTAAATAAATAGAATATCCAATAAAAAATAAGAGCAAACAAAAAATGTTGGGTGAGGTACCCGTGGGGGAGGGCCCAGGAGCAGCAGGACCTCTGCGTCTGAGACACCGCCGGAACCTGAAGGAAACAGACCGGATAAACAGTTCTCTGCACCCAAATCCCGTGGGAGGGTGAGCTAAACCCTCAGAGAGGCAGACACGCCTGGGAAACCAGAAGAGACTGCACTCTGCACACACATCTCGGATGCCAGAGGAAAACAGCAAACGCCATCTGGAACCCTGGTGCACTGAAGCTCCCGGAAACAGCTGCACAGATCTTCCTGGTTGCTGCCGCCGCAGAGAGCTCGAGGGCAGCACCCCGCGAGCGAACTTGAGCTTCCGGACCACAGGTAAGACCAACTTTTCTGCTGCAAGTGACCTGTCTGGTGAACTCAAGACACAGGCCCACAGGAACAGCTGAAGACCTGTAGAGAGGAAAAACTACACACCCGAAAGCAGAACACTCTGTCGCCATAACAGGCTGAAAGAAAACAGGAAAACAGGTCTACAGCACTCCTGACACACAGGCTTATAGGGCAGTCTAGCCACTGTCAGAAATAGCAGAACAAAGTAACACTAGAGAGAATCTGATGGCGAGAGGCAAGCGCAGGAACCCAAGCAACAGAAACCAAGACTACATGCCATCATCGGAGCCCAATTCTCCCACCAAAAGAAACATGGAATATCCAAACACACCAGAAAAGCAAGATCTAGTTTCAAAATCATATTTGATCATGATGCTGGAGGACTTCAAGAAAGACGTGAAGAACTCCCTTAGAGAACAAGTAGAAGCCTACTGAGAGGAATCACAAAAATGCCTGAAAGAATTCCAGGAAAACATAATTAAACAAGTAGAAGCCCATAGAGAGGAGTCACAAAAATCCCTGAAAGAATTCCAGGAAATCATAAATAAACAAGTAGAAGCCCATAGAGCGGAGTCACAAAAATCACTGAAAGAATTACAGGAAAACACAATCAAACACTTGAAGGAATTAAAAATGGAAATAGAAGCAATCAAGAAAGAACACATGGAAACAACCCTGGATATAGAAAACCAAAAGAAGAGACAAGGAGCTGTAGATACAAGCTTCACCAACAGAATACAGGAGATAGAAGAGAGAATCTCAGGAGCAGAAGATTCCATAGAAATCATTGACTCAATTGTCAAAGATAATGTAAAGCAGAAAAAGCTACTGGTCCAAAACATACAGGAAATCCAGGACTCAATGAGAAGATCAAACCTAAGGATAATAGGTATAGAAGAGAGTGAAGACTCCCAGCTCAAAGGACCAGTAAATATCTTCAACAAAATCATAGAAGAAAACTTCCCTAACCTAAAAAAAGAGATACCCATAGACATACAAGAAGCCTACAGAACTCCAAATAGATTGGACCAGAAAAGAAACTCCTCCCGTCACATAATAGTCAAAACACCAAACGCACAAAATAAAGAAAGAATATTAAAAGCAGTAAGGGAAAAATGTCAAGTAACATATAAAGGCAGACCTATCAGAATCACACCAGACTTCTCGCCAGAAACTATGAAGGCCAGAAGATCCTGGACTGATGTCATACAGACCCTAAGAGAACACAAATGCCAGCCCAGGTTACTGTATCCTGCAAAACTCTCAATTAACATAGATGGAGAAACCAAGCTATTCCATGACAAAGCCAAATTTACACAATATCTTTCTACAAATCCAGCACTACAAAGGATAATAAATGGTAAAGCCCAACATAAGGAGGCAAGCTATACCCTAGAAGAAGCAAGAAACTAATCGTCTTGGCAACAAAACAAAGAGAAGAAAAGCACACAAACATAACCTCACATCCAAATATGAATGTAACAGGAAGCAATAATCACTATTCCTTAATATCTCTCAACATCAATGGACTCAACTCCCCAATAAAAAGACATAGATTAACAAACTGGATATGCAAGAAGGACCCTGCATTCTGCTGCGTACAGGAAACACACCTCAGAGACAAAGACAGACACTACCTCAGAGTGAAAGGCTGGAAAACAACTTTCCAAGCAAATGGTCAGAAGAAGCAAGCTGGAGTAGCCATTCTAATATCAGATAAAATCAATTTTCAACTAAAAGTCATCAAAAAAGATAAGGAAGGACACTTCATATTCATCAAAGGAAAAATCCACCAAGATGAACTCTCAATCCTAAATATCTATGCCCCAAATACAAGGGCACCTCCATACGTAAAAGAAACCTTACTAAAGCTAAAAACACACATTGCACCTCACACAATAATAGTGGGAGATTTCAACACCCCACTCTCATCAATGGACAGATCATGGAAACAGAAATTAAACAGAGACGTAGACAGACTAAGAGAAGTCATGAGCTAAATGGACTTAACGGATATTTATAGAAAATTCTATCCTAAAGCAAAAGGATATACCTTCTTCTCAGCTCCTCATGGTACTTTCTCCAAAATTGACCATATAATTGGTCAAAAAACGGGCCTCAACAGGTACAGAAAGATAGAAATAATCCCATGCATGCTATCGGACCACCATGGCCTAAAACTGGTCTTCAATAACAATAAGGGAAGAATGCCCACATATACGTGGAAATTGAACAATGCTCTACTCAATGATAACCTGGTCAAGGAAGAAATGAAGAAAGAAATTAAAGACTTCTTAGAATTTAATGAAAATGAAGGTACAACATACCCAAACTTATGGGACACAATGAAAGCTGTGCTAAGAGGAAAATTCATAGCGCTGAGTGCCTACAGATAGAAACAGGAAAGAGCATATGTCAGCAGCGTGACAGCACACCTAAAAGCTCTAGAACAAAAAGAAGCAAATACACCCAGGAGGAGTAGAAGGCAGGAAATAATCAAACTCAGAGCTGAAATCAACCAAGTAGAAACAAAAAGGAACATAGAAAGAATCAACAGAACCAAAAGTTGGTTCTTTGAGAAAATCAAAAAGATAGATAAACCCTTAGCCAGACTAATGAGAGGACACAGAGAGTGTGTCCAAATTAACAAAATCAGAAATGAAAAGGGAGACATAACTACAGATTCAGAGGAAATTCAAAAAATCATCAGATCTTACTATAAAAGCCTATATTCAACAAAACTTGAAAATCTGGAGGAAATGGACAATTTCCTAGACAGATACCAGGTATCGAAGTTAAATCAGGAACAGATAAACCAGTTAAACAACCCCATAACTCCTAAGGAAATAGAAGCAGTCATTAAAGGTCTCCCAACCAAAAAGAGCCCAGGTCCAGACGGGTTTAGTGCAGAATTCTATCAGACCTTCATAGAAGACCTCATACCAATATTATCCAAACTATTCCACAAAATTGAAACAGATGGAGCACTACCGAATTCCTTCTATGAAGCCACAATTACTCTTATACCTAAACCACACAAAGACACAACAAAGAAAGAGAACTTCAGACCAATTTCCCTTATGAATATCGACGCAAAAATACTCAATAAAATTCTGGCTAACCGAATCCAAGAGCACATCAAAACAATCATCCACCATGATCAAGTAGGCTTCATCCCAGGCATGCAGGGATGGTTTAATATACGGAAAACCATCAACGTGATCCATTATATAAACAAACTGAAAGAACAAAACCAAATGATCATTTCATTAGATGCTGAGAAAGCATTTGACAAAATTCAACACCCCTTCATGATAAAAGTCCTGGAAAGAATAGGAATTCAAGGCCCATACCTAAACATAGTAAAAGCTATATACAGCAAACCAGTTGCTAACATCAAACTACATGGAGAGAAACTTGAAGGAATCCCACTAAAATCAGGGACTAGACAAGGCTGCCCACTCTCTCCCTACTTATTCAATATAGTTCTTGAAGTTCTAGCCAGAGCAATCAGACAACAAAAGGAGGTCAAGTGGATACAGATCGGAAAAGAAGAAGTCAAAATATCACTATTTGCAGATGATATGATAGTATATTTACGTGATCCCAAAAGTTCCACCAGAGAACTACTAAAGCTGATAAACAACTTCAACAAAGTGGCTGGGTATAAAATTAACTCAAATAAATCAGTAGCCTTCCTCTACACAAAAGAGAAACAAGCCGAGAAAGAAATTAGGGAAACGACACCCTTCATAATAGACCCAAATAATATAAAGTACCTCAGTGTGACTTTAACCAAGCAAGTAAAAGAGCTGTACAATAAGACCTTCAAGACACTGAAGAAAGAAATTGAAGAAGACCTCAGAAGATGGAAAGATCTCCCATGCTCATGGATTGGCAGGATTAATATAGTAAAAATGGCCATTTTACCAAAAGCAATCTACAGATTCAATGCAATCCCCATCAAAATACCAATCCAATTCTTCAAAGAGTTAGACAGAACAATTTGCAAATTCATCTGGAATAACAAAAAACCCAGGATAGCTAAAGCTATCCTCACCAATAAAAGGACTTCAGGGGGAATCACTATCCCTGAACTCAAGCAGTATTACAGAGCAATAGTGATAAAAACTGCATGGTATTGGTACAGAGACAGACAGATAGACCAATGGAATAGTATTGAAGACCCAGAAATGAACCCACACGCCTTTGGTCACTTGATTTTTGACAAAGGAGCCAAAACCATCCAATGGAAAAAAGATAGCATTTTCAGCAAATGGTGCTGGTTCAACTGGAGGTCAACATGTAGAAGAATGCAGATCGATCCATGCTTATCACCCTGTACAAAGCTTAAGTCCAAGTGGATCAAGGACCTCCACATCAAACCAGACACACTCAAACTAATAGAAGAAAAACTAGGGAAGCATCTGAAACACATGGGCACTGGAAAAAATTTCCTGAACAAAACACCAATGGCTTATGCTCTAAGATCAAGAATTGACAAATGGGATCTCATAAAACTGCAAAGCTTCTGTAAGGCAAAGGACACTGTGGTTAGGACAAAACGGCAATCAACAGATTGGGAAAAGATCTTTACCAATCCTAGAACAGATAGAGGCCTTATATCCACAATATACAAAGAACTCAAGAAGTTAGACTGCAGGGAGACAAATAACCCTATTAAAAAATGGGGTTCAGAGCTAAACAAACAATTCACAGCTGAGGAATGCCGAATGGCTGAGAAACACCTAAAGAAATGTTCAACATCTTTAGTCATCAGGGAAATGCAAATCAAAACAACCCTGAGATTTCACCTCACACCAGTGAGAATGGCTAAGATCAAAAACTCAGGTGACAGCAGATGCTGGTGAGGATGCGGAGAAAGAGGAACACTCCTCCATTGTTGGTGGGATTGCAGACTGGTAAAACCATTCTGGAAATCAGTCTGGAGGTTCCTCAGAAAATTGGACATTGAACTACCTGAGGATCCAGCTATACCTCTCTTGGGCATATACCCAAAAGATGCCCCAACACATAAAAAAGACACGTGCTCCACTATGTTCATCGCAGCCTTATTTATAATAGCCTGAAGCTGGAAAGAACCCAGATGCCCTTCAACATAGGAATGGATACAGAAAATGTGGTACATCTACACAATGGAATATTACTCAGCTATCAAAAACAACGACTTTATGAAACTCGTAGGCAAATGGTTGGAACTGGAAAATATCATTCTGAGTGAGCTAACCCAATCACAGAAAGACATACATGGTATGCACTCATTGATAAGTGGCTATTAGCCCAAATGCTTGAATTACCCTAGATGCGTAGAACAAATGAAACTCAAGACGGATGATCAAAATGTGAATGTTTCACGCCTTCTTTAAAAGGGGAACAAGAATACCCTTGGCAGGGAAGAGAGAGGCAAAGATTAAAACAGAGAATGAAGTAACACCCATTCAGAGCCTGCCCCACATGTGGCCCATACATCTACAGCCACCCAATTAGACAAGATGGATGAAGCAAAGAAGTGCAGACCGACAGGAGCTGGATGTAGATCGCTCCTGAGAGACACAGCCAGAATACAGCAAATACAGAGGCGAATGCCAGCAGCAAACCACTGAACTGAAAATAGAACCCCCGTTGAAGGAATCAGAGAAAGAACTGGAAGAGCTTGAAGGGGCTCGAGACCCCAAAAGTACAACAATGCCAAGCAACCAGAGCTTCCAGGGACTAAGCCACTACCTAAAGACTATACATGGACTGACCCTGGACTCTGACCCCATAGGTAGCAATGAATATCCTAGTAAGAGCACCAGTGGAAGGGGAAGCCCTGGGTCCTGCTAAGACTGAACCCCCAGTGAACTAGACTTTTGGGGGGAGGGCGGCAATGGGGGGAGGGTTGGGAGGGGAATACCCGTAAGGAAGGGGAGGGGGGAGGGGGATGTTTGCCCAGAAACCGGGAAAGGGAATAACACTCGAAATGTATATAAGAAATACTCAAGTTAATTTAAAAAAAAAAAAAAGGAAAAAAAAAAAACACTTTGACCAAAGCAAAAAAAAAAAAAAAATATTGGGTGAGGCATGGTAGCACACACTTTAATCACTACACTCAGCAAGCAGAGACAGATAGACTCTATGAGTAAGGCCAGCCTAGCTAGATGGCAAATTTCAGGACAGCCAGGGCTACTGAGGGTTAGTGACACTGTCTCAAAAATAAATACGTAATGTTGGAAATAAATGTTAGAATACTCAATAGATAGTTGCTGTGTAGAGAGATGTCTACTTCAGTTCTAGTCTTCAGGCCTGCTGCTGACTCAACAATTACAGAACTGCTAATACTTTTATAGTCCCTCATCGGTACATAGGAGTACTGGAGACTATGATCTATAAAATGGCATTAATATGTTATTATTGATTATTATATTTCACTTTCTGTTCCAGTTTTGTATTACCAATAACATTCTTTTTTTCCTGAAAAATCTAAACTGCCATAATTATCCAGTCTTGGTTTACATTCATTTATGAGTGTATATGCATGCACATATATAAGCATGCTATGGGGCGATCAGAAGACAACTTGGAAGAGTTGGTTCACTCCTATGTGGGTCTTGTTAGATTGAAAACAAACCCAAAAAAATGTGCTGATTGGACCAAGTGAGCAATAAGTAGCAACCACTTTGAATTCATTTGTAACACATATGCATATCAGAGGATAGGAAATAAATCCAACCAAACTTCAAGGACCATCTACATCAGTGAAATTCTTAGGAGTGGGGCATACAGAGATATTCTAAGGTGAAAGATAAGTTATTGCATTGGCCCCTCCCACCACCAAGAAAGAAGCACAACATTTAGTGCGTCTATTTGGATTCTGGAGACAGCACAGTCCTCACTCAGGTTTGTTATTCAGGCCCATCTACCCAGTGCCTCGGAAAGATGCTAGCTTTGTGTGGGGCCTGGAACAGGAGGAGGCTCTTCAGCAGGTCCAGGCTGCTGTGCAGGCTGCTCTACCCGTAGACCATATGATCCAGCTCACCTGATGGTACTTGAGGTGTCGTGTAGTGCCATATTGGATTTGGGCCTGGCTGCTTTGCAACTGCATGGCCACAGTTAAGAAGTCATGGGATTGTTGGACAGAGGCCTCTCCCATGTATTTATGGCACAGGAAGAAAAGACCAAGTAGTAAACACCCGGTATCTCCACTGCATGACCTCTGCTGAGCCCGGCTGATGCTTGTGGAACTGACACACCTGGACCACACCTGGGTGGTGGTCAACTTACTTCTGCCTTTTACTTCCTCAGCCTTTATCCTGGAGATTTAGGCTGGTCTTCTCGGATTTCTCCCTAATTAATTCAGATCTTGAAGTCGGTCTTTTGTTACCGAGTCACGAGCCAGGTAGTCACAAGCCAGGGTTTCCCACTGTGCTTCCCAGATATTACCTGGGGAACTTGGGTATATAAGTGGTGAATAAAGCTACAGGAGTCTCTCTCTCTTCCTCTCCTGGCTTGACAAGAATAACCTGTGTGTGTGTGCTTCTTTCATCCCGTAGGCTTTCGCCCGATTCTCGGTACCAGGTCGGTGCTGGCGCCGACAGTGTCGGTGGCAGATAAAGATGCTATTTGGAGGCTCTGACAGGCCCCTTAGGTAAATTGCAGAAGAGACCTTTGGGATTTTGGAGCAAAGCTCTACCATCATCTGCAGACAAGTATTCTCCCTCTGAAAAACAGCTCTTGGCCTGTTATTGGGCCTTAGTGGAAACTGAACGTTTGACAACAGGGCACCAAGTTACCATGTGACCTGAACTGCCCCTCATGAGCGGGGGTGTTATCAGACCCTCCAAGTCGTAAAGTAGGACGTGCACAGCAGCAGTCTATTGACCAAATGAAAGTGGTATATACATGATTGGGTCCCAGGTCCTGAAGGCACAAGCAAGTTACATGAAGAAGTTGCTCAAATGCCTATGGTTTCTACTCCTGCTACAACGCCAACTGCTGCCAAGCATGGGCCTACAGCCCTATGATCAGCTGACTGAAGAAGAGAAGAGTAGGACCTGGTTTACTGACGGCTCTACACGTTATGCCAGCACCACCCAGAAATGGACAGCTGCAGCATTACAACCCCTTTCTGGGACAACCCTGAAAGATACAAGTGAAGGAAAATCTTCATAGTAGGCAGAACTTCGGCCAGTATTCATGATATTACAGTTTGTTTAGAAGAAGAAATCCCAGATGTACAATTGTTCACTGACTCATGGGCTATAGCCAATGTATTGGCTAGATGGTTAGGGACTTAGAAAGATCACAATTGGAATCTTGGTGAGAAAGACATCTAGGGAAGAAGTATGTGGATAGATCTCTCCAAATGGGCAAAGGATGTGAATGTATATGTGTCCCATGTAAATGCTCACCAAAAGGTCACTTCGGCTGAGGAGGAGTTCAATAATCAAGTGGATAAAATCCCATGTTCTATGGACAGTCAGCCTCTTTCCCCAGCCAAGATGGAGGTTATGCTTGGGCTCAACAACACAGACTTCCACTCACCAAGGCTGACCTGGCTACAGCTGCTGCTGGATGCCAGATGTGCCAACAGCAGAGACTAACACTGAGCCCCAGATATGGCATCCACCATTCCTTGAGGTGACCAGCCAGCAATCTGGTGGCAGGTCCACTACACTGGACTACTTCTGTGGAAAGGACGTTTTGTTGGATTTGCCTTTCCAGCATATAATGCTTCTGCCCAAACCACCATCCATGGACTTACAGAGTACCTTATCCATCATCATGGTATTTCATACAGTATTGCTTCTGACCAAGAAACTCATTTCATAGCCAGAGAAGTACGACAGTGGGCCCACGATCACGGAATCCACTAGTCTAACCATGTTCCCCACCATTCTGAAGCAGCCAGTCTAATAGAAAGGTGGAGTGGCCTTTTGAAGATGCAGTTACAGTACCAATTAGGTGACAGCAGCATAGAGGGCTGGGGCAAAGTTCTTTAGAAGGCAGTATATGCTTTGAATCAGCATCTGATATATGGTACAATTTTTTCCATAGGATCCATGGGTCCAGGAATCAAGGGGTGGAAAAAAGAATAGTTCCATCCACTGTCACTCCTAGTGACCCTCTAGGAAAATTTTTGCTTCCTGTCCCCACAACTCTAGGTTCTCCTGGCCTAGAAGTTTTGGTTCCAGAGGGGGGAGGGTCCTACAAGGAACCACAACAAACATTCCATTGAACTGGAAGCTCATTTTGGGCTTCTAATGCCCTTAAACAAACAGGCTAAGAAAGGAATAACAGTGTTAGGAGGGGTGATAGATCCAGATTACCACAGGGTAATCCACATGCCTCTCCACAATGGAGGTAAAAAGGATTGTGTCTGGAGTGCAAAAAATCCGTTAGGGCATCCCTTAGCATTACCATGGCCTTTGATTAAAGTCAATAGGAAACTACAACAGCCTAATCCAAGCAGGAGCACAAAGGACCCATCAGGAACAAAGGTATGGGTCACTCCCCCTGGAAAAGAGCCAAGGCCTGCTGAGGTGCTTGCAGAGGGTGGAGGAAATACAAGATGGGTAGTAGAGGAAAGGAGTTACAAACACCAGCACAGGCCACATGACCAGTTGCAAAAATGAGGATTAAAAAGTAATATGTGGGCTGGAGAGATGGCTCAGTGGTTAAGAGCACTGACTGCTCTTCCAGAGGTCCTGAGTTCAATTCCCAGCAACCACATGGTGGCTCACAACCATCTATGATGATGTCTGATGCCCTCTTCTGGTGTGTCTGAAGACAGCTACAGTGTACTTATATATAATAAATAAATAAATCTTTAAAAAAAAAAAAATAATATGTAAAAGCTGCATTTCTGCTCCAAATCTAGTAAGTAGGGCCATCTGTCTTGCTACCCATTTCATACACATTTTCCTTTTATACAGAAGCCAGGTCAAAGACTTTTGCCCATCAATGTAAACTGTTTCAATTTTTAAAATGCCATAGAAAAGTAATGTTTTGTATTTATTTTTCAGTCATGTTGGACATGGTCAAAGGGCTAAAAAAAATCCTCTAGAAATTACTATGCACAAATTTCTACATTTATGTGGGTTGGTGTCTATACGTAGTTGAAGGCAGGCACAAGATAAGGCAAGGTCTGTGATTGGGCAGTGAAAAGGAAAGGTGGGCGCAGAGGTTTTGAGAGGTGGGAGAGATAGAAGAAGAGAAAGAGAAGAACTGAGATAGAGAAGGATATGGACAACCCAGATCTGTGTGGCTTTAAATAACCACAGTAGCTATGAATATCTTATAAGGGATGGATAATTACAGGACAATTTGTTTTATCTAGATAGGCAGTTTATATCAATATCAATTGGCTCTGAGTTTATTGTGTGGACATTTTCTGGGATGAGAATTTACTGATATAAATCTGATTGATAAATTACAAGTCTCTAGAGTTTTGATTTTGCCGCATTACTGGGAACTTAGTGAGATGGGTGGTCACTGCTGAGGCTAGCCATGGCGGCAAGATTGCCATAGTGCCCAGAGAGTAGCCAGTAGCATGGGATGGAAATTGGGATCTTAGGGAGTCAGGTGTAGACATTGCAGGAGCTCCAGACCAGAGAGTCTGCCAAGATTAGAAGCCCCCGCTGGTACCATGTGGCCCTCCAGTACCAGTGCTAGTGTGAGATGGAAATTGGGAACTTAGAGACATTTTGAGAGCTCTGGGCCAGAACAGTTTGCCGAGTCTGTCTGACAGAGATAAGAAAACCCCACTGATGCCATGTGGCCCAACAATGCCAGTGATAGCGTGGGATGGTGTTCTGAATTTTATTATTTAACACTACACAAAAAAACTGCGAGATTATTCAAAATACCAACTACTTTGCCTTACCTTTTGTGACACTATTTACACAAGTTTATTGTATAATGTTTTTAAAGATTTTTGAAATTCAAGAATGACATATTTGTCTTTCTTCCGATTTCTTTAACATCAATTGGTATTTAAGTTGTGATACTAGAAGAATGTTCCCAAGGGACATTGCCGCATTGTAAATTTACAAATGCATTTGTGATTGTACGAGGAATAGTTAAATCATGTTAGGTTATTCATGACCTTGTTATTGTTTCATGTGGACATGAGATACTATTTGTGTCAAATTGACAAGGGATGGATTATAGTGCTATTCCTGGTTGTCAACCTCACTATATCTGGAATGAACTACAATCCAGAATTGGAAGGCTCACCTGTGATCCTGATCTTGAGGCTGGGAGATACAAGTTTCTGACCTGGATCTTAGCATGGAGATCTTGAGGCATAGTGGCTATAAATCCCAGGAGACTAAGGCAAGGAGATAGACCGATGAGTTCAAGGTCATCTGGGACAAAGCAAATTCCAAATGTCTTCAAGGCTCTTTTTTCTGACTCAGTTTGAAGTCAGTGGCCTCAAACTTATCATTGCACAGATAGTGGTTTCTCCACAAGTACTGTATGTGATCTTCATGCATTATGCAAGTTCACACTGGATGCCTCTGCTCAAACCTGCCAGAAGTCTTCATTTATTCACTTGGTCAAACATTCAGAAGCATTCTGTCCAAGCATCCTTCAAATGGGCATGGCCACTACAGCAAGTCTGTTACACTATAAACTCTCTACGACAGAGGTAACTTCAATCTCCATAGGCAACCCCAACAACAACAACCTACCATATATTTATATCTCGTTCCCCACACTGCAAATTCAAATGGGAAATAAAGAAAGGAAGAAACTGTGTCCTCGGCATTCATCTCCTTAAAACTCTTTAACACATTCCAGACACATCATAATCAAGGCAAATATCCATCCAGAGAAAACTATCATTCTCTTTGTGAATTTAGGTTTGCTAATGTCCCACCAAAATCCTCTTAGTCTTGACCTCAAACTTTACTGTAAACAAATAGAGGGTTGGCCACCACTATACTAACTGCATAAAATGCCAAAAGCCAATGCCTCTCCAATCCACCTTTTGACCCACTCTGTAAGGGAGAAAGAGAAAGGGAGGAGGAAGGGTTAGAGTTCTTGGGGTTTTACTAGAGTGTCAGTGCTTGAAAAAAGATCCATGTAGTAAAATGATTGGTACTACATTAAATATACCTTCTGACTCAAAAAGTTGGGTCAACAGTCCTGGGTAAAATAAAAATACCTTTCACTACTGTGATACACTTCTCCTGTGAATTACAAAACGAAGGAGTTATTAACTGCACTTTACATATGAAACACCAAACCAAACTGTGATTGCTCAGTTAAGGCACAAAACTGCCAATAAAAATAAAGCCTTCGATGCTTTAACAAAATACAGGGTAAATCACCTAAAAAATAAGAGAATGGGGATAGCATTTTTCTGTAGTTAAGAGCATCAGCTGTTCTTCCAGGGAACAACTCCCTGCACCCACGGGAAGCTCACAATTGTCTCGAGTACCAGTCCCTGGGAATCAGATGCCCTTTCCTAGCTTCTACAGGCAAAATACCCATAAACATAAAAATAAATAAAAGTAAACAACAGGGAACTCTCTGAGTTTTATGTCTCACAAGTATATTAACCAAATGTAAAATTAAATGGCAGAGTTTGGATAATGATAAAAGAGGAAAAAAGCAAAAGGGAATATAAATTATAACAGAACGGTATTTAGACTAATTGTCAAATTGTACCTATTTGCATTATTTTGAAGTCCAGTGGCAGAAGAGAGAGTGAACGGCTTAAGTTTCCAGATCTTACCAGCATGAGTCCTCCTCCTCCAGTCACATGTAATCGTCACTCCAACATTCTCAAGCCCCTTCCACTCTTTTTTTTGTTTTTTTATTAACTTGAGTATTTCTTATATACATTTCGAGTGTTATTCCCTTTCCCGGTATCCGGGTAAACATCCCCCTCCCCCCTCCTCTTCCTTAGGGGTGTTCCCCTCCCAACCCTCCCCCCATTGCCGCCCTCCCCCCCATAGTCTAGTTCACTGGGGGTTCAGTCTTAGCAGGACCCAGGGCTTCCCCTTCCACTGGTGCTCTTACTAGGATATTCATTGCTACCTATGAGGTCAGAGTCCAGGGTCAGTCCATGTATAGTCTTTAGGTAGTGGCTTAGTCCCTGGAAGCTCTGGTTGCTTGGCATTGTTGTACATATGGGGTCTCGAGCCCCTTCAAGCTCTTCCAGTTCTTTCTCTGATTCCTTCAATAGGGGACCTATTCTCAGTTCAGTGGTTTGCTGCTGGCATTCGCCTCTGTATTTGCTGTATTCTGGCTGTGTCTCTCAGGAGCGATCTACATCCGGCTCCTGTCGGTCTGCACTTCTTTGCTTCATCCATCTTGTCTAATTGAGTGGCTGTATATGTATGGGCCACATGTGGGGCAGGTTCTGAATGGGTGTTCCTTCAGTCTCTGTTTTAATCTTTGCCTCTCCCTTCCCTGCCAAGGGTATTCTTTTTCCTCATTTAAAGAAGGAGTGAAGCATTCACATTTTGATCATCCGTCTTGAGTTTCGTTTGTTCTAGGGATCTAGGGTAATTCAAGCATTTGGGCTAATAGCCACTTATCAATGAGTGCATACCATGTATGTTTTTCTGTGATTGGGTTAGCTCACTCAGGATGATATTTTCCAGTTCCAACCATTTGCGAATTTCATAAAGTCGTTGTTTTTGATACCTGAGTAGTATTCCATTGTGTAGATGTACCACATTTTCTGTATCCATTCCTCTGTTGAAGGGCATCTGGGTTCTTTCCAGTTTCTAGCTATTATAAATAAGGCTGTGATGAACATAGTGGAGCACGTGTCTCTTTTATATGTTGAGGCATCTTTTGGGTATATGCCCAAGAGAGGTATAGCTGGATCCTCAGGCAGTTCAATGTCCAATTTTCTGAGGAACCTCCAGACTGATTTCCAGAATGGTTTTACCAGTCTGCAATCCCACCAACAATGGAGGAGTGTTCCTCTTTCTCCACATCCTCGCCAGCATCTGCTGTCACCTGAGTTTTTGATCTTAGCCATTCTAACTGGTGTGAGGTGAAATCTCGGGGTTTTGATTTGCATTTCCCTTATGACTAAAGATGTTGAACATTTCTTTAGGTGTTTCTCAGCCATTCAGCATTCCTCAGCTGTGAATTGTTTGTTTAGCTCTGAACCCCATTTTTTAATAGGGTTATTTGTTTCCCTGCGGTCTAACTTCTTGAGTTCTTTGTATATTTTGGATATAAGCCCTCTATCTGTTGTAGGATTGGTAAAGATCTTTTCCCAATCTGTTGATTGCCGTTTTGTCCTAACCACAGTGTCCTTTGCCTTACAAAAGCTTTGCAGTTTTATGAGATCCCATTTGTCGATTCTTGATCTTAGAGCGTAAGCCATTGGTGTTTTGTTCAGGAAATTTTTTCCAGTGCCCATGTGTTCCAGATGCTTCCCTAGTTTTTCTTCTATTAGTTTGAGTGTGTCTGCTTTGATGTGGAGGTCCTTGATCCACTTGGACTTAAGCTTTGTACAGGGTGATAAGCATGGATCGATCTGCATTCTTCTACATGTTGACCTCCAGTTGAACCAGCACCATTTGCTGAAAATGCTATCTTTTTTCCATTGGATGGTTTTGGCTCCTTTGTCAAAAATCAAGTGACCAAAGGCGTGTGGGTTCATTTCTGGGTCTTCAATACTATTCCATTGGTCTATCTGTCTGTCTCTGTACCAATACCATGCAGTTTTTATCACTATTGCTCTGTAATACTGCTTGAGTTCAGGGATAGTGATTCCCCCTGAAGTCCTTTTATTGGTGAGGATAGCTTTAGCTATCCTGGGTTTTTTGTTATTCCAGATGAATTTGCAAATTGTTCTGTCTAACTCTTTGAAGAATTGGATTGGTATTTTGATGGGGATTGCATTGAATCTGTAGATTGCTTTTGGTAAAATGGCCATTTTTACTATATTAATCCTGCCAATCCATGAGCATGGGAGATCTTTCCATCTTCTGAGGTCTTCTTCAATTTCTTTCTTCAGTGTCTTGAAGTTCTTATTGTACAGCTCTTTTACTTGCTTGGTTAAAGTCACACCGAGGTACTTTATATTATTTGGGTCTATTATGAAGGGTGTCGTTTCCCTAATTTCTTTCTCGGCTTGTTTCTCTTTTGTATAGAGGAAGGCAACTGATTTATTTGAGTTAATTTTATACCCAGCCACTTTGCTGAAGTTGTTTATCAGCTTTAGTAGTTCTCTGGTGGAACTTTTGGGATCACTTAAATATACTATCATATCATCTGCAAATAGTGATATTTTGACCTCTTCTTTTCCGATCTGTATCCCCTTGATCTCCTTTTGTTGTCTGATTGCTCTGGCTAGAACTTCAAGAACTATATTGAATAAGTAGGGAGAGAGTGGGCAGCCTTGTCTAGTCCCTGATTTTAGTGGGATTGCTTCAAGTTTCTCTCCATTTAGTTTAATGTTAGCAACTGGTTTGCTGTATATGGCTTTTACTATGTTTAGGTATGGGCCGTGAATTCCTATTCTTTCCAGGACTTTTATCATGAAGGGGTGTTGAATTTTGTCAAATGCTTTCTCAGCATCTAATGAAATGATCATGTGGTTCTGTTCTTTCAGTTTGTTTATATAATGGATCACGTTGATGGTTTTCCGTATATTAAACCATCCCTGCATGCCTGGGATGAAGCCTACTTGATCATGGTGGATGATTGTTTTGATGTGCTCTTGGATTCGGTTAGCCAGAATTTTATTGAGTATTTTTGCGTCGATATTCATAAGGGAAATTGGTCTGAAGTTCTCTTTCTTTGTTGGGTCTTTGTGTGGTTTAGGTATAAGAGTAATTGTGGCTTCGTAGAAGGAATTCGGTAGGGCTCCATCTGTTTCAATTTTGTGGAATAGTTTGGATAATATTGGTATGAGGTCTTCTATGAAGGTTTGATAGAATTCTGCACTAAACCCGTCTGGACCTGGGCTCTTTTTGGTTGGGAGACCTTTAATGACTGCTTCTATTTCCTTAGGAGTTATGGGGTTGTTTAACTGGTTTATCTGTTCCTGATTTAACTTCAATACCTGGTATCTGTCTAGGAAATTGTCCATTTCCGGAAGATTTTCAAATTTTGTTGAATATAGGTTTTTATATTAAGATCTGATGATTTTTTAAATTTCCTCTGAATCTGTAGTTATGTCTCCCTTTTCATTTCTGATTTTGTTAATTTGGACGCACTCTCTGTGTCCTCTCGTTAGTCTGGCTAAGGGTTTATCTATCTTGTTTATTTTCTCAAAGAACCAACTTTTGGTTCTGTTGATTCTTTCTATGGTCCTTTTTGTTTCTACTTGGTTGATTTCAGCTCTGAGTTTGATTATTTCCTGCCTTCTACTCCTCCTGGGTGTATTTGCTTCTTTTTGTTCTAGAGCTTTTAGGTGTGCTGTCACGCTGCTGACATATGCTCTTTCCTGTTTCTTTCTGCAGGCACTCAGCGCTATGAGTTTTCCTCTTAGCACACCTTTCATTGTGTCCCATAAGTTTGAGTAAGTTGTATCTTCATTTTCATTAAATTCTAAAAAGTTTTTAATTTCTTTCTTTATTTCTTCCTTGACCAGGTTATCATTGAGTAGAGCATTGTTCAATTTCCACGTATATGTGGGCATTCTTCCCTTATTGTTATTGAAGACCAGTTTTAGGCCGTGGTGGTCCGATAGCATGCATGGGATTATTTCTATCTTTCTGTACCTGTTGAGGCCCGTTTTTTGACCAATTATATGGTCAATTTTGGAGAAAGTACCATGAGGAGCTGAGAAGAAGGTATATCCTTTTGCTTTAGGATAGAATGTTCTATAAATATCCGTTAAGTCCATTTGGCTCATGACTTCTCTTAGTCTGTCGACATCACTGTTTAATTTCTGTTTCCATGATCTGTCCATTGATGAGAGTGGGGTGTTGAAATCTCCCACTATTATTGTGTGAGGTGCAATGTGTGTTTTGAGCTTTAGTAAGGTTTCTTTTACGTATGTAGGTGCCCTTGTATTTGGGGAATAGATATTTAGGATTGAGAGTTCATCTTGGTGGATTTTTCCTTTGATGAATATGAAGTGTCCTTCCTTATCTTTTTTGATGACTTTTAGTTGGAAATTGATTTTATTTGATATTAGAATGGCTACTCCAGCTTGCTTCTTCTGACCATTTGCTTGGAAAGTTGTTTTCCAGCCTTTCACTCTGAGGTAGTGTCTGTCTTTGTCTCTGAGGTGTGTTTCCTGTACGCAGCAGAATGCAGGGTCCTCGTTGCGTATCCAGTTTGTTAATCTATGTCTTTTTATTGGGGAGTTGAGGCCATTGATATTGAGAGATATTAAGGAATAGTGATTATTGTTTCCCTTCATATTCATATTTGGATGTGAGGTTATGTTTGTGTGCTTTCATTCTCTTTGTTTTGTTGCCAAGACGATTAGTTTCTTGCTTCTTCTAGGGTATAGCTTGCCTCCTTATGTTGGGCTTTACCATTTATTATCCTTTGTAGTGCTGGATTTGTAGAAAGATATTGTGTAAATTTGGTTTTGTCATGGAATATCTTGGTTTCTCCATCAATGTTAATTGAGAGTTTTGCTGGATACAGTAACCTGGGCTGGCATTTGTGTTCTCTTAGGGTCTGTATGACATCAGTCCAGGATCTTCTGGCCTTCATAGTTTCTGGCGAGAAGTCTGGTGTGATTCTGATAGGTCTCCCTTTATATGTTACTTGACCTTTTTCCCTTACTGCTTTTAATATTCTTTCTTTATTTTGTGCATTTGGTGTTTTGACAATTAGGTGACGGGAGGTGTTTCTTTTCTGGTCCAATCTATTTGGAGTTCTGTAGGCTTCTTGTATGTCTATGGGTATCTCTTTTTTTAGGTTAGGGAAGTTTTCTTCTATGATTTTGTTGAAGATATTTACTGGTCCTTTGAGCTGGGAGTCTTCACTCTCTTCTATACCTATTATCCTTAGGTTTGATCTTCTCATTGAGTCCTGGATTTCCTGTATGTTTTGGACCAGTAGCTTTTTTCGCTTTACATTATCTTTGACAGTTGAGTCAATGATTTCTATGAAATCTTCTACTCCTGAGATTCTCTCTTCCATCTCTTGTATTCTGTTGGTGAAGCTTGTATCTACAGCTCCTTGTCTCTTCTTTTGGTTTTCTATATCCAGGGTTGTTTCCATGTGTTCTTTCTTGGTTGCTTCTATTTCCATTTTTAATTCCTTCAACTGTTTGATTGTGTTTTCCTGGAATTCTTTCAGGGATTTTTGCGATTCCTCTCTGCAGGCTTCTATTTGTTTATTAATGTTTTCCTGTGTTTCCCTAAGTGTGTTCATGTCTTTCTTGAAGTCCTCCAGCATCATGATCAAATATGATTTTGAAACTAGATCTTGCTTTTCTGGTGTGTTTGGATATTCCATGTTTGTTTTGGTGGGAGAATTGGGCTCCGATGATGGCATGTAGTCTTGGTTTCTGTTGCTTGGGTTCCTGCGCTTGCCTCTCGCCATCAGATTATCTCTAGTGTTACTTTGTTCTGCTATTTCTGACAGTGGCTAGACTGTCCTATAAGCCTGTGTGTCAGGAGTGCTGTAGACCTGTTTTCCTCTCTTTCAGTCAGTTATGGGGACAGTGTGTTCTGCTTTCGGGCGTGTAGTTTTTCCTCTCTACAGGTCTTCAGCTGTTCCTGTGGGCCTGTGTCTTGAGTTTACCAGGCAGCTTTCTTGCAGCAGAAAATTTGGTCTTACCTGTGGTCCCGAGGCTCAGGTTCGCTCGTGGGGTGCTGCCCAGGGGCTCTCTGCAGCGGCAGCAACCAGGAAGACCTGTGCCGCCCCTTCCGGGAGCTTCAGTGCACCAGGGTTCCAGATGGTCTTTGGCTTTTTCCTCTGGCGTCCGAGATGTGTGTGCAGGGAGCAGTCTCTTCTGGTTTCCCGGGCTTGTCTGCCTCTCTGAAGGTTTAGCTCTCCCTCCCACGGGATTTGGGTGCAGAGAACTGTTTATCCGGTCTGTTTCTTTCAGGTTCCGGCGGTGTCTCAGGCAGGTGTCCTGCCGCTCCTGGGCCCTCCCCCACGGGAGCCCAGAGGCCTTATACAGTTTCCTCTTGGGCCAGGGATGTGGGCAGGGGTGAGCAGTGTTGGTGGTCTCTTCCGCTCTGCAGCCTCAGGAGTGCCCACCTGACCAGGCGGTTGGGTCTCTCTCTCACCGGGTCTGGGAGCAGAGAGCTGCTGCGGGCCGGGATCTGCGGGTGTGGGACTTCCGGTAAACACAGAACGTGCCCGGTCCTAGAGAAATTCTGCTTCCGTGTGTCCCAAGCTCACCAGGCAGCTTTCTTGCAGCAGAAAATTTGGTCTTACCTGTGGTCCCGAGACTCAGGTTCGCTCGTGGGGTGCTGCCCAGGGGCTCTCTGCAGCGGCAGCAACCCGTTTGCCAGAATTTTATTGAGTATTTTTGCGTCGATATTCATAAGGGAAATTGGTCTGAAGTTCTCTTTCTTTGTTGTGTCTTTGTGTGGTTTAGGTATAAGAGTAATTGTAGCTTCGTAGAAGGTATTCGGTAGTGATCCATCTGTTTCAATTTTGTGGAATAGTTTGGATAATATAGGTATGAGGTCTTCTATGGAGGTTTGATAGAATTCTGCACTAAACCCGTCTGGACCTGGGCTCTTTTTGGTTGGGAGACCTTTAATGACTGCTTCTATTTCCTTAGGAGTTATGGGGTTGTTTAACTGGTTTATCTGTTCCTGATTTAACTTCGATACCTGGTATCTTTCTAGGAAATTGTCCATTTCCTCCAGATTTTCAAGTTTTGTTGAATATAGGTTTTTATATAAGATCTGATGATTTTTTGAATTTCCTCTGAATCTGTAGTTATGGCTCCCTTTTCATTTCTGATTTTGTTAATTTGGACGCACTCTCTGTGTCCTCTCGTTAGTCTGGCTAAGGGTTTATCTATCTTGTTTATTTTCTCAAAGAACCAACTTTTGGTTCTGTTGATTCTTTCTATGGTCCTTTTTGTTTCTACTTGGTTGATTTCAGCTCTGAGTTTGATTATTTCCTGCCTTCTACTCCTCCTGGGTGTATTTGCTTCTTTTTGTTCTAGAGCTTTTAGGTGTGCTGTCAAGCTGGTGACATATGCTCTCTCCTGTTTCTTTCTGCAGGCACTCAGCGCTATGAGTTTTCCTCTTAGCACACCTTTCATTGTGTCCCATAAGTTTGGGTATGTTGTACCTTCATTTTCATTAAATTCTAAAAAGTTTTTAATTTCTTTCTTTATTTCTCCCTTGACCAGGTTATCATTGAGTAGAGCATTGTTCAATTTCCACGTATATGTGGGCATTCTTCCCTTATTGTTATTGAAGACCAGTTTTAGGCCGTGGTGGTCCGATAGCACGCATGGGATCATTTCTATCTTTCTGTACCTGTTGAGGCCTGTTTTTTGACCAATTATATGGTCAATTTTGGAGAAAGTACCATGAGGAGCTGAGAAGAAGGTATATCCTTTTGCTTTAGGATAGAATGTTCTATAAATATCCGTTAAGTCCATTTGGCTCATGACTTCTCTTAGTCTGTTGACATCACTGTTTAATTTCTGTTTCCATGATCTGTCCATTGATGAGAGTGGGGTGTTGAAATCTCCCACTATTATTGTGTGAGGTGCAATGTGTGTTTTGAGCTTTAGTAAGGTTTCTTTTACGTATGTAGGTGCCCTTGAATTTGGGGCATAGATATTTAGGATTGAGAGTTCATCTTGGTGGATTTTTCCTTTGATGAATATGAAGTGTCCTTCCTTATCTTTTTTGATGACTTTTAGTTGAAAATTGATTTTATCTGATATTAGAATGGCTACTCCAGCTTGCTTCTTCTGACCATTTGCTTGGAAAGTTGTTTTCCAGCCTTTCACTCTGAGGTAGTGTCTGTCTTTGTCTCTGAGGTGTGTTTCCTGTAGGCAGCAGAATGCAGGGTCCTCGTTGCATATCCAGTTTGTTAATCTATTTCTTTTTATTGGGGAGTTGAGCCCATTGATGTTGAGAGATATTAAGGAATAGTGATTATTGCTTCCCGTTATATTCATATTTGGATGTGAGGTTATGTTTGTGTGCTTTCATTCTCTTTGTTTTGTTGCCAAGACGATTAGTTTCTTGCTTCTTCTAGGGTATAGCTTGCCTCCTTATGTTGGGCTTTACCATTTATTATCCTTTGTAGTGCTGGATTTGTAGAAAGATATTGTGTAAATTTGGCTTTGTCATGGAATATCTTGGTTTCTCCATCTATGTTAATTGAGAGTTTTGCAGGATACAGTAACCTGGGCTGGCATTTGTGTTCTCTTAGGGTCTGTATGACATCAGTCCAGGATCTTCTGGCCTTCATAGTTTCTGGCGAGAAGTCTGGTGTGATTCTGATAGGTCTGCCTTTATATGTTACTTGACCTTTTTCCCTTACTGCTTTTAATATTCTTTCTTTATTTTGTGCATTTGGTGTTTTGACAATTATGTGACGGGAGGTGTTTCTTTTCTGGTCCAATCTATTTGGAGTTCTGTAGGCTTCTTGTATGTCTATGGGTATCTCTTTTTTTAGGTTAGGGAAGTTTTCTTCTATGATTTTGTTGAAGATATTTACTGGTCCTTTGAGCTGGGAGTCTTCACTCTCTTCTATACCTATTATCCTTAGGTTTGATCTTCTCATTGAGTCCTGGATTTCCTGTATGTTTTGGACCAGTAGCTTTTTCCACTTTACATTATCTTTGACAGTTGAGTCAATGATTTCTATGGAATCTTCTGCTCCTGAGATTCTCTCTTCCATCTCTTGTATTCTGTTGGTGAAGCTTGTATCTACAGCTCCTTGTCTCTTCTTTTGGTTTTCTATATCCAGGGTCGTTTCCATGTGTTCTTTCTTGGTTGCTTCTATTTCCATTTTTAATTCCTTCAACTGTTTGACTGTTTTCCTGGAATTCTTTCAGGGATTTTTGCGATTCTTTCAGGGATTTTTGCGATTCTTCTCTGTAGGCTTCTACTTGTTTATTAATGTTTTCCTGTGTTTCCCTAAGGGAGTTCTTCACGTCTTTCTTGAAGTCCTCCAGCATCATGATCAAATATGATTTTGAAACTAGATCTTGCTTTTCTGGTGTGTTTGGATATTCCATGTTTGTTTTGGTGGGAGAATTGGGCTCCGATGATGGCATGTAGTCTTGGTTTCTGTTGCTTGGGTTCCTGCGCTTGCCTCTCGCCATCAGATTATCTCTAGTGTTACTTTGTTCTGCTATTTCTGACAGTGGCTAGACTGCCCTATAAGCCTGTGTGTCAGGAGTGCTGTAGACCTGTTTTCCTCTCTTTCAGTCAGTTATGGGGACAGAGTGTTCTGCTTTCGGGCGTGTAGTTTTTCCTCTCTACAGGTCTTCAGCTGTTCCTGTGGGCCTGTGTCTTGAGTTCACCAGGCAGCTTTCTTGCAGCAGAAAAGTTGGTCTTACCTGTGGTCCCGAGGCTCAAGTTCGCTCGCGGGGTGCTGCCCACGGGCTCTCTGCAGCGGCAGCAACCAGGATGATATGCACCACCCCTTCCAGGAGCTTCAGTGCACCAGGGTTCCAGATGGTCTTTGGCGTTTTCCTCTGGCGTCTGAGATGTGTGTGCAGGGAGCAGTCTCTTCTGGTTTCCCAGGCTTGTCTGCCTCTCTGAAGGTTTAGCTCTCCCTCCCACGGGATTTGGGTGCAGAGAACTGTTTATCCGGTCTGTTTCCTTCAGGTTCCGGCGGTGTCTCAGGCAGGGGTCCTGCCGCTCCTGGGCCCTCCCCCACGGGAGCCCAGAGGCCTTATACAGTTTCCTCTTGGGCCAGGGATGTGGGCAGGGGTGGGCAGTGTTGGTGGTCTCTTCCGCTCTGCAGCCTCAGGAGTGCCCACCTGACCAGGCGGTTGGGTCTCTCTCTCATGGGGTCTGGGAGCAGAGAGCTGCTGCGGGCCGGGATCCGCGGGTGTGGGACTTCCGGTAAACACAGGACGTGCCCGGTCCTAGAGGAATTCTGCCTCCTCGTGTCCCGAGCTCACCAGGCAGCTTTCTTGCAGCAGAAAAGTTGGTCTTACCTGTGGTCCCGAGGCTCAAGTTCGCTCGTGGGGTGCTGCCCACGGGCTCTCTGCAGCGGCAGCAACCAGGAACGGTTATATTTGTTTTAAATGATAGAAATTTACTGTTGTTTTCCGCCTTTCATTCTTTTTCCACTTGCCCACAGATATTCCTCAAGGGGCTAAATGTAGGATGATGTCACAGGTGAGGCAGGTACAGGCGCCCCTTCCACTCTTAATCTACACCTTACATAACCAATCTGTAGAGCTGTAAATTTGCACAAAACTTCAGATAAATGAGTGAGAGAACCAGAAATAAAAGCCACAATTCCTTACAACAATGTGTTTTCCTCAAACAGCAACACTACAGGGAGGAGCCAATGTTATAGTTATCAGAGCTATGTCTGCAACTGGTCAATCTCACTCCTTTACAGAATGCATTTCACAAGCAAATTTTATTTCATAAATCAGACACTTATTTTAAATCACAAAAATCAAAGAATCTGTTCATATGATTGAGCTCTAGGAATGACCTAGAAATTATGCAGTCTCAGACGCACATTTTTAGACTCACACTCACATTTAGGCTTCATATACTCACTTTTAGACTCACCCACTTTTAGATTCACACTCACTTTTAGATTCACACTCACTTTTAGATTCACATCCACTTTTAGACACATATATTCCCTTTGCAGAAGCTAAACCCAAAACCAAATACAACAATGTTTTCTACCACAACATGCTGACTGATTATATTCAAATGATATGATTTTAATTAAAAATATTTTTCTTAGGGCAATAAGATGAGTGAGCAAATTAATGTACTTGCTGTATCTCCTAACAACCTGAGATTGATCCCTAAGACCCACACAATCAAAACAATCAACTTCTACAAGTTGTCCTCTGACTTCCACACATGTGTCATGGTACATAAACACAGACTAAATCTAACTTTTAAAAATACTTTTCTTAAAACAAAAAGGTTTTACGTGGTGATACAATATTCATTGTAACCACTGCACTACATATTTAAATAATTCCAACAATTGTTAATTTCAGAATGTACTTCTGATAACCATATTTTGAACCTAGTATAAAACTTACCTTGACTGTTTCCAGTTAAAGAAGAGATACAAACACTGTTTCAAACTATAACTTTTCTTTGACTCGTCATGCATTGCACAGGCTAAATAATGAGCCATGGTTACCATTAAAATCATGGTTATTTAAAAAATATAAATTCTGTTACCCCTTTAATAAATTCTATGAAAATGTACCATTGACTTTCATAAGATTTTACTAAATAAAAAGTACTAGAGAATATAGCTTGTATTTACTAAAGACCAGGTTGTTCGATGAATTTCCAGAATGAGACTCTGTTTAAAGCTCTTACAAACACAGGCTATCTAGAAATCAGAAAACACACCTTTTAGCGATACCCATCCCACCCAGGGTTGTTTATGGTTAGCTATCAATTGATCTTCTCTAACCAGAATGAATTAGGACCATCCTAATTACTTCAGCAGAAAGGGAGCAATTCCCAACTAAAGCATGAAACCAAAGTTCATGAAAATCTCACTTTACTACCAACAGTAACCAAAGAAAATACAGATAGAACTTTTGAAATCCTGTGTGTGCACCTGTGCGTGTGTGTGTGTGTGTGGGTGTGTGTGTGCGCGCGCGCGTGCCCATGTGCGTGGGTGCATGCATTCATGCATACAGCCTCTGATTCCTTCCCTAGGACTATGAGTTAAGACAGTTTTCCACTAAACCTTTCACAGAAAATAAGAAGGCATGTATTACATCAAATAAAAAAAATTAAAAATTTAAAAAACTAAAACTCAAGAAAGCCTCAAGCAATCTTGGAACAGAGATTAAAAAAACAATTCTCATTACAGGTAATGAAATAAAAATTATATAATTAAAACTCAAAACAATTGAAGCAAACAAGTCAAATATAGGAAACCTTTTAAAGCATCTGACTTTAGATGAATGACAAGCTGCAAAGCACACCTTACCTTACATTCTACCACACTCTGATCTGATTCACAAGTCACATAGATTTCATCTACTGCCCGGCGAAGATTGTCAAAAAGAAATGCCCAATAGCGAGCTCTTAGGTCAATTTTCCGTGGGTGCCTTGTTTTTGTCGGACTTTTATCAAAATGTTTCTCTCCAGTTGTGGATGTTATTTTACATTCTACTGAAGTATTCTGATGAAATAAATGAAACTATTAAAAAGGCAAGTAAAAGGCTTCTAGCAGCTAATTTTTTTTAATAAAGCAATCTTTCAGTATGAATTTTTAAAACATTCTTTTCAGCTTTTTTTTTTTTTTTTCGGAGCTGGGGACCGAACCCAGGGCCTTGCTAGGGCCTTGCTCTTGCTAGGCAAGCGCTCTACCACTGAGCTAAATCCCCAACCCCATCTTTTCAGCTTTTACCACACTCAAATCCATCAAATAAATGTCTGCCCTAAACAAGAGGCAGGTTTTTCTAGTAAAACTCCAGCATGGAGGGGGAAGGAAGCCCCAAAGCTCCACCCTTAGCAGAGGAGCTCGTAGCAGATAAAGGAAGAATCCATGTGCATGCTCTCACATGCACACATGCCATCAGGCAAGTGTCAAGGCAGAGGACAACTGGTGCAAGTCAGTTTTCTCCTTCTGTCATGTGGGTTCCCAAGATCAAAGTCAAATCATCAGGCTTGTAAGCAAGCACTTTACCCACTGAGTCATATCACCAACCCAGCTGATCGCATTTCTTGTGAGGATACTATTCCTGTGATATTGGCATGATACTTTATGCCCAGCTGAGATGGCAAAAAGATTCTCACCAGATCGAGCTTAGCATCTTAAGATTTCTCTGCCTCCATAACTATATGCCATCTAAATGGCTATTGCTTTTAAATTACTCATTTTGTGGAAATTTGTTACAGTAGGACAATACAGACCAAAAAAAAATGGTTAACACTTAATCTTTGTATTTCTAAAACTGACTCTAATTCATTTCTGTAATGGAATAGCCATCTGACTAAGCGGAGCACTTCAGCAGAAGAGTTCTGTGGGTTTGCTGGCCTTATAACTCTTAGATGCCTTTTTGTGGATACAAAGACTGCTAGTAACCTGTAGTAACAGGTGTTACCTTTGGTCAGTTTAAAATTTTTCTTTTACCCTGATGTTCTAAAGACACTATGAACCAGATCTAAGTACAAATCTACTTTTATTTAAGCTGCTCATCTCCAGTTTATGTTCTAAAGCCCCTGAGAACACACAAGTGAAAACCACTTTCAATGCACCACTGACTCTCTCCTTTTGGAAGCCTGAGAGGACATGTACTAGAAATTCCATCTTGGGTTTCTTCACACCCCATGTCTTCAGTCCTCTCCTACCCTAAGTCCTCCTCCGAGAACCTTCCAGTTCATAAGTTCTTTCACTAATTTCCTCCCAATATGCCATCTGTTTTAGTAATTGTAGATTTCCAAAATTCTACTGATGTTATCTATAAATGTTTGAAATTAATAGTTAACTTTTTTACTTCATAACTTATCAAATTTCTGGTATAGTTACTTTCCTTAAGAACCTTAAACATTTATTTACAAATTGTTTTTAGAATAATTTATCTTTTACTTTTCATTACGTAAGGAGTAAATTTTCATTTGTATAAAATATTGACTTATTATATAGCATTTTCTTCATATGTTTTGATATTTTACTTGGCAAACTTATTTTGAGTTTCATATCTTTCATTTTCTAATTTTGCTCAACCTTTAGAGATCATCAACCTGGCCCACTATAGATCTACTTCATGAGGCCTTGTACCAGAGCCTACAGCTCTTTCCCTTAGGAGTCTGGCACAATGAGTCTACAGAGGGTGACTCCTAAAGCAGTCTCCACTGATTTTAGGCATCGCTATAATCAGCTGCATCTCCAACTGGGGATCTTATCTGACTTTGACAGGGTGTGTCTTTTGCAATCTAATAATGCCCACTCCTGGAGTTCAGGCCTAAGTTTTCAAATCAGACCGTGAATTTATTTCTCACCACAAATGGCATCCAGCCTCTTTATTTCATTAGAACTCTTCTTATAGCTTTGACTACTTAGTTTGTGTCCTCAACTCCACTTACTTCTGAATAGAAAGTTTTGTTTCCTTTCTATCTGCAAATATTTATCTTATTTTAAAATATTCTTTATTCATATATAAAAAATTGTCATTGATGCTTCTGTAAGGTGGCCTTTGTGAACTCACAATAACATGATTTAAACTCCATTTTCCTTATATCAAGTTTTGGGTTTATATAAACATATCTAATAATATCAAGTTAAAATAACAAGTGTAAAAAGAAAAGGCTATGGAAAAACTAACTATAATTATCCTGATCATTTTTAAAATAAGATGTAGGGCTGGATTCTATACAGCTTTAATAAATCTATTTGGAAACTTTTAGACTTAACTAAATCTCAACTTTTACAACAAAAAGCATCATTACTTAAAGAAAGAATATCATAAATCCTTAAATATGAAAGATGAAAAGAAGCTGAGGTTATAAACTGGAAAACTGGCATGGTGGACTGAAATATTGGCTGGCTGTTTCCCTTCAGACAGTAACATCACTTTCTTGTTGACATTGTTGGAGGTTACACACACATGTACGGGTGTTTGCTCCTATGTACACACAGGTAGAGACCAAAGGAGCAGCACATGTGACCTTACTACTATTCACTTTATTCCTTTTAAGAAAAGGCTTCTCAGTAAGACTGATATATTAATTACTTAGTATATGTTAATTACTTAGGACTAGACATATAGTAAACACAGAATCCATACTTTTACATTTAAAAATTATATCCTCTATTTTTATAGAAATAAGATATATAATATTCAAATCCTGAAATTTAAATTTGTATAATGGATATTATTTTTGAGAAATAAATTAAAACAAAGTAGATAAAAATTATATATGCTGTACCTGTTTAGTGGTTTTATGAGTGCCTTGAATTGTCCTCTTAGATTTTCCACCAGTTTGACATTTAGGTTTTCCTTCAAGACATAAAAAAGTAAACAGACACATAAATCAAACTAGATAACATGTAACTAAACTCTAAGTAATATATAACATACAGCTAAACAATACAGTGCATCCAAGCATCCCTACTACAGAATTTCTATCCACAAACTACAGAACAGTACAATTTTATTCACTGTCAATGACTATGAACTAATGATGAAAGGGTTTTTTTAATCTCATTTTGCTTTTTAAATCTATGTTCTCAAGTGCTAGAGAATATTTTATTCAAAAGATTTCTTGGGGGGTTGGGGATTTAGCTCAGTGGTAGAGCGCTTGCCTAGCAAGCGCAAGGCCCTGGGTTCAGTCCCCAGCTCTGAAAAAAATGAAAAAGAAAAAAAAACTGAACAAAAGATTTCACAGAGAGGAATCTTCAGCCCTACACATAATTTTCTTTTTAACCAAAACTTTAAACACAACAGCCTAGTACATTCTTAGCTAGCTTGACATAACTTATCATGTAAGGTTGTTCTCAAAGAAAGAGAAAAGGATGTCCAAAGGGAACAGGAGCATCCAGAATCGCCACTAGTTAAACCTAAGACAATCTGGACATCAAGTGAGAGTCAGAGATTATACTCCATTAAATAAGAAATCATGAATCTACACAAATTTAAATTTATAAATACATACATTTTAAAATAAAAGGGAGAAGGGACCACTATTCTTTATATTAGAAAGCTAAATGACAAACACAGAAAAAAATTATGAAGTTAATAATTCACCATTTCAACTACCAGAGTAATAGCTTAATAATTTCATTATTTCTTAAAACAGCAAATGAACAGTAACACTTTTTAAACAATTTTTGTACAAATCAATTTTATTTAACATGCCAATTTGCTGAAGAATTCTAATTGTGACCATTCAGTTTAAATCTATTTACTCTCTCAAACTAAATATATGCTTATACACTTTGCTTTGTTGTATTTTGTCTAGACAGGGCCTTGTTAGATTGTCAAGGCTAGCCTTGAACTCCTAAGCTAATCCTCTTGCCGCCAATCTTCCATTCCACTGGGACTTGGCCTCCCAATTTTCATTAAAGGAAAAAGCTAAATTGTAAAGTACATACCATCATCATCTTTGCTTTCTAGTGGAACACTCCAAGCTATCAGGTTTCTTGCTGTACGACCCTCTTCAGCAACAATTCTCCTCACTTTGTCATGACTATTGGAGCGCTGGAAGGAAGCCTAGATGTATTTAAATAAGTATATTTATGAGATTTTTAGGTACCAATCACCATTTAGTATATATTTATTATTTATTATTCATACTTATTCAGAAAGCAAATACTTAAAATCTAATTTGAGGGGTTTGGGAAATGATTCACTGGAATAAAGTACTTGTTGTACAAGCATGAAAAAAATGAGTTCAAGTCTCCAAAATCCATGTAAAAACTGAGTGAAGTAGAACACAACCATAATCCCAGTGCAGGAAGGAGACCAGCCAACTAGTTGGGTCAAATTAGGAAGTTCCAAGTTTAGTAAGAGACTCTATCTAAAACGATAAGGAAGGGGCAAGCAGATGGCTCAGTAATACTCCAGGCAACAAGTCTGAAGATGTGAGTACAATCCCCATTACCCACATAGTAAGAAGGAATTAGTAGAACAAACTTCCATAGTTGTCTGAAATCCACACAAGTGCTGTGCCACTTGCATGCATATGTGCACGCACAAACAAACAAATATATAATAAATGTAAATTAAAAGAAGAAAAGGCTTGGGTGGTGGCTTACTGTATAAAGTGCTTACTGACACCAAGAAAAAGCAAATTTTTAAGAAAATATCATATTTTTATGTTCCCTGAAAGAATCCTATAGAGAAAAATTTTCAGCTATACGGGTAAAGGGAATAAACATACAAAGTAAATCTATAAATGAGAAACTCAAATTCGATTACCAGAACCCAGGTTAAAAAGTAAAAACAAAACAAAACAAAACAAAACAAAAAAAAAGCCTAGGTATGCCAACATACACCAGAATCCCAGCACTGGAAGCAGAAACAGGTAGATCCCAAGGGCTCCTGGCCAACAGGTGAGCCTCAGAGTCAGCAAGAAACACTATCTCAACAAACAAGGTGGAAAAAAAGAGCATGACACCCAATGTTGACTTCTGTCCTATACACACACACACACACACACACACACACACACACACAGACACACACACACACACACAGACACACACACACACACACACACACACACACACCCCAACACATACACAAACATGGGTATTTCTAAACATGCAACATAATAACAATGTAGAGAAAGAGAAGAAGAATCCAATGTCAAATTCTGGCCTCCATAACATGCACATCCAAACCAATCTGAAATTTGGAATGTGGTTCATCAGATATTAAGTCTATTTTCAGATTTAAAAACCCTAAAATTAAAACTTTAAATTACATCCAAAACTACTACAGTCTAAAGCTCAAAGAGCTACACCAAGTAGCAGAACTACCACTCTGTACTTATGTCAGAGTCACAACTTACATATAACAAATCAACTGGGTGGAGTAACAATCAAAATCCCAACAAAACAAAGTCCAAAAGAGAACCATGAACGAGAGAATGGACATAAGACACTAAAGGTAAAATCTCTTGGAGTTTTAACTTAAAGGAAAAAAAATGGGATTTTTTTAAGATAGCTTGTTTTTATGCTCATGGGAGGAATATGGTAGAGAGAAAATGTGTTACATGGGGGAAAGGGAATAAACACACTTGCTAAATCAATGAGTAACAAAAATAGTTTCAGTGCACAAATGAATGAACTAACTACTATAACATCCGAACAACTAGAAAAAAAATGATCCTACCTACTAAATACTCTGTTCATTTACTAATCCATGTCTTCTCTCCAGAACACTCAACATTCTATTTAATATCTATATTTATATCTCTCACTCTTCTGGCATTAGCCTGAAAATCCCAGAGGCATCTACCTAATTAATTAAAGCTTTCACAGGAATTTGTTATACTATGCTCTCTAGATTTGCAAAATTCTCAAATCTCTTCTTCACTTACTCTCTTGCTTCCCAAGGAGGTAACACTGCAAAACACTATCATTTAGATTGCCTAAACACAGTTTTAAACAAAAGCGTCTCTATTAACTCTTGGCCAAATGAACAAGTTTAAATAGATGCTTACATTCAGTTCTTTCAGATTAATTACCTTATTCTCCTGTATACAGGTATAGACATCAGGGCATAAAATTCACTATTCCTACATCATATTCTAACTTGAGTCCTCATAAAGTAATAAGCTTCCAAGAACCAAAGCAGATGACCTCACAGTCCCAATACTGTAGTAATACTAAGCTTGAAACTTCAGATTGATGCACCTTTCTCCTATGAAGATTAGCATTACCAAGTTAGTTCTTTTATACTTAATACAGAAAGACACAGTCAGAGAAAAAGCCACCAATTTGAAACTTTGTTTTTACTCTTTATTCTAATATTTAACGTGTAAAAGTATTACTATTCATCTTGTATTTGCCTGGAACAGTTTTCAGTTTATATTACAGATATTTTCTGTAACATGATGAATGGGTTCCTTTCAGTAAAAACTCAAAATCTGATCATTTCTAACCACTTAATTCTTATAAACATGTCAGTAGCATAATTCTTTTAATCATCGTAGTATAAGGGCCAAGGCTTGAAATGCAGTCAATGAGTCTCAGATACATCATCACCTTACAGCTGTCTATTTCAACAGCATCCTTACTCAGGCTCAGAGCGCAACAAAATTTTTACTCAAAGTTAAAGAGTGCCACCTAGTGCTACACGGAGATTTTACACAAGCTTTTTTTTTTTTTTTTTTTTTTTTGCACTCAACCACAGACTTGTTCAAATAGTTAATGTTTCAAATCTTCAAATCAAAGCAATAAACATGAACATTAAGTTATACTCAAATCCTGCCTGATATACTCTAAGAAATCAAATACTCAGAATACTGACCACAGTCTACATACTTGTGAGATTTACTCCTATCTTCAAATGTACCAAAGGAGAGAGACTTAGGCAAGGGATAAGGGATAAGAATGTTTGCTTTGGTGGCCATCTTAGATTGAACCAGCCTCAGAAGATAGCTTTCATCTGTTTTCCTATCCCACATTCCCCAGGTATCAGACCAAGGCAGCAGCAGTGCCTGAAACAGCAGCTAAGACTGAAGCTACAAGTGACAGACAGATGACAGAGAGTAGGAAAAGAGAAGCAAACAAGCAAGAAAAAAATCTACTGTTGGTTTTTAAAACAACTCTATCATAGTGGCCATCAAGACAGTGCAGTGGGTATAAGCACTTGCTGCCAAGTCCAATGGCCCATTCCATCCCAGGACCCACGTGGTGAGAACAGAGAATCAACTCCTGTAACCTGTTCTCTAACCTCCCCATGAACATACTATGGCACATGTGGACACAGATAAACAAACAAATAAAAAATGATAAAAATAGATGTACTTACCATCATTCTTTAATTCTCTCCAGTGGCAAGATTATTTACCACACAATTCCATGGGTTATAATTCCTAAAATTAAAAAAAAATTGGATAAATACATATATCCTTAGTCATAGCTTTATTATAAAATCATATTTAATCATTAAAAGGTAAAAATCTCTTATTTTTCAAGTTCCTCATTACATTAAATACAAAAACTGGAAAAAAAAACACACTTTATCATCTGTTAGGATACATAAGATAAAGCAGGCTTTAAATATTCCACACTGAATATTTCCTTAATACTCCAAAATATAAAAACAAAATGGGAAACAATGCTAACTACAGGATAAGCATAGTATGTCTTTTTATTTTAACTCTAAACACAAAACACACATATACATTGTATATGCTTGGTTAAAGTTTATTTTTTACTTAATACGTATAAGAGTGTGCCTGATGTATATAATCTGTGCCAAGTATATGTGCTGTAAAGGCCAGAAGAAGGTTTCATACTCTCCTGAAACTAAAATTACAGGGGTTGTACGGACCCTTTAGCTACTAGGAACCAAACCTGAGGCAACAGGTATTCTTTTTTTTTTTTTTTTTTTTGGTTCTTTTTTTTCGGAGCTGGGAACCGAACCCAGGGCATTGCGCTTCCTAGGCAAGCGCTCTACCACTGAGCTAAATCCCCAACCCCTTTTTTTTTTTTTTTAATCTTTATTAACTTGAGTATTTCTTATTTACATTTGGATTGTTATTCCCCTTCCCGGCTTCCGGCCAACATCCCCCAAACCCTCCCCCCTCCCCTTTTATATGGGGGTTCCCCTCCCCATCCTCCCCCCATTACCACCCTCCCCCCAACAATCACGTTCACTGGGGGTTCAGTCTTGGCAGGACCAAGGGCTTCCCCTTCCACTGGTGCTCTTACTAGGCTATTCATTGCTACCTATGAGGTTGGAGCCCAGGGTCAGTCCATGTATAGTCTTTGGGTAGTAGCTTAGTCCCTGGAAGCTCTGGTTGCTTGGCATTGTTGTTCATATGGGGTCTCGAACCCCTTCAAGCTCTTTCAGTCCTTTCTCTGATTCCTTCAACGGGGATCCCGATCTCAGTTCAGTGGATTGCTGCTGGCATTCGCCTATATATTTGCTGTATTCTGGGTATGTCTCTAAGGAGAGATCTACATCCGGTTCCTGTCAGCCTGCAATTCTTTGCTTCATCCATCTTATCTAATTGGGTGGCTGTAAATGTATAGGCCACATGTGGGGCAGGCTCTGAATGGGTGTTCCTTCTGCCTCTGTCCTAAACTTTGCCTCCCTATTCCCTCCCAAGGGTATTCTTGTTCCCCGTTTAAAGAAGGAGTGAAGCATTCACATTTTGGTCATCCCTCTTGAGTTTCATGTGTTCTGTGCATCTAGGGTAATTCGAGCATTTGGGCTAATAGCCACTTATTGAGCGCATACCATGTGTGTTTTTCTGTGATTGGGTTAGCTCACTCAGGATGATATTTTCCAGTTCCATCCATTTGCCTATGAATTTCAAAAAGTCATTGTTTTTGATAGCTGAGTAATATTCCATTGTGTAGATGAACCACATTTTCTGTATCCATTCCTCTGTCGAAGAGCATCTGGGTTCTTTCCAGCTTCTGGCTATTATAAATAAGGCTGCTATGAACATAGTGGAGCATGTGTCTTTGTTATATGTTGGGGCATCTTTTGGGTATATGCCCAAGAGAGGTATAGCTGGGTCCTCAGGTAGTTCAATGTCCAATTTTCTGAGGAACTTCCAGACTGATTTCCAGAGTGGTTGTACTAGTCTGCAGTCCCACCAGCAATGGAGGAGTGTTCCTCTTTCTCCACATCCTTGCCAGCATTTGCTGTCATCTGAGTTTTTGATCTTAGCCATTCTCACTGGTGTAAGGTGAAATCTCAGGGTTGTTTTGATTTGTATTTCCCTTATGACTAAAGATGTTGAACATTTCTTTAGGTGTTTCTCAGCCATTCGGCATTCCTCAGCTGTGAATTCTTGTTTAGCTCTGAACCCCATTTTTTAATAGGGTTATTTGTTTCCCTGCGGTCTAACTTCTTGAGTTCTTTGTATATTTTGGATATAAGGCCTCTATCTGTTGTAGGATTGGTAAAGATCTTTTCCCAATCTGTTGGTTGCCGTTTTGTCCTAACCACAGTGTCCTTTGCCTTACAGAAGCTTTGCAGTTTTATGAGATCCCATTTGTCGATTCTTGATCTTAGAGCATAGGCCATTGGTGTTTTGTTCAGGAAATTTTTTCCAGTGCCCATGTGTTCGAGATGCTGCCCTAGTTTTTCTTCTATTAGTTTTAGTGTATCTGGTTTGATGTGGAGGTCCTTGATCCACTTGGACTTAAGCTTGCAACAGGTATTCTTAACTGCTGAGCTGCTCTCTGGTCCCACATTTTATATATTGACCCAATTCAGAATGTTTAACTAAAAGAAAAAGGCTATGAATATTTATCCCAACTGTAAGAAATACATTCTTGCATTCTCTAGTTTATTTCAATTTTAAATAATGTTCATTCAACTTAATAAAGGAAATAATATGTACCCTCTCCTTAAGAATTTCCATTAAATGGAGGCTAGAGAGATAGTTCAGTTGTTAAGGGAACTTGTAGCTCTTCTAGAGGACACAGGTTCAGGTCCATTCATAGTGACTAACTCCCTCTTCTGACTTCCATAGACACCAGGCACACACATGGTATACACATACATGTAGCAAACTCATTAACATAAAATAAAAATAAATCTTAAAAAATTCCATAAACTGAAATGTATCTAGATATTGTAATCACCCTTTTATGTACGTATCCACATAGAACAGACCTTACCTTTCAGGAAATCTATTTAATGTAGTCAAGTTTTCACTTAAAAAAAATGCAAAGCAGAAAACTAGACTGTGTGTGTGTGTGTGTGTGTGTGTGTGTGTGTGTGTGTTAGTGCGCACTCCTAACACTGTAACAAGTACCACTGATCAAAAGGAAGCAATAATAAAACCAAATATTCTAAAAGCCTAGGTCATTTAGCCTCAGTCAAGTGAATATGCTCCTTTAAAACACACTTCGCAGGCTGGGGTATGGCCTGATTGGACAGTACCTGCCTAGTGTGCTTGGGACCCTGGATTCAGATACCTGCAGTACAACAAATATAGTTTTAAAGCAGCATCTCCAATGCAACCTTATGCACACATGTGCAAACATATGCACACACACACAACTTAAACACAAATTCTCATAATAGCATTATTAACCAATAATCAAAATGACATACATACCTATTAGCTAAATATTAAACACAATGTGATATAACCAAACAATATAATAATTATTTGGCTGTAAAGGGACATTAAGTTCCCATGTTTCAACACAGATGAACTTTGAAAATATTATACACTGTGAAAAATTATAAAAGATTGCATTTTACATGATTTCATTTATATGGACTGTCCAGAATAATTAAATCCATGGAGTTAAAAGAGAGAGGAATAGAGACAAAAATGGAAGTTACCTTAAATGAGAACAGGTTATCTTTCAGGGTAATCACAATGTCCCAAAATCCACGGTGGTATAAAAACACAGCTCTGTAAAAACATTATACATGAGTTTTAAGTATGTGTATGACACAGTATATGACTTAGGCATAGGTAAATTGCTGTATTTTTTCAGTGTATTGACCATGTACACAAACTTCCAACTCCACTCCATCTCACTCAGTTGAAACATGGTCTTCAGTCACCTAGCCCATCTCAGTTTTCTCCCATTCTTTACAGCTCCTTCCCAGTACTCATTCCATCTCAGTCACACTGGCCTCTTTATGTTTCTTAGGACATGAGCCTCAGAGGTTTATGCTTGGGCCTCTCTCTACCTATGCCAATTGTGACTTTCTCAGTGAGCCCTTTTAAAACTGGATCCTCCCAAACAAGCAAGGGCTGTGGAAGTTCATCACCACCAGATGAGTCTATGAAAAATAAAAGGTGCTAACCACATGGAAATTAAAGCAACCATAGTGACAGCATAAAAGAACTTTTAACTCTAACAAGAAAGGTGAAATATAAACAAACATTAAAAATAACTGAATCTGAGTGAGTGACACATGTAATTCCAGATCCTCAGGAAACTTAGAAAGAAGGATCACCTGAGGCCAGAAGTTCAGTACCAGTCTTGACAACAGAGCAAACTTTGTCTCAAAAACCTAAATAAAAAAGCTAACAACTCCAACAATTTATTAAGAGATAGACAATATAAGGAAAATGTAAACTGTCACGTCATTAACATAAGTGCTAATGCAACTTTATTTTTTTACTTATTGTTTTTGCCTAGTGGGTTTTTTAGTTATTATTTTCCTTTCTGTTGTTAGTTTGTGGGGGTTTTTTTTGAGGAGGTGGGGGTTGAGACAGGGTCTCTGTAGGCCAAGCTGACCTAGAATTCATAGAGATTCGATTTCCTCTGTCTCCCAACTGACAGGATTAAAAGCATGCTACACCAAGCCTGAATGTTTTTTGCTTTCTTGGAAGGTCTTGCTATTTTACCAAAGCTAGCTTCTAATATGTAATCCACCTGCCTTGGCTTCCTGAGTGCTGAAATTAGAGGCATAAGTGAATTGAAATTAAATTTGTAGCAACACTATAAATTTTTAGAACACACTATAACTACAGGATGTTTTATGTAAGCCTATAGTAACCACGAAGAAAAATCTATAGTAGATATGCAATAAAAAAACAAAATTAAAAAAAATCAAAACTTACCATTACTTAAAAAAAAATAAAGTCACAAAGGAAACTATTAAGAGAGAATCTGAAAGTGAAAAAAACTACAAATCAGAACATAATTATAGTAGTAAGGGTCTTTCTATTATTAATTGTAAATGGATTACATTCCCCAATCAAACAAGAATAGCTAAATGAATTTTTTTAAAAAATCAACAACATTCTGCCCATAAGCAACCTTAGCTCTCAAGAAGGAAATAGGCTTAAAGTGGAAAGGCTGAAGAAGACAGTCCATGTAAACGACATCCTAAACAAAGCAGAGGTATTTTACCAGACAAAACAGATTTTAAGTCAAAAACTGCCGCAAAAAGTCATGATATGTTAATAAGAAGTCAATTCATCAAGAAAATATAATGATTATAAATATATACCAAACTCACAGTACCAAAAAATAGGCAAATGTTAACACAATTGAAGGCAAAATTACAGTGAAATAATACTAAGGACTCCAATATTCCACATTTAAAAAAGTATTTACTTCTTCACTGGGGACACGCATGCATGCCACAGCAATTCTCTCCATCCACCAAGAGGGTATTAAGAGATCAGCGTCTTACCTATTGAGCCCTCCCACTTTAAAGAAAGATCACCCATTAAGGAAAAATACTACAAATCAAATGAACCTACCAAACATATTTAGAATATTATACTAAACAGCAGAGTAAACACTATTTTTAACCACAAATAGAACATTTTCTAGGATAGATTACATGTTAAGCCACAAAACAAGTGTTAAAAAATTCAAAATTGTAAGTAGCAATAATTTATTTCTGACCATAGATGGTATGAAACTATCATCAAAATCAGTGATGAGAAATTTTTAAAATTCAAAAAAATATGTGAAAACTGAGCAACATATTCCCCCAACCACATATCCCCCAACCACATATTCCCCCAACCACATATCCCCCAACCACATATCCCCCAACCACATATCCCCAATAACATATTCCCCAACAACATATCCCCCAACAACATATCCCCAATAACATATCCCCCAACAACATATCCCCAACAATATATCCCCCAACAACATATCCCCCAACAACATATCCCCCAACCACATATCCCCAATAACATATCCCCAATAATATATTCCCCAACAACATATCCCCCAACAACATATCCCCCAACAACATATCCCCCAACAACATATAGGTTAAATAAATCAAAGGAGAAATAATAAAATACCATGGGATAAACTAAAATTGAAATATAAATAGCAAAGCATATGTCAAAACCATGAAACAGTCTTAGAATATGCTTTTATGCCTTTCCCAGGTACAGCAGACAGGAGTGAGTTTACTTCAGATTACTCATTACAATTGGCTATTGTTATTTGTTGATTTGCCTCTATGGAAAAACATGTTTTTGCCGTGTATGACTTGCCCACCACATGAGCTTGCCCTGTGGTTGTACACTTTACTCATTTGTACATGTGTGCTCATATGATTCCTCTTTACCCAGAGTATAACTATCTGATGCTCTGAATAAAGTTGACTATTGTATAAGACTTTAGTCCCCCTCATCTAACAGCTCCATTCTCCCAAGCTCCATCATCTCTAGAGCAGTAAACACATATAAACATGACAAAAGCATTTCTAAAAGGAAATTTTAAAACAATGAATAACTAATTGGAGGAGGAGGAAGGGGAGGAAGAGGAGGAAGAAGAGGAGAAAGAGGAGGAAGAAGAGGAGAAGCAGAAGCAGAAGCAGCAGAAGCAGCAGCAGCAGCAGAAGGAGGAGGAGGAGGAGAAGAGGAGGAGAAAGAGGAGGAGGAGAAAGAGAGAGGAGGAGGAGGAGGAAGAGAAGAAAAAGAAGAAGAAGAAGAAGAAGAAGAAGAAGAAGAAGAAGAAGAAGAAGAAGAAGAAGAAGAAGAAGAAGAAGACAACGACGACGACAAAGAAGAAAAAGAAGAAGAAAAAGAAGCAGAAGCAGCAGCAGTAACCTAACTATACAACCCAAGAACTGAGAGAAGGATCAAAACTCAAAAACATCAAAAAGAAAACTAAAAATCAAAATGAAACTTAACTTTTAACAAGTCCAGAAAACAGGTTAAGATCAAAGTTCATGTTTCAAAAGAAAGAGAAAAATGCCTGATTAGACCAAGAAATCTGGCAGGAAACTAGAAACAAAAACTGAAGCAGAAGCCATGGAAGAACATTGCTTACTGGCTTCCCATGGCTTGTTTCTTCTACCACCTAGGACCACCGGCTCAGGGGTAGTACCACCTCCCAGTGGGCTGGGCCCCCTCTTGTCAATCATTAATCAAGAAATACCTCATGTGGGCCCCCTAACAATTGGAGTGGGGGCTGTCTCTGACTCTGTTACCCCCTTTTGGATCCCTTTTCCCTAGCTAGGCTGCCTGGTCTGGCTTCAGTGGGAGAGAATGATGCCTCTAGTCCTGCAGCTACTTGATGTGCCAGGGGAGGTTGGTACCCAAGAGGAATATTCGAGGAAGATGGTTGTGAGAGTGGGACTGGGAGAGGCAGGGAGGGTAGCTGTGATCTGGATGTGAAGTGAATAAATTAATATTAGATAGATAGATAGATAGATAGATAGATAGATAGATAGATAGATAGATAGATAGGCAGGCAAGCAGACAGACAGACAGACATATAGATATAGACACAGAAACAGATAGTTAAAATACCCCACAGATTTGCCTATAGGCAATCTGATAAAGCTATTTTTTTTCAATTGGGTTTTCTCTAGTCCATTGGTTTTCAACTCTCCTAATGCTGCAACCCTTTAATACAGTTTCTCATATTGTGGTAACTCCCCACCATTAACTCATTTTCATTGCTACTTCATAATTGTAAGTTTGCCATTATGAATCATAACGTAAGTATTTTTGGAGGCAGAGGTTTGCCAAAGGTGCCATGACCCACAGGTTGAAAATCTTTCAACCTTAAAAAAAAGAAAATCTTGTCATGTTCAACAACACAGATGAATCTGGAAAATATTATGCTAAGAAAAAAGCCAAGCACATAAAAATAAATATTGTGTGATCTTATTTTGAAATACAAAATACCTGATGTCATAGAAGCAGAGAGAAGATTGGTTTAATAGCCAGGAACTAGAAGACTGGAGCGAGAACTAGGAAGCTTTAATTGTCAATCTAGAATCACTAGGAAGACAGTTTTGAATGGGATTATCTATACTGGGTTGGACTGTAGACACATCTGTGCAGAATTGTCTGAATTATGTGATGTGGATGACCCAACCCACTGTAGATGGCCCATTTCCCTTGGCACTTGTTGCCAAGTCTCAAGACCAGAGCAGGATTCCTAGAATCCATATAGTAAGAGGAAAGAATCAACTCTGGCAGCTTATCTTCTGATCTCAAGTGTGAACACATATGCACAGAAATGTAAAAGAAAAAAACTTTAAAGCTACCAATTCTTCAAACACAGCTCAAAGTCATCTTCATGAAGGTGAATTGTGGTGTTTGTGTTTTTTGTTTTGTTTTTGCAGTTCTGAGGATCAAACCTTACACACACACACACACACACACACACACACACACACACACACACACACACACACACACGAACTCCAGAAGCTGGGACCACATATAATTTTGGATTAGTCCATCCAAAATTGCAGCATCAAAGTGGGAGAGGCTCATGAAGTCCCACCCATCTGAGAAGCTATCTGGCAGGTGGTGACTGCAGAAGAAAGTAAAGTAAGTAGTGGTATAGCTGGGTCCTCAGGTAGAACTATTTCCAATTTTCTGAGGAACTGCCAGACTGATTTCCAAAGTGGTTGTACCAGCTTGCAGTCCAAACAGCAATGGAGGAGTGTTCCTCTTTCTCCACATCCTTGCCAGTATTTGCATTTTTGATCATAGCCATTCTGATTAGTATGAGGTGGAATCTCAGGGTCATATTGATTTTCATTTCCCTGATGACTAAGGATGTTGAACATTTCCTTAAGTGCTTCTCAGCCATTCGAGATTCCTCAGTTGAGAATCCTCTGTTTAGCTCCATACCCCATTTTTAATGGGGTTATTTGGTTCTCTGGAGTCTAACTTCTTGAGTTCTTTGTATATTTTGGATAGTAACCCTTTAATAGATATAGAGTTGGTAGATAGGCATGGCCCCAGTTGAGGGATAGGGCCACCCACCCATCTCAAAATTTTTAACCCAGAAATGTTCCTGTCCAAATGAAAGACAGGGACAAAAAAATGGAACAGAGACTGAAGAAATTGCCATCCAGAGACTGCCACACTAGTGCTGTTGCCAAGAAGTGCTTACTGTCAGGAACCTGATATGGCTGTTCTCCAAGAGGTTCTACCAGCACTTGACCCAATACAGATGCAGATACTCACAGCCAACCATCAGACTGAGCTCAGGAACCCCAATAGAAGAGCTAGGGGAAGGACTGAAGGAGCAGAAGGGGGTTGCATATTCCCCATAGGAAGAACAATATCAATAACCAGACTACCCAGAGCTCCCAGAAACTAAACCACCAACCAAAGAGTATACATGGAGGGATCCATAGCTCCAGATACATGTATGTAGCAGAGGATGGCCTTACCTGACATCAGTGGGAGGGGAAGCCCTTGTTCCTGTAGAAGTTTGATGCCCCAGCATAGGGGTATGCTAGACTGGTGAGGCGTGAGTAAGTTGAGTGGGTGGATGAGTACCCTCATAGAGAAGGGGAGAGGGGAGAGGGAAGATGGGATGGAGGGGTTGTGGAGGAATAAACTGGAAGGGAAATATCATTCAAAATTTAAAATAAATAAATAAATAAATGGATGAATGAATGAATGAATGGTGAATTGGTTGGAGGGATTGAGACCGGACATAAACCTCCTGAAGAATATACAACAAATGGGCTGGGGGGATGGCTCAATGGTTAAGAGCACTCTTTACTCTTCCAGAAAACCCAGGTTCAATTGCCAGCACCCACATAGAGGCTTAAAATCATTTATAACTGCAGTTCCAAGGGAATCAGTTCCCTCCTCTGGTTTCTGAAGGCACTGCACGGATGTACACAGTGTAGAGACATAAATGTTGGCTAACCACTCAGACATAAAATAAAAATTACAGAAAAAAAACGAATGTTTTACAGATGGAGTAGTAGCTCACAGTTATTGTAAATCTGTCACTGTTTAAAAACTATTCACTTAGAGTGGGTACATTTTTCTCAGATGAATTATACCTCAATATTTTTAAAGGGAACAATAGTTGGAAAAACTAATAGTTAACCCTATTACAAATCTATCAAGAGAACTATATATGGAGATACATGTATTCTGAAATAAACTCATACATCAGGGAGGAGTATACACTGTGGGAACAACTTCCAATTTAGTTATTTACCATTACATAATTATGCAATTTTAGATATGTTATTATTCCCTCAGGATTTTTTCCCTTCCACAATATAAAATAACTTCTTTAAAAAGTTAAATGATAGTGTGCTAGAATGAAAATTTCCACCAGATGACACATAGATACCCTAATAGTTTCTGAAATATTACAGAAAACCAGTCACATAATAAATGTTGCCCTCTTTTTCCCAATTCCCTCATATTTCAAGGCCCTGCAGGTCAATATCTGAAGACCTCTCCCCTACTGGGGTCCCTTAGACTGGGCACTCAAAAGATTCTGTGAGAAAGAAAAAACACTGCATGGCTCACGGTTAAGCAGAAATATCTCCTTTCAGTGATTCCAGAACCAGTCTATGAAGATGTGTACTCTACAAGCCTTCCCAATAAAGACAGCTTTAGTGTACACACGATTTGCAAGCAGACACAAAAACCTATGACCATGAACTTAGCTGTAAGGGAAGAGAGAAGAATGTGGTACCCACTGAAAGACAGAGCTGACAGCCACAGGAAATAGTGAAAAGAATGTGATCTCTAACGTCCGGCTCACACGTGCCTAAGACTGCCGTGTACAGATTATACAACCTTTAGGAAAGTTATCTAATTGCTTTAACTTCTAGTTCACAATTAAATATTGAGAGTAAAATACCTACCCCATCCACTTATTTTCAAAAGCAATGAAATTTTGTGTGAAGAACCTAACACAAAACCACCACTCAAAACCTGGTAACTGTATAATACACAGATTATAAGGGACTGTTCACCAATGGTTTCCTGATTCTCTAAACTATAACTGCCCTACAAGTACAAACACCAAAGACCTATAATTATTAAATTTAAATACACTTTCAAAAAACAGAGTAAGAATGGCTCAAAATTGAATCATAACCTCTTAAATCCTACCAGCTTCTAATTTATTCCAATCTTATCATTGTGCCTTGAACACTAATGGTCAAGTTGGTACTTAATAGATCATTATCTCTATCTCCAAACTGAAATCAATCACAGTGCTGGGGCTGAAGAAATCTAAGTAAAAGGGCAGCCTGGGCTACATAGTAAAACCTTGTTTCAAAAGAAAAATTCATAATTTTCTTTCTTCTAGGAAAATCTAAGATAGTTCTTTGCACCAAAAGAAAACTACTGTAATATGTGCACTAATAAACACTAGTAGGTAATATATGCTTCACAACAGAGCATCTCAAGATTACAAGGATCTCTGGGAAGTAATTTCTTTAGTGACATGGATTTTTAAAAAGAATTCAAAGAGAGCAAAACAGTGAAACACATTTCAAATTAAAATAGTAGCACTATGTAGGTCATGTCCTCATTTCTACAAAAAAGATACTCAAATTACTAGCAAGCACAGGAAAAGACGTTCAAATCACTAGCCACTAGGAAAACAAATCAAAACCACAATGACATATCACTTCATATCACCCACGTATCTACAGTCAAAAGGAGAACAAGAGTGTCAAAAGGAACAGAGAAACTGGAACCTTCCCCACTGCAGCAGAGTGTAAACTGGTAGAGCTGACCTACCACAGCACTCATTCAGCAGTTTCTCAATGAGTTAAACCATACACTTGCCATACAACCCAACAATTCCATTCCTGTACTTACTCACAAGGAATGAAAACACAGCATCACACAAAGGTTCAGACTGTCCACAAGAGGAATGCCCTAACAACTAAAAATATAGACATACAGACAACCAAGAATTGTCCAACATGTAAATAAAATGTGGGATACCTACACAAGGGAATGCTAGTTACTCATAAAAAGGAATAAAGTGCTAGTACATGCTGTGGTATAAACAGTTCTTTAAAATGTACCAAACAGAAGCTACAAGATACAATAGACTGTATATTAACTTCATTACGGTGCTATGTCTCTGTCATATGGCAAATCCACAAGTTAGTATTCAGCTGGGATTAGAGGTCACGGAGGTCTGGGGCAAAGCAGTGTCTTCTAGACATGACAGGAGCACTGTACTCATGCACCCACAGCAGCTGTGGTTGGGTTGCCTGCATTATGACCTGAACAACATAAAGCCAGTCAACATTCTAGCACAGAGTGGGAAGTATCATGAACTCCCACTGCTGAGAAGCTATGATTACTAAATGGCTTCTAGGGGAGTCAGTTTTCTTTGATGGTATAGCTCAACCCCACTCCAGTAAATGGCCCCATATCCAGGAATTATAGGCAGCACAAATTGGAGTCAGTGAGCCATGAAAAATAAATAAAATATTAGAAAGAGAACACAAAATTAGGGGGAGTAAGGAGATGAGTGGGTATTTTTTAAAAAGTCAATATTTTCCTGAGTTTGGTACTTAATTTTGTTATAAATATATTCAAAAGCTATCAATAATTCTTCAAGAGTTTGGTGAGTACAAACTTAAGTGTATTAGAGCAAAAATGAGTATCTTTAAGAGTAATACTGAAAGTTTGTAATTCCTTATTGTTTAAAGAGGTTTTCAATTGCTTTAGTATATAGCACCATGAATACGTCAACCAAAAAGTATTTTTCCTGTCAATATGGCATGACCAGTGAAAATAGTAACACTATCTCTTGCTTGTTACACTGTATTTAAAAACAGGCCAATATACCAAACTTTTTACAAATAAAATGTGGAGGTGAATAGCTTTTATGGGAAAATATCAATCATATGTAGATTGTTCAAATAGACTGATATATATCAGTTCATTCTCCACTTCTGCACACCTTCGAAATATATAATGAACCTACTATTTAAATTAAGGTCACTCTGACCTAACTCAAACTACCAGAAACAGGAGCTGGGAAGATATCTCAGTCAATACAGTACCTGTCACACAAGCTTGAGCATCTGATTTCAACTCTCAGTACCCAAGTGTGGTTACCTACAATTGTAATCCCAGGACCAGGATAGCAGGAACAGAGATTTGCTGCCCTGCCAGTCTAACCAGGTAAGCAAGGCCTAGGTGCCAGTTAAAACCCAAACCCTTAAACTGTAAGAGACGGAAAAGAATTTTAAGGGCAGCTCCAGCACTGAACCACAAATCTTTTCTCAGTGTCTAAATCTGTCAGAGTTTGCTTTCTACTGCTGTAACAAGATGGCAAATTGGGAGGAGGTGTGTATTCCAGTTTAAAGCTTATAGTCTACCATGAAGGAAAATCAGGGTAGGACTCCACCTGGCCACAGGAACTGCAGCAGAGGTCATAAAGAAATGCCACTTACTGGCTTGTTCCTGGCTGGCTCACTTGCTGTTTTGTCTACCTAGGACCACCTGCCCAAAGGTGACACCACCCACTGTGGGCTGGACCATCTCACATCATCATCAACTAAGAAAATGCCCCACAGACTTCCCTATTTTCTCAATTTAGATTCCTTTTCCCAGATGATTAGTCAAGCTGATTTTATATATATATATATATATATATATATATATATATATATCACCCAGAAAATAACTAAAAAATGCAAAAAGAATTATACTGACTTAATTTTTATTGAATGAGCCATTTGCAATCTTTTTAATTTTTAAATTTTTTATTTATTATTCTTTGTGTATAGATGTTTACCTACAAGTATGTCTATGCATGACTTGCATGTCTAGAGAAGACCAAAGGCATGTGAGACCAGAAGAGGGTATTGGATCCCCTAGAACTGGCAATGAACCATCATATGGTTGCTGGGAATTGAACCTGGGTCCTCTGGAAAAGAAAATTGTGCTCTTGAACCTCTTAGCCATTTCTCTAGCCCCAGCCATTTGTAATTTTTATGTCTACCGCTTCAGAAATGACAATTCCACAATATTCATATTGTACCATTAGAAAAGACTGTTATATTACCTGGCAGATAACAGCAGTGTGTAGAAGTATGTATATGCATGTTTGTGGATCCAAAAGTTAATGTGAGATGCTTATTCAATCGCTCATTTTCAATCACTCACTGTTTTCCTGTGTTGAAAGGAAGGGATAACAGGTATGTATGCGTGCAAATGTGAAGGTCGGAGATAGACACTGGGTATCTTCCTCAATCTTGTTTTTTGTTTTGTTATTTTAAGACAAGGTCTCTCACTGAATGCTCCCCCCCCGCCGCCCCCCAGGGATCTACCTGTCTCTGTCACAACCACCATCACCCCAGGAGGGGGGCTACAGATGTATACCTGCCTTTAATGTGGGTTATGGGAATCAAACCCCAGTCAAACCCACTGAGCCATCTCTCCAGTCCCTCTACCTTTTGGTAGGGAAATGGGAGTACAGAGTCTCTTACTGAATTAAGCTACCCTGGCTGGCCCCAGGGTCCTTCTGCCTGGACTCCCAGCACTGGAATGCAGATGTGCACCCATGTGCCTGGCTTTCACATGCGTGCTGGGGAGCTGAACTCTGCTTACACTGCATTTTACCTACTGAGAGACCTCCCTAACTCTGACACTATCCATTTCTAGTGATCAAGAATAGTTGCATGTAATTCACAAAAGATTTCTGTTTTTCTTTTAAAAGAACTTTGGGGGTGGGGGGTGAGGGTGAGGGAGCATGAGGATGAAAACAAAGTATCTGAACTCCATCCATCCCCTTCTCTTTAAAACATTCCTACATAGCATTCACGAAGGCTTTAATAAAGGCTCACTATCAAGACAATCTTCACTGATTCTTAAGATATATTGAGCACAAAGGAAAAGAAAAAAAAAATCTGTGTAAAATGCCTTGGGAACCCAGCTACCGAAATCATTTATAAAACATCTATATAGCAACCCTGGTTTTGACATAAGCACGTCAGGTATTTAATCACAGTGCTATGTGCTCAATGTTTGTGTCCCCTCAAAATTCATGCTGAAATCCGAGCTTTCCAACGTGACAGTATTAGGTGAATACTTTGGGAGGTAATTAAGAGTGAGGGTCTTCATAAATGGAATCGATGCCCTTTTAAAAGAGGTTAAAAAACAATCCCCATCCCTCCTCACGTGAAGGGATAGAAGGTGCCATCTATAATCAGGTTATCACCAAACACAGAATCAGCGACCACCTTCATCCTAGACTTCCCCAGCAGAACTGTGAGAAATTAATCGCTATATACTTGCTCCCCAAGCAGCCAGTCTAAGGTATTTTGTTATAGCAGCCTAAACAGACTGACGAGAGAATTTTACAAATGTAGCTCAAGAGAATGAAGAAAGAAAAAGAATGCGCCATTTGCTGAAGGTTTACAACGAACTAGAAGCAGTTCTTTGTAGAAACATTATTCCTGCTAGCTTTAAGATGTGGATTGTATCCAAATGAGGGAAACCAAAGGACAAAAGCCACATCACACTTTCTCCCACCCACATAATTTACCACATAACATTTTAAAATGGCTCTTGTATTAAAGATATTTGGGTGCCAATGGACATTCTCAAGTCATTTCGGTGTGTTTGTTGTAAGTCAACCTGCAAGCATTTTGCAGAAAGTCATGCTTAACAGAAGAAATACCAATACAAAGCACCAACAGGGTGGGTTAGTACTGTGCTTATTCGTCTTAAATCAGAAATCTACCACATCACCAGCCAGTGATCTGGCTAAGCAATCATCTCTTTGAGCCCCAGGTTTCCTATTTATAAATGTCCACAGCATCTATCTCACTCTTCTCCCTTCATATGACACTGACGAAAATAGATCTGTACATTGTAGTGCACATATTAGGAATTATTTTCTGCTCGGAAAGATGACTGTAGTGAATTGTTATTCCACAGACAATAATAATAACGCGGCACACTTGAGAAATACCATTCACCAGCAGCAGGAGGCAGCCCACAGGCTAGTGGGACCTCCTCAAAGGGAGCCTTTGGGACAGCAGCAGGTGCTGCTTGGGGAGCAATTTTCTGACTGCTTTCTAACAAGCCCAAAACTCTCTGGAGTCAGCTACTGACTCTAACCTGCTTCCTTGTGCAGGATTGCAAACCTGAGCAGAGGGAAGGCACTAATAAAGAACAGAGGCAAGGACACTGAGGTAAGGAGGCTCTCAGGTGAGAGAGAGGCCTTCGTTTTGCACCTGAGGCCTCAACCAAACATTTGTAAAATGGGAAGAAAAAAATGTTTTCACCTCTTTACTTCCCTGAGAAAGCTAAAGCCTGAATCAGGGTTCATGGAAAGTGTGGTAAAGCCCTGGAGGAAAAGATGCTGAAAGTGATTAACTGCCAATTGCAGGCATGCAGCAGCTCCTGAGGACCCCGCACCCCGCAGTAGGGACATTCCAGAAGCCTCGACTCCCCCTAGAGACAGCCTCCTGCCCCGGCCCCGCCCCCGACCCGGACCCCCACGGCCCGACCTGACCTCACAGTCCCACGACCCTCACTGCCCCGGGGCCAGCTAGACACTCCCCACCCCGGTCCGGCCTCTTCAGTCGACCTCGCGGCTCCCCTCCCCCGGTCATACGCCCAGGTGAGGGAGGAGGTGGAAGGGTTTCCGCCGCCATCTTGTCCCCTCAGCCCCACAACACAGGTTGCCCGCGCCCCTCCAGGGCCCGTCCGGGTTCAGGCGACGCGCGCCCCTCGCGGACACTTACCCGGGCGGCTTAGCGTACTTTGGGGCGGCTCCCAGCGTCCCGGCGGGAAAGGGGCGGGGTGGGGCGGGGCGGCCGCGGAGGACCGGGCGGGGCAGATGGCCGGCGTACCACGTGATACCAGCCGAAGCCTAGCCACGCCCCCTAGGCTGTCCTGGGCCATTCGCGCAGGCGCAGCTGGGCTCATTTCTGGCTCTCAAGCAGAAAGTAGAGTTTGCCCTACCCAACGAGCGTCTAGTTCTCCAGAGCTGTTCTCTTCTTTGAACTGACGGTCCACTTCGACTTTGGCCACACCGGTCCCTTTCTAGGATTCAGCTTTCTTCCGTCCTGTGTTATCACCACAGTTCACAGATTAAAGACCTATCGGATCCGCTCAAGAAATGTGTGTGATAATCTTTCACGAAAGCACCTGGGACCTAGCCAAGCTTGTTTCAAATGTCACGTGCCAGGCTTGGAGTGATACAACTACAATTCCTAACAGGTTTAAGCTACTTCAAAAAATAGCAATAAGCGCAAGATGAATATTCGTCGATATTTAAATCACATTTCTGAATTAAATGGGAAAAAGTCTATGCCCATTACAGCACTATATCAAAGCAATAGTCCCTGATGCCTTTCGTCCAGATGATTCTGGGATTCTAATTTGGCGCACACTTATTACAACAGGTGGGAAACTAATGGGTCACTGAAGTCTACCTCACTCTTAGGAGTGTATGAGCTATAGAAGCAGGTGCACACTGTATTAGAGGCTTCTAGGTCCTCCCTCCTCTTGGTTTCTTAGAAAACCCATTCATTCAGTTGACAAATAGTTGTGAAAGGACCTGCTATGTTAGCTATAGTAGCTTGCTTAGAGTCAATAAATGAAAAAATAGATCCTCCCCCGAAAAAATTCCTGGGGAAAAATGTTTGTTCTTGAGCTAGGAAGAAACAAAATAAACCTAAGTTATAAGATAAGCACTATTGGTAACAAAATAAGTGGGAGCAGGGACGATGTAGGGCAACATCCATGGTCAGGGCCTTGTTTCTCTGGTTAATTATCTCCTCTCATTCCCATGAGCATTTAAACAACTTCAATCTCTTTCAACTTAGAACCTTCCAACCACCAGCCCTCAGGTCAACATGTTTTCATTCCCTTTATACTCTGCTCTTTGCACTTTGCAATTTACAAGGTATCTCTACTTCAGTTCCTCTTCAGGTCTGGACTTGCTGCAGTTTGGTTTCTGCCCATTCTTTCTAAAGTCACTAAGGATTCCTTTACTGCAAATCCCCACAACCTGCAGTAGTTTGGATTTTGTTTTGTTTTGTTTTGTTTTCCCCAGAGCTGGGGACCGAACCCAGGGCCTTGCGCTTGCTAGGCAAGCGCTCTACCACTGAGCCAAATCCCCAACCCCAGTAGTTTGGATTTTTAATGTTCCCCCCAAAGGGCCCAAATATTGAAGGTTTTGTCTCTGTGGCAGTATTACCAGAAACCAAGGCCATGAAATACAGTGTGTCAATCACAACAAACCAGTCAACCACTCTCCCAAAACACAAATAGAAAAGATAATGATTTGGTTTTTTTTTTCTTCACAAAATCTCAAACATTAGATTGTACCAATGCAGACTCATGAGCCAGATGCTGGGGTGAAAGCCTGCTAGCTCCGAGAGGCAGAGAAGCACCCAGCTGACCTTCCTCCACAGCTGTCTTCCAAAAAGGCAATTCTCCTTCTCCATGCTGTCTCAAAAGTCCCTCAATTCGATATCCCTCCCTTTTACTTCCTCTTGCTTCCTTCCTGTGCATCTCTCTATCCTGACTTCCTTTTGCTCTCTCTATGGTTTTTTTCCTGTGTTCACTCCCCGTAAACTGGTTGCTTGCTCCACCTCCTGACCTACGGTGACTTCATTTAACCCTGTTTACAATAGACAGAAAGCTCTTGGGTACAAGGTGTATTTTAGGGCTGAGCCGCACCACAACTAGAAACCGCTTTTTCCAGTAAATAACACAATCTCAGAGTTCACAGTGTGATCAACTATCCAGCAACAATGATTATATGAGTACCTTATTCAGCCATCATCAGAGAGGGACCAAATATAGATACCAACAGTCAAATAGTACACACACACAGAAAGGAGAGAGAGAAAGAGAGAGGGGGGAGAGAGAGAGAGAGAGAGAGAGAGAGAGAGAGAGAGAGAGAGTCCTTGAAACACATACCTCTAAACAAGATGTCTCTATCAAATCACCCCACTCAGAGCTCAGGGAAACCCAAGGAACAGGAGGCAGGAGTGGGGGAAACAGAGAAAATGGAGGACACCAAGAGAACAGGACCCTCTAAAACAACTGAGCAAATCTCATATGAATTCACAGAGACTGGAGCAGCAAGCACAGGGTCTACACAGGTCTGCACCAGGTCCTCTGCATACATACTATAGCTTTAGTTTAGTATTTTCACGGAGCTCCTGAAAGTATGAAGAAGTGGGTCTCTATTCTTATCCCTTCTCTTGAGGGCACCTTTCTTTTTCTGTTGCCTTGGTTTGTCCAGCTTCAATATGATGCTTTCTTACTATATTTTCTTTTGTTCTGTTTTGTCATTATATCTTAAAAGCATCTTCTTCTCTAATGAGAGACAGAAAGGGAGTGGATCGGGATGGAAGAGGAGGTGGGGAGGCCTGACTGATCATTAAAGCAAGACTGCTCAGGCGGGGTCTCTGGGTAACCATTGCTGTGATGAAACTCAATGACCAAAAGCAACTTGGGGAGAAAAGGGTTCGTTTTTCTCATACTCTCAGGCAATAGTCCGTCACAGTGGGAAGTCTTTGTTCTTCGCTCTTGGATGCACACTCTACTTGAGTATCCACTCTCAGTGGATCTCAATAGCTTGAGACTTCGGGGTTGACATCAGTGACACCTATTAGAAAACAGTCTTCAGGCCTCATGTTGAACAGTTACAGCTGAGTGCTAGAATTTTAGAACCTCTCCTCAACTTCTGCTGATTCACAGAATCAAGGAGCCACACTTGAAAATATTCTCCTTAAGGTCTTCTCCTGTTATTAATATGTAAGTCTTTACAATACTATTCCTGCTTTCATTGCATTAATAGTGACAATTGAGGTTATTTTCTCAAAACCTATGGTCATAGGCTGTGGGGCGGTGGGCTGTGAAAGGTACTCTGATTCCTAGTGGAGAGAGGTCAAAATCCCCGGAGACCCTAAAAAAAGGACAGCAGGTACATTCCCCATTCTCTCAGGATATCAGGACCTCACATAGCTGCGCCCCACCCCCCACAGACCCCTGTAGAGAGGTTTTCGATAGACCGGTCATGTAGGACAATGCCTCAAGCCCCTCCTCTACAGGTGAGGACATGACCACAGGTCATATAGGCTCTAGACAGATCAGTCGGAGAAACAGGACCACGCCCTCGAATATGTAGATGAGGTCTTCCCAAGCTCTTAGGCCAAACCAATAGGAAGTACCTGCTGTCAGACACTGACCCATCCAAAACTCTATATTTTTAAAGTGTCGTACTCAAAATTAAAGGGGTGCAGGAATTATTCCATCACCTGAGAGCTTCTGTCATAAGAGCTGTAACACCGCCGCTTGGGGAAGAGATCTGCTCTTCCTAAATCATTGCGGCCAGAAGCTCCCCTGCACCTCTTGTGGCCAGCAAGTCAGTCTCCTGCTAGCTCAGCCCAGCCCAGCCCAAGCAACCAAAGCTGCAGGCAGCGGCCATAAGGAGCAGGGACAGCAGAAGCTGTTCCCCCTCCCTGTCCGAGTTCTCTCCACCTCACCTGAACCGGCACAACGAACTGGGCCAGAGATTGCCACGAAGAGCCCCTGGGTGCCATAGCCCAACAATGGTCATGCATGCATACTTGTTCATAAAGCACTTGCAGAGCAGATCTCTGTCCTATAAAATTACTCCAGTTGTTTATGGTTTCACAATACTGAATACTGTGAATTAAGGAGCAACTTTGATTCAACTATGAGAGCATGCAAAAATACTCCAAAGAGAAGTGAGTTATGGCGACTCAGATACATCTCTAGGAGTGACTTCAACTTGAAACAATCAGTACACTGCATTTAAGTCTGCAAATTCCAACTTGCTAATTATCCCTAGCATTTCCCTTCTGTAAGATTGCTATTTCTTCTTCGTGGTCAACTTTAGGACAGGAAAAGCAATATTATTTACTCATATTGACCAACAGAACTCATAACTATTACCTAATTATTTGTTATATTGATATTTGTTATATATTTGTCTTGAGTTGCTATTTAAAATTCTAGCTGGTCACTTAACATTGTTCCAATGGAGATATTTATAGAAATACAGCTGAAATATTTCTGAGAACCTCATACAGAACTGTTTCCTGTGTTACAAAGCATTTCCCTGAAAAAAAGAAAAAAACTCCTCCTGTTTATTGGAACTAATTAGAAGCAAGCAAAAACTGTGAGCACCCTTAGGGCACACCTGTGTGTGGGCTTCGGGTCCATTTTTGACAGTTTGTTGTTTCTAGCAGAGTTTCACAGCACATGCACCATTGTGCAATGTGCTGGCCCACACACTACTGAACTGAATGGAAGATTGAATGAGGAACTCTGTAGCACCTCCTGTGACAAAATCCTTCTGGGAGATGCTGCAGTGAGGACAACGGATTGGTGGCTGAGAAAGCTGCTGCCTCAGCAGCGAAGTCCACCTATTCCACAGTCAGTCCAAACCATACAGGACAGCCTCTCCCACCCCTCAGGAGTCCAAACCATACAGGACAGCCTCTCCCACCTCTCAGGAGTCCAAACCATACAGGACAGCCTCTCCCACCTCTCAGGAGTCCAAACCATACAGGACAGCCTCTCCCACCTCTCAGGAGTCCAAACCATACAGGACAGCCTCTCCCACTCTTGAGTAGTTCTTTGACTTAAATTAAAGGCTGCCATGTCTTTTCCCATTTATTCATTCATTTTACACCCTGATCATGACCTCTCGGTCCCCACACATTCACAGTTCCTCTCCTCATACCCCTCCCCTTCTCCTCTGAGAGAGGGCCCCCCCACCAGGATCCCCCAACCCTCACTCATCAAGTCTGCTGCAGGCCAGATAAGGCAGCACAGTTGGACAATGGATTCCACAGACAGGCAACATCTTTAGGGGCAGCCCCTGCTCCAGTTGGGGGTCCTGCTTGAAAACTGAGCTGCACATCTGCTACATATGTGAGAGGGACCTTGGTCCAGCTCTTGTATGCTCTCTAGTTGGTGGCTCAGTCTCTGAGATCCTCCACATGTCCTAGTTAGTTGACTCTGTGGGTCTTCCTGTGGAGTCCCCATCCACTTTGAGGCCCTCAATCCTTCCCCCAACTCTTCCATAAGACTCTCTGAGTTCCATCCAATGTTTGGATGGGTCTCTGCATCTGTTTCAGTCAGCTGCTGGGTAGAGCCTCTCAGAGGACAGCTATGAGAGACTCCTCTCTGCAAGCATAACAGAGCATCATCAATAGTGTCAGGGATTGGTGCTTACCCAGGGGATGGACCAGTTATTGGTTGGCCATTTCCTTACTCTATGCTCCATCTTGGCCCATGCATTTCTTGTAGACAGGACAAATTTTGGGTTGAAAATTTTGTGAATGGATTGGTGTCCTTTTCTTTCCACTGGGGGTCCTGCCTCTTCAGGGTCCACACTCTATTCATATCAGCTGAAGTTACACTCAGTGACTCCTGAGAGCCTTACAGTATACTCCACAGACACGAAGAAGCTAAACAAGAAAGAAGGCCCAAGGAAGGCGTGACTACACCACAGTTCTTTATGAATGAGGTAGGAGATGGATTCATCATGACTGCTTCCTACTTGAAGGCGGGTCCTGTGCTGTCAGTGAACGTGATCGTTCCTGAATGCATAGAATGAGACTGGCACAAAGGCAGGTGCTCAGAAAGCTTTGCCGATTCCCAGCAGCTTCACCGAGGCTTTATCTTGCTTTGCCTCTGAAAATTGTTATTTCGCACTGCGCACTCCTTTGTTGGAAGTGTGTGTTCCCAAGTCAAATAGATTGTGAGACTCAAGAGACTAGGATTGTCTCTTTGGGGCCCCATCTATATCCTGAGGTCTGTTCTCTGTATTATCAATAGGATGTGACTCCAGATTGGGGTGATGGTTTGTGTATGCTTGGTCCAAGGAGTGACACTATTTAGGAGGTGTGGCCTTATTGGAGTAGGTTTGTCACTGTGGGCTTTAAGATCCTCACCCTCGCTGCCTGGAAGCCAGTATTCTGCTAGCAGCTTTCAGATAAAGATGTAAAACTCTCAGCTCCTCCTGCACCATGCCTGCCTGGATGCTGCTTTGCTCCCTCCTGCCTTGATGATAACAGACTGAACCTCTGAACCTGTAAGCCAGCCCCAAGTAAATGTTGTCCTTATGAGTTACCTTGGTCACAATGGCTGTACACAGCAGTAAAACCCCAACTAAGACAACGGGGAACAAGCAAGCCCATATTAAGATCTCACAGAATAATTAAAGTAAGGTCGGTGCCTTATTCCCATGCTTACAGAGTAAAAGAAAGCCTAGGTTTAAAAAGGCAAGAATGCACATGGGTTTCATGCTTTCAGAGTGGGTGCTGGTAGTGTACGCTTTCAATGCCAGCCCTCAGAAGGAGAGGCAGGCAGATCTCTGATTTCAAGGCCAGCCTGGTCTACAGAATGACTTCCAGGACAGCCAAGGATAAACAGAGAAAGTCTGTCTCAAACAAACAAAAACAAGCAAACAAAGAAGAAAGCACAAACAGATGCAACATAATAAGAATGGTAATTTGGGAAAGAAAGATATTCAAGTGCCCGCTGCCGGTGCCACCTGCCCTGAGTGGCAGCACCAGTAGGATGGGCGAATGTGTGATGGAGAGATGAGAAAGACAGAATATGCAGTGAGAGATGAGAAAGTGAAGGTTCGTATACCATGAAGAAAGCTGGAACTGGAGACTTGATGACAGTGAGGAACAGGCAGATATGTGGATCCTGTACAACCACCAGGGGCCATGGAGATATCCTAGTCCTGGCTGCTGCCAAGGGCCAGGTCTAAGTCCACTGGTCCTGCTGCAGCTGGGGTCTGTGTCAATGTCTGTGGCCCCAGTTACCACCATAGGCCAATCAGATGTCTGATCTGGGCTATCACCAGAAACCATGTGGATGTCTGAGGGCCATGCTGCCCAGGGGGCAGCAGGGTGAAGCTGATCTAAGTGGCCTACACTGACACAGAGGCCATGATGACATTCAGCCCCATGCTGCTGCCAAGGGAATACGTCTGGGTCTATGATCCTATTTGCAGCTAGGGTCTGTGTTGATGTCCCAGGCCCATGTTACCACCAAAGGCCATGCAGAACTGACCTGGCCCCTCATCTCCAGTGGGGTGGCCTGGGTGAGTGAGAGAGCCTCACCCCCAACCCCGCCACCACTTCTCCACTCTCCACCTATGGCAAGTAGGAGGCTGGTCCAGACAGAGGTCACGAGAGCAGAAGAGCTAGCCACATCTCTCATTGGCTGCAGCATTAGGAGGGCAGGCCCTGCACCTAGACTAAGCAACCCAGTAGAGCCGACCCTGATGGCAGTGGTGCAGATGAGCTGTCACTGAAAGCATGAGTACAGGAAGCTGACCCTGCTCCTTGCCATCTAAAGCACTGGGTGAGCCTGGGCAGTGCCGGAGAGCACACCCTGGTACTGTGGGTGCAAGAGAACTGGCAGACTGATCAACTCAGCTACTACACAGACCCAGATCCAGGGCTTTGAGTAGCTGGCTTACCCCAATATCTACGCTTATCTGTGATCTGCTGGAGCTTGTGAAGGGGCTGGTCCTGCAGAACAGAAGCTGCAAGATCTCCATGACACCGGGCAACAGCAGGATATCTGAGAGGAGACCCAGTGAGGATTCAGCACCAAGAGTGTAGCAGAAGCCAGAGGCCTTGAAAGAGACCAGTAACTAATTGCAATAGACATTTGCAGTCAAAGTGTGGACAAAAGGATACACTGTGGGACACACTGACACACTAAAGCTTTCACAATGAGATATTTTATTCTTTTGGGTGGAGAAGGTTGCAAGGGCAGGGGGCAGGTATGAAGGGATGGGGAGAAGATTGGGATTGGGGTGCATGGTGTGAAATTCTGAAAGAATGAATACAAGTTAAAAAAAAAGAAAAGAAAGAAAGAGAATGTTGACCTGGGTCTAAAATGGATCTAATTGCCTCCATACCCACACTATTCCTAACACATAACCCTGCCTTTCTTATGATGGAGTAAGCAAGGAAAGGATGTGTTTTATGAAGGTATCTGTCTTTTTAGGGTTTCTATTGCTGTGAAGAGACGCCATGACCATGGCAACTCTTACAAAGGAAAACACATCATTGGCTTACAGTTTCAGAGGTGTAGTCCATTATCATGGTGGGAAGCATGGCAGCGTGCAGGCAGACATGGTGCTGGAGCAGGAGCTGCGAGGCCTACATCCTGATCCACAGGCAGCAGCAGGAGACTGACTTGAGCTTCAAGGGGCATAGCTTGAACATACAAGAATTCAAAGCCCACCTCCACAGGCCACACCTCCTAACACCACCACTCCTTATGGGCCAAACATTCAAACATATGAGTCTATGAGGTATATTCCTTTTCAAACCACCACAGTGCTATATTTCATTTTGTCTTAAAGGGCAACATACCACAGAGTGGTTAGCGTATAGAGAACAGACGCATACTGGCTCAGTTTAAAAAGCCAAAGTGGAGGGCCTAGCATCTGGCCAGGTCTCCATATGAGGTCATAATAAGAAATTCAGACTCTCAACATCCCAATGCCTTTCCTTCAGATGAATCTGTTTTGCCAACCACAAAAGTGATATTTGTGCAAAATTTGAAACTCTGATTAAAAACATTTTCTGAATAAGTGGGAACTTATATCTCAAGTCACTGCCAAAATGACTAACAGGTAGGTACCATAAGTGGATGAGCATTTAAATGATTTTTCTTGCTATTTACAAAAGTATTTTCTGTATGTTAACATAAAACATATAGGCACATATAGATCTCAGCATGTGCCTGTTGTCTTGGAGTAGCTACTGGCCCTATGCCATGTCAGCCCGAGTGAGCTATCCATCTACCACAGAGCCTGTGATCCTGCCTCTGTCACACTTCCATGGCTATGGGTGCCCTTTCCCCTCCAGCCTGGACCTCTGTCACCTACCAGACTGTTGACCTGTGACGCTTATATCTGGCCCATGGCCACAAGGGATGACCCCAGGTTGCAAAGTTCCACTCTCTATACTCCAACCAACTGAGATATTCCAGGTGAGCAGAGGAAGGGCCCTAGACAGGTTGGGGGTGACAGAGGCAGTCAACCCTAAGAGCTGTGAATACCCTCATTCAAACCCTAGGTCTACAGATGAAAGAATGGAGGCTCAATAAATATTTGGAGGTACACACTTGGTAAGATAGAACTAATAACTCACTGGGGCTGCTGGGATTGAATAAGGCAAAAATGTCAGGCACTGAGCGGGGTACCTGGTACCAGATTCTGATAAATACATGGCCACACTGACATATTTGCACACAATGGCCTTCAGGGAAAAGCAGGCCTTTGCCCTTCAGCTAGCTGGTTGTGTGGCTCTACTTACACTCCCAGTCCTTCTCTGGACTCTGGTGCTGTATGTAAGGAAAGCAAGCCAATGAGCCCAGAGAGACACAGGGAATAGCACTGCTTCTCAGTCCCCATGACAGAACCATCTGAAACGTCACTGGGGTCCTGAACAAGGTATGTGTTGTGAAATATTTCAAGGACTGGACTGTATTATAAGTGAGTCCAAAAAGTGTCTCTCTGAGATGTCTATTGCCTGCAGTCCTCCCTACAGACACCAGAGTCATCCTCCAAGTATCCAGGGGCAGTTAAGGGCCAATGATAGATATCATGACCTCATGGACTAAGGCTGCACAGACATGCTGCTGTGGGTGAGACCTTCTGCCTTCCCTCCCCTTTCCATGCTTTCTCAAATAAGAATACATGGATGGCCTTCCTTCATACTTTCTCCAATCAGAATACCTGGAGAGCCTTCCCTCAGTCATCACACCTCCCTCTGTCTAGAGGACAGGTGACCCTGTCCCCGTATCCGTTAACAAAGTCCCATCCCTAATGAAGCCTGAGGATCTATGATTCAGATATACTCACAAAGAAGTCCATTGACTGCTGAATGGCTGAGGCTGGCCTGGAACCTAAAAACCTGCCCAAGGCTCCTGTCAACTGTACCCACTACTCACCTACCCAAGCCACTGCCTTGGACAGCAATTCTTCCCATGATTCAGAGCCTAAATCAAAGTGAGGTCCTGGGTGATACCAGAACTTCCTGTGTCTTCAAGAAACACAGCAGTGTCTAGGAGGCCCCAGGTAGACTTCCAGATACAAGCTGCTCCTCTGGGGGCACTGTCTCACACACTGCAGTCATTTTGTCATCTGTCCGTCTTTCCACAAACACTTAAGGAAACCACCTGTAGCCCAAAATACTCTCAAGGACAAAACTGGAAATTCTTGTCATCTTGCAGCTGGCAGCCAGTGAGGAACACAGGCAGTAGCAGATCAGCAATTAAAGCATCGAATGGGTGGAAATGGGTTCTAGGCAGAACAAATCAAATACAGAGAGAACTGGTGGCCTTGATGTCCTAGAGGGACTAGTACGACCAGAGAAGCCTCCCGGGATTTATGGTGTTTGTGTAAAGACCTGAAGGAGACAAGGAAGGTTTATATAGATTCAGGGTAGATGGATACAGAGAGAAGAGCAAGATCTTGAGGTGGGATATGACTTGGTTCAAGCAGCAGAATATTCTGGAGAAAATTAGGAAGTATGGGTATAGAAGCACAGGATAGGGTGGCAGCTGAAGAGCATAGAAAGTCACCAAAATGCCACCAAAATGCCTTTGCAGTTGATGTAACATAAGATGGAAGGGCCTGAATTTTGTTTTAACATAAAATATTTACATTTTAAACTTACTGTTTTTACACTAGTCAGAGTTGTGCAGCCGCCGCCACTACCAAGCTTAGAACATTTATATGATCCCCCAGAGAAACTCTGCCCATTAGCAAGCACTCCACAAAGACTTACACCAAGGTGCTTAGTGAAGTAGCTTACTTTACTCAGAAGAGACCTGAGATGCCCATGTCAGCCCCAAGTTGTATTCCTACATCAGTAGCAGGGGTGCATGGGTGGTGCAAGGTTGGGGAAAAATATATACATGAGCTATATGTAACTTTACAATGTACCGCTATAAGGGAACCAGGTCCCAAGTTTAAAGAAGACTTTGAAAAGGAATGATCTCCTGAACTCCACCTTGTATCCCAGACACTGGCTGAGGTCAAGGTCTTGTCCTGAGAACAGATTTAATGATAATGGACTTCCGGCAGCAATCACTGTGGCAACCTTTGTGAAAGGCTGTATTGTTCTGCTCTTGATCAGAGATCAAGCCCTGGAAAGAAGGTCTGCTGGTGCCGACCAAGTAAGGGACTGGTTTACAGCAAATGCCTTCAAGTTAAAAGTTCAGGAGCTCACAGCAGGGACCATGCTGATGTGAGTGGCTTATGCTGCCAACCTGAAGCCCTGGTGATGTCCGGGTTCAAGCTGTTGCTGAGGGCTATGTCTGGGTCTGAGACCCTACTGCAGCTGAGGTCAGTGTTGATGTCTGTGGCCTGTGTTACCACAGAAGGCCATGTGAATATCCATGCTCTGTGCCGAAGCCTGAAGCCATGTTGATGTCCTTGGGCTGACACAGAGAGCCATTTGATGTGAGTGGCCTGCACTGCTACCGGAGATCATCTTGATGTCCTTCTCCTGTGCTGCCACTGAAGGTTGTAATGGTCTTGTGCCGTGACAGAGGGCCAGTTTGATGTCCATGGTCTGTACTGCCACAGGAAGCCACATTGAGGTCAGTGGCTTGTCCACGTTTTGTGCTGTCACCAGAAACCACGTGTAAGTCCATGATTCAGGCTCCTGCTAACTATAAAGGGCAGGGAAGCTACTTTCCCATGGTATTGATGACTACAAACTCGCAGTTGAGAAACAAAGTCACAGAAGACTTCTGTGACAACCCTGACTCCTACCCCCGATTAGTAACAGCCTAGACAGAAAGCCATTAAAGAAAACGTTTAAAAATTGTGATAAAGATGCTTAAATATAGCTCTCCAGAACTGATGGCTTCTGGCCGGGGTGCGGGCAGGGAAGGACTCAGTTTTCCTTAAGAAGCTGGCCACTGGGAGTTTGACCATGCTTCAGTGAGTATATGGGCAACAGGAATTGGATTTTTTTCCTTCTTTTTGTTGGGGAGAAGTCCCAAGAGTGGAGGGTGGATCTGGAAGTACTGGAAAGTGAGGGTACTCCCATGATGTGAAATTCCCAAATAAAAATATTATGGATGAAAAACAATACATTGTGGCCGAACACATGGATCGATAGAGTGCCTGGTGAACACAGTTACAAAGAAGGCAGGGAGAGAGACTAAGAATGCTTCTGTCTCTAATTCTGGCCCAGTTTTAAATAAATTTATTTTTATTTGAAAAAAATTAAAAGCTTAGGAACTCTCAACCCATTCTCCTGGGCACAGACCCAGTACCCACTCCTACCCTGGGGCTACTACACCAAAAGTGGCTCTGGATGCTAAGGAGCGGAAAGCGAGGGGAAGGCCCCGCTACAAACAGACAGCGTTGAAGCACTGACCCAGGAAGTTCCAACCCTTTATGCAATTGGACCTTCAGGCTGGGACGACTGGGCTGGTGCTGGAAGAGGAAGGTAAGGGAACTCATGACCCATACCCTGGTGGTTATGTCTGTTTACTTCAGGACAGGGCTTAGTGATTTCTTCTTCCTGCCTTCCAGCTTTCATGGATGACATCTTCTGAGCCAGAGTTTGGCTTTCTGGTTCTTCTGTGCCATTCATTTTTGTCTAATGAGAACAGACTTCTGCCCTCAATGTCATAGACACCTAGAAAAGGAACATAGATATCAGAATCTCTACACCTCAAAGTCCCACCTCGAAGCCACCCAGCAGGGTAGATATGCTTGCTCAAGAACATCAGACAACACCTGCATTGTCACAGCATCACAGACAGCCCTTCCTCCCATGGGAACAGATCATTGGGAGCTTGATGAAAAGACAGGCTCCTTTCCAAGGGCCACCAAGCCCCACCCAACGAGGACACAGCTCAAGAGAAGCTGCTTGGGAGCAGCAGGAGGAGGAACGGAGCCCTTCAAACCAAGAAGCAATGGCTGGCTCCAAAGCCCTACCACGCAGCAGGCTAAACTGAGACATGGAGAAAGACAGAAAACATACATGGGAAGCCATCCATCTTCTTCCTGCCACATGGCCCACAGGCAAGGAGCCAGAACAATGAAGAGTAGCCCAAAACCTGTTCTAGAAGGGAGGACAAGTCGGAGAGCAGCAGGGGAAGCACAGAGATTCAGAAGAGATGAAGAGGTGATGCTCTAACAGCATCCCTAAGCCAGGGAGTGTGGTCTTCAGATCTTGACAGAAGCAGGCAGCTTAACTCCCAGGTTCAGATTCCCAGCAGGCAGGCAACCCAAGGAAAGAAACCTGACCTCTCTAGGTCCCAAAGAATAAGGGCACAAAGGGATCCACTGAATCCCTGGGTGACCCTGAGCTGCCCACACTCAGACGAACACTAATGCTGGTAATTCAGCTTCACCCAAATGAAAATATGGGACCAGCAATATGGGACAGACCGACTTCAAGTTCCATAGTAGTACTTTGCCTGTAACCTCCTCCATTCTGAACTGGAAGCCCATGTCAAAGCATCCAGTTGGGAAAGGTACTGGATTATAGCACTCCGGAAATGGTAGGCAGAGGCTAAGTAATTGGAAACGTGGGGCTGCAGGCAGCAAAGACCTTAGCCAAGGGTCACACGACCAATTCCCCAAAACAGAAAAAAGGGCCATACCACCTTAGCAATTCCTAGCTAAATAACTGTGGTGGGAAGGTGAGTTTCCCCACCACAGAATATTGCAATATTTCCGTGTCCTCTAGGATCTTCAATAAATCATAAAAATGCCAGAAGTGAGCTGGGAGGCTGAGCTTGGTGGCACACACCTGTGAGCATGGTCCTGGGGAGGCAGGAACGCCTAGAGTTTAAGGCTAGTTAGTTATTTAGTGAGACACTGTTGCAAAACGAGAAGAAGAAAAGGATGGCCAGGGCCAGAACACTGTATCATTGAAAGGAAAAGGAAAACACAATCCTCAGGGCACCATTCCCACGCCTACAAGTGCCAAGATACAGAGAAATGCACATTCCAGTGACAATCCTGTGTGGGAAGGAGGTTGGAGCTCTGTCAGATCCTAAGCAGAGGTGAACAGTGATGCTTCTCCAGGATTGGAAAGACTACAGGCAGGAAGTAAGCTGAGAGCGAGGCTGCGGCTGTGGCTGTGGGCTGTGATGAGGACACAGTGGGAGGCCGCGGTACCAACAGCCAGCACGTAGCCGGTTATTTGGGGCTAAGGCTAAGAATCAGGGGAACATGGAAGAGAAAAGCTCAGATGGAGAAAAGGTCCAGGAAGAAGCCTACACAAGACAGAAGGTATATGTACATGAAGTGGGCACCCACGAAAGATTTTACAAAGTTTTAATGACAACAAAGATGCTTGATGCTTACAAAGTCGAGAGGGCAAGGGGAGCCATGATGTCTTGGGAAACTGTACCCTTGCCCAGTTTAAGATCATAGAGTCACTCAGCCCTTCCACCTTTTATCCATCCACACAGCCCACACGCTGGTCACCCATAACTTCATAAATCTTTCTAGTGGCTACAGGGACGCCCCATGCTTACCAAGCTGCTGGCAAACACAATCATACCACTTCAGGCTCAGTGTGTCAAGGAAGGCGTTTAGCAGCATGGCGACAGCTTCACTATGTGTGTCGTGTAGTATGTGGGGTGCATTTCTGAAGCTCATTTCTCCAGCAGGGTGGTAGACAAGCTCCACACGGTGCTTGAGCCGAAACTGGTACCCAGTGGTTGTCGGCAGTCTTGTAAAGTGGTGTTCTTGTTATCAGGTGGATGAGAACGCATGTTTATGTGGAAGAGGCTCTGTGCGCATGCGCCACTGCACCTGGGGCAGCAGCCTGTCGGGTAGCCCCACATGCTGGCAGTCCTGATATACAAACCATCCTACAACCCGACTGTCTCAAGCTATCTGCAGTTTCTCTGTTGACAGCAAGTCACAGAGGGATGTGAGCGACTCATTACCCAATAGTTCTCAACACAAGAACGTCCCATCATGGGGACTGAGGGGCTTTGAGAGAGGAAGGTGAAGGTGACATTTGATATTTTAAAATGCTGGTGCCACCTCCAGGGTCCTGGGGAAAACAGAACAGTCACTTTTTATGTTTTGGGTTGTGAGCCTAGCCTTTAATCCCTTCAGCCCAGAACAGTCATTTCTTGATATTCTTGTCATCCTCCCATGCACTTTGTGGAGGTCTAACAGGAACTGCCTTCATCTCAAATGAATCTGGAAACAGAAATGAATGTAGTCAAGAGACAGAGATGAGTTTTTTGACCAAGTTTTTGTCACAGTTCCCTGGGAAGATCAAGGTGACCACTGAGGTGCCTTCTTCCCTGCTATCCCCATGTTTGGGGGAAGTTTCTGCTGGCTTTGATTCTTTCTCTGTATCTATTCTCACGCTGGGAATAACACTTCTCAGGGCATTGCACGCCTCCCCCTTGGTGCAGTTCTCCTGCTTGAACAGCTAGCTGGTCATCAGTAACCTTCAGATCGGCTCCCCAGTAAAAGGAGCAACTGAGGTGACATACAAAGTCTCAAATGACTGTCTCCCTGGGAATGTTCCTATGAAATACTCTGCTCTGTCTTCTGACTGTTGGGCTCAAGATTGTGAAAGCAGCTTTGCAAGGGAGTTCAAGTAGGGCCATGATTCATGAGGCACAAGGTACTGTGACAGAGAGATAGTGGGTAAGTGAAGAACTATTCATAAAACACTCAGCTCTGTGGCTGGGGAGACATGGTCACGTGGGTAATGAGACACAAAGCCAGGAGCAAGGTAGCAGCTGAAATAGATCCCAAAGTCTCCTTGGACTGCCAGGAAGAGAACCCAGTGCCAACATAGCCTAGAAAAGCAGAAGGAAGAGGGGCTTCTGAGATAATCAGAGAAAGGGTAATTGCAGAATGTGGCCAAGGAGGTAGGCTTTGGGGGCTAGGCAGGACACACAGCACAGACTCAGTGCATGACAAGGAGAGATTGTGGTCATTACAATTTAGGTTGAGCAAAGGCTGCTGCAAAGGCTCCTGGGAAGGCAAGGGAAGAAAGAATACTTAGCTGACAAACTAGTGCCTACAGAACTGAAGAAACACCTCAGAATTCTCTCAAGTGGAACACACAGAAGCTCCACAGACATCATGGGACAACCAGAGGTCTCAGGCAGCCATGACAACTTGATAGAAGAAGATGGGGATAGGAAGGTGAGGTTTGGACATGTGTGAGTCTATGGCTCCAGAGTTTCAAGGAGAGGTGGTGGCCAAGTGTCCGTGTGTTTTAGCTCTATTAAATACTTGCCCTAGCTGTGAAGAGGACTCCACAGCCCTCTTCATCTTATGGACTCAAGAAAGAATATTTGAAAAACAAGCCAAGTGGGACTCAAAGGCCATATCCCTCCTCACTTCACTAGGTCTGAGACTCCCAAATGGTCCTCTAACCCCCTTGCCAGGCACTCCTACAAGTCCCTCAAGTGTGCAGAGCACCCTCCCAGATGGCACAGTGAGCAAAGGCAAGAGTACTCTATTCTTCTCCAGGTGTGTCCTATAAAGAGGGACTAAAAGGACCAAAGGGACATAAAGAAACCTGCACGTGGTACTACACATATGGACAGAGCAGAATGAGGTCTGCTTGCCTGTGCTGATGGTTCAGTCTGTAAGATAAAAGTCTCCAGGTTTGTGCCAAGTGCCCGTGAGAGAGTTGTGTCCCACCTGTCCCTCTGTCACAGGTCAGTTTCCCAAAGTCAAACTATTATGGACTCAATCGACTAGAGCTTTATTAAGCACAACAAAGGAAACAGGAGGAAGCAGGTATGCTGGCAGAGATCATGTTTAAATGCAGGGCAAACAGCAGACACAGCAGAACCCACAGAGAGCACTGCTCACTGCTATGCCTTGAAAAGGGAAAAGCTCACACACCTCCACGTGTCTCACCACCTTCTCTGCTTCCTCAGCCTCTGAAGCACAAGGGGTGACCTGGCTGCTCCTGGGCACTCTCACTTTACCCCACAGGGATGCTTGGACTTTACCTTATTCTCTTCCTGCCTCTTTAGGGCAGTTACATCCCAACGTCCTAGAACTTCTATATTGGAAAAGAACAGAGACTGGCTCCCTCATGCCTGCCTGTGAAGTCATGCTGGTTCCCACAAGATTAACATCAGTTTTCCTCTGTCTTGGACCATCAAAATACCAACATAAAACAATTTAAAAATATAGTCTGCAGCTCAACAGTTTAGGCCTGAGTTGAGCTTGTCAGGTACTTCACAAACACCTATAATCTCAACTCCTGTGGATCCATCGCCCAGTTCTGACCTCTCAGGTACAACACACATCTGGCGTGCACTCACACACTCATATACACCATAAAAAACAATGGAAATGTCAAAGATGTACTCAACTATTTTTCACGCCGTGTTGTGTGCACAACTTTGGGTTCCCTATGATGAGTTGGGGTTTTGGCCATTCTCCCTAAAGTCGCTACCCTTGAGCTCCAGGCTTCATTCACAGAGTTCAAACTCATGGAACCTCTGATAATGCTGATGGCTGGCATTATAAACTGCAGCCTATCGTGTAAATCGGCATGAAATCTTAAGGCTGAACTCAAATCCTCACAAGCAACATGACTCCTCTGAGCTATCTTGCTGGTGGTAAAAGGGACATTGGAGGCCTGGTGACCCCTGAGCTTACACAGACACTGGAGCTCCTACATCTGATGTCTATATCAGATATACAAAATGATTTGTAAGACTTCAGATTTTTTTTACATGTTTATTGTTTTTCTCCGGCGACAAAATAGATCCTATGTATGACTCTCCACAAAAGAAAACACACAGTCAATAACTACATTTTTCGTAAATGCAAATACAGGGAGACCCGAAAGCAAACAAGTTTGGCTATTTAGATGATAGCAAAACTACTTTAAAAATTTGGGCAGATGACACAAGCATTACTGTCCCCCTGGGTTACACTAGCTTCTTTGTCAAAGGATGATGAACAGAGTATTAAATGAGGAGCTGAATCCTTGTGTTTATACAACAGCATATGTGATATGAAATGGTCATTCTCTCTAAGCACCTAAACTCGGTGCTTTGCCTGGCCGACACCACTGCGGCACTGTCTCTGTGCATCTGAAAGTCTATTGAGCTGGCCTTCTGACTCCCTTTGCTACCCTGAGAGAAGGCACGACCTCACCACTCCCGGCCCCTTCCCAATGAATCCGATGAGGAGTGCATCACTTACCATACACCGCTCCTGTGCTTTTCACGTTTATGAACAAGTCATCCTGTTTGCCACTTAAGTCTTCAAAAGTACTGTCTGGAATAAAGTCAGCACAGAAAGTAACATACAAAGTATTGTCTCTAGTAGATGAAGCCACGCTGCTTCATGAAAGGACCACCGCAACTATCCTTTGATTCATATCATTCAATAAGAGTTAAAATACTTTTTTATTTTAAATCCCGTGGTTAAAGTTCTACTGGTGGCTAGATAATGAACACTTCATAAGTATTGCAAGATGTCATACTTTTAATCTTTAGGATGCAAAATAACCTATGACTGTTCTAAAAAAATACCTCTAATTAATTATAGAAATTATTCTGGATCAGGAAAATACTGAAATAAGTGTTATAGGTAAAGGACAGATTTCTAGCACTTCTTCAGACCATTTTAAACTAAAGAAACAGACACTATTTCTAAAAATCAGTCACACCTCTTTTCTCCTCTATTGTGCCAACCTCACTGTTTTTAATTGCTTTTCTTTTACCAATACACTTATTACTGTGCATGTACATGAAGTCTATGTTAGAGCACATGTCACGGCACATGTGTGGGAGTCACAAGACAACTTGGAGGAGACGGTTCTCTCCTTTCCCCTCTATGTAGGTTCCAGGAATCAAGGTCATCAGGTCACAGTTACAAAAGGCAAGCACATTTACCAATGGCGCCATCTCACAGACCAAACAGACAATTTCAATCTTGACAGAGTGCACATTGTTCTAGAAAAGGGAGTGTACTAAGAAGCACAAGATGTAATGACGCTGAAGTATTCACTCTTTGCTGTACAGTGATAGCTTCTTGGGTGGAGACACTAGAATTTCCCTTTACAATGGCACCAATTGTATTGGCTGTGTAAAGCATCTGTCCTGGTTCAGAAGAGCAAATTGATATGAAAGTGGGGGAGAATGATGATTTGGTCCCTGCTGAACACTGAGGTTTGCTAACACAGTTCCACATGAGAACTCACAGAAGAGTGGGGCACTACGTAAACACTGGAGCACTACTCTGAGTGGTTATCTACATCTGTGCCAGGGTGTGTAGCTCACACAGCCTCAGAACTTCTAGCTGTCTTCACATATCACTAAGGTATCTTCCCATTCATAAACGGCTTTAGGGCAGGGATGAGGAATGATCTGGTTCTCACGGGCTGTGGGCTTCCCGAGTGGTGAGCCTCTATACTCCATATCAGAATTGGTTCTTCTATGTGCTGTTCACATCACCACAATGATGAAAATCAGGGTTCTTGTAGCAATCCCTACCTGAGCTTTGTTACCTCAAACTCTACCTTACCATAGACTTCTATAGGAGTCAGAGATCCACAAGTGTACATAGACTACAGAACCTCTTATGTGGTGGTTAATGAGCTCAGTGCCTAAAGATTCTGCTAAAACACAGAATCTTGAACTATACATGGGACTTCCACCTTGGCCCTTTTGCAAAACTAAGAGCATCACAAACCTGTGTCCATTCATCATCATGACTCCTTGATTCCACACAGGGGATATGCATAAGTAAAGAAGACATATTAGAGTGCTGCTGCGCAGAGACTTAGTGAACACAAGGCATGTGATATAAATGCTGAGGAAGGTTAGTTATTGGCAAACTGTTGTCCCCAGACCACACAACTTAGGTTCATAGAAATGTAACCCCACCCCCCAGACAACATATTCTCAAATAGTTGTTCTTCTGGAACATAATCATGATTGTTATGAAAGTGTTCATTCTCATTTCACATGGACTTGGGTTGGATAGTTATTAAAAAAAAAAAAAACCTTAAAAACAGTCCCTAGGCCCCCTGCACACAGGGACCCAAGAGCAGTAGGGACAGGCACTTCTGGTTGCTGGCCTCATGGAGAGCTGAAAGCCAGCCCCAAGGAGCGACTTCAGGCCCGAGACCAGAGGTAAGACCAACTTTTCTGCTTCAAGTGACCTGCCTGGTGGACTCAGGACACACAAAGGCAAAATTCCTCTGGGACCAGACACTTCCAGTTTCTAGCTGGCGCTCGAATCTCGCTGATCCCAGTCCACAGCTCCCTGCTCCCAAACTCCATGGGACAGAGAGCTGATTCCCCAGAAGTGTGGGCAATCCTGAGAATGCAGGGCAGGAGAGACCACCACTTCTGCCTACCTTTGCCCACATCCCTGGCCCAAGAGGAAAGTGTATAGTGCCTCTGGACACAGAAAGATAGGAGCAGTCAAGCTGCTGGAGCCCTGTGGTCCAGACTGTGCCCGGATCTGAACTGAACCAAACAGCTCCCTGCACCCAAATCCCATGGGAGGGAGAGCTAGACCATCAGAGGAGCAGACACTCCTGGGAAACAAGAGGAGACTACTCTCTGCCCACATTTCTGACTCTAGAGGAAAACGCCTAGCGCCATCTGGGCCCCCTGCTCACAGGGAACTAGGAGAAGTAGGGGCAGGCCCATCTGGTTAGGGCCCACAGGGACAGCTGAAAGCCAGTGGACAGAAATGACTACAATCCTGAGAGCAGAACACTCTGTTCCCATAACTGGCTGAAAGAAAACAGGAAAACAAGTTTACAGCACTCCTGACACAAAAGCCTGTAGGATGGTCAGTCCACTGTCAGAAACAGCAAGACAAGGTAACAACAGAGACAATCTGATGGCAAGAGGCAAGCGCAAGAACCCAAGTGACAGAAACCAAGACTACAAGACTATCAGAGCCCAATTCTCCCACCAAAGCAAGCACTGAATATCCAAACACATCAGAAAAACAAGATCTAGATTTAAAATTACATTTTATCATGATGATGGAGGACTTTAAGAAGGTCATAAATAACTCCCTTAAGGAAATACAGGACAACACAAGTAAACAAGTAGAAGCCCTTAAAGAGGAAACACAAAAATCCCTTAAAGAACTACTGGAAAAAACAACAAAACAGGAGAAGGAAATGAACAAAACCATCCAGGAATTAAATATGGAAATAAAATCAATAAGGAAAGCACAAAGGGAGACAACTCTGGAGATAGAAAACCTAGGGAAGCAGCTGCAGTACGCGCCAGCAGCTTGGAGATTGATTGGCTGCGGCGGGCGGAGACGTCAGGCTCCAGGGGCCCCAGCAGCCGCCAGGCGCTGCACGGCGCAGTCGGCTCTAGTGGTCTCCTAACGGAGAGTTGTTCCCGGCCGGCCATGCAGTCCTCCGTCACTGGGCTGCGCCGCCGCCGTCGCCAGGACGCGCCGCGGAGCCCCTCGTCGCCTCTAGCCCCGCGGCCTCCGTTCACCTCAACTTCCACTCGCCCATCATGACGAAGACTGAGAAGAAATCCTTCCACCGGAGCCTGGCCGAGTGGAAGCTGTTCATCTACAACCCGACCAGCTGAGAGTTTCTGGGGCGCACCTCCAAGAGCTGGGGTCTCATCTTGCTCTTCTACCTAGTTTTTTCTGTATTTTTTTTTTTCGGAGCTGGGGATGGAACCCAGGGCCTTGCTCTTGCTAGGCAAGCGCTCTACCACTGAGCTAAATCCCCAACCCCCTACCTAGTTTTTTATGGGTTCTTGGCTGCACTCTTCACATTCACCATGTGGGCCATGCTCCAGACTCTGAATGACGAGGTTTCGAAGTACCGAGACCAGATTCCTAGTCCAGGACTTATGGTTTTCCCCAAACCACCGACTGCCTTGGATTATACATACAGCATGTCTGACCCACATACTTATAAAAAGTTTGTTGAAGACGTGAAGAATTTCCTAAAGCCATATTCTGTGGAAGAACAGAAGAATCTCACAGATTGCCCTGGTGGGACACTTTTTCATCAGAAGGGTCCAGATTATAGTGCGTGTCAGTTTCCGGTTTCCTTGCTTCAAGAATGTAGTGGTGTGAATGATTCTAATTTTGGCTACTCCAAAGGACAACCTTGTGTTCTTGTGAAGATGAACAGAATAATCGAGTTCGTCCCTGATGGAGCTCCATATATTACGTGTATTACAAAGGAAGAAAACATAGCAAATATAGTAACGTATCCTGATGATGGACTTATAGACTTAAAGTATTTTCCATATTATGGGAAAAAAACGGCACGTTGGATATCGACAGCCCCTAGTTGCCGTCCAGGTCATATTTGGGACCGATGCTACCAAGAAAGAAGTAACAATTGAGTGCCAAATTGATGGAACCAGGAACCTAAAAAACAAGAATGAATGTGACAAGTTCTTGGGACGAGTTTCATTTAAAGTCATAGCACATGCCTAGGAGTAGGCTGTCTGCACAGAGTAAATGTTGTGTTGTCTCCATTCTGTATCAGCTGGACCTGCCATTCTAGGATATGAGGCCACCTGGGAGGAGGAAGTGGTATGGGACACACTTGGGTGACATCATAACATGCTTCCAGATCATAGTGTTCAGTGTCCTCTGAAGTAACTGCCTGCTGCCTCTGCTGCCCATGAACACATGTACGGTCGCCAGACAGGGACCAGTGAGCTCCCAATCCCAAACATGCAGAGTGGGAGTCTCGTCGTCTTCTGTGTGTAATTCCCAAATGTCTAAAGCTTCATGTGCTGTGCTATGTAAATATTTTATGGATTTAACACTGGTAACTGTCATATTTTGATACCAAGAAAGTTTTAGGGATAAAATGGTACCTTGCCAACATCAAGTGACTTTAGCTGAAGAAATGTGTGAGAAGTTCTGTATGTGATGAAGGAGAAAGGGAAATAAAGTGGATCTGAAAGTTCTAAAAAAAGAAAACCTAGGGAAGATCTGGAGTCAGAAATGCAAACATCACCATAGAATAGAGAGATAGAAGAGAGAATATAAGGAGCAGAAGATTCCATAGAAATCATCGACCCAACAGTCAAAGATAATGTAAAACGGAAAAAGCTACTGACCCAAAACATACAGAAATCCAGGACACAATGAGGAGATCAAACCTAAGGATAATAGGTATAGAAGAGAGTGAAGACTCCCAAATCAAAGGACCAGTAAATATCTTCAACAAAATCATAGAAGAAAACTTCCCTAACCTAAAGAAAGAGATGACCATAAATATACAAGAAGCCTACAGAACTCCAAATAGATTGAAACAGAAAAGAAACTCCTCCCGTCACATAATAGTCAAAAACACAAAATGCACAAAACAAAGAAAGAATATTAAAAGCAGTATGGGAAAAGGGTCAAGTAACATATAAAGGCAGATCTATCAAAATTACACCAGATTTCTCACCAGAGATTCTGGACAAAAGTCATACAGAAACTAAGAGAACACAAATGACAACCCAGGTTACTGTATCCTGCAAAACTGTGAATTAACATAGATGGAGAAACCAAGATATTCCATGACAAAACCAAATTTACACAATATCTTTCTACAAATTCAGCCCTACAAAGGATAATAAATGGTAAAGCCCAACAAAAGAAGGCAAGCTACACCCTAGAAAAAGCAATAAACTAATCTTTTTGCAACAAAACAAAGAGAAGAGAAGCGTAAAACATAATGTCACCCCCGAATACGAAGAAAACAAGAAGCAACAATCACTATTACATAATATCTCTCAACATCAATGGACTCAATTCCCCCAATAAAAAGACACATATTAACAAACTGGATACATAATGAGGACCCAGCATTTTGCTGCCTACAGGAAACACACCTCAGAGACAAAGACAGACACTACATCAGAGTAAAAGGCTGGAAAACAACTTTCCAAGCAAATGGTCTGCAGAAGCAAGCTGGAGTAGCCATTCTAATATGGAAAAAAATCGATTTTCAACCAAAAGTCATCAAAAAAGATAAGGAAGGACACTTCATATTCATCAAAGGAAAAATCCACTAAGATGAACTCTCAATCCTAAATATCTTTGCCCCAAATACAAGGGTACCTACATACATAAAAGAAACCTTGGGCTGGAGAGATGGCTCAGCGGTTAAGAGCACCCGACTGCTCTTCCAGAGGTCATGAGTTCAATTCCCAGCAACCACATGGTGGCTCACAACCATCTGTAAAGAGATTTGATGCCCCCTTCTGGTGTATCTGAAGACAGCTACAGTGTACTTATATATATAATAAATAAAATAAATCTTTAAAAAAAAAAAAAGAAACCTTACTAAAGCTCAAAACACACATTGCACCTCACACAATAATAGTAGGAGATTTCAACACACCACTCTCATCAATGGACAGATCATGGATACAGAAATTAAACAGAGACATAGACAGACTAAGAGAAGTCATGAACCAAATGGACTTAACAGATATTTATAGAACATTCTATCCTAAAACAAAAATATATACCTTCTTCTCACCACCTCATGGTACTTTCTCCAAAATTGAGAGAAAATATAATTGGTCACAAAACAGGCCTCAACGGACACAGAAAGAAATAATCCCATACGTCCTATCAGACCACCATGGGATAAAGCTGGTCTTCAATAACAAACAATAAGGAAAGGACGCCCACATATACATGGAAGTTGAACAATGCTCTACTCAATGATAACCTAGTCAAGGAAGAAATAAAGAAAGAAATTAAAGTCTTCTTACAATTTAATGAAAATGAAGGTACAACATACCCAAACTTATGGGACACAATGAAAGCTGTGCTAAGAGGAAAACTCATAGCTCTGAGTGCCTGCAGAAAGAAACAGGAGAGAGCATATATCAACAGCTTGACAGCACACCTAAAAGCTCTAGAACAAAAAGAAGCAAACATACCCAGGAGTAGTAGAAGGCAGGAAATAATCAAACTCAGAGCTGAAATCAACCAAGTAGAAACAAAAAGGACTATACAAAGAATCAACAGAACCAAAAGCTGGTTCTTTGAAAAAATCAACAAGATAGATAAACCCTTAACCAGACTAACCACAGGGCACAGAGTGTGTGTCCAAATTAACATCAGAAATGAAAAGGGAGGCACTTCCAGTTTTTAGCGGGAGTCCCAAACCTGCAGATCCCTGCCCACAGCAGCTCCCTGCTCCCAAACCCCGTGAGAGAGAGACCTCACCGCCTGGACAGGTGGGCACTCCTGAGACTGCAGAGCAGAAGAGACCACCAACACTGCCCACCCCTGCCCACATCCCTGGCCCACTATATACGGCCTCTGGGTTCCCGTAGAGGAGGGGCCAGGAGCAGCAGGTCCGCTGCGTCTGAGACACCACTGGAACCTGAAGGGACCAACCGAATAAACAGTTCTCTGCACCCAAATACCGTGGGAGGGAGAGCTAAACCTTCAGAGAGGCAGACACGCCTGGGAAACCAGAAGAGACTGCACTCTGCACACATTACTGATTCCAGAGGAAAACACCAAATGCCATCTGGAATCCTGGTGCACGGAAGCTCCCGGAAAGGGCGGCACAGATTTTCCTGGTTGCTACCCCCACGGAGAGCTCATAAGCAACACCCCACGAGCAAACTTGAGCCTCAGGACCACAGGTAAGACAAACCTTCCTACTCCAAGCGACCTGCCTAGTAAACTCAGGACACAGGCCCACAGGAACAGCTGAAGACCTGTAGATAGGAAAAACTACACGCCCGAAAGCAGAACACTCTGTCCCCATAACTGGCTGAAAAAAAAACAGGAAAACAGGTCTACAGCACTCCTGATGCACAGGCTTATAGGACAGTCTAGCCACTGTCAGAAAAAGCAGAACAAAGTAACACTAGAGATAATCTGATGGCGAGAGGCAAACGTAGGAATCCAAGCAACAGAAACCAAGAATACATGGCATCATCGGAGACCAATTCTCCCACCAAAGCAAACACTGAATATCCAAACACACCAGAAAAGCAAGATCTAGTTTCAAAATCATATTTGATCATGATGCTGGAGGACTTCAAGAAAGACGTGAAGAACTCCCTTAGAGAAACACAGGAAAACATAAATAAACAAGTAGAAGCCTACAGAGAGGAATCACAAAAATCCCTGAAAGAATTCCAGGAAAACACAATCAAACAATTGAAGGAATTAAAAATGGAAATAGAAGCAATCAAGAAAGAACACATGGAAACAACCCTGGATATAGAAAACCAAAAGAAGAGACACAGAGCCGTAGATACGAGCTTCACCAACAGAATACAAGAGATAGAAGAGAGAATCGCAGGAGCAGAAGATTCCACAGAAATCATCGACCCAACTGTCAAAGATAATGTAAAGCGGAAAAAGCTACTGGTCCAAAACATACAGGAAATCCAGGACTCAATGAGGAGATCAAACCTAAGGATAATAGGTATAGAAAAGAGTGAAGACTCCCAGCTCAAAGGACCGGTAAATATCTTCAACAAAATCATAGAAGAAAACTTCCTTAACCTAAAGAAAGAGATACCCATAAACATACAAGAAGCCTACAGAACTCCAAATAGATTGGACCAGAAAAGAAACTCCTCCCGTCACATAATAGTCAAAACAACAAATGCACAAAATAAAGAATATTAAAAGCAGTAAGGGAAAAAGGTCAAGAAACATATAAAGGCAGACCTATCAGAATCACACCAGACTTTTTTCCAGAGACTATGAAAGCCAGAAGATCCTGGACAGATGTCATACAGACCCTAAGAGAACACAAATGCCAGCCAGGTTACTGTATCCTGCAAAACTCTCAATTAACATAGATGGAGAAACCAAGATATTCCATGACAAAACCAAATTTACACAATATCTTTCTACAAATCCAGCACTACAAAGGATAATAAATGGTAAAGCCCAACATAAGGAGGCAAGCTACACCGTAGAAGAAGCAAGAAACTAATCTTTTTGCAACAAAACAAAGAGAAGAGAAGCACACAAACATAACCCCATATCCAAATATGAATATAACAGGAAGCAATAATCACTATTCCTTAATATCTCTCAACATCAATGGACTCAATTCCCCAATAAAAAGACATAGATTAACAAACTGGATATGCAATGAGGACCCTGCATTCTGCTGCCTACAGGAAATTTGTCTCTGAGGTGTGTTTCAGAGACAAAGACAGACACTACCTCAGAGTGAAAGGCTGGAAAACAACTTTCCAAGCAAATGGTCAGAAGAAGCAAGCTGGAGTAGCCATTCTAATATCAAATAAAATCAATTTTCAACTAAAAGTCATCAAAAAAGATAAGGAAGGACACTTCATATTCATCAAAGGAAAAATCCACCAAGATGAACTCTCAATCCTAAATATCTATGCCCCAAATACAAGGGCACCTCCATACGTAAAAGAAACCTTACTAAAGCTCAAAACACACATTGCACCTCACACAATAATAGTAGGAGATTTCAACACCCCACTCTCATCAATGGACAGATCATGGAAACAGAAATTAAACAGAGACGTAGACAGACTAAGACCAGCCATGAGCCAAATGGACTTAACAGATATTTATAGAACATTCTATCCTAAAGCAAAAGGATATACCTTCTTCTCAGCTCCTCATGGTACTTTCTCCAAAATTGACCAAATAATTGGTCAAAAAACGGGCCTCAACAGGTACAGAAAGATAGAAATAATCCCATGCGGGCTATCAGACCACCATGGCCTAAACCTGGTCTTCAATAACAATAAGGGAAGAACGCCCACATATTCGTGGAACTTAAACAATGCTCTACTCAATGATAACCTGGTCAAGGAAGAAATAAAGAAAGAAATTAAAGACTTTTTAGAATTTAATGAAAATGAAGGTACAGCATACCCAAACTTATGAGACACAATGAAAGCTGTGCTAAGAGGAAAACTCATAGCTCTGAGTGCCTACAGAAAGAAACAGGAGAGAGCATATGTCACCAGCTTGACAGCACACCTAAAAGCTCTAGAACAAAAAGAAGCAAATACACCCAGGAGGAGTAGAAGGCAGGAAATAATCAAACTCAGAGCTGAAATCAACCAAGTAGAAACAAAAAGGACTATACTAAGAATCAACAGAACCAAAAGCTGGTTCTCTGAGAAAATCAACAAGATAGATAAACCCTTAGCCAGACTAACCAGAGGACACAGAGAGTGTGTCCAAATTAACAAAATCAGAAATGAAAAGGGAGACATAACTACAGATTCAGAGGAAATTAAAAAAATCATTAGATCCTACTACAAAAGCCTATATTCAACAAAACTTGAAAATCTGGAGGAAATGGACAATTTCCTAGACAGATACCAGGTACTGAATATAAATCATGTACACATAAACCATTTAAACAACCCCACAACTCCTAACGAAATAGAAGCAGTCATTTAAAGTCTCCCAACCAAAAAGAACCCAGGTCCAGATGGGTTCAGTGCAGCATTCTATCAGACCTTCATAGAAGACCTCGTACCAATACTATCCAAACTATTCCACAAAATTGAAACAGATGGAGCACTACCGAATTCCTTCTATGAAGCCACAATTACTCTTATACCTAAACCACACAAAGACCCAACAAAGAAAGAGAACTTCAGACCAATTTCCCTTATGAATATCGATGCAAAGATACTCAATAAAATTCTGGCAAACCGAATCCAAGAGCACATCAAAACAATCATCCACCATGATCAAGTAGGCTTCATCCCAGGCATGCAGGGATGGTTCAAATACGGAAAACCATCAACGTGATCCATTATATAAACAAACTGAAAGAACAAAACCACATGATCATTTCATTAGATGCTGAGAAAGCATTTGACAAAATTCAACACCCCTTCATGATAAAAGTCCTGGAAAGAATAGGAATTCAAGGCCCATACCTAAACATAGTAAAAGCCATATACAGCAAACCAGTTGCTAACATTAAACTAAATGGAGAGAAACTTGAAGCAATCCCACTAAAATCAGGAACTAGACAAAGTTGCCCACTCTCTCCCTACTTATTCAATATAGTTCTTGAAGTTCTAGCCAGAGCAATCAGACAACAAAAGGAGGTCAAGGGGATACAGATCGGAAAAGAAGAAGTCAAAATATCACTTTTTGCAGATGATATGATAGTATATTTAAGTGATCCCAAAAGTTCCACCAGAGAACTGCTAAAGCTGATAGACAACTTCAGCAAAGTGGCTAGGTATAAAATTACCTCAAATAAATCAGTAGCCTTCCTCTACACAAAAGAGAAACAAACTGAGAATGAAATTAGGGAAACGACACCCTTCATAATAGTTCCGAATAATATAAAATATCTCAGTGTGACTTTAACCAAGCAAGTAAAAGATCTGTACAATAAGAACTTCAAGACTCTGAAGAAAGAAATTGAAGAAGACCTCAGAAGATGGAAAGATCTCCCATGCTCATGGATTGGCAGGATTAATATAGTAAAAATGGCCATTTTACCAAAAGCGATCTACAAATTCAATGCAATCCCCATCAAACTTCCAATTCACTTCTTCATAGAGTTAGAACAATTTGCAAATTTATCTGGAATAACAAAAAACCCAGGATAGCTAAAACTATCCTCAACAAAAGGACCTCCATGGGAATCACTATCCCTGAACTCAACCAGTATTATAGAGCAATAGTGATAAAAAAAAAACTGTATGGTTTTGGTACAGAGACAGGCAGATAGACCAGTGGAATAGAACTGAAGACCCAGAAATGAATCCACACACCTATGGGCACTTGATTTTTGACAAAGGAGCCAAAACCATGTAATGGAAAAAAGATAGCATTTTCAGCAAATGGTGATGGTTCAAGTGGAGGTCAGCATGTAAAAGAATGCAGATCGATCCATTCTTATCACCCTGAACAAAGCTTAAGTCCAAGTGGATCAAGGACCTCCACATCAAACCAGATACACTCAAACTAATAGAAGAAAAAGTGGTGAAGAATCTTGAACACATGGGCACTGGAGAAACACCAATGGCTTATGCTCTAAGATCAAGAATCGACAAATGGAATCTCATAAAGCTAAAAAACTTCTGTAGGGCAAAGGACATAGTCGTTAGGACAGAATCCCTACCAACTGATTGGGAAAAGATCTTTACCAATCTTACAACTGATAGAGGGCTAATATCCAAAATATACAAAGAACTCACAAAGTTAGACTGCAGGGAGACAAATAACCATATTTAAAATGGGGTTCAGAGCTAAACAAAAAATTCACAGCTGAGGAATATCGAATGGCTAAGAAGCACCTAAAGAAATGTTCAACATCTTTAGTCATAAGGGAAATGCAAATCAAAACAACCCTGAGATTTCACCTCACACCAGTGAGAATGGCTAAGATCAAAAACTCAGGTGACAGCAAATGCTGGCGAGGATGTGGAGAAAGAGGAACACTCCGCCATTGTTGGTGGAATTGCAGACTGGTACAACCATTCTGGAAATCAGTCTGGAGGTTCCTCAGAAAATTGGACATTGCGCTACCTGAGGACCCAGCTATACCTCTCCTGGGCATATACCCAAAAGATGCCCCAACATATAACAAAGACACATGCTCCACTATGTTCATAGCAGCCTTATTTATAATAGCCAGAAGCTGGAAAGAACCCAGATGCCCTTCAACAGAGGAATGGATACAGAAAATGTGGTACATCTACACAATGGAATATTACTCAGCTATCAAAAACAATGACTTCATGAAATTTATAGGCAAATGGATGGAACTGGAAAATATCATCCTGAGTGAGGTAACCCAATCACAGAAAAACACACATGGTATGCACTCATTGATAAGTGGATATTAGCCCAAATGCTTGAATTACCCAAGATGCACAGACCACATGAAACTCAAGAAGGATGAGCAAAATGCAAATTCTTCCCTCCTTTAAAATGGGAACAAGAATACCCTTAGGAGGGGATAGGGAGGCAAAGTTTAGAACAGAGACTGAAGGAACGCCCATTCAGAGCCTGCCTCACAGGTGGCCCATACATATACAGCCACCACACTAGATAAGATGGATGAAGCAAAGAAGTGTAGGCCAACAGGAACCGGATGTAGATCTCTCCTGAGAGACACAGTCAGAATATGGCAAATACACAGGCGAATGCCAGCAGCAAACCACTGAACTGAGAACGGGACCCCCATTGAAGGAATCGGAGAAAGGACTGAAAGAACTGAAGGGGCCTGAGACCCCATATGAACAACAATGCCAACCAACCAGAGCTTCCAGGGACTAAGCCACTACCTAAAGAATATACATGGACTGACTCTGGGCTCCAATTGCATAGGTAGCAATGAATAGCCTAACAGGGACACCAGTGGAAGGGGAAAGCCTTGGTCCTGCTGGTGAATGGGATTGTTGGAGGGAGGGTGGTAATGGGGGAAGGATGGGGAGGAGCACACCCATATAAAAGGGGAGGGGCTAGGGCAATTTTGGTCTGGAAACCAGGAAATGGAAGAACATTTGAAATATAGATAAGAAACACCCAATTTAATAAAGATGAAAAAAAAGTCCCTAAGTTGGCCTGAGAGTGTACTTGGAGTTTATTCCTAATATAAGCCACCATTGTTCTACATAGGTTACAGGAAGACTGGGTACATTGAAATTATATATTAAATATTATATACATTTATATTATATGTTAAAACTTTGGTTACACAGGGAAACCCCACCATCATACATTATTAATGTCTCATAAATATGAGGGCTTCTGTTTAGCCAGCAGCCTGCTCATAGGAAAGTGGCTGTTCTTCAAGGCAAGCTCTGTATCTCCTCAGGTACCAGCACAGGAGATACACAGGGACATAAAGAAGGATGGAAACAATCGTTTTCTGTGTGAGTGTCTAGTAGTTTTACATGACAGTTTCCGCTGTCATTTTCTATGCCATTATATATAAAAAGCACATCCCCACAGAGTTTGTGATACAGATTTCCTCCCTCTGGAGCCCCTACACCATAGGTCACAAAAGGTGACACATGGGAAATGTCTAAACTATAGAATACTACAAACTGTCAGGACAGGGACATAGGAGACAATGAGCTTTGGTTTGAGGAACTAAATGATATACAAAAAAGATGACATTGTCTTCTTACTTAGAACATATATTCCTCTGTGGGAAAAACAAGACAAACATGGAATAGACTAGGAACTTTTTGTTTAGATTCCACATTCATGACCTTATGTGGTTAATTCATATGAGGCCATAAACTGAATAGTACGAGTTCTAGTCTGGATGTAAAATGCCCCTCACAGCCTTTGTGTTTAAACATGCACTATGGAGCCAGTGGTGCTGTTTAGGAAGACCTTAGACTCCTTAGAGTTGGAGCCTTCTTGGATGCAGTGAATCATCATGGAGGACCTTTAGGCTGTTAACCCTCCACCTTCTGATTTCAGTTTGTGAATGCGATGTGATCAGCTAGTCCCCTGCCTCTTTCCTGCTACCTTCCATGTCTTCTTTAACATAATTCGATGACTCACTTCAACCAGAAGCCACAGTCAACCCTTCCTCCATTAGATTGTTTCCTGTCAAGTTATTTCATCATGGCCATGAAAAAAATTAAAGCACAGTGATCCAGTCGTAGATTCTGGTCACCGTTTCTGTCCCTTTGGAAGACTCTTGAATCGACTTTCTTCCTCTGCCCTCCAAGCAGAAGGAATAACCTGACTGTTACTAGGCAGTTTGTAGTGTTTGTAGTGGTTTGAGTATATTTGGCCCAGAAAGTGGCACTATTTGAAGATGTAGCCTTGGAGTAGGTGTGTCACTGTGGGCCTGGGCTTTCTTCTTCCCAGCTGCCTGAAAGCTAGTCTTTTCCTGTTTGACTTGGGATAAAGATGTAGAACTATCAGCTCCTGCGGCACCATGCCTGCCTGAATGCTGCCATGATACTCTTGCCTTGATGATAATGGACTGAACCTCTGAACCTGTAAGCCAGCCCCAATTAAATGCTGTCCTCATAAGAGTTGCCATAGTCATGGTGCTTGTTCACAGAAGTAAAACCCAAACTAAGACACTGTTCATTGTATCTGACCAGGAATGCCATTACCTACCAGTAACAAATTCATAGCTGTGCAGGCTGTCGTCACTACTCAAGCAATTCTCAGAGTCGCTCTTATATATATTGTGGATTTCTGAAAGAAAATCAATGAAGAAATGGATTTGACCAGCAATGACCTACCACTGCCAAGACCATCTCTTTGAAGGCTGTTCCCCTTACCCAACTCATCCTCCAAATCGTCCACATCCAAATCATCAATATCTGGAAGAAAGTCAGGAAAGAGTTGGATATGGCCAGGAATACCATTACCTACCACCACCAAGGTCATCACTTTAGAGGCTTTTCTTCCTACTCATGTCATCCTCAGTGTCTGTTTCAAACATATCACTACCTGGAAGAAAATCAGGGAAGAGTTGGATGTGACCAGGAATACCATTACCGACCACCACCAAGGTCATCACTTTAAAGGATGTTCTCCCTACCCAAGTCATCCTCAACGTTGTCTTCAAACATATCAATATCTGGAAGAAAGTCAATGGAGACAGTGAGTGGCTCATACCTTGGTGACTGTACTAGGTAAAGCCACCTTGCTTCACATAAGAACAAACCCAACTTCCTTTGGGTCACATCATTCACTGAGAACAATAGACATTCTACTAATGAGATAAAGTAACACCCCACATATTAAAAATACTGCAAAACACCTTAATTCTTTTGACATAGGAGATACAATCATACTTATAGTTCCTATTAATAGCAAACTAGGAACTTGAGAGACAGCTCTATAGTTAAGAGCACTGTTCTTCCAGAGGACTAGGGTTCGATTCACAGTACCCACATGGTGTTGAAGTTTTGTCTTTTGCTATGTATTATTCTGCTAAATTCTAGCCTCTGAGGCCTAGTTGCCCCCAAGGACAAGAGAATCTGCAAATAGACCCAAGTGACACTATGTGACCTTGCCCTCCAAGGTATCCCTGATTGGTGAATAAAGATGCCTGCAGCCTATAGCTGTAACATATAGCCTATAACTATAGCCTGTAACCATATGGGCAGAATTGAGAGAAGCAGGACTTGGGGTTCCCTGGAATTGGGATCAGGAAAGAACGGTGAGGAGATGGAGAAGAAGGGGGAGAGAGGAGGAAGCCGCTATGGGGGAGGTGAGTCATGAAAACATAGCCATGAGGGCTGGACTATTGGAGTTAAGAGCTGCCCAGATGGAATATGCAAATTATAACTTGGGGTTACAGATAAATAGATTCTAATAGCATAGAGGCTAGATATCTGCAAGCTTTACTGCTGATGAAGGCTTATTATAAATATGAAGACTGTTTCTTTTATCCAGGAAATGAATGTCCAAAGGCTGGGTAGAAGCCCTGTATTGAAATTAAATATTTCTACAATAGTATTGTGGTTCACAATCATGTGTTACTCCAATTCCGGGGAATTCCATGCTCTCTTCTTACCTCCACTGGTGCTACACAACATGTGGTGCACCCATATCCATGCAGGCAAAACACATTCAAAGTTAATTGTAAGAACTCAAACATGATTGAATTTTCACAGTACCGTCATGAGTACCACAGGCCTTTTCGGCTGTAAGCACAGTCTTTATTTGAGGTACGCTGCTGTGTTCACCATCCTGGGCCCATCTGAGACCCAGTCTCTTCAGTAGAGCAGAAACTGGAATGCATTCACAACAAAATTGAGGTTAGCTGAACCACATGAAAGGAAGGGTAACCATTGCTCTGTGTTTAAACATTTGATCTCATTACTGACTTGCAAGCACATTTGTTTGATTCCCAGCATCACTTCTGGAGTATCAAGGACATCATTTAACATATTGCATGGTCAGCGTAGATCAGACCTCAATCCATGCGGAGGATGAGATGGACAGAAGAGCATTTGACTGAGTGTGCAGGATGGTCAGCATCCAAATAATGCTAAGAATCATGTGAACACAGTGGAATTTGGGCAACTCCACATTTCTCTGTTCTTGAAACTATGTGACACTTCAACTTCCTAAGGTCTCCCATGAAGCCTAACGAGTCCAAAGGAGTAAATGAATGTCAAGCCCTAAAGGAAATCACTAGCACTGAAAGGGAGCTCGACGGTGTTTGCTAAAGGCCAGAAAATTCAGCCAGAGGTCACTGTTAGATTCAGAGAGAGAGTATGTATGATGCCACAATGCCAGGTCATCGGGCAATGGTTGTTTCTTCTTTATTCTTCACATAACATGATGTTTTACAGTTTGTGCACAGCATATAATATCGCCGAAAGGAAAGGGCGTTGTTGTTAAGAGATCATCTTTACTTCTTACTTTTGTCTGAGGCATTGTAATAGTAACCTTACTAGAAAGGACAAAATTATCTGACAGAAAATTGATAGGGATAGATGGTCCACTTTTCCAATCCTGATTTTGAATGGCCTTCAAAAACTGGCCATTTCCTTTTGAAGAAGTGATATGAGGAACCAGGTTAGTTCAAATGTGTAGCATTTGTTCACCACTGTTTAGCAGCCCTCTCTGTGGCCTCTTCATGTAAATTTCTAATGATCAGGCAACCACACTAGGAGAGGACCTCAAAATGATTCTGATTCCAAGTTAGTTTAACCCACTTGGCACATAATGGCTGAACAAAAACAGATACTCCCCTCACCCCTTCAATCAACAAACCTTGCATAAATCCTCAATCTAAACTGACATGCCAAGAATTCTGGTGATTTAATGGACTAGATCTGTTCATATTACTTACTTAGTAGCAATAGACCTCAGCACCGTCAATGTTTCCTGGACTAAACTGCCTAAGAGAAGGCAGTGACTTTAGTAGCTCAAAGTATGCAGCTGCCCTTGCTTACTCTTTGCTCAGAGCCCAGTCTCTGCTCTACAAAATCTTCAATCCACACTGTATCCATAAACAAGAAACATAGTCCCATTCCCTTAACCAAGCCCTCCTTCCCTAATGCCTCAGTAAATAGCCACACCTTGAGGAAAAGGGCATCTTAGAAATGATGACCCTCCAAAGCTGACAGCATGGATCCGTTGACTGCATGGGCTCTCCTCAATCTTACTTACTATCCAATGTGGGGACTGACCATCTTTGAGTGCAAGTACTTTTGAAGGACAGAGTCTAGATTGGCTTGAACATTTATGGTCAAAAGAATGGCTGAGACCAAATTAATAACTTCAGGGATGACTGGAGTTCTTAGTGGGCAAGCCCTGAACTGTGTGGATTTTGGACTCACAGTAACAGGTTCTATTGTGCTGAAATGTTTCATCAATTCTTTCTAGAACCAGTCACACTGAAGTGAAGCCCAGTCCTGGCACACATGTACCGCGTATTCTGATGAACCGTTTCCTATGTTGGAGGGCTATAACTTACAAGGAGGTGGACTTTTTCTTTTTCTTTTCATGGTGGTGATGGTAATTGCTGTTTTAGGGCAGGGTAGTTATCACAACCTGGACTATTGAGAAAATGCCTAAGACTGAAGATGACATTAAATTCCTGACCATCCTGCATCTCCTTCTGGAATGCTAGGATTACAAAATTATGTGCTAACACCCTAGTTTCTGTGCTATCAATCTAGTGTTGCATATCAGTCTCTGGGCTTCACACATGTCAGCATGGTATTCCGATAGCTGAGCTAAACCAAACCAAACCAAAACAAAACAAAGTGCCCTATATCGATACACCTGGGTTATCTGCTGTAGCCTGAAGCACAGAAGATACCTTTAGCTTTTGACCACTGGAACTACCACAGTAGTGTTTGGGTTCTCTGGAGGTAAAGCATATTCCAGGTATATGCTAGAAAACTGAGATTTCTATATAATGTCTATACATATCTTTATAGAATGAGAGGCAGAGGTTATAAGCTGAAATGTGATGTTTATCCCAGATGTCTGGGAAACACATTTAGCTCTCTCATACTCCCTAGCAATCCACCTTGGTCACTTATCTCCCTCTCCTAGTTGGTTCTCCTTTAGCATGGTTTGCTAAGAAATTAATTTACCATACATGGCTGTGATAAGCTCTGACCTAATTAATTTAGCAAATGGACGAACTCTGATTTCTTTCATTGACAAAACTAATGTTGGAAATTGGTTTGGAAAGTTAAGAGAAACACACACAGCCATGTCATTATACACAAAATCCCAAGGCAGCTAAGGGGACCAAGATAACTATAGACTCATAACCATGATTTGTCACGTAGAATATCAGTTGTGATCTTAAACTATACTCTAAATCCTCCTTGCCAGCAATTTGCTCTGAAAACACCAGGGAACCAGACAAAGACAAGAAGTAAGGGCAGAGTTCTTATCTACAGTGTGTCCTAAGAAAGCCACTCCAGAATACGTACAGCATCTCCTTGTACTCGATCGGACCTGCAATTTAAAGAAAACACTCTTAGGTCCAGATCGTAGTGAATTGTGTTTGCACAGGTCTTTGGTTCTCTTGTTTTATTGGAGAACTAATAAAGAATATGTATTGTTCTGTTTGATGCTGTCACAAAATACCTGAGTCTAGGTAGTGTGTAAAAAAAAAAAAGCAAGTATTTTCTCACTTATGCCTATCAAGCACGATCAGGCAAATCTATATCTTTGTCCTCTACAAAAGGGATTCCCAAAAGCTACATTAAAACTTGGCAGAGAAACATTGACAATCTGATCTTGTGAGATGAATTTCTTCAAAGGAGTGCCTCTTCCTCCTAATTATCTGCTCTAACTTCGTGCTTTAAAGAACTTATCATCTTAGTGTCCCTCAATGAACATCAGAAACTTTTACCACATCAATATTTAAGGAAACTCATTCCAAGTGCGCTAACCTTAGAAGTCCTCAGAGGGAAGTCAAGAGAATAGACGCAGAAAAAAAGTAGCTTTTCATATACCACATGCCTGTCAACTCTTCTATATGTTTTAATCTAAACAGGTAACTGTCAGAAGAGCTTCCTGACACACTCTGTGGAACCTGACACAATTCACAGTCTTCTCTCATGCTGTATCATGCCATGGGTGACTTAGCATAATTCCCCCTCTTCCTAGGAATATCTGCTGTCTAACTCATCAGCATTATTACTCAAATGTGGTAGCTATACATAAATAAAGGAATCATGGAACTAATGTTCCTATCTTAGGAAAAGAGGAGGCCATCTTACCTTAATCAGTGACAATTTGTCATTCTGTTCTTGTGAGGCCTTCATTTGGTTCCGCTTATACTTCACTAGAGGACACAAAATGACTTTGAGCTCATAGTACTGCTTGATATATACTGAGGCTTCTTCTCCTTTTTTTTTTTTTTTTTGGTTCTTTTTTTTTTTTTTCAGAGCTGGGGACCGAACCCAGGGCCTTGCGCTTCCTAGGCAAGCGCTCTACCACTGAGCTAAATCCCCAACCCCGAGGCTTCTTCTCTTGATATGGACAATGGTATATGGATCGAGTCTATATGCCTAGCTGTAGGCATAATGTTATTGTGCATTGTGTAATGATTATCCTTGAATTATTCAATTGCTGGTATCTGTGTCCCCATATCTGACTGCAATCCAGACATGCCATTATAATGCTTATTCTAAGTATCTCCTGTCTCAATGTTGCAAAAACATTGCTCCCCAATTATCCCCAGATTGGCCAATAAAAAGCTGATCAGCCAGTGACTGAGCAGCAGAGAGAATAGGGCTGAACTTCTGATCACAGTGAGGAGAGGGGGACAGAAAGAGAGGAAGAGAGACTTTGTCTCTAAGAGAGGGTCCAGAAGACACCATGGGAATGCATCTGGAGCAGACAGATCCAGATCAATACTAAAATGCAGGTATCTTGGGCATATTGGCTGGGAGGTAGCCAGATTACCTTGGAGAATTAGATTAATAATTTCTCAGTTATTGTGCTATAAATCTTATTAAGTAAGTCTAATAGTCTGTGTCTCAATAATTTGGGATCTAGTGGGTTAAAGAAAAGTTGCTACTTACATATGTGCACTAGCACCTAGCCTTGATGGATAGACTTAAGAAACAAAGTTAGGCTTCTCCTATACTATGCCATAGATGGAAAGCAAAAGAAAGCAAAAGAAGACCTGAAGAATCGATAAGGAAAAACAGCATTTTTCCTCAAAATTATATAAAATAATTCTCCTTAGATTGGATAAACGGAAATAAATGTTAAGATTAGATGATAGATTTCTATCATTTCTTTGGGTCATTTTAATAAAGAAAATTAACATTTCTGGAGATCTGGATTTTTTTTATCCACCACAGATCAAGACTAGCTACCGCATTCATTAATGATATATAATTTTTAATTACTTTCATTATTGTTATTATACCTGTGCATGTACATGAAGTGTACGTTAGAGCACATGTCACGGCACGTGTGTGGGAGTCACAAGACAACTTGGAGGAGACGGTTCTCTCCTTTCCCCTCTATGTAGGTTCCAGGAATCAAGGTCATCAGGTCACAGTTACAAAAGGCAAGCACATTTACCAATGGCGCCATCTCACAGACCAAACAGACAATTTCAATCTTGACAGAGTGCACATTGTTCTAGAAAAGGGAGTGTACTAAGAAGCACATGATGTAATGATGCTGAAGTATTCACTCTTTGCTGTACAGTGATAGCTTCTTGGGTGGAGACACTAGAATTTCCCTTTACAATAGCACCAATTGTATTGGCTGTGTAAAGCATCTGTCGTGGTGCAAACCAGCAAACTGATATAAAAGTAAGGGAGAGTGGCGATTTGGTCCCTGCTGAACACTGAGGTTTGCTAACACAGTTCCCGCTCATTTACATGTCTTCCTCACCATAATAGAATGCTTGAGTTGGAAGCCAGAGTAAACACTTCCTGCATTAAAATGCTTCGTGTCAGCTTATTACATCAAAAAACAAAAGCCACTGACATAGGATGATTTCACGAGAAGGTCTTATCATCACTTCTGCCCACTGGAGAATCTTCTGAATTGGCTTTCTCTTTCTCTGCCTCCCAAGCAGAAGGAACAACATAGTTACTCCTAGACTCTGGAATCTGACCAGAAATGCCACTGCTTGCCATGGCTGCATTACTTACTTCTCCCACTAGTCAAGTTGCCCTCAGTGCTGTCGTCCATGCCATGGATATCTGGAAGACAGTCAATGGGGAGAGTGACTCACAGGTTGGTGTCTGCGGTAGGTGAAGCCAGGCCTCCTCGCACAAGGACACACGCCATCCAGTGAGAACCACGATAGGTGTGGATCACAGTTGTACAAATGAGTGGGGGAAATGGACGGTTGTGTTAAGAACACTGCAAAACGTCCTCATTCTTTTCCCGGAGGAGGTGCAGTCTCTCCTCTATCATGAATAACTCAAACTAATGATTGAATTTCCACTGTACCGTTTGTGGTGCAGGCCTTTTCTGTCGTATAGAGGACTATTATTTCAGGATCTTTCTGGGAACTGATCTCTTCAAAACCCAGTCTTTTCAGGATTGCAGAAACTGTAATGCATTCGCAACAACAACAAAAACTAGGTCAGCTGAACTGCATTAAAGATAGGAAGCCTAATAGTAGCTGTGTTGAAACACCGCACGTATCTGATTCAGAATTCTCCAAGATGGCAGGCACCAATGACCACTTATTGTATGTAGGACAGGTCAGTCCTTACATAATTAAGCTCTTGATTCATGTGCATGAGATAGTGTCCACAGAAGAGTAGTGTAGCATGGTGATCAGCACACAAATCTCTTTAGGAATCATGTGAATGCTGTGAAATGTGGGCTAGTCCTCAGTTCTGCTTTCTTATTGACAGCACTACAATTGCCGAAGCACTCACAGTAAGGTTAATGAGTCTAAAAATGCAAATGAATATTCCAAATTAGCTATCATGAGAGGGTTGGAAAAAATAACATCCCTTCCCTTCAGTTGGCACACCTTGCTTAAGACCTCCACCTCACTGGACATAGAGGATTTAATGAATTGTGCCTGTGCAAACACATTTTTGGTGACAACTGCCCTCAACGATGTCTGTAATGCCTAAACAAAACAAACAAGGAACAGAAGCCCCACTAATCCAAAGTTTACACCTTCTCTGGTGTACTGGCTGGTTTTGTGTGTCAACTTGACACAAGTTAGAATCATCAGAGGAGGAGGAGCCTCAGTTGAGAAAATGCCTCCATGAGATCCAGCGGTAAGACATTTTCTCAATTAATGATCAATGGTGGTGGTAGCAGGGGACCCAGACATGGTGGGCAGTGCCATCCCTGGCCTAGTCATCCTGGGTTCTATAAGAAAGCAGGCTGAGCAAACCAGTGAGCAGGCTCTGCATCATCTCTTGCCTCCATGTTGCAGCCCTGCCTGAGTTCTTGTCCTGACTTCCTCCTATGATCTGTAAGCCAAATAAAACCTTTCCTACCCAAAAAACCTTTTTGTCATGATATTTTATGTCAGCAAATAGACACTCTAACTGTGACATCTAGTCACTGGTTCCTCAACAAAGTCCAGTTAGCAATCTAACTCTCTTCTCCACAGACCATCCAATGGCAGGGTACACACAGTCCTACCTACCTTAAATAAAAACCTTGGCTAACGCCTGTACACACAAACATGCCCTGAGCCACAGTCATTTTAGAAACGACCATATCTCGTGCTGACTGGACAATCTAGAGTGCATAGACTCTCTGTGTTCTCACTCACAGTCAATATGGGAACTGACCAGAAGTGAGGGCAAATACTTCTGAGGGACAGAGTCTAAGACATCTAGAAAACTTAAAAGAATGACTGGGACCAGTGTTGACTGGAGTTCTTAGTAGACAGAAAGCCTATACCAGTGTGTAGCTCTTGGAGTCATGGGAATAGTTTCTAATTATGTTAAAGCATTTCCCCAGGTCCTTTGGGATTGACTCATGTTGAAGGAAAACCAAATTCTAATACACATTCACCATGTTTTCTGATGTTGAGTATCCTATTTTCAGAATGATATGGCTAGGAACAGATGTGTTACTTCCTTTATTTGCTGCTGTTGATGATATTGTGGTGGTGGTGGTGGTGGTGGTGGTGGTGGTGGTGGTGGTGGTGGTGGTGTGGTAATAATAATTAATGTTTTCAGGAATTGTCTAATGGCACAGCCCAGGCTGATCAGGAAGTGCCCAAGACTGAAGACGATATTAAACTCAACTTCTTTGAATACCTTCTGGAATATTAGGACTACAAACCTACATGCCAACACCCTTGTTTCTCTAATATTGAGCATCAAACCTTGCTCATGACAGTCTGATATTCCAACAACAGAGCTAAAAACAAACAGAAAACCCAGCACACTTGAGCTTCCTCTATCTTTCTCAGTTGTGAATATCTGAAGCCTGATACATAGAAACGACCTTCAGGTTCTTCCACTGGAGCATCCGTGATGTAACTTGAGTTCTTGATAGGCTAGACTTGTTTGGGGTTTATTGTAAAGTGCTATGACTCTTCTGTTTTGACTACCCATGTTTTGATGAGTTTATAGATGAAAGTTATAACTAGGAATGTCACTTTCATGCCATATGTCTGGGAACACATATGTCTATCCACTTTAATCAAGGTTAGTTCTTCTGTAGCAGGGCATGCTGAGAAATGATTCCACCATTCACATCTCTGATCTTTGACTAAAAAATGTAGGAAAAGCATGGTCTCTCTTGCTCATTTACAAAGTTGGCTAAAAATTCTATTGAGCAAATTGGGTTATCTTTGGGGAGAACACATAAATCAAATCTCACAGCAACTAGCGTAAAATAGGGAATGATAGACAAATGATCATGGTGTATCTCTTGGGGTATCACTGTGGTTTTAAGCTAAATTCACAACCTTATTGCCAGAAGATTGCTCTGAAATAGTGGAGAACAAGACAAAGACAAGTATGGGCACTGTTCTTATCTACAGCATGTCCTAAGAAAGTCATTCCAGAATACGTACTGCATCTCCACCTCCTTGACCGGACCTGAAATTTAGAGAAAACACTCTTAGGCCCAGTTCTTACTGAGTTATGTTTGCACGGGTCTTTAGTTTTTACAGTGACTCAGGGAAGTGGTAAATAGGACTGGGAAGAACACCCAAGTCAAGGATTCTATATTAGTCTGTTGTGTGATACTCTTACAAAACACCTGAGACTGGGTAGTGTGTGAAGAAAATAAGTATCTTTTACACTTTTGCCCATTTAGCCCAGATCAGGCAAACTTATCTCTTTGTCCCCTGCTAAGAGTTTCCTCAAAGCTACTTTGAAACATAGTAGAGAAACATTATGACAACCTGGTGCTGTGAGATGAGTCCCTTCTAGGGAGTGTCTCTGCAGCCCAATTATCTACTCTGACTTCATCCTTCAAAGGTCTCACTGCCTCAATGTCCCTTAATGGGCATCAGAATCTTCTGACATATCAATATTTGGGGAAACTCATTCCACCTGTGTTAACTTTAGGAGACCCCGGCAGAAAGACAAGAGGACAGTTGTAGAAGAAACAGGAACTTTTCCTGTACAATAGCCTGTCAACTTCTTACACATGTTTTCAACTAAAAAGGAAAATGTTTGCAGAAGAAGCACTTCCTGACATGCACTATGGAACCTGACAAGATTTATACTTTCCTCTCATGCTGTGTCATATCATGGGTGACTTTTGTCCTCTTCCTATGCAAATACTCTAATACCCAGAGTGGGTGAGCAGTTTTATTTCTGAGATGCGAGAGCCAGAAAAATAAAGTATATCACATGAGTAACCTTTCTATCTGAGGAAAAAGAAAGCCATCTTACCTCAGCCGGTGGTGGTATTGCCTCTCTTTGTGAGGCCTTCATTTGTTCCTTGTGCGATTCTACAGGAACAGAAAGAACTTTCAGCTCATGACAACACTTGTCATGGTCAGAGTTATTAACTCGGTATGCATAATGGACTATGGATGTGGTCTATACTAGAAGAACTATGGTTGTCCTTCTAAGCCATGGGAATTAAAGCAATATCAAATCGGTATGACATTTTGGATCAGTATTAAGGTTGATTTTTAATCCCTGCTTGTCACAAATTAGAATCACATGAGTAGGAAGCCTCATCGAGAATTGTCTCGATTGCCTTAATTAATGCCAGAAGATCTGCCTGGCGTTATTAGGAGGCCTCTTCTGAGAACAGTCTAGATAAAAAGGCACATGGCAGGAGGAAGGTATTCTGCAGTGTGCTGGCGGCATGGCTCCTCAGTTGCCACCTTGTGGATGTGCCTTGGTGACGCTGCTGTTGATTCCCAACCTGATAATAGAACCAGTGTTTCCAGGCCTCTATGACAAAGGATGAATGGCTCCCCAGGAACTTTTATATGTATATATGAAAATGAAGCTATGTTTTATACATACATACATACATACATACACACACATTTACATATATATGTATATATATATATGTATGTATATATATATATATATATATATATATATATATATATATATAAAACATTGTGGTACCATATGAGTGGCTTAGAAAAAGAGAAATTGTAAAAATGAATTTCTCTAAGGGGCTTGGTGGTGGCTATAGTTGGTCATCCCACTAGATAGAACCAAGGGTTTCTAAAGACTCCTTTGGTAGTGTGGAAAAGTAAGCCAGTAAAACATGGTTTTTCCATGGTCTCTGCTCCAGTTCCTGCCTCCTGATTCCTGTTTGAGCTCCAGTCATGTGTTCTCTCTATGATGAACTGTTACCTAGAAGTATAAGCTAAATAAACCCTTTCCATCCCAAGTTGCTTTTGGCATTAGTGGGGAAAAAAAACCCTAGGACAACTGTGTAAACACTGCAATAAGTGTTATGTTACATTACAGATTTCTATAATTTCTTCAGACCATTTTCAAGTCAAGAAAAATGACACTACTTTCTAAGTATCCACAATATGTATTTTAACCACCACAGACCAATGCTAATATATCCTATATTCATTAGCTATATATGACTTTAGGTTTTAAATTACTTTTATTGAGGGCTAGAGATACAGCTTAGTGATTAAGAGCACTGATTGCTCTTCCAGAGGTCCTGAGTTGAATTCCCAGCAACCACATGGCGGGGCTCAACCATCTGTAATGAGATCCGATGCCCTCTTTTGGTGTGTCTGAGGACAGCTACAGTGTATTCATAGGTATAAAATAAATAAATCTTTTTAAAAATTACTTTCATTATTACTGTTGTTACTATTATTGTGCATATACGTGCATATTATGTGTATTGTGGGTGGTACATGTCCTAATGTGTGTGAGAGTCAGAAAAGAACTTTGGGGAGTTGTTTCTCCCCTTCATTTTCATATGGGTTCTTGGAATCAAACTGAGGTCATCAGCCTTGGAAGGCAAACATGTTTACCTAGTCAGCCATCTTGTCAACCTTAACAGGTAGGATTATAATTTTAGCATGCACACTGTTCAAGGTATATGAATGTATCATCCAGGAGATGTAATGATAATCAAGTATTCACTCATTGATATGCAATATCTTATTGAGTAGTGCAACATTGATATCATTACATTTTGAAAATAGCTACAAAGCACGTCATTTATTTCTCCCTCTGGTTTCCCTTTACTGTGCCATGACTTTTTTTTTTTTTTGGTTCTTTTTTTCGGGGTTGGGGACCGAACCCAGGGCCTTGCGCTTCCTAGGTAAGTGCTCTACCACTGAGCTAAATCCCCAGCCCCTGTGCCATGACTTTTATTCATTGTGTGAAGCAGCTGCAGGTTCATCCAGCCAACTCACACTAAATGGAGGAAGGGTAGAGATGTGGCACCCATGGGCCACTGAGGATTGATAAGGGAACTCCACATGAAACTTCTCACAGGGATGAGCCATCACATTAACAGTGAACAGCCACTCTATTTTATGTCACTCTCTCAGAGTGTTCAGTTCACAGAGCTACAGAACTTGTAAGGTCACAGTCACATTGACTTTGAACGTTACTAAAAGGTATCCCCATTCTTTCCCCATTTCAGGGGAAAGGAGTGACCCAGTACTCACAGTGTGAGCATCACAAATGCTAAGACTCCACAATCCTTGTCTCATTTGGTTATTCCTATGGGCTTTGAGCATCATGACAATGGTGAACTTTGACATTTCAGTAGCAAATAACGCTCTGGGCTAGTTTGCTTTGGATTCACCTTATCATGCATATTTCTACAGGCTTCGGAAATTTACACATAAGATGACCTGTGTGGTAGAGTGGCTAATGACCAGAAAGCCTGAATTCTGAGCACAGGTCGAATGAGAACCTGAGAATTTACAGCCACATACTGATTCTCAGCTTGGCCCTTTCACCTAAGAGCATTTGACTCCATGCGGGGCACTCATGTCATGACTGAAGGACACATGTCTGTTCTGTGGGTGTGTGATCTAATGGGTACAGGAGTGTGGTGTAGGTGCTCTGACAGAGCACTGCAGTGATTGGTATTCTGTGAGTTATCTCTGCTTATCCTGGATAATACTAATTTTAGTTTCACACTGATTTCGGGTTTAGCAGAATTACATAAAAGTTTAAAAATAACTCCTGTGTTGTCAAGAGTATCTATTCTTAAAGTCATTCTAGCACTGTTCCAACAGAAGGTTCCAGTTGCCTAAGGTCCACAGATTTCCTTTTGAATGAAATGAACCTCAGAACATAGGATGGATTAACATTATATATTATGATTCCCAGTATTGTAAAATAAAGAAAAACTTCCATTTTACATTATTTTTTTTTTTTGGTTCTTTTTTTTTTCGGAGCTGGGGACCGATCCCAGGGCCTTGCGCTTCCTAGGCAAGTGCTCTACCACTGAGCTAAATCCCCAACCCCCCCATTTTACATTATTAAGGCCTCACACATATGAGGGCTACTCCTTCTAGATGTGTGCCAATTGATGAAGGTTTGCAAAGCAAGCATTTTATCAAACGAGATGCCCTTGGCCCTCAAAAACTTATTAAAAGGGACATGTGAATCATTATTCTTTCATGATAGATTGATTTTTTTATACAACAAATAAATTTACGTGCCCCTGGGCAATATTTTTTTAGGATTCCAAAGATTGTTTGGATGTATGTTCATTCTGACTTGACCTGTTCCATAAACATGTTTCCTGTAATTGTAGCATGTAAGAAATAACTGAAATGATTAATGAAAGCTATTGGAAACAAGGAGGTCGAGAAAATGGGATATGGTTTACTAACATACATGAAAACCACTAAATTTTTGACCACACAACATAGTCATTTCTTTCTACTTGGAACTTACTGTCTTCCTTTGTGGAAAGAGGATGACAGAGAAGTAATAAAGGAAAGTGGGTCCTTGGATTTCTACCACGGCTCCACCTTATAGCATGTGCTGTGTGTCATGGTTTGGGTCTGCACATGATGCTACCCCAGGAGAACACGGAAGCTTTGGGATATGGGGCCAATGCTGAGCTAGTGAGTTATGAGGGGCCAACCTTCAGGTTCTGGGGCCCAAGCCCACTTCTGCTTATTGTGTTTCTTCCTCCGTGTGGATGCAAAGGGACAAAGTGGTCTCCTACAAACAAGGTCACCCGCGCCTTCCCTGCCAGTGCCAGGTCAAACATGACAGAAAACACTCTCTTCCTTTAATGCTTCTTCTTAGGTCGTAGCAAGGAGGAAAACAACGAAACAGAATAATCTGGTGAGAGTTGCATCATGGCTTCTGTCTGTCTGGAAAGCCCTCACACTGCATCCAACCAGGACACCATGACCTACCAGAAATGCGGTCTTTGTTTTTCAAGCGGTTATGACTAGAGAAGCCGGAGTTGTCATCACCGTCACCTCTGTCTGAAAGAGAGCCAAGGGATAGAGAGACTCACACAGAGTGCCTATCGTAGATGAAGCCACACTGCCTCACACAAGAACCAGCTCGTCTTTTCTTTGGTTCCTTATCATGTAATCAGAACCAAAAGAGGTATTTAAATGTGGTGTTGAGTTCTGTGGTTGCAGTTCTACTGGTGGGCTAGGGAAATGAACAATTCCCATAGTAAACTACTGCGAGCTATCTTTATCCTTTTTATGTGGGGATACAATGTACTCTACAGCTACTGATAAAACTGTAATTACTGAATTTCCACAGTACCGACTTTAGTCCCATGGGCCTTTTCTGCTGCAGTCACAGTCAATGGTACAGGTCTTCTAATGTGGATGAAGGAAATGGAGCAGTGAATCCCAAGTTTCTTCATCATATCAGTAACTGGAATGCATGCACAACAAAAAGAGTCAGGTCTACAGAATCCATTAGAGACAATCAAGAAACTAAAAATTGTTCTGTGTTTAACACTTTGATCTTGTTGCTGACTTGCAAGCACACTCCTCTGATTCAGAATGTCACCTCTGGAAAAAACATGGAAATCTGTGTCCATTTAATAGATAGGTCATGGTCAGTGTAGGTGAGGTCTCAACCCACATGGACGAGACGGTATCAACAGAGCATTGTGACTGTGTGGGATGGCCAGCATCCCCATCACTCTCAGAGCCATGGGAACACATTGAAATCTGTGCAACTGTGTGGTTCTGCATTCTTGATATAAAGCACTCCAGCTTCCTACGGACGCACCCTAACCCTAAGGAAGCTAAGCAGGCAACTGAAGAAAAAGCCCCTAACAGCAAACACTGGAGGCACAAAGGTGCTCTATGGTGTTGCTGATGCCAGAGAATGGGCTGGATGGTAATGGTTAGAACCACAGACCGTATTTGGTTGGCTTCAGGGAGGGGGGTATGCTTGTTTCTTTCATAAAGAGTTCACAGACATAGCAATATTACCTTCACAGAAAGGCATTAGACAGGGTAGGAGGCACCCGACACCTCCTACTTCCAACATGAATTGACGTGAAGGCACTGTACTAGTTACCTACTAATGTCGCTGAAAAAACAACAAAGCAAAGCAAGCAAGCAAAAACAAATATGGCTGTTCCACTTTTCAATCCCTGCTACAAGAAGTCACCATTCCTCCCAAAGAAGTAGTGTGAGAGACCATAGGGTGTGGCATTCCTCCAGTACAACCTCACGTGGTTAGCTCCTCTCAGGGTCTCTCAGGTTTGTCTTACAGCCTCGCCTGACTGGGAAAGGCCAGCAACTGAAGATGAGAGTGAGCTCCTGATAATCCCAGATCCCCTTCTAGAGTGCTAGGTTAACAAACCTATGTATGCCCGTCACACTCGATGCACCATTGAATATCAAACCCAGAGATCCCTGAGTGAAAGTCTGGTATTCCAATGACAGAGCAAAAACACAAACAAAACCACGAACCTGGCACACCATAGCTTTCTGCATTTCACAGTTCTGAATGAATGACTGCCACTTGATCCCCAGCTGCTAGCTGTGGTTTCTGAAGCAGACAAGGAACTTCTCATGTCTTCTACAGACAGGATTGTTTCTGGGTACAGGCTAGAATGCCAAAGGGATCCTTGCAAAATGACAGCTCGTGTCTCCATGGGGAAATACGTTGATTTTATAACTAAAAAATGTCACTTTCATACCAAATATCTGGGGACACATTTTGCTCTGTATTCCCTAGCTGTCCACCTGGACACTCACCTCCTGTCCTGGATGGTGCTTCTGTAGCAGGGTATACTGGAAAATGAATCCACCATACGTGGCTGTGATGAACTTTTAACTAAGGAATGCAGGGAAAGCAGGGTCTCTGATATTTTTCATTGACAAAACTGACATGAATAATTAGAATATCTTTTTGGGAGAAAGCACAAAGACATTTTCTGATACGGGAAATCCCAAGGTGAACGAGGGAACTACATACACGTGACCATGATGTGTCTCTTCAGATAATCAATGAATTGCCTAAATTCACAAATTCAGCACCATCATGTTGCTTTGAAAAGAATGAGAAACCAATACGACCCCACAGAGACAGTGGCAGCATCCACAGGTTCAAGCCAGACAAGTTCACATGCCAGGAGGGGGAAGTGAACAGGGGCTCCCATCGCTAACAAGAATCTGTCTGCAACTGACAACCACTCACAAAGGAAAAATTAGCTTTCTCCAGTGGAGCCTCAATGGATATATAAACCACACTCCAGGTATGCCCTATGCCCAACAGTGGACCCAACACAAAACAACATTTTTCTAGACTGCCTTTTGTCTCATATTGTTTAACTCTATCTTAATAATCTTTTATATATTTTGTATATTATGGTTTCTGATTCTGTGTTTCTATGGTGTGTGTGTGTGTGTGTGTGTGTGTGTGTGTGTGTGTGTGTGTGTGTTTCTTGTGCTTTTTCTTTGTTTTATTTACTTATTTTTATTCTTTTTTTCATGCCTGTTTGTTTTCTAAGGAGTGTGTGAAAAGGGTATGGAGTTAGATGGGTGGGGGTACAGAGGAGAGCTGTAAGGAAATGGGAGAGGGAAACATGACATTTTTCAAAAATGAAATAAATTTGTTTATAAACAAACACAGAGTGGAGAACCAGACAAAGACAACAAATAAGTGTACTGTTCTTATCTACAATGTGTCCTGAGAAAGCCATTCCAGAATACGTACTGCATCTGCACTTCCTTGACCGGACCTGAAATTTAGAGAAAACACTCTTAGGCCCAGTTCTTACTGAGTTATGTTTGCACAGGTCTTTAGTTTTTACAGTGACTCAGGGAAGTGGTAAATAGGACTGGGAAGAACACCCAAGTCAAGGATTCTATATTAGTCTGTTGGGTGATACTCTTTCAAAACACCTGAGACTGGGTAATGTGTGAAGAAAATAAGTATCTTTTACACTTTTGCCCATTTAGCCCAGATCAGGCAAACTTATCCCTTTGTCCCCTGCTAAGAGTTTCCTCAAAGCTACTTTGAAACATAGTAGAGAAACATTATGACAACCTGGTGCTGTGAGATGAGTCCCTTCTAAGGAGTGTCTCTGCAGCCCAATTATCTACTCTGACTTCATCCTTCAAAGGTCTCACTGCCTCAATGTCCCTTAATGGACATCAGAATCTTCTGACATATCAATATTTGGGGAAACTCACTCCATTTGTGCTAGGTTAGGAGACCCGGGCAGAAAGACAAGAAGACAGTTGTAGAAGAAATAGAACTTTTCCTGTACAATAGCTTGTCAGCTTCTTAAACATGTTTTCACGTAAACTAGAAATTATATCATAAAATAACCTTTTTATCTGAGAAAAAGGAAAGGCTATCGTACCTCAGCCAATGGTGGTCTTACTTCTTTTCCTGAGGCCTTCATTTGCTCCTCCCTGTGCAAATCTAGGAGGACAGGAAAAACTTTCAGCTCATGACCTCACTTGTCATGGACAAGGGGTCTTATGTTGGCATTGACAGTGACATATGGATTTAGTCTATATGCCTTGCCTTAGTGCATATAGCTAACAAACATGGTTGAAGTACTTCAAGTCCTCAAGAGAAATGAGGAAGAAATGTTGTTCTCCTAAATAAGAGGAGCCAAAAAGCATATAGAATTTAAATCTTGAAAATGTACACATTGTTCAAGAAAAAGTAAAGTAGTATCAGGCACATTATGTAATGACACTAAATTATTCACTCTTTGATACATAATACCTTATTGATGAATGCAAGATACTGATATTTTTACATTTTGAAAACTGTCCACCACACATTGTTTTTTTTCTCCTGCTAATTTTTCTTTACTGGGTCATCCTTTGTATTCCTTCTATGAGGTGGATGTCCAGGTTCAGTCCCCCCAAATCACCTTAAGGCTGAGAATTTTGATCATCTGTCCCCAGATCTTTAGTTGCTTCAGCAACAGGGACATTGGTACAGGAGATGGACTCTTGTACAATGGTTAAGGTTCTCATAGCCTAAACATAAACACAGGTCAGCAGTTTGGAGCCTCAGCCTCAGGGCCACACGCCTGCCTCCCTCCTTGGGAACACGCTGACCTAGGGTCTACTCATCACCATGCCTCTCCAGCTCGATCCAAGCAGTATACATCACAGTAAAGAAGCCAACAGTACAGGTATCTGTATTGTTCCTGAGTGATGTAGTGGGCGGAACATATGTGCAGTAAATGTTCAGAAGAGTTGTTAGTAAAATGTACTACTGTAGACATTGTCCCCAACATACTTTACAGATTCACAAAGACCCTAGAGTCAATTCTCTTATATATTTGGTTGTGAGCCTAGCCTTTAACGGCTGAGCCATCTCTCCAGCCCCCTAGAGCCAATTCTCAAGCTACTGTTCTCAGATATATCCTTGTTTATCCCAAAAGTATTCATTTCAATACTTTAAAACAGACTTTTGTTGCTCAGAAACAGATACAACTTTAGAATTTATTCCTGTGTTGGCCCAACTGCATGGTCAGCATCCACTCGCTAAAGTAAATCCCTGTCACTCTTCGGAAAGTTCCAATCACCTGACTAGCCAGAAGATCCTGCTCGAATGCAATGAACTGTAAAAGATGGGTTAGGCTGCCAGTATTTGTTTATATGTCTAGTACTCTTAAACTTAGAAAGTCCACTATCTTATATTACAACTGCCTCAGAAATATGTTCATGTCTCCCCTGAGCTATTGGTCAAGCCATGGGAAAGACTGTATGCTTGAATGCAAGCACTTTATCTGCTGGGCCAGCCACTTAATCAGAAAGAAGGATATAAAGATATAGGAACAAATCATTCCCAGTGAAAAACTGATCTTACACAGCAAATGAAGTCTTTCCATTTGCTTTCTACACCATTAGACATGCACAATAATCTTAAGTTACACAGATGTCTGCCTGATATACTTTCATTTTATCTAACTTCCCTGGTGTCCAAGCAGATTCCCTATATCAGCCGTGTGGTTTCAGCAAAAGGCAGTGCACAGGAAATCACTAAAACACTTATTATTGAAAGCACGGGCAAGATAAGGACACAGGAAAGTAAGCAGACTTCGGAACAATTGCCAAGATTATGACAAACTATATTAACTCTTGATCAGATGGCATGGTCATTTCTTTGTGTGCAGAACACACTCTATTCCTCTCTGAAAGGATGACAAAGGGGTTAAAAATAAGAAAACAGGTTCTTGTATTTTTACCTCGAGTTCAGATTATGTGATATGAAATGGTCAATCTACAGAAAGGTCAAAAACCACATAATGTGTGTTCTGGCTTGATTATAAATGCCCTCCCCAGAGCCTCATGTGCTTGAACACTTGGTCACCAGCCAAGGGTACTGCATAAGAAAGGATGTAGGAAATGGAGAATCTCTGGAAAAATGAGTCACTGGGGAAGACTTTAGACTAACTGTATGTACTCTCTGCTTCCTGAATACAGATGCAGTGCGACCAGCCAGCCCCATACACCTACTGCGACATTTTCCTTCCAGAAAGATACCCTTGTCCTAAAGCCAAAATAAACCCTTACTCTGTTAAAATATGTTTTCCTGCTGTGTGGTCACAGAAATAAGAAAAGCGACTAAACGTGATGATTGGGTCACAGAGGCTCCCTATTGCTTCCAGCCATTTGGAAATCCTCAAATTGACTTCCTCTCTCCTTTTGCCTCCCAAGCAGGAGGAACAGCCTGACTGCTGCTCTACCCTCTCATTGGATCTGACCAGGAGGGCCAGCCAACACCTTCCATGGTCTTTGCCATTCAAGCTGGCCTCAGGAAAAAAACGAACAACAAAACCCTCATTTTCAGTGTTGCCATCATTCATGACATTAATGTCTGGAAGCAAGTCTGTGGAGAGTGACTTAAATCCTACCGTCTGTAGTAGGTGAAGCCACACTGCCCACACAGGAGCCAGCTCAGCTTTCCTTCCGTTCATATCACTCAAGGGGAACCACAGTAACCATTGAAATACATTGTTAAGCTCTATGGTTGCAATTCTACTGATGAGCTACGGAAACAAACACTTTGCACATAAAAATATGCAAGATATTCTTAGTATTTTTAAAGAGAGATATAGTATGGTGAAGGTCGTGGAGCCTTAAGGAGACAGCCTTGCTGAATGAAGGATGTTACTGGAGGTTTGAAGAGTTCTTAATCTCACCCTATCTCCAGCTCATTCTCTCTCTTTCCTGTTTCTGGTTGAACGTGGGACTTCTTAGAATAAATATGTAAACACGACCTGTTTAGCCTATTTGATGATACTTTATGTATATGATTTCAGGGTCAATATGTATGACAGGGTCAGGGGGAGGGGGAGCGCATCTTCGAAGACTATTTCCCTGGTTCTCAGTATTCTCCAGTTGTCTGTATTTCTTTTTCTATGGGTGGGGCTCAGTGAGATTCTCCTCCATATTAGCATGTCTGTTGGTGTTTGTACTTCGGGTCTTGTGTGGGCAGCCATACCGTTGAGGGATCATTGATGACGTTTCCCTGCCATTTTTCTGGGAGCAGATCTCCTGGTCTTCTGACTCTTACAACTTTTCTACACCTTCTCCATTGATGTTTCCTGGACCTTAGATACAGGAGTTGTGTTGTGTGTGTATCAACTGAGGCTTGGCACCCTCTGGAGAATTTTTCAAATTGAACTCAATGCATTTTGGTCATGCATTTGGTCAAGGCATGGTCATAAGCCTACAGAGGCCAGAAGTGGAATGCGGTGGAGGATCATAGGCTCCTATAATTGAGGCCTTGTTCCCTGGAAGTTGATGCTGTTTGGAAAAGTTGTGGAATGTTTAGGAAGTGGAGCGTTGCTGGGGAAAGTACACCACTGTGGGCAGGCTTCGAGAGTTCACGGCCTCACCCAGCTTCCAGTTTGCCCTTTTCAGTTCGTCTTGGCTTTCATCACCATGTTTGACATGGATCCCTGTGTGATCCAAACGCAACATGAACTCTTTCATGAGCTGCTTTTGGTCCTAGTGTATTACCACAGCAACAGGAAAGTAAGTAATACAAGTGTTGCCACCAGGGACTACTAAGAAATCAAAGTACGTATTGAACATCAACAGTACCTTCACTAGCACCACAGGCCTTTTCTGCCACTGCCACAGTCGCTGTTTCAGGTCTGACACTGGAGGACTCGGTGGGCCTAAGTCCCAGTCTTCTCAGTATAGCACTAACTGGAATGCGTTCACAACAAAGAGGGGTCAGCTCAATAGAATTTAAAAAAAAAAAAAACAATAACCAGAAAAAGTACAACTGTTCTGTGTATAACATTTGATCTCAATAGTGACTTTCGAGCACACTCATCTGATACAGAGTGTTACTTCTTAAATATCACAACATCAGGGTCCATTTTAAATATCACAACTATGGCATGGTAAGGTCTCAATTCATGAAGTATTTGACAGAGAAGCAATGTGACTCGGCGTGTGAGATATCCATTAAGATCCATGTAAACCAAGTGAGACTGACACAAGTACTGGCTACACCATTGTTGGTGCTACGACACTCTATTGCCCTAGCACTTACATTAAGCCTGATGACTCTTAGAAAGCAAATGAACATAAATCCTTAAAGGATAGTGGTAGGTCTACAGGCTGCTCTGTGGTGTTTGCTGAATGCTAAGGCTAATCAGCTGTGGTTGGGTCCAGCTTCAGACCAGTAGGCTACTCTCTTCATTCTTCACCTAACCATGATGTTTTACAATCTGTGAAGACTGGATAATATCACATCCAGATAGGGAAGTGGGTAAGAGGCTGCCTTCGTACCACGTGACATGGTTGCCCCGAGAGAAAAAGACAGAACAGGGATGGGTGTTCTACTTCTTTTTTTTAGTTCCTAATTTAAATACTAACCATTTTCTCCAAAAGAAGTGATAAGAGGGAGTTTGGTTAGTTTAAGTGTCTTTGTTTCCATAACGATGCTTACCATACAATGACCACACAATGACTCAGACTCCACGCCATTCTAATATGGCTGTTATATTACAGTGTAGGGGGACAGACTTTCCCTTCTATTTATATATTCTGGATAAGCCTTCAAACTGAATGAACAAGACAAGGAGTCTGGTGATTTGGTGATTTAACGGATGTGTCTGTGCACATCACTTTTTAGATGACAACTGTCATCGACACTGTCGTGAAGTCTGAACTAAGAAAAGTTCCAGAGGAGGACAGAGCCTTCACTAGGTCTGTGTGCACCTCCCCTGCTCCTTCTTCCTCAGCAAGGTTCAGTTTCTACACTACAAACTCGACTGTCCACAGTCCAATCCTGAGCAAGATACACAGTCCTACCTGCCTTTAACAACAACAATCCGTAGTGGACGTCAACTTATAGATGTGCCCTCAGTCACAAGGCGTATTGAAAATAGTGACATAAAATCATACGGTTTGATGAATGTATACATCCACTGAGAATATTGGCTTCCCACACTCTCATATTAGCCAACATGGAAACAGCACCAGTGAGGGGAAGTAAACTTCAGGCAGAAAGTGTAACTCATCTTGAAAAGAAGTACGGTCAAAATAAAGAGACCATGTTAATAACTTAGTGGCCTTGAGTCCTGAGATGTGTGGCTCTTTGGACTTAAATTACATCATCTACAGTGCTAAGGCACTGGCCTAGCATAAGCCATGTAGAAGCAAAATCCAATGATGACACCTGTCCGTCACGTTTTCTGGTGTAGCGTCTCCTATTGTCAAAATCAACTTGCCGAGAAGCAGAAAGGTTTTTATTTTCCTGGGTTGTGTGGGTTATCGTTGTTTCTGGTGGCTGTTTTACTCTTCTCAGAGTCTCATGTCACAACCTGGGATGACCAGGAAAAGCCTCAGACTGATCACCACGCGTTCCTCTCTATAGTGCTGGGATTACAAGACTGTGCATCAACTCCCCAAGGTACTCAGTGCTGAGGATCAAACCCAATGCTTTCTGCATGGTAGCCTAGTTTTCTGTAAGCTAAACACCAGAGCCAGCCTGGGACCTCTCTAGCTTTTAAACTCATATCTCCAGCATAATGCAGGGATGCTGTCTCAGCCTTGACCACTGAGACAGCTAAGTTCACTGTATGTTGGAATTATTCTGGAAAGCTAGGGTTCCTCCATAATTTCTACCCAAATCTTGATAGAATAAAAGGCACAGTTTATAGCTTGCAATGTCACGTTTACACCTCCTATCTGGAAACACAGTTTGTTCTTGTACTCCCTGGCTAACCCTCTGGGTCACCTGCCTCCCTGTCCTGGTAGGTTCGTCTTTAGTAGGATATGTGCTGAGAAAAGAGTCCATCGGGGATGTCCGTGGTGAGCTACACACTAATATGGGGAAAGCGAACTCTTAATTTTTTTCATTGACAAAATTAACATTGGAAATTGGCTGGAAAATCAAGGTGTTTGGGGAAGGAAACATATGCAATTGTCTGTTACACAATCTCAAGGTGACTAATATAAATGATAGAACTAAAAGCATGTGACTTTGATTGTGTCTCTTGGAATATCAGTTGTAAACAAAGCCTGGTATCCTCATTTCTCTTAGGTAACTCTGAAAACAGTGGTGCAGTAAGTGCTTAATTCTTATCTCCAGCATGTCTTAAGAAAGCCGTTCTAGAATACATACGGTATCTGCGCTTCCTTGACTGGACCTGAAATTCAGAGAAGACACTCTTAAGCTCAGATCATATTGAGTTATGTTTGTCTTTAGTTCTTCTAGTGACTTTGGGCAGTGGTAAACAGGACTTGGAAGAGTGGCCAAGTAAGAGATTCCGCATTAGTCTTATTGTGTGATACCCTTACAAAACACATGAGGCTGAGTACTGTGTAAAAAAAAAAAGTATTTTTTCACATTTCTGCCCATTTAGCTCAGATGAGGCCATCTTACCTCTTTGTCCCATACCGAGAGTTTCCTTAAGGGTTTGTTGGCACATGGCAGAGAACTATTATGACAACCTGGTATTGTGAGATGAATTAAGGGTTGCTTCTGGGTCTGGATTATTTACCCTAACTTCATGCTTTAAAGGTCTCAATGCCTCAATGTCTTTATAATGGACATTAAAATACTTTACCACATCAATATCTGGGGAAATACATTCCAACTGTCTTAATCTTAGAAATCTCCTGAAGAAAGATAAGAGAACACTTAGAAAGAAACAAACTTTCCATGGGCAATGTGTGCCAACTTTTGGGTGAAAATCATTCATTTTAATCTAGACCAAAAAAAAAAAAACTTGTCAGAAGAAAGGCTCCCTTAAAACAATCTGCAGAATCTGGTACTGCAGATTTTCATACTTAGCCCTCCATCAAGAATGACTTGATCCAGTTCCAGTTCCTCCTTTTACTAGAAAATTCTTGAATACCTGTAGTGTAGGTTATCAGTTTTATCACTCACCTGTGATAAAATGGAATATAGAGGAATCCTAAAACTTACCTTTCAGTGTCTTAGAAAAAGGAAAAGGATATTTTACCTTAATTGGCAATGGATTTTTCTCCTTTTCTTGGGGAATCTTCATCTGGTGTTTATCAGACAACCCTGGAAGCACACAAAGTAGGTCTGAGCTCACGGTACCACTTACTGCTTAACAGGGGCTCTTGGCTTGGTGTGGACAGAGTTCTATGGATTTAATCTAAACATTTAGGCTTAATGCACATAATTCACTAATAAATATGGCTGTGTTGATAGGTGAACACACTCTTGGCTGGGGAAAAAAATTAAGAGAAGTCCTCAAGAAATTGAAAGGAAAGCTTGCCTATTTATATGTGACTCTAAAGCTGTCTGAAAATATTTCATTGAGGAGACAATGAAGTAAATGTTTATGATAGGTTTCTACTACTTCTTCAAACCATTTTGAAATCAGGGCAGCTGGTACTTTTATCTAAGTATCTGTCAGACTTCTTTTAATTCCATTGGCCAGCATCTAGATTCCTCATTCATTAACTGTATGTGATTTTTAGTTATATATAATTTTAATATTGTATGTGTGTGTAAGAGTGTAAATGAAGTGTGTGTTTGTGCATGATATATATTATGTGAGTCCAGAAGACAACTTTGTGGAATTTCTTTTCTCCTTCATTGTTTACATGAGATCTGGAAATCAAACACAGGTAGTCATGTTGGATACTTTTTGTTTTGTTTATTTTGTTTTGTTTTAATGTCTATCTGAGTGCCTGTATGTATGTGCACCATTTCCATGCCTGATGACATCACAGGTTAGCATAGGACATTTGATGCCCTGAAGCTGAAGGAACAAATGTCCATGAGAATTCGATATAGGCTCTAAAAAACTGAACTTGGGTCTTCTGGGAGAGTGGCAAACATTTCTGACTGATGTGCAAATACTCTCCAGTCCCTGAAATATTCATTTTATATACAATTATGACTAATTTAAAAAGTCAAAAAACTGATAGTATTAAATTTTGAAAGTAGCCACTAGAGCTGCTAAAACACCTCGTGCGTCTTTTCCACCGTGGTGGAATGATCCCCTTGAGCTATAAGCCAGGATCTTACCAAGCTTTTGGTCAGGTGTTTTGGCAGCAATAGAAAAGCAACTAATACACAATGGTCTAGTCATTGACTCTGTCCATTTGGAAGACCTTTAGTTGCTGTTCTCTCTTCCTCGACCACCCAAGCAAAGAAATAACCCAACTGCCCCCAGACCTTTTCATCGGATCAGACTAAGAATGCCAATATCTACCACTACCATGGCCATTGCTTTGAAGGCTATTTATACCTAAGTAATTTTCACCCTCTTCCATATCGAATCTGGAAGAGTCAGCGGAGAGTCTATAGCCATGCCTGTCATAGGTGAAGCCACACTGCCTCACAGGAACCAGCTCAGCTTTCCTTCACTTCATGTCGTGCAATCAGAACCAAAACAAGTGTTTAAATGTTTTCACATTGTGGGCTGAACTTGCACAGGTAAGCCAGAAAAATACGGCAAGACACAGCCATTCTTTTCACAAAGATATAGTATAATCACAATACTATTAATAAGAAGCTGACTGCAGGATTCCCATAGCATCAGTAGGGCTGCATGACTTTTCTGCTTTATTCTCTATCACATGCCTTCGTCCATGTCCTTCTACCAAAGCCTCTTACTGCTTCTCTGGACTTCTAAAGAGAAGTTAAACTTTTAAATGGCTGGCATTGTTTGAAGACTGTGGGGCTTTTAACATTGTACACTATTTTATTACATGTGAGATCTTGGAGAAATACAGGCAAGACTAAGGTTGAACAGGGGCCTACTTATGTGCCAACGCTTCTGTGCATGCTTATGGCCCAAGGATTGAACACAGTGCTTTGGATACAAACGTCTCTCAAAGCTCATGCATTTGTATGTTCGATTCCATAGGTGGTGGCGATGTTTGAGGGAAGTCATATAACTTGTAAGACTGTAAGCCTGACTTGGAGAAGTATTTCCTTATGTGTGGGCTTGGCAAGTTTGTGGCCTCACCCCACTTGCATCCAATGTGTTCTGCTTTCTGAATGTAATTGGAAATGGGATCTCTTGGCTTCTTTCTCTACCCCATCTATCCCGAGCCTCTTCCAAAATAGACTGTATCATTGGAACATAAGCCAAAAAACAACCAATGTAAAAATTGGTGCCAGAAAGCTGGGGCATTGCTGTGACAGACCTGATTGCATTCTTTGATGGAGGATTCTGGAAATGTATAAAGATCCATTGAGTGTTCAAAATGTAATAAGCTTATAAGTAGGATGTTGGAAAATAATGTTAAAAGACAGACAAGCAAGGAAATCTGGGTTTGTGGTGTTTCAGAGAGCTGCAAAGTCTCCTTGGAGCCTTGAATGAGGTTTGGGTTAGGAAGCTATGAAAAGAATTCTGCTCTTTACTGGGACAATGGCCCTTGGGTAGCCAGGGCTGGGAAATCAGATGAATAGGGAACCAGCATGGTCGCTGAGGTGAAATCTTGCTATGGTGGCATAAAAGTTGCAGGATTGAAGGGGACATGGATAGAAGCTGAGGCGGGGCACCATGTGGAGTGGTCAGAGTCCCTAAAGAGAGGCCAAACAAAAGCCATTGGTGAAAATCCAAGCTCAGTTGCAGGGAGACCTCTGCCTATTGGAGATGACAGGATACAGAAAGCAGTGAGCTTGGAGTGGAGTTCGCATTAGCCTCCAATAGAAGGCATGAGGGCTGCCAGTGGCTATCTGTAAGCTCCGTAAGTCTTTAAAGGCAGATGGTAAGTACTTCCTAAATATGTTGGACACTGAGCTTCTTGTACTATTTTGTTGTTCTTGTTTTGTTTTCCTTTCTTTTCACTATGGCCTTCTTATTGCTTCTTTGAACAAAAAGAGCACTTGAAACTTTTTTTTGGACAGGAAACTACAGTTAAGAGATTGACCTTTTAAAGAGAACTTGAACTTGCCAAGTGGTTGGCATTATTTGAAGACAGTGGGACTTTTAATGTTGTACGCTATTTTATATCAACAGGAGATCTTGAAGAAAGTCTGGAAAGGCTATGAGTTGACAGTGGCCTGCTTATGTGCATGCTTGTGTGTCAAGTCGACAAGACTGAACAGGGCTATTTAATCCTCATCATCTACCTCCACACCTAGGAAGACAGAATCAAAACTAGGGAGCTGCTTCCATCGGATCGGCCTGTGAAAATGATTGTGGGCATATTCTCGACTGCTAATTGACATAGGAGGACCCAGACCACTATGGGTGGTGTCAATCCTTAGGCAGATGGGGCTGTATTGTATAGTGACTGAGCAAACCAGAAAGAGCAAATCAGTAAGCAGCACTCCTTCTTGATCTCTGCTTATGTTCCTGCCTCCAGCTTGCTGTCTTGAGCCCCTGCCTTCACTTTCTTTAATGGTGGACTGTAACTCAAAGATGAAATGAGCCTTTTCCCCACAAAGTTACTTTTGATCAATATGTTATCATGTCACCAAAAAGCAAATTATAACATGTGCCTTTGACAAGATGTAGGACACAGAAAATAACTAACATCCTTATTAATAAAAGCACGGGCAGGACAGCGACATGGGAAGGAAACAACCTTTGCTTGACCATTAGAGGACAGTAACAAACTACATTAAACTCTGGGCCAGATGGCATGGCCAGTTCTTTCTCTAAGGAGTATGTTATCTTCTTGCAAAGAGTGAAAAAACAAGAGAGAATAATAAAGTTATTTGGTCATAACATTGAGAATAGCATAAACAATGACTTACTAATACAGCATCGTCATTGCTTCTGCCTATCAGGGAGACCCTTAAATTGACTATCAACCATGGAGAAAGAATAACATGACTGTTTCTAAACCATCTCATATGATCAGAAATGTCATTACCCACCGCTAATACATTTTTCCAACTCTAGGCTGTCATTAGACATATCAACCATGCTGGTAGGGTCATCCATGCCACCCATATCATCAGAATCTAGACGTAAGTAAGTGGAGAGAGCATCTTACATCTTGGTACCTGTAGTGGGTTAAACATGCATTGCAAAATAACAATCTCAGTTTTCCTCATTCAGTGGGGACCACAATGGTAGTTTAAGTGTGTTTTTAAGCCCCATGTTTGCACTTCTCCTTATAAGTTAGGGAAATTAACACTTCAACTATCAAAAGAGTTTTAGAGATATCTTCATCTTATTCAGAGGAGATACCAGAAAATATAAAACTATTATTAACACAGAATGTAAACAATGGGTTACCACAATTCCATCAGTACAGTCATGGGATTTTTATGCCTTATTCAATGTCACTTGGCCATGAGAAAAAGGGGCCAGAGGCAGAATATAATGGTTTCAATAGGAAATGAATCTCAAAAGCTCATGTATTTAAACATTTGGGTCCTTAGTTGGTGGTGTTATTTGGGGGAGGTTATAGAATGTTATGGTCTTGAAGTCTTACTGATCAAAGTACATCCCTGGGAGTAGGGGTTAAAAATGGATAGGTTTACCCCACTTGTAGGCCTGTTCTAATTGCTGCATCTGGTTGATGATTTGATCTCTCAGCTTCCTGTTCTGACTTTTGTGCTCCCAAGCTTCTCCTACCATTATGGGTTCTACCTCTGGGACTGTAAGCCAAAATGCATTCTTTCTTCCATAAGTTCCTTTTCCTGCTGCTGTTTTATTACTGCAACAGAAAAGAAACTAATACAGAAATCGGTGGCAGGAAAAATGATACGTTGCTGTGATCCAACTGACTAGTTTATTTTGAGGATTGTAGAAGCATCTGGAACTTGACTTGAGCCATTGAGTGCCCAGAGCTTAATAGGTGGGTGAGAGGTTGGGAGATAAGACTGAAAGGCAGACAGTGTAGGCCTGAGTTGTTTCATACAGCAGCAGACACTCTGCTGGGGTTATTTTCAGGTGTCAGGTGGAGCTGACAAGGCTCCACAGGTGACAAGACATGCTGCTGGTCATAGAACCACAGAGGTACAACTTATCCAAGAAGCAGGGTCTGAGCGAGTCACAGATATTGAGCATTTCATCTCTTAGACTATGGGGTTTACGTTGTGTTTTCATTTTAAGTATGCCCTGACTCTTCCTTCTAAGAAAACAAGGTATATGACTTCTTCCACATTTGAGAAAAGCTTATAGTTAAAAAGACTTTGGATTTCTAAAGAGAACTTGAACTTTTAAATGGTTGGATTTATTTGAAGACTGTATATTATATTATTTATATATTATTATATATTTTTATATATTATTTTATATATTATTATACATATAATATTATTATATATTATTATATTATTTTATTTATATATTTTTTATATATTATTATATTATTAATATGATATCTCAGGGACAAGCAATAAAGAAAGAATTATGATTTGAATTTAATAGCCGTGTGTTTGGGTGTCACGTTATAAGTGTGCCTTGTGTTGGTTAATCTTCATTGTCAGCTTCACATACCTGAAAAGAAGGGACCTAAACTGGAGAACTGTCTCCATCAGATTGGTCTGTAGATATCTGTGTGGGCCATTGTCTTAATTGCTAATTGATCTCGGAAAGCCTAGCCAACTGTGAGTAGGCCTATTCTTATACAGCATAGCCTTAGAAGTGTATTAAAGGTAGCTTAGCAAACCAGAGAGATCAAGTCAGTAAGGAGTGTTCTTCCATGATCTCTGCTAACTTTCCTGTCTCTAGGTTCCTACCTTAACTTCTCTCCATGATGGCCTATAACTTTAAAATAAAATGAAATAAATCTTTCCCTCGAGTTTCTCTTGTTACTGTGTTTCTCAAAGCAACAGAAAGCAAACTAGAACAGTGTACTCTTGACAAAGGGCAGAACACAGATAATACGTAATGAAAACATAAAACATGAGGAAAGGAATGTTTTCAACAATCTAGATGACAAAAACCCACATAAACCTTTGGATCAAATGATATGGTCATTTCTCTGCCCTTGGAGTATATCACCTTCTTTTGCAGAAGGGGAAAAAAATAAGAAACTGGGTCCTTGTCTTTCTACTTACAGTCCAGATTATGTGGCATGAGATGGTCAATTTACACAAGGCCTTGAATTAGACTGTGTGATCTGGGTTGAGTGCAAAATGTCCCACATAGCCTCAAACATTCAAACACTTGGCTCTGTGCTGGCAGGGCTGCTTGAGGAGGATTGGCTCCCTCAGAGGTAGATCTTCCCTGGAGAAGTGACCCACTGAGGAAATTTTAGGCTTTAGAGTCCAACCTCATTTCTGCTAACTCTTGAGTATGGATACAACATGACCAACTGGCTCCTGCACTGGCTAAGAAACCTTCCCTGACAGCTGTCACATCTCCCCCATGGTGGAATCATCTCTTTGACTATACGCCACAATAAGCCCTTTCTCAACTAAAATGCTTCCTGTCAGGAATTTGATCAGAACAGTGAGAAGAGCAACTAAATAAAATGATTAAATAGTTTCATCATTGCTTCTTAGCCAATTGGAAGACCCTTCAAACTGACAGTCTTTCATAGATACCCAAAGAGAAGGAATAATAACCCAAATGATCCCGTTGGATCTGACCAGGAATGCCAATACCTACCACTACTACTAACATAGCTGCTTTCAAGGCTGCTCTCTTCATGCAAGTCATTCTCAGCGTTGACCTCATTAAAACCATCGGTATCTGGAAGAAAGTCAGGGAAGAGTTGAATCTGACCAGGAATGCTATTACCTACCACTACCAAGATCTTCGCTTTGAGGGTATTCTCCATACCCAAGTTATCTTCAGCATTGGTCTCATTCATAGAGCTAAAATTTGGAAGAAAATCAGGGAAGAATTGGATGTGACCAAGAATGCCAATACCTACCACCACCAAGATCATCGCTTTGAAGGCTGTTCTCCCTATCCATGTCATCCTCAGCATTTTCTTCAAACATATCAATATCTGGAAGAAAGTCAGGGAAGAGTTGGATATGACCAGGAATACCATTACCGACCACCACCAAGGTCATCACTTTAGAGAATGTTCTCCCTACCCAAGTCATCCTCAACGTTGTCTTCAAACATATCAAGATCTGGAAGAAAAGTCAATGGAGACAGTGAGTGACTCATACCTTGGTGACCATAGTAGGTGAAGCCACCCTGCCTCACACAAGAACAAGTTCAACTTCCTTTGGGTCACATCATTCACTGAGAACCACAATAGAAGTTTAGTGTTATATATTTTTTGATTTTGTGGTTGTAGTTCTACTGATGAACTAGGAAAATTAATATCTCACTATGAAAAGGCAGTGCAAGAAATTTTAATTCTTTTCATAAAAGAGACAACTTAATCTACAACTACTGTTGATAACTCAAACTAATTAGCGAACGAGTGTCCACAGTACCATCAGCAGCGCTACAGGACTTCTCTGCTGTACACACAGTCTCCAAGTCTGAGAGTGTGCAGTGTCTATTCAAGCCAATGTTTGTAAATTCTGTTCTTATCAAAGGAGCACCTAGAACGCAAGCACAACAGAAGGAGGTCTGCGGGGGATCAAAGAGGCAAACTAATCATCAATCTGCATTTTAACATTTATTCTGCATTTTAACATTCATTCTGCATTTTAACATTTATCTCATTACTTATTTCCAAGCACATCCTCCTGATTCAGGATACAGAAAATGTGGTTCATCTACACAATGGAATATTACTCAGCTATCAAAAACAATGACTTTATGAAATTCATAGGCAAATGGATGGAACTGGAAAATATCATCCTGAGTGAGGTAACCCAATCACAGAAAAACACACATGGTATGCACTCATTGATAAGTGGCTATTAGCCCAAATGCTTGAATTGCCCTAGATGCACAAAACACGTGAAACTCAAGACGGATGATCAAAATGTGGATGCTTCAATACTTCTTTAAAAGGGGAACAAGAATACCCTTGGCAGGGAATAGGGAGGCAAAGTTTAGAACAGAGGCAGAAGGAACACCCATTCAGAGCCTGCCCAACATGTGGCCCATACATATACAGCCACCCAATTAGATAAGATGGATGAAGCAAAGAAGTGCAGGCTGACAGGAACCGGATGTAGATCTCTCCTGAGAGACACAGCCAGAATACAGCAAATACATAGGCGAATGCCAGCAGCAAACCACTGATCTGAGAACAGGACCCCCATTGAAGGAATCAGAGAAAGGACTGGAAGAGCTTGAAGGGGCTCGAGATCCCATATGAACAACAATGCCAAGCAACCAGAGCTTCCAGGGACTAAGCCACTACCTAAAGACTATACATGGACTGACCCTGGGCTCCAACCTCATAGATAGCAATGAATAGCCTAGTAAGGGCACCAGTGGAAGGGGAAGCCCTTGATCCTGCCAAAACTGAACCCCTAGTGAACGTAATTGTTGGGGGGAGGGCGGTAACGGGGGGGAGGATGGGGAGGGGAACAGCCATGTAGAAGGGGAGGGGAAAACCGGGAAAGGGAATAAGAATCGAAACGTAAATAAGAAATAAAGATAAAAAAATTTTTTTTAAAGTGTAGTTATACATTTTTTGATTTTGTGGTTGCAGTTCTACTGATGAGCTAGGGAAATTAATATCTCACTATGAAAAGGCAGTGCAAGAAATTTTAATTCTTTTCATAAAAGAGACAACTTAATCTACAACTACTGTTGATAACTCAAACTAATTAGCGAACGAGTGTCCACAGTACCATCAGCAGCGCTACAGGACTTCTCTGCTGTACACACAGTCTCCAAGTCTGAGAGTGTGCAGTGTCTATTCAAGCCAATGTTTGTAAATTCTGTTCTTATCAAAGGAGCACCTAGAACGCAAGCACAACAGAAGGAGGTCTGCGGGGGATCAAAGAGGCAAACTAATCATCAATCTGCATTTTAACATTCGTTCCGCATTTTAACATTTATCTCATTACTTATTTCCAAGCACATCCTCCTGATTCAGGACATTATTTCTGGATGATCACAGACATCAGTGTATGTGATCAGCAGGTGTGACCTGGTCTCTATTCATGAAGATGACACAGTATCCACAGAAGAGCACCGAGAACTGAGTGTACAGGACAGAGAGCACCCAGCTCTCTTTAAAAGCCATGTGAACACTGTGAAATCTGTGCAGCTCCTCACCTCTCTCTTCCCTAAGGACTCACGTCAAGCTTGATGAATCTACAAAAGCAAATCATGGCAAATCTTTTCTTTAGAGGCACTCACCCCACAAAAGTGTTCTGTGGTGTTTGGGAAGTGCCAGGACAATCTGCTGGACAGTGGCAGTTAGATCCCTGGGGGTTTACGTGTGCCTCAAGAGGTTGTTTCTTAGCATTCTCTACCTACCCAAGGTAGTTTACACCCATGGACAATACATCTCTTACCTTGAACCTGCAGATACCAAGTTAGTGGCTACTTTTATGTCATGCAGGGGGAAAAAAAAACAGATGGGGATGGATATTCTGCTTACCGATCCCAGAAATGAAAACAGTTAACAAAAAAATAAAAGGACTGAGACACCTTGGTCAGCTCAGATATGTGGTCATCTCCTACCACTACCTTCGCACCGTCAGCTTTCCCTCCGTGCATTTTACAACATCGTTTACAATGGCTACAAGTAACTCACTGGCTACTGAGTCTCCCAGTACCTTCAATGTTGCTGCTAGAGTTTCCAAACTCTCCATAAGGTTCCACTGTAGATCTTACACTGCCTCCTGAGGGTTTAACGTTCCTCAGCCTTCTTTTTGTCCTACCTGAAAAAGAAATGAAACCCAACAAAGAGACTTCAACCTTAACGGCATAAAAATAACAGAGGGCAGCTAAGCATTGCTCTGAGCTTCAATAGTTTATCTCATTGCTTGCTCCTGAATCATCGCGGGCATCGGTGTACACTTCACGTAGGCATTACATGGTCAACATAGATAAGGTCAGGATCGACAGAAAAGCACCACAAGTCAGGGTGGCAGCTCAGTAGAACCAAGACGACCAACATCTAAGGCACTTGAAGAACCACATTCATACAATGAAATTTAGACAATTCCTTTTTGCTCTGCTCTTTGCACTAGGACACCGGAAATTAAGAAATATTCATAAGCCTTAGTCTGAAAATACCTAACAATAGAGGTTTAATTAAAAGTACTGGCACCGGGGTTGGGGATTTAGCTCAGTGGTAGAGCGCTTGCCTAGCAAGCACAAGGCCCTGGGTTCAGTCCCCAGCTCCGAAAAAAAGAAAAAAAAAAAAAAAGTACTGGCACCACAGAAATGTCATGACATTTGTTAAATACAAAAACAAAAAAAAAAAAAACAAAAAAAAAAAAACAAACAAACAGAACCCAGCAGCTAGATGCAGAGGGTGCTTGCATGGCCTCGGGCCAGTGAACAGTGATCGCTTGCTTTTCATTCTTAACCTATCACGATGTTTTACAGGTCATGGAGAACATATAGTATCACCTCCAGTGGGCCTTAGCAGGAGAAAATTCTATTACACTACTTACATTGCACCAGAAGCTACTGGAGTACTTACTTTTATGTCATTGTGACTAAATTGCCTGACAGAAGTAAAAAGTAAGATAGGAACAGATGTTCTACTTTAGAATCCCTGACACAAAATATGAGTTTGCAAAAGAAGCGATCGAGGGGCCTTCTGGGTGTACGTGTGAACCACCCTCTGCCACTATCCTCCTGCTACCTTTCAGTGGTTTGTAATTGCTAAGTCCATGGACGTGAGATGACTTCTACATGTCTACCACAATAACTCAGATGCCAGCTCATACTAACCCAGTTGTCACTTGGTGGTTGGCAGGGAAATGATACTTCAACTGATCAACTCTAAATAAACCCTCGACATAAACTGACAGGACAAGATGCCTCCATCACTGTGGCTCAACTCACTGTGTGCACTCCACTACTCGGTGATCATTACCCTTAGCAACCAGACCAGGCCTGCCTATATCAAGAGGCTCACACCAAGTGTGCACCTACCCTGGTCACTCTTTCTTCAAAGACCGGTTTCTACTACACGAGTTGTGTTTCCATTCACTGACTCCCCACGAGCAGAACACGCAATCCTGCTTCCCCTGAACTCAAACCCTCCTTAGCTGATTCCTGGACATGCAGACACACCCTGGTATGACAAACAGCCGTATCTTCAATGTTGCGTGCAGACACCAGATGGGCGGGCTCCCTGTGCTCTTACTTAGCAGTCAACATGGAGACGGACTATCTATCAGTAAGAGGAAATACTTTTAAAGCAGAGTCTAGCTCGTCTTTAAATGTGGCCGGTTGAAAGAAGGTTTGCAACTCGATTTGTAACAGTCCTGATTACCTGTTGGGCCCTAAACTGTGTGTTGCTTTGAGCTCATGATAACAAGCTGAAGCACGTCGCCAGTTCTTACTGGGATCCGTTATGTATGTCTAGATGAAATTCAGTTGGGACACACATGCAGTTTGCCTTTCTTTGCTGGATCTCCTATGATAACAATCAATGCTCGCACTAGGCAGATCAGTTCATTCTGTTTATCATTTTTGTTTCCTGTTTTGTTGTTGTTGTTGTTGCTGCTGCTGCTGCTGTTGTTGCTGCTGCTGCTGCTGTTGTTGGGCACGGTCTCATTGTACAGCCCAGGATAACCAGACACTGTCAGACTGTAAATAACTATGGACTTCCGATACTCTGCTTCTAACTCTAGGGTGCTGAGGTTACGGCTTGAGTGCTACCACTCAGGTTTGTATGGCACTGAAGAGCAAACGGAAGGCCATACATCACAGGTAGGCACTTTACCAGGTGAGCTGTTGTGGGTTCTCTGTCTCTCACACTAGTGCAGGTCTGCACCCGGGCACATGGACGGAAGTGGGTTTTTGTTGTTGTTTTGTATCTCTGAAGATTTGACTTGGACCAGGTACATCTAGGGGCTGGAATGGATCTACAGTGACTAATGGTATCATGATAAGGCAGTAAGTGGAAGTTTTATCTCATACATTGATAGTGGGCTCCGTGTTTGTATACATAATGGTGATCTTGACCCACGTAGTTAGCTCAGTCACTTCCTCTGTGCCTCGGTTGATTCTTCTATGGAGCAGGACACAAAGAAATGGAGCCATTGTACAAGGCTGTGATGAAGTCTGAGCTAATGTAGGAAAAGTATGCACTTTTTTTCCATTGAGAAAATGATGTTAAAAATTGGGTTTAGGGGCTAAAGAGATGGCTCAGCGGTTAAGAGCACTGACTGCTCTTCCAGAGGTCCTGAGTTCAATTCCTAGCAACCACATGGTGGCTCAAAACCATCTATAATGAGATCTGATGCCCTCTTCTGGTGTGTCTGAAGACAGCTACAGTGTACAGTGTACATAAAATAAGTAAATAAATTTTTAAAAAGAAAAAGGAAGGAAGGGAGAGGAAAGAAAGAGAAAGAAAAAAGAAAGGCAGGAAGAAAGAAAGAGAAAGAAAGAGAGAAAGAAAGAAAGAAAGAAAGAAAGGAAGGAAGAAAGAAAGAAAGAAAAATTGGGATTTCTGTCTAAGAGAGATATAAATACATCCTGGAGCATAAGATCTCAAAGTACAATTCTCACAACTAAACGCATGCAGAGCACACATGCTCACAATTTGTTACGTGGAACATCACTTCATAGATTGGTTTGGGGGGGCTTGGTGGGTTTTTTTTCTTTAAATGAAAGTCCCAACAGTCACTGCCAGCAGGTGGTAGAAATTGTACACCTGACAAAAGACGGGCAGTGCTTACACAACTCTTATCTTAAATAGGTCTTAAGAAAATGGCTGCCCAATACATACGATAATGTTTCTTCCTTGGGTCCACCTGCAATTTAGAGAAATGAAACATTCTTAGGTCCAGAACATGGGGAGTTCTACTTCTATAAGTTGTTTTTCCTCTCTTAGTACTTAGGTGATGTTAAGTAGAATGGTGAAGACTAGTCAAGACAAAGATTCTGAATTAGTCATGATTTTGTTGTAAAAACATCTGATCCTGGATACTTTGTGAAAGAACTATTTTTCACACTATTGTTGATTTGACCCAAATCAGACCTCCCTATCACCCTGTAAAGGGTTCCAGATGCTACACTGTCACGTGTTACAAAGAAACTCTGTAACAATCTGGTCTTAGGAGTCCCTTTTAACCTTTTAAAAAGTGCCTCCATGGGGTTGGGGATTTAGCTCAGTGGTAGAGCGCTTGCCTAGGAAGCGCAAGGCCCTGGGTTTGGTCCCCAGCTCCGGAAAAAAAAAAAAAGTGCTTCCATGGCCCATGATCTGTGTGCCCCCCAGCTGTGAAGAACAAGACCACTTTGCTGTGATACAGATGACCACAGATGCACAGTTGAGAGGGAGGGACCTGGAAGCTTCTCTGACAACCCCTGCTCTAACCCCAACCTCTACCCTCTGCCAAAAACTAAGAGCCAAGACAGGAAGTGACCAAAGAGAACTCTTAGTAAGTATGATGGGATTGCTGAAGTGGAGTTTTCCACAATTGATGGCTTCTCGTGGAGGTTGTGGGGAGGAATGACTTGGTTCTATTTAAGGGGCATGCCATGAGAGTTTGACCATGCACCCATGAGTATATAAATAACACAAATTTGAATCGCTTTTTTTTTTAATTTTTGGAGGGAGGGTGCATGGAAGGACTGGGAAGTGAATGCAATCAGAGTGCATGATGTGAAGATCCCAGAGAATCAAAAAAAAATGTTATGTTTAAAAAAGTGGAGGGGTGCCTCCATGCCCCAATTATCTACACTAAGTTTCACGTTTTAAAGGTCTGGTGACCTCATTGTTCCTATAATTGGCATAGGAAGCTTCTGGCACAGCAAAGCTTCGGAAACCTGCTCACAAGATTGAAATCATAGAGCCCTGCAAAAGAAAGCAGAGACAACACTTACAGAAAATACAAATTTTTCATAAATGATAAGTCAGCTAATTTGAAAATATTTATTTGGTGTGTATGCATGCGTGAGTATATGTATGTGTACCTGTCCTAGTTAGGGTTTTACTGATGTGAACAGACACCACGACCAAGGCAACTCTTAAAAGAACAACGTTTAATTGGGGCTAGCTTACAGGTTCAGAGGTTTACTCCATTATCATAGTGGTGGGAAGAATAGTGGCATCCAGGCATATATGGTACTAAAGAAACTGAGAGGTCTACATCTTGATCTGAAGGCAGCCAAAGAGAGGTTGTCATCCACAGGCAGCCAAGAGGAGGGTCTCTTCCACACTGGGCAGAACTTGAGAACAAGAACTCCAAGCCCACCTACACAGTGACACACTTCCTCCAACAAGGCCATACCTCCTAACAGTGTCACTTCCTTTGGATCAAGCATATTCAAACCACCACAGCACCACATGTGTGTAGGAGTTCACAGAGGCCAGAAAAAGATGTCCCCTAGTACTAGAGTTACGGATGGTTGTGAAGAGATGGTTATAAAGTTTCTCTGCCATGTGTCAGTGTAGCATCCAGAACCCTCAACAGAGTGACGGGAAGATCTGATTTGAGCTGAGTCAGCAAAAGTGTGAACCAACCAAAGAAATCAAACCTGAGTTCTTTGGAAGAGCAGCAAGTACTCCTTTTTTTTTTTTTTTAATTAACTTGAGTATTTCTTATTTACATTTCGAGTGTTATTCCCTTTCCCAGTTTCTGGGCAAACATCCCCCTAATCCCTCCCCCTCCCCTTCTTTATGGGTGTTCCCCTCCCCATCCTCCTCCCATTGCCGCCCTCCCCCCAACAATCCCGTTCACTGGGGGTTCAGTCTTAGCAGGACCCAGGGCTTCCCCTTCCACTGGTGCTCTTACTAGGATATTCATTGCTTCCTATGAGGTCAGAGTGCAGCAAGTACTCTTAACCACTAAACCGTTGCTCCAGCTTCATCTGTTATCTTTTGAGTAAAAATTGGACAACTTTAACTATAAAGAGGAACACCTTTAAAAGAAAAGGTCTCCTGAAACATACCCCACAGTGACCAAGTCAGGGGATGACTTGGTACGATTTCGTTTCATTCACTTCTTAAGTAAACACGCTAATACATGTGTTTACATGATTGTTTTTATTATTCCAATATGGTATCTACTGAAAAATAGAGGGATTGTGAAATTCCTCCTCGGGAATACCTTGGAAATATGATGGCCAACTTACCTTCACTGGCCTTGTCAACTCTTCCCTTGGGACTGTGTCTTCTCTTGGGACCGTGTCTTCTCTTGGGACTGTCTCTTCTCTTGGAACGGTCGTCTGGATGTTCTCTGGGGAAGAAATAGAACAAAGAATAACAGCACAAAGTGCCATTTGTAATTGCTCAGGGACCTTTGCTTCACATGGACAAAGATCTATGGATTTAGACAACTGAACTACAACGGCTGAACTAAGTGGATGTAGTTCATTAACAAGCATGATCACACTACTGCTGGACCATCCCTTCCAATGGGAAAGTGGGGGAAGGGAAGAATGGGGGACGAAGATTGTGGCCTCTCAGTAATGAGAGTAATGTCTAAGGACATGGGCACCAACCCATGTTTGACGGGGTGAGCACTAAAATGAATCATAAGGTAACACAAGAACCCTATCATGTCTTCAGGCCACTCTGAAGCCCAGGAAGATGGACACTTTTTAAGGAATTTCTCTAACCTATGTCAATGCCCACAACCTGAAAAATGCAGAATTTTCATTTATCATTAAGCAAGTGGGAATTTAAACTCAGTAGTTTACACAGTGTACTAGAAAAATCGATTTGATAGCAGGTACACAATGTGATCACATTCACCCACTCATCCTTCCAAAACCAGTAAAGTTGCTGAGCAGTAGAAGAAGCTGATGGGAGTGAACTCTCTGATTAGTAAACCACACACATGTAGTTCTGCTGATCTTCCTTTCGTCTGCTTTCATGGTCTGACTGCATGGATACAGATTGGCACGTCCATACTGGGGTGAGCTAGAATGAGGGTCTGAGCCCTGTTGACCACTAGGGTGTTTTAGTCTAGCTCTCTGTCCAGTTGTCGTGAAAATGACACATCACGTCAATATTGGAATGCTATTTTGAGTTGTTAAGCATCACTCTCCCGGGGTGTGCGCTTCATACAATGTCAACACTTCTTAGCTTCACAAATATCCCCAATTTTAACTGACTTCACGGCAAGTATGGAGACTGATTCAAGACTCACAGAACGTGCACATCCAAAGCTTCAGTATCTGTGACCTAACCAAAACCGTGGGTTCTACGAGTTTTCCACATAATGATTAGGGTGAACTCTGATATTCATATAGCAATATGTGCCCTGGTGTCTGTAAGCTCATGAAGTGGATAATGTATACAACTTATATAGACTGGTAGGAACTACACATTATCACAGATGATGGACCCACTTCTATGATAGGGGATAACGCCACAGTTGAATGATGAGCACAGGCCAGCAATTGAACTATCACATGAGGGTCACACATCTGTGTTCCCACCTTGGCCCTTTTGCTTGACTCTCTGCCCCGCCCCCCAGGAGGACAGGAGCTTTTAAGTATTTATACTTTCATCTCTGCCTCTCTTCGAGACAGCAACTAGGGACATACATCTGTGCTGTTGGTGGGTGACTGAATAAACAGAGGCCATTGGGTATAAATCCTCAGGCGTGTTAGGTTTGGGCAAAATATAGTGATGTAGTTCTTTCTCCCAGCTTAGCCAGAACCACAGCTCATGAAAGTCTTGGATTCTAAATTCCAAAGCTATTGTTCTTCTTTGACATACTCCCACTTGGCCCAAAAGCAACCATTTTCATTTCATGCAGACTCGGGCAGAACAAAGCCAGTTAAGAGTTTAAAACTTATGCCTAGGTTGGCCTAATTACACACCCACTGACCACTTCTAAGGTGATGTCAGCATCATTCTCTGGAATGCCCGAATTGCCTGACCATAGTGAATGGAATTCCTGTTTCAATAAGGCAACCCCAGAAAAGTTTAATATTATGTATTAAAACACTTACTATATTAAGACCTGGAAAACCCACTATCTTTCATTATTAATGTATCACAGATTTGAGAGTATCTCCACTTAGCTATTGACAAAGTCATAGGAAGGCCCAGAGCTCAACTCTTGCAAGAGCTCAGAATGAAGGGTGAAGAGTGCTGACCTACGTAACGGACGGAAACAGGCTTAGCTGTTAACATCTTTTTAAATCTATAGGTCTAAACTCAGTACCCTCAATTATCTCTGCAAACAATTCTGATCAATTGTCATGTTCTTATACTAACTGTTGGATATAAAACAATATTAATTTCCCATGTTCTTAATCATCATCTTTACAATTGACCCTGATCCTCTACTTTTGTGTATCAAAACCGACTCCACACTAGAAAAGCAATTATCACATTTGACAATGCTTAGCCCTGGAGGGAAATAGGTTGGGAAATTACCTCTAATGGATACCTCTGGCAATTCAGATAGCCCACAAAATAAATGTTTGCAGTTTAATGGAATATAGAAAGTGCATGTTCCTATGAACCGTCACATAAATGGAAAACACATGCCCATAATTTTCTGAATAAAATATACCTTTCAGGAAAAAGAAGGGAATGTACATTTTTTTAAAAAATGCATACATGTTATTATATAAAGTGCCTCAAAACATCTTCAACATTTTTTGATTCACTCCAATCTTCTGAGATTAGTCATTTAAATACACATAACTAAATCTTATCAAAATACATTTTACACCATACATCTTCTAGTAAGGAAAATACTAACAACATCCACTGTAATAGGAATTTATGCACACATGCGTATACATACACACACACTCAGACACTGACATATACACACACACATACACACACACACACACACACACACACACACACACACACACACACACACACACACACACTCAGACACTGGCTAATATTGGTAATCAACTTGGCTATACCCCAAGGTGCTGGATATTCCTGTGACAGATTTTCTTGATTTGATTGTTTGAATCAGAAAGATCCGCCCCATTTCTGGGCTGCACCTTCTGATGGCAGCCCAGGTAAAAAGCAGGTGGATTTAGAAAAGTTTGCTTTGTGCCTGTTAGCCCTTACTCTCGCTGGCAAGACCACCTGCCCTGTTGCTGCAGCATTTCCTCATTGGTGCTAGAACCAACTTTTGGGGACTCCAGTGTAGTCTGACGATTAGGAATCCTCCAGGACTCCAGTGCCAGACCTAAGTGCTGAGACAACCAACCTTTGGACCCAACCACTACTGGAGTCTCAGGCTTTCAAGCATGAGACAGCCTTTTTTGAACTACCCAGATGTCGCGGTAAAAAATAAAAAGGGCGCAACCGGCTCCTGCGTGTACCCTTGTGCTCGCAATCTCACTAGTTCCGGCTCCAGCGGGCCATTGGAACTAGTGCTAATTGATCTCAGCAGCTCCACGCTGCCCACAAAGTGCTCTCTGACCCAGGCGCGTCGCTGCCACCCCAGTTTCATACAGAGACCGCCTATCTTGCGGCTCTCTTACTGTGGACTCTGCTCGCATTCCCAACATCCACCCCCTAACAGTTATGGTGTAAACTCCCAACAACCCATTAAAATCAAGACTCACCAAACTGTAACCCAACAATCAGATTTATACGTTAAATTCTCAATCCACAATACAGCCACACAATAAACTCACAACCAATTGATAAGGATATAAACCACTCACCTAGATAAGATAAATTTGCCTACAGAAATCCATCCCAACTAACTTGGCAATTCAAGACCACCTGGATCTGGGTCGTCCTTTTCTGTCTCCATCTTGATTCTCCTTCTCTCCCGCCTTACAAAAACTTTGGCTCTGCCTTATTTTTTTACTGTTCAATCATGGCCTTGACCTATCTAGTACCAGCCCTCACCTACATATAGACATCAACCTACACCCAGACAGTAGTATCCCAAAAGCCAATCTTATAAATCCATATATATACATACATTCTATCTATTCTGTTTTAGACAACCCTGATACAACATATATGGAAAGGGTGAAGTCAAATTGCTTTACAGGACAAATATATTTTACAGAAAGTAAAATATTGACCAGACCAGTTGAAGGACATTCAGTGGTGAATATCATACCTTGACATGAACAATTATTTCCCATTTTAATTGTTTACCACAACCAAAATCGAGCAGTGTGTATTATCCCAGGTGTTGATTGAGAAGTCTCTACTGAGATTCAGAACTGAGATGTGAATATATATAATCACATAACCATGGCAACAGTGTGTCACAGAACTGGGAAAAGTGAGGTCACAATCCATACTGTGACATCTATCAGCTGCTACATAGGCAAGTGTGATAATACAAGTTCAAGACCACATTTATAAATAGGTTGGTAAGATGGTAGCGCTAAGAGTGTCATACAGGCCTGATGACCTGAGTTTAATTATCAGAACCCATGGTGAAACTCTCAAAAGCTGTCTTCTAGTATACTATGTACGTTATGTGTGGTTGTCCATCTACATACCATCAATATACCTGTACTACACATACACACACACACACACACACACACACACACACACCACAAAAATAACACTTTTTTAAAGAGGTTATTGTACGTGTTATTTGTATTGGCTTGTGTTCTCATGCTAATTATGTTACCCAGAAACCTGTTTGCAGTGTCCTACATGTAGGCTAAAGGAAGCCTGCTCCCAATTGGTTCTGATTGGGAAATAAAGTTACCAGGGACCAATGGCTGGGCAGGGGGACAGAGGCAGTACTTTTAGGATCTCCCAGCAAGAAACACAGGAGAGCTATGACAAGGGGGTAGGAGACGGACCAGCCAGGAAAATGCAGGAGGGTGAGATGGCTGAAATGTAGGTTCAGAGGGAAAGAGGCCTGGGGGTCAAGGGGTGGTAGTGGAGACCCAGCAGGGATCAGGGCAGCAAAGATAAAATATAGATTTAGTAAGTATTAATGCAGAGACAGCTAGGGTGAGAGTGTGTTAGCCACGTGGAGTTCAGGAGTGGCCCAGCCACTGAGTTAGCTTAGGGCACCCTGTCCAACTACAACATCCAGAAAGTCCACCTTGCACCTGGTGCTGTGTCTTCGCGGTGGCATCATCAAGCCGTCCCTTCGTCAGAAGTACAGAAGTACAACAGTGACAAGATGATCCGCCATAAGTGCTACGCATGCCTGCACCCCCATGCAGTCAACTGCCTGAAGAAGAAATGTGGCCACACCAACAACCTGCGCCCCCAGAAGAAGGTCAAATAGAGCTGGGGCCATACCTGGCCTGTGATCCCGGGACCAAACAAAGCCCCTTCCATCGACTAGAGCAGTTAAAAAAAAGGGGGGCTGGGGAGATGGCTCAGTGGTTAAGAGCACTGACTGCTCTTCTAGAGGTCCTGAGTTCAATTCCCAGCAACCACATGGTGGCTCACAACCATCTGCAATGGGATCCAATGCCCTCTTCTGGTGTGTCTGAAGACAGCTACAGTGTGCTCACATACATGAAATAAATAAATAAAATAAAAAGTGTTTAGCTCCAACACACAAAAACCCCAATCTTAAAAAAAAAAAGCAAGTGTGTGTGTGTGTGTGTGTGTGTGTGTGTGTGTGTGTGTGCGCGCGCGCGTGCACAATACCACTACAGGTATTTAATGTTCCATATTCTTTCCCTAGTAATGCAACTACCAAATCGCATATTTTTGTCTCTTCTGTTGCTGTTACTGTGGTCTTCCTTGTTTAAATTTCTGAATTCACTGAGGAATTGTTCTATCGCTGAGCTACTGCTCAGTTTAAAGGCTGAGCTACTGCTCCCTGAAGAAATTACACAGGTCGTCATTTCCTGAGATCATTCTACTGACAGAGTAAGGGTCTTGGGCAAGAATATAATTATTATATTGCTGTTATAATATTTCACATAACCTTCAACATGTAAAATAAACTGTGTATCCTAGCCACAGAGGCCATCCAGTCATGCAAGGCCATCAAACTCCAAACATTCCTGTGGTCTGCTAATGAAAACAAGCTATAAAAATAAGTGTAACCTTTTCTAAAATAAATGTAAGTGAAATTGTAGGGCATATGTGCTGTATTTATAAATCTGAAAAGGTCCTCTTCCTGGTATTTCCTAATACAGGTCACAGGGCTGTGGATATAAATATCTTGCACATGTCTAGAAAAATAACAGATTTCATTTCAGGGGCTTATCAAAATTCCACCATAAAAACCAAATCCAAAACTTATAAATATGGTGTTAATATAGATGTACCACAATAACACTAAAAATCACTGCATATGGGAAATAATTGAATAGATATAAGGGGGAAAACAATTCTCTACCTATGCATACACAGAGGGTTAAAGGCCTGTTGCTTTAAAATGTACATTTTTATGAATATATATGCATATTTCCCATATAAGTACTGGAGTACTTTATATACATATATTCACCATAAATATGTTAGTTCAAAACACAACCAATCTAGAAAGCATGTTCACATGTCAGGATCCCAGTGTGAAGGAGAAAATGCATGAGGAAGTAGGACAGATGTTCAGGAAATCATGTTCATCTCGTTAAAGGGAAGCCACTGAAGACTATGAGGATCAGCTCAGCCCTGGGCCATCCTGAAACAGTGAGAATGAAGCCAAGAATGTTCCTTCGTGATGCACCCGGCTCACCAGACTAGATGAAGCGTGTGGCTCCTAACAAGGTGACTGACTGTTCCACAGACCCTGCTGCACAGCTGTCCGTTAGACATTTTCAGGGTGCTGGTGGTATGATTCAGTGGTTACTTGCCAAGAGCAAGGCCCCGGTGAAACCCCACACAGGTGTTTCTTTTGACTCTAGTCTCTGTTGACATAAAACTAGTCAGCATACATGGTGTCAGCATGTGGACATCGTACACTGAGGCAGAAGACCGAGTGTGCCAACATCAAGACTGACCTAGTACCATTTCTTGGGACACTGAAGGCACATTGATTATGTGAGGCCTCTCCCATAAGTGACAGGGCAGAGATTTTTCCCTTGCTGGAATTGATACTTTCTATCCTTTCTTCATCTAAAATGGTTCAATAGCCTCACCGTGACCTAGAGGGTGGCATGGTCCTATACGCCATCCTCATTGCATCTCAAGCAACATTTATTTCCACCAAGAATTGTATTTGAAAACAAGTGAAACATGCTCTTGGAGTTGTCTAGTCCTACCACACACGATATTATCTGAGACAAAATACCTAGTAGATTGGTGAAGTGGTTGGTGGGAGCTGTAAATAGAACATCACTAGAAAGAGAAGACCAAGCACTGACCTACAAGATGAAGTAGTTGTTTTGAACTGGTGACCAACAGATGGCGATGTTTCCCACACGCTACAAACACAACACTTAGATCCTGAAAGCTAAAAATACCAGATTACCCACCCACTAAGCAAAGTTAATTCAAGTTGGTGTTGAATTTTAGCAGTCTGGGGGCAGTGTCAGGCAGAGCTCTATGAGTTGGGCTAGCCTTGTCACTACAGAGACAAGCCAGAGCTACATAGTGAGACCCTGTCTAAAACCTAAACAAAACCTTAATTTTCTCTCTCCAATGTCCTTAGACTCCCCTGGTTTAGAGACCTTTGTCCCTGGCTCATTCCAAATCTTACCTGAAGAAAGGGTCGTGGGTTCAGGTTTTGTGTGGAAGGTGAGCCTTGTGAGCAGGACAGCAATCAAGGGAGTCAGAGATAAAGTAATTAACAAGGATGTGACCGTTGTGGGCAACTGAAGCACGGTCTTAGAACGCCACACGAAATGTAAAAGAAGCTTTAGAGTTGTCCTTGTGGAGGCTGAGAAGGCAAGTTGCTGGCCCATCAACTCCATTTTATAGGACATTAGCTATCTGGCATTTCGAATCACAAAAGGTATGGCTCACAAGACTTAACCGCCCAGCATTCAGGAACTGCTTCTCTAAAATATTTCCCCCTGTGTTTTTCCCTAACTCAAGAATCTTCGTTTTTCAGGATCCCTTTCCAAATGCCTTCCAGACAGGTTTGGCCAATGGTGGAATACTCAAGAGTATTTCTCTCCCTCCCACCTTCCCTCCCTCCGCAGCAGCATGTCTAGTAGACCCATGTTCTCTCCTTGTCTCCGTTTCTCATCAACAGCTCCCTCCCTCATGGTCCGAGTTTGCAGCACGGCACTAGTTTTCTAGCAATGCCAGTTTACAACTCGGATAATGGCACCTTCCCCCGCCCGCTGTCTCTCCATTCCAAAGGAGCAGCGGCTTCTTACCAGAACCGGTCTGTGGTTTGTCTCATTGTCGTTTGGTTTTCTGGATCTTCCATAAACTGATATAACCAATGCCCTAAATTTAATTTCCTTCTCCTCAGAGCCACAGTAGACGATATTCATGAATCTAGCTGATTCCTAACCTAATGTTAATCCCAGGCCTGTCTGGTTCTTTAGGGTATATATAACCCCCCACGTGGCAGCCTCAGCAAACCAAGAAGTATTCGAGTCAGTGTTTACTATCTTAATGGCGGATGTAGTCAGAATAGATTGCCAGAGGTGATGATGATAACCACTGAAATAGGAGCTGTGTGTGTCCAATCTGCCCTAGGTTTTATAATTTCATAACTCTATACTGCTGTCACACTTAAGCCTTACTCCCAGATCACAACAGAGTACAAATGTGGTTGATCTGAATTGCTATTTACACCAAATGCAAACTATATACCGATTTCAAAGACTAGGTATAAAAAAGTTAAACATCACAACAGTTTTTATACTGATTACATATTGACGACATTGGTGGTGTTTTGGATATATCACATGAACTCTATAAATAAAATTAATTCTACCTGTCAATTTTTTCTTTTTATGCATTCATGTGTGCACTCTTATGTATGTGTGCATGTGTGTGTGTACTGTGTGTCTGTGTGTGTGTATCTATGTATGGGAGCATATGTGTGTGCATGTGTGTGCCTGTGTGTGTACATGTGTATATGTGTGTATGTGTATGTGTGTGTATATATGTGTGTATGGGTGTGTGTGTATGTGCATGTGTGCATGGGTGTGTGTGTATGTGCATGTGTGCATGGGTGTGTGTATGTATGTGTGTGTATGTGTGTATGGGGGTGTGTATGTGTGTGTGCATGTGTATGTGTGTGTATATGTGTGTATTGGTGTGTGTGTATGTGCATGTGTGCATGTGTGTGTATGTATGTGTGTATGGGGGTGTGTATGTGTGTGTATGTGCATGTGTATATGTATGTGTATGGGTGTGTGTATGCTAGAGATTAATGTCAGCTATCTTCTTCAACTGTTTACCACCTAAATTTTTGAGAGAGGCTCTCTCACTGAACCTAAAGCTTGCCTATTTGGCTAGACTGGCTGGTCAGCAAGTCCCACGGGTCCTCTATGAATTGGGATTACAGGTACTGGTGTCCACACCCAGCTTTTACATGTGAGTGATGCTCGGTTTTTTACTTGGGCACTAGGGATCAAATTCAATGTCTTACTGACTCAGCCATCTTTCAACCTTTTTAATGTGGCTACTAGAAAAATTAAAATCACACATGGAGTTAGTGTTATAGTCCATTGTACAGCATTGTTTTAGAGGCAAAAAAAAAACTTTAAAGATAGTAAGAACTGAAAATAGCAAAGACAGAAAGAATGGTAGTTGGCTGAATAATGGCCTTCAAAGGTACCCAGGTCCCTAGAACCTATGGATGTTGAAAGGTAAGGTAGTGGAAATCTATGGTTATCCACATAAGCCTTAACTGAACCAGGCAGAAGGCAAAGGGAGATTAATACAGAAAAAGGATGTTTTTACTCAATCAATGGTGAGGGCTGAAGCAAGAAACAATATTGCATGCACAAAATACTGAGGAATGGTTCTTAGTCACACCAGGCCTATGAGTAACGAAACTCTGGAAGCTGGAAACTACAGGGAGACAGATTCTTCCCTAAAGCTTCCAGAGGAGACACAGCCTTGCCGCATCACTAATTCTCACCCAGGGAAATTGCTTCAGACTTCTCAAATCCAGTACTATAAGAACAAAGATCTGGGAGTAAGGCTTAATAGCTGGAGACTTAAGCCTTATGTGCCTGAGGCTTGGGTTTGCTATATACTCCAACACACAACACACAACACACAACACACACACACACACACACACACACACACACACTATGCTCTTTCAGCTACTAACCTTCTTTTAATTTCTTATAGCAGCCAGAGAAACCAATAAAGGATATATATGTGCATATGTGTGTATATACATAAATACACACATGCATATATGCATATGTACACAGACACACACACACGCACACTGCATGTGCCTGCAGTTTTGTGCTTCACAATGCTATACAATAGAGTCAAGACAGCGTAGATAAATACATAGACTGCTCTATTTGGGGGGCAAGGCAATCAAGATATAGAAAATTTAAGAGACTCGCTCCAAATGTTGCTTTTAGTAAAAGGCAGAAGATGGAATAAGAGCTAGGACCATGTGACTACAAACCCCATTCTGCTTTCATTCTGCCTCACAAGTCTCTTCTCCACTGGACTGCCGTTTTCTTCCAATTGCGTCATAGGTAATATAGGTCATAAAGCCTCTATTTTACTTCCCACCTTCTGAACTATCTGCATGTATTCTAACGAAGTATCCAAAGCAGATTCCACTTTTTGACATGGCTTGGTCTGGCTAACATCATGTTATCAGTATAATACAGACTCTACCCAGTGTGATGTTCCCTGCAATGTCCCCATGATTTGAGTTCCTTTGTACTGGGACAAGATTGAACTTCTCCATCCCATGTGAACGAGCTACACTGGTCCTAATTCCTGACACGTAGGGACAATGTCTCTAAATTAACAGCTTCGTATCACATGCAGTGGCCATTTTAATTTGCTGTAGTAAGGACGGTACATGGAACGCGGGCTCTGAAATCAGGACCCTCCTTGATTAAATTTGTAGCCGTACGCTGTCATCCACTATGATACACTGATTTTTAATTGCGAGATTTAGTTTGTATACCACAGCAGTCACTATTTTTATAATTACTTGCCTTATTTTTGTCTTGGAGGGAGCAGGTGCCTGTCACGACGCACCTGTGGAGGTCAGTTCCCTTCTACCATGTGGGTTCCAGGGATCAGAATCAGGTCTCAGACTTGGTGGCAAAGTGTATTTAACCCACTGAACAACTTTTCTTACCTGTCTTTTCTTATTCCTTCTATCTTATATTTGTTATATGTATAGGCTCTAAGGGGATGTTTCCGTAGTTAAAAGCATTTGTTGATCTTCTAAGAGACCTAAGTTCACTTCCCAGAACCCACATCAAACAACTCGTTTTTATTTTTTATTTTTCATTTTATGATTCTGGGGTTTTGCCTGCATATATGTCTGTACACCAGTTACGTGCCTGATGCCCAAGGCATCAGATCCCCTAGAACTGGGGTTACAGGCCGTGTGAGCACCATGTGGATGATGGGAATTGAACCCAGTTCCTTTGGAAGAACAGATTGTAGGAAGTAAAGAAAGCCTGAGTGAATGCAGTACTGAGCAAATGTTTGCTTCTGATATGAGCATAGTCATATCAAGAACCCAACATCTTCATGTTCAAAGGGATGGGACAGCCCTCCCTGAGACTGAGTGCAAGTGTTGGCATTGTATGTAGAAAAGATCCACCCTAGCTTTCTCCCCCTGGATGGTTATGGCCTGAGGACTGCTCCCCTACAGAGATGGCTCCTACTGACATTAGCTAAACCTGCCTCCTTGCTCCATCTGTATACCATAAACCCTGCCTCCTTGCTTTTTAAATTTAGGAATATGTCAACCAATTATTTTTTTTTACTACACAGCATAGACAAACACAAAATCAAGACAAGCATTTTCTAGATCTTGCTGACAAGCCTATGGTGCCAAAACTTGGAAAACAGAGAGGCAGGACCAGGAGTTAAGAGACCAGCTAGGGGGCTGGGGATTTAGCTCAGTGGTAGAGCGCTTACCTAGGAAGCACAAGGCCCTGGGTTCGGTCCCCAGCTCCGAAAAAAAGAACCAAAAAAAAAAAAAAAAAAGAGACCAGCTAGGCCTCATGGAGACCCTGTCTCAAAGAGAAATAAGCAAGGTTGGTAGCACACATCAAACTCTGGACATCATAAGTGTGTACACCCACACATACATATGTAAAACAATTCCCCCATCTCCATTGGCTCATTCTAATCTTGTTCTATGTATTCATTACAGAAAGTCAGGATAACGAAATTGCCTTTATTACATATTTCTGCAAACTAGAAAATCCAAAGATCTATCCCAATTACCTTCTAAACCCAACTACTTCAAATTCTAGTTACATTGTTTCTCAGCCCCCAGCTTGAGGCTTCTAAAGTTCACAGAAGGCTTTGACTCTTCTCGGTTCTTTGGGTAAGTTTAAGTTATTCACATGAATCCAAACATTACACATCCTATATAATTGAAAGGTTGACAAGTTAGAAGAGTCCCCAGCACCAGAAAAAGTTAAAATCGTAAATCTTAATTAACAAATACCAGCTTTCACATCTGCTGCGTGGCATCGTTAACAGGAAGAACAGTGTACAATTTAAACTGACTGTCCTAATTCTTCCTGGTTTTAGCATTCTCAGAAGGATCCCATCTCTGATAGTGGCAGAAAGTGCAGGGACATCTGAATGGCTCAGTGTTCCATTTATACTCATTTCCTTCAAGCCTTTTTTGTCTCTGCTCAATCTGAACAAATCTTCTCATCCTTGCTGTAGGATCTTTTAACACCAACAGCAAGGTGCGGACCTTTCTCTTGGGGAAGGCGCTTTGAACTTCCCTCAAGATTCTTTCACTTCCGTTCTCCACAGGGCTGCTCCCAATCCGGTGACGGAGGCTGAGACGATGTGCTGACTGATTGGCACTGGGGTTCAGGGTTAGCGTTTTCATGACCTGTACTAGTGTTTCTGGTTGTGGGACTTCTGAATCATCTGATGAGCCCTCTTCGTCTTTCATCTGAGGAGTTTCTGGGTCCACAACTGGGTTGACTTTCTCTGATGGCTCCTCCATGGTGGTGAGTAGAAGCCTCAAAATCTAGCTCCGAACAAATTCGCTTGAAAAGACTAAAAACCAAAACCCAACCAGCAGAGGCGAAGCGAGTCCCCCACCTCCTTGTTTATCTATCTGTACGTAAGAACTCTGCCTCCTGTTCAGTGGTATGCAATGGCCCTCCCTCTCTATTCAATTTTATACAGTAAACACACCGAACTTCCAGGTTGCTGAGGTTTCTCCATCTAACATCCTAGACCCTGACCCCAATTTTCTGTCTGCCTGCCTGTCTTGTCTTTATTTCCTCATCACGACAGTCAGCATTGAATCATAGGGCTCGCTGGTCAGCTATTTTAACCAAATCTTGGAGCTGCAGGTACAGTGACAGACAACTGCCACAAAATAAGGTGGAATGGTGGTGGAACACCCAACATTGACCTCTAGTCTCCACATGCATGTTATACATGTGCATACACCTGCACACATGTGGCACAAACTCACAAACACACACACATATATGCACAAAATAAAGATAAAAAATCTTAAATTAGTTGATCATTGTCTTAGGGTTTCCATTGCTGTAAAAAGACAGCAAGTCTTAAAAAGGAAACGTTTCATTGGGGCTGACTTGCAGGATCAGAGGTTCATTATCATCACGGTGAGAAGCATGGCAGCGTGCAGGCAGACATGGTGCTGCAGAAGGAGCTGAGGGTTCTACATCTTGATCTGAAGGCAGCAGGAGACTGTGTGCCACACTGGGTATAGCTTGAGCATAGGAGACCTCAAAGTCCCACCCCCACAATGACACACTTCCTCCAACAAGGCCACACCCACTCCAACAAGGCCACACCCACTCCAACAAGGCCACACCTACTAATAGTGCTACTTACTGTGGCCAAGCATTCAAACACATGAATCTATGGGGATGATTCCTTTTCAAACCACCATAACCACAGAGGATGAACTTGTTTCTAGACTTGCAATTCCAGTTCACTAATCTCTATGGTAATTCTTATGACAATTCTACATAGTTGTCATCATTGTAGATCCGCTGGCCTTCACCGGGGCCTGGATTAGTAACTTGAAAATGTATATAATGAGGACAACCACTCGTGTGTCTTTCAATTCATTGGGACAACACTAATCTCTGCCATGTGTCTTCATTAATGTATAGAGTTCTGTTCACTCTAACTCTGACATTTCTATCTTTTAAAGTTATACTCTCTTTTTTTTTTTTTTTTTTTTTTTGGTTCTTTTTTTCGGAGCTGGGGATCAAACCCAGGGCCTTGCGCTTCCTAGGTAAGCGCTCTACCACTGAGCTAAATCCCCAGCCCCTAAAGTTATACTCTCTTATGTGAGTGTATAATAATAGCTTATTTCACCTTTAATTTGCATTTTGTTTTTGACCAAAGAGACTACTTGTGCTTATTGGACTTTTGATATGTTTTTTTCAAAGCTGTTTTGTCAATTTTTTCTCAATGACATATGTTTGGACTGATTCTCTTGTCAACTACATGCATTATAAATGTCTTTTTTCCTGGGATCGTGAAAGCAGGAGATCAGTCCCTGCCCCTCACCTGCTGACTTATTTGGAGGAACAGGCCCTGAACCTCAGCTGGGCAGCACAGTAGAGCTGACCCTAGGTGTGGCAGGTTGTGGGTGAACCAGCCCTGAGGGCATGCGTGTAGAAGAGCTGACCCTGACTCTTGTCTGCTGTGTGGTGGCATCAGCAAGGGAGAGATCTCCTCCCTACCTCTTTGCTCTTGCTACTGGAGGCATTAGCAGACTTGGCCTCAATGGGGTCATGAGAATAGGAGAGCAGGCCCTGCCACTCACCTGCTACGTCACTCAGAGAACCCAAGGCTGTTTATATAAAGAGTAAAAAAAATACATGGCAGCAATAGCAGCATGACATGTGGTGGGTGACAGACATAAGAAGAGCATGTAGGATTCTGACATTGTTCAGGAAGAGCCCAAGGTCCTCATTTAGAGTAGAGAAACCTTCACAAATTCCAAATGAATGTTATGATCTCTCAGAGAGCTGGAGATGGCTGGAGGTGCTTAGTCAATACAGTGCTTGCCTTGTGAGAATGAGGCCCCGGATGTGCATCTATAAACTGAGCATGGTGGCATACACTCCTGATCCCAGAGCTGGAGCGATGGAAAGAGATACAGCTCCATGGGGCTCACTGGCCAACTAATTCAACTTACTTGGGAGTTCTGGGCCAGTGAGAAAAAAAGCTGCCTCAAAAGGAGAAGGTGGGAGCACTGAGGATTGACATCTGAGGTTGTGTCCTGTGGACACACACACACACACACACACACACACACACACACACCCCATATTGTGGAACACACACATAATTCAGGAAGTTGAGGCAGTATTAGGAGTTTGAGGTAAACCTGGGGTATATATGAAGACCTTTTCCCACTGCACCCTCACAAAAAGTAAAGATTTAGAGACTATATTCAGTAAGACTTTAAAGCAAGGGTTAGAACAAATGACCCCATGGGGTATTTTTATGTATTAGTTTTTTCCCCCCATCTTTATTAAATTGTGTATTTATTTACATTTCAAGTGTTATTCCCTTTCCCAGTTTCCAGGACAACATCCTCCTAACCTCTTCCTCTTCCCTTCTATATGGGTGTTCCCCTCCCCATCCTCCCCCCATTGCCTTCCTCCCCCCAACAATCACGTTCACTGGGGGTTCAGTCTTAGCAGGACCCAGGGCTTCCCCTTCCACTGGTGCTCTTACTAGGATATTCATTGCTACCTATGAGGTCAGAGTCCAGGGTCAGTCCATGTATAGTCTTTAGGTAGTGGCTTAGTCCCTGGAAGCTCTGGTTGCTTGACATTGTTGTACATATGGGGTCTCGAGCCCCTTCAAGCTCTTCCAGTTCTTTCTCTGATTCCTTCAACGGGGGTCCTATTCTCAGTTCAGTGGTTTGCTGCTGGCATTCGCCTCTGTATTTGCCGTATTCTGGCTCATATGGTTCCTGTCAGCCTGCACTTCTTCCCTTAATCCATCTTATCTAGTTTGGTGGCTGTATATGTATGAGCCAAATGTGGGGCAGGCTCTGAATGGGCTTTCCTTTAGCCTCTGTCCTAAACTTTGCCTCCCTATTCCCTGCCAAGGGTATTCTTGTTCCCCTTTAAAGAAGGAATGAAGCATTCACATTTTGGTAATCCTTCTTGAGTTTCATGTGTTCTGTGCATTTAGAGTAATTCAAGCATTTGGGCTAATATCCACTTATCAATGAGTGTATACCATGGTGAGATTTTCTGTGATTGGGTTACTTCACCCAGGATGATATTTTCCAGTTCCCTCCATTTGCCTATGAATTTCATAAATTCATTGTTTTTGATAGCTGAGTAGTATTCCATTGTGTAGATGTACCGCATTTTCTGTATCCATTCCTCTGTTGAAGGGCATCTGGGTTCTTTCCAGCTTCTGGCTATTATAAATAAGGCTGCTATGAACATAGTGGAGCACGTGCCTTTGTGATATGTTGGGGCATCTTTTGGGTATATGCCCAGGAGAGGTATAGCTGGGTCCTCAGGTAGTGCAATGTCTAGAGGAACCTCTAGACTGATTTCCAGAATGGTTGTACCAGTATGCAATCCCACCAACAATGGAGGAGTGTTCCTCTTTCTTCACATCCTCGCCAACATCTGCTGTCGCCAGAGTTTTTGATTTTAGCCATTCTGAGTGGTGTGAGGTGGAATCTCAGGGTTGTTTTGATTTGCATTTCCCTTATGACTAAAGATGTTTCTTTAGGTGCTTCTCAGCCATACGGCATTCCTCAGCTGTGAATTCTTTGTTTAGCTCTGAACCCCATTTTTAATAGGGTTATTTGTCTTCCTGTCGTCTAACTTTGTGAGTTCTTTGTTTATTTTGGATATTAGCCCTCTATCAGTTGTAGGATTGGTAAAAATCTTGTCCCAATCTATTGATTGCCGTTTTATCCTAACAACAGTGTCCTTTGCCTTACAGAAGCTTTGTAGTTTTATGAGATCCCATTTGTAGATTCTTGATCTTAGAGCATAAGCCATTGGTGTTTTGTTCAGGAAATCTTCCCCAGTGCCCATGTGTTTGAGGCTCTTCCCCACCTTTTCTTCTATTAGTTTGAGTGTATCTGGTTTGATATGGAGGTCCTTGATCCACTTGGACTTAAGGGTGACAAGAATGGATCAATCTGCATTCTTCTACATGCTGACCTCCCGTTGAACCAGCACCATTTGCTGAAAATGCTATCTTTTTTCCATTGGATGGTTTTGGCTCCTTTGTCAAAAATCAAGTGACCATAGGTGTGTGGGTTCATTTCTGGGTCTTCAAGTCTATTCCACTGGTCTATCTGCCTGTCTCTGTACCAAAACCATACAGTTTTTATCGCTATTGCTCTGTAATACTGCATGAGTTCAGGGATAGTGATTCCCCCAGAAGTCCTTTTATTGTTGAGGATAGTTTTAGCTATCCTGGGTTTTTTGTTATTCCAGATGAATTTGCAAATTGTTCTGTCTAACTCTATGAAGAATTGGGTTGGAATTTTGATGGGGATTGCATTGAATCTGTAGATCGCTTTTGGTAAAATGGCCATTTTTACTATATTAATCCTGTCAATCCATGAGTATGGGAGATCTTTCCATCTTCTGAGGTCTTCTTCAATTTCTTTCTTCCGAGGCTCAAAGTTCTTATCATACAGATCTTTCACTTGCTTGGTTAAAGTCACACCAAGGTATTTTATATTATTTGGGGCTATTATGAAGGGTGTCGTTTCCCTAATTTCTTTCTCAGCTTCTTTGTGTAGAGGAAGGCTACTGATTTATTTGAGTTAATTTTATACCCAGCCACTTTGCTGAAGGTGTTTATCGGGTTTAGTAGTTCTCTGGTGGAACTTTTGGGGTCACTTAAATATACAATCATATCACCTGCAAATAGTGATATTTTGACTTCTTCCTTTCCAATCTGTATCCCCTTGATCTCCTTTTGTTGTCTGATTGCTCTGGCTAGAAATTCGAGAACTATATTGAATAAGTAGGGAGAGAGTGGGCAGCATTGTCTAGTCCCTGATTCTAGTGGGATTGCTTCAAGTTTCTCTCCATTTAGTTTAATGTTAGCTACTGGTTTGCTGTATATGGCTTTTACTATGTTTAGGTATGGGCCTTGAATTCCTGTTCTTTTTAGGACTTTTATCATGAAGGGGTGTTGAATTTTGTCAAATGCTTTCTCAGCATCTAATGAAATGATCATGTGGTTTTTATATTTCAGATTGTTTATATAGTAGTTCATGTTGATGGTTTTCTGTATATTAAACCATCCCTGAATACCTGAGATGAAGCCTACTTGATCATGATGAATGAGTGTTTTGATGTGCTCTTGGATTCGGTTTGCAAGAATTATATTGAGTATCTTTGCATCGATATTCATAAGGGAAATTGGTCTGAAGTTCTCTTTCTTTGTTGGGTCTTTGTGTGGTTTAGGTATAAGAGTAATTGTGGCTTCATAGAAGGAATTCGGTAGTGCTCTGTCTGTTTCAATTTTGTGGAATAGTTTGGATAGTATTGGTATGAGGTCTTCTATGAAGGTCTGATAGAATGCTGCACTGAACCCATCTGGACCTGGGTTCTTTTTGGTTGGGAGACTTTAAATGACTGCTTCTATTTCGTTAGGAGTTATGGGATTGTTTAAATGGTTTATGTGTACCTGATTTATATTCAGTACCTGGTATCTGTCTAGGAAATTGTCCATTTCCTGCAGATTTTCAAGTTTTGTTGAATATAGGCTTTTGTAGTAGGATCTGATGATTTTTTTAATTTCTTCTGATTCTGTTGTTATGTCTCCCTTTTCATTTCTGATTTTGTTAATTTGAACACACTCTCTGTGTCCTCTCGTTAGTCTGGCTAAGGGTTTATCTATCTTGTTGATTTTCTCAGAGAACCAGCTTTTGGTTCTGTTGATTCTTTGTATAGTCCTTTTTGTTTCTACTTGGTTGATTTCAGCTCTGAGTTTGATTATTTCCTGCCTTCTACTCCTCCTGGGTGTATTTGCTTCTTTTTGTTCTAGAGCTTTTAGGTGTGCTGTCAAGCTGCTGATATATGCTCTCTCTTGTTTCTTTCTGCAGGCACTCAGAGCTATGAGTTTTCCTCTTAGCACAGCTTTCATTGTGTCCCATAAGTTTGGGTATGTTGTACCTTCATTTTCATTAAATTCTAAGAAGACTTTAATTTTTTTCTTTATTTCTTCCTTGACCAGGTTATCATCGAGTAGAGCATTGTTCAACTTCCACGTATATGTGGGCATTCTTCCCTTATTGTTATTGAAGACCAGCTTTAGCCCATGGTGGTCTGATAGGACGCATGGGATTATTTCTATCTTTCTGTATCTGTTGAGGCCTGTTTTATGACCAATTATATGGTCAATTTTGGAGAAAGTACCATGAGGTGGTGAGAAGAATGTATATCCCTTTGCTTTAGGATAGAATGTTCTATAAATATCTGTTAAGTCCATTTGGTTCATGACTTCTCTTAGTCTATGTCTCTGTTTAATTTCTGTTGCCATGATCTGTCCATTGATGAGAGTGGGGTGTTAAATCTCCTATTATTATTGTGTGAGGTGCAATGTGTGCTTTGAGCTTTAGTAAGGTTTCTTTTATGTATGTAGATGCCCTTGTATTTGGAGCATAGATATTTAGGATTGAGAGTTCATTTTGGTGGATTTTTCCTTTGATGAATATGAAGTGTCCTTTCTTATCTTTTTTGATGACTTTTGGTTGAAAATCAATTTTATTCGGTATTAGAATGGCTACTCCAGCTTGCTTCTTCAGACCATTTGCTTGGAAAGTTGTTTTCCAGCCTTTTACTCTGATGTAGTGTCTATCTTTGTCTCTGAGGTGTGTTTCCTGTAGGCAGCAAATTGTTGGTTCCTCATTGTGTATCCGTTTTTTTAATGTGTCTTTTTATTGGGGAATTGAGGCCATTGATGTTGAGAGATATTAAGGAATAGTGATTATTGCTTCCGGTTATATTCATATTTGGATGTGAGGTTATGTTTGTGTGCTTGTCTTCTCTTTGTTTTGTTGCAAAACGATTAGTTTCTTGCCTTTTCTAGGGTGTAGTTTGCCTCCTTGTGTTGGACTTTACCATTTATTATCCTTTGTAGGGCTGGATTTGTAGAAAGATACTGTGTAAATTTGGTTTTGTCATGAAATATCTTGGTTTCTCCATCTATGTTAATTGAGAGTTTTGCAGGATACAGTAACCTGGGCTGGCATTTGTGTTCTCTTAGTGTCTTTATGACATCTGTCCAGGATCTTCTGGCTTTCATCTTCTCTGGTGAGAAGTCTGGTGTAATTCTGATAGGTCTGCCTTTATATGTTACTTGACCTTTTTCCCTTTCTGCTTTTAATATTCTTTCTTTGTTTTGTGCATTTGGTGTTTTGACTATTATGTGATGGGAGGAGTTTCTTTTCTTGTCCAATCTATTTGGAGTTCTATAGGCTTCTTGTATGTTTATGGGCATCTCTTTCTTTAGGTTAGGGAAGTTTTCTTCTATGATTTTGTTGAAGATATTTACTGGTCCTTTGAGCTGGGAGTCTTCACTGTCTTCTATACCCATTTTCCTTAGGTTTGATCTTCTCATTGTGTGCTGGATTTCCTGTATGTTTTGGGCCAGTAGCTTTTTCCATTTTCCATTATCTTTGACAGTTGTTTCCATGATTTCTATGGAATCTTCTGCTCCTGAGATTCTCTCTTCTATTTCTTGTATTCTGTTGGTGATACTTGTATCTACGGCTCCTTGTCTCTTCCTTTGGTTTTTCTATATCCAGGGTTGTCTCCCCTCGTGCTTTCTTTTTCCATTTTTAATTCCTTCACCTGTTTGATTGTGTTTTCCTATAATTCTTTCAGGGATTTTTGTGTTTCCTCTCTATAGGCTTCTGCTTGTTTATTTGTGTTTTCCTGCATTTCTCTAAGGGAGTTCTTCATGTCTTTCTTGAAGCCCTCCATCAACATGATCAAATATGATTTTATGTCTAAATCTTACTTTTCTGGTGTATTTGGATATTCAGTGTTTCCTTTGGTGGGAGAATTGGGCTCTGATGATGCCATGTAGTCTTGGTTTCTGTTGCTTGGGTTCCTGCGCTTGCCTCTTGCCATACATTGTCTCTGCTGTTACCTTGTTCTCCTATTTCTGACAGTAGTTAGACCATCCTATAGGCCTGTGTGTTAGGAGTGCTGTAGACCTGTTTTCCTGTTCTCTTTCAGCCAGTTATGGGAACAGAGTGTTCTGCTTTCAGGCGTGTAGTCGTTCCTGTCTATAGTCTTCAGGTGTTCCTGTAGGCGTGTGTCCTGAGTCCACCAGGCAGGTCACTTGGAGCAGAAAAGTTGGTCTTACCTCTGGTCTCTGGCCTGAAGTTGCTCCTCAGAGCTGGGTTTCAGTTCTCCATGAGGGCAGCAACCAGAAGGGCCTACCCCGCCTTTCTTGGGACCCTGTGCACAGGGGGCCCAGATGGTGCTAGGCATTTTCCTCTAGAGTCAGAAATGTGGGCAGAGTGTAGTCTCCTCTGGATTTTCAGGCCTGTCTGCCCCTCTGAAGGTCTAGCTCTCCCTCCCACGGCATTTGGGTCCAGGGAGTTGTTTGACCGGGTCTGTTCAGATCTGGACTGTCTGGACCGCAGGGTATCTGCAGGTTGAGTGCCCCTGTCTTCCTGTTCCCAGAGGCCCTATACAGTTTCCTCTTGGGCTGGGAATGTGGGCAAGAGTGGGCAGTACTGGCGGTCTCTCCTGCCCTGCAGTCTCAGGAGTGCCCACCTGTCTGGGCGATGAGTTCTCTCTCCCACGGGGTTTAGGGGCAGTGACGTGTATTAGTTTTAAAAGACACAAAGATAGCTTATAATAAGACCTCATTATAAGAACATAACATAATAAATCTGGAAGCCATTGATAGCAATATTACTCTTATATTTGAATGCTTGGTCCCCAATTGTTGGAATGATTTGGGGAAGATTAGGAAGATTTGGCTTTAGAAGAGGAAGGGTGTCTCTGAGGGAGGGATTGAAAGTTTTAAAAGCCCATGTCACTCCCAATTAACTCTTTCTGCTTCCCGTCTGTGGAGTAAGATGTTGAGTTCTTGTGGTAGAGCCTTTGTGTGTAACTCTGGTCTCTGAATACATAAAGCAACACATACTGGAGTGAAGCCTTATGAATGGAAGCACTGTCGTAAATCCTTTGCCACTCTAGTCAGCTTCACAATCATGAAAGAATTCATACTAGAGCGTGTAGGTTGATGTCTATATGGAGGTGAGGGCTGGCACAAGTAAAGTGAGAAAGTGGGGGCAGTACAGAGTTTTGGTAAGTGGGGAGAGAGGAAAAAGAAGAGAAGAACGAAGATGGAGGCAGAAGAGGATGATCCAGATCCGTGTGGCCTTAAATGGCCACAGGTAGTTATGAATATTTCTTAAGGGATTTCTTAAAGGTCAATTTGTATTATCTAGGTGGGCAGTTTATATCTTTATCAATGGGTTGTGAATTTATTGTGTGGATGTATTGTGGATTGAGAATTAAAAATATAAATCTGATTACTAAACTGAAAAAAAAAGATGTTGAGCTCTCCTCTGTCACTTCGGTGCCATGCCTGCCCATCTCCTGCCATGCTCTGACATGGTGGTGATCCACCCCCCACACTTCTGGACCTGGAAACACCAAATAAACCCACTTTTCTGTGTGTTGCCTTGGTTGTGATATCTTTTCATGGCCATAGAAAAGTAACTAAAGCCACATGGTGGTGGGACATGACTTTAATCTCAGCACTCCAAAGGCAGAGGCAGGTGGATCACTGGGAGTTCAAGGCCAGCCTGCTCTACATGTCTAGTTCCAAGACACCCAGACCTCCATAATAGAGATCCCTTGACTCAAAAACAAAAAAAAGAAAAGAAAAGTAATTATGACCATAACCATAATAAGTACAAGTTTTACATTTTTGTGCATTAATTTTAAAAGACACAAACACACTTTATAATAAGACCTCACTATAAGAACATAACATAATAAATCTGGAAGCCATTGATAGCAAAGCTAGAATACATAGGACAGAGGAAGTAGAGAAATAACCATAGTGGGAGATTATGAAATACACATCTCAGGGACTGATAATGACAAGCAAAGGAGACATCAGTGTAGAGAGAAAAGAGCCACAGTTCACAAGGAGCCAGTGCTTCTAATTTGCATGTGTAAATTCCAGTGAACTTCAGAAGACAGATGTCCAGCTACATGCATTTTCAAAGAAGGCACAGATGGAAGGAATTCATATTGTTAAAATACCCGGACTACCCAGAGTGGTCCATGCATCCAATTCAACACCCCACCTCCACCTCCACCCAGAATATCAACACCAGATCTAGAAGACAATCCTAAGGTTCACTGGAAAGAACAAGACTTCAGAAAGTCAAAACATTCTGGAACAAAAATAGTGATGTTGGAGGCAACATAATATCTAATCTAAAAGCATGTTCTAAAGACTAAGAGATACCTACAGGTATACAGTGTGCTTTGAGTATCCAGTATTCATAATCCTTATCAAATGCTGGGTCACGCTTCAGAATAACTACTGAGTATAGGTCCCTTGTGCTCTGGTCAACAATTCTGTCCCCATTGTCCTGTAAGTAACTCCAATAAAGCTCATTGATTCATAAAGAAAAAAAACTATGGAAATTAGTATTAAAGATTTATAGACTAATGGAGTAGAGAATTCAGAAAAAAATCTACTCATCTACTGCCAAATGATTTATAAATGAAAATGTCAAAAACATACTTTGGAGAAAAGGCAGCTTCTTCAGCACAGGCTGAAGTCAGTGCAGTATACTCGCATATATGAACAATAAGTAAATCTTAAAAATACAAAAAAACAAAAAAGATTGGTCAATGACCTGAAGGCACCTCTCAAAAGGAGAAATATAGATGTCTGACAAATATAAGAAAAAAGGTTCAGAAGGGGTTTGTAACCCCATAAGAACAACAATACCAACCAACCAGAGCTCCCAGGGACTAAACCACCATCCAAAGAGTACACATGGACAGACCCATGGCTCCAGCTGCATATGTAGCAGAGGATGCCCTTGTTGGGAGAAGAAGTCCTTGGTCCTGCCAAGGCTCAATGCCCCAGTGTAGGGGAATGTCAGGGCAGGGAGGTGGGGAGGGGTGAGGGGAGCACCCTCATAGAAGAAGGGGGAGGGGGGGAAATAGGAGAATTATGGACAGGAAACCGGGAAAAGGGATAACATTGGAAATGTAAGTTTAAAAAATCCATTTTTTAAAGGAAAAAAAAAAGAAAAAAGTTCAATACCATTAGCCACTAGGGAAATGCAAATTAAAATTTTATGTACAGTGAAGTTCTGGAGGGCTGGCTCAGCAGTTGGGAGCACTGGCTGCTTTTCCAAAAGACCTGAGTTCAGTTTCTAGCACCCACATGGTGGCTCATGTCCATCTGTAACTCAAGTTCCAAGGGATCCAATGCTGCCTCTGGCTTCTGTGGGCACTAGACACATACATGCATATAAGCAAAACATTTGTATATATAAAATAAAAATAAGTAAAAGTTTTTAAAGTATTAAAATTATAATGCACAATGAAATGAGATATCCAGTTAGAAGAGCTACTATTAAATAATTAATTAACAAATAAAAACTGTCGAGGATGTAGACAATGAACGTAAATTAGTCCAACCACTATGAAAAGCAGCATGAATGTCCCTCAAAAAAAAAAAACCCTAAAAATAGAATTACCATATTGTTCAGCTGCATCACTGCTAGGCATACCTACAAAGAAACTGAAGTCCACATACAAAAAATTCCACCCTAGCGTCCATGTTTATCAAGGCACTATTATGGAAATGAGCCTAGTGCCTGTTAGCAGGTGAATGGATAAATAAAATTGTGTGTGGGGAGGTGTAGAATATTATTCACCCATAAAGAAGAATCAAATCTTACCATTTGTAGCACAATGGAGCTTATTGTGTCGAGTGAATAAGCCACACACAGATAAACAAATTCCATGTATTCTCTCTTACGTGTGGAGACTATAAAAAGGAAACATAAAGGAGCTGATCTAAAAGTAGAACAGCTATTGCTACATCTGAGGAAGGTGTGGAGGCAGTACTTGCTATGTGAGATTTCCGGGGAAGACATGACCAGACATCTATACATTCCAGCCAGGGCACCAATGACAGACCAAAGAAACAACTCCTGAGTCCAGCTTGGTAGAGCAATTCATTTATTGGGGTTACATACACAGGTAACCAAAAATCCCACCCAACATGGCGACAGCTCACAAAAGTCGCATCCCTGGGAACTTCTGCCTGGTTGACAGGCAGCCCTCTGAGACTCCTCTCCTCCAACAACTGCTATCATAATAACCTCAGGGAGAGGCCCTGCAAATCCTTTCAAGCTTCCTGAGTCTTAGGAGTCTCCTTGCTTCTTGGAAGGTAGGTGACAATTTGGAGGGGCTGGTTATGCAATAGTTTTGAGGATAGAAGAACAGTGGCTGGACATGATTAATTCACAGTGTGTGAGCCTAAGAAAATATAATGGCCTCATTAATTTGTGCAATGAGAAATAAAAGAAGGCTTGAGTGACAGGATTCTGAGGACCAGCCTCCTTGGTATAATTCACTTCCAGTATTTCCACTTCCAGTCCTGACGCCACTCTCCTGTTATGTGGAGAGCAGGTGAGAGTGTGTTTAGTCAGACAGGTGAGATAGCTCTCACTTGATGAGTAAACGCTGAGTAAACACCGGAAGTTGTAATATTGGAACAATCTAACTTCTATGCAATTCTACAATAGATGACGTAATCCCGGAGTTCAGGTGAATCCAGGCTCAAAAGGCCAAGCCCTAGCTCTGATGCAGACTAGCTCAAGATCAGCCTGGACAACGTAGCGAGACTCTCAAGATCAAAAACAAAACAACAACAAAAAAGGACTGGAGGTACAAGTCCCTGACAGAATGCTCTCCTGGCATGCGTATGAGCTCTCAGTTCAATCCCCAGGGCTGTGGAACAAAACAGAAGCAAAAACAACCAGAGAGACATGGTTAAAGCAGTATTTATGGTAAGAACTGAAAAAAAAATCACGACAGGGAAGATGGAAAGTGAGGAAAAACACGTTAGGCAAAAGTGACTTGCCTCAGAGACGCCCAAGGATGAAATGTGGGTGTTTCCCAGCAGGAATAGGGTATGGGTCCTTCCCCCCCCCCCCAGGTGAGGAACTATTGACTGTTAATGGCTGGTGGGGGTTGGGAGTCATTTTGCCTTGAGAAGTGTAAGGTAAATGGTATTGGTCAATTGCTCCTGATGCAATAAATAATCCCCCCCACATGCACAGTCAAGCAGCCCGAATTCAGACCGATGGGTTATTAAAAAAAAAAAAAAAAAGACCACAACACGAAAGGAGGAGGAGGGCTATGAATACACTGGGAAAAGAGGAGGTTCACGGGAAGTGAGAGGGACTTAAGCTAACGGGGGACGAGTATGATCAGAATACACCCGTGCATGAAATTCTCAAAGAATAAGTAAAGACTGTTTTCAAAAGAAACGTGGGCATTTACTGAGAATTTGGAGAGTGTTTCTAGGCCTCTCGGGTCAGTCTGGTCTATGTTCCCCTGCATCAATACTAACTTCCTCCATCCCGGTATCCTCCTCTGTATCTACCTCAGTACGAGCCACATCTGCCTGAAATGACTAATGACCCTCCCCTTCCCAAATTCATGTTGAAACTTAATCCCCTAAGCAACGTTGTGTTTAAAAAGGCGGGACCTTTAGGAGAGATTGAGTCACGAGGGTCTGCCCTGTGAATACTATCGTGTCCCTGTGAGGACTCGGCACGCCGGGCTCTCAGGGACTGTGCCATCTTGGAGGCAGAACAGTCCTCCTTGGATACTAACTCTGCTGGCACCTTAATCTTAGACTGCTCTTCTTCCAGAACTACAAGAAATACATTTCTGTCCTTTGTAAATATAAAAAGGGCTCCTGGCTCAGGTATTTTGCTACAACATCACCAATGGAACACACACACACACACACACACACACACGTATGCACACACACTATACACAGCAAGCTCTGGTCAGTTATATATCAAGTGTGACTAGTAATTACTTGCTTAAGCTACACTGTATCCCTTTTTAATTTTGTTCTCTTATTGCCATCTTTAGCCAACTTTTACCCCCTTCTTTATCTTCTATGTTTTTCCTGCTAATTCCCTTAACTAAAGCTTCAAGCACCTGTGTTTAAAAGCTGTAGGTTAGGGCTCTTGAGGCTTAATTAAAGCACAGGGCATAGGGGACGAGCCTAGGGAGGGAGCTAGACAGCTTGAATGTAAGGCTCACAATTAAAACTACCATACACTCTATCTTCGTCCAAATACCATACCTTCTGTGCTATTTTTGAGTGTGTAAGGTGCATGATTGATAACATCAGGTATGCTGGGATGTGTGAACACCCTATGGATATATATATATATATATATATATATATATATATATATATATATATATATGGAACAAGTTAGGAAAAATGCTCTGTCTAGTAACTACTGACCTTAGAGGCAAAGATGGACCGGTGAAAGTGACAGGGGCCATAAATGTGAATTGTCGGAAGTAGAGGAGGAAGCTACCATTGCATTTGACTTTTGGGACAGATCTGTGTTCAATTTGTGGGGAATCTTCTTTGGTGCAAGGCAATCGCTTGGAATTTCTTTGAAGCATTGCCAATGGGTTATTGTGATTTTATGGGTACTTATACCCCTTTGGATACTCCTTAGAAATGAACCTACTCTCTGAGTATCATATACACCTACCACTTAAGTACTTTCCGTCACCCTCTATGACTCCACTATAACCCTGGAATTCTTACATCTCCTCTCCAAAGACTGACAAAAGACTTAACAACCAAGAAAATACCCCTAATTGTGTGATCATTCATCCTAAGTTGCTTGCCCATTCCGAACGATAGCTCTGTCCCTTTGTTCTTTGTGTATTGCATCTGTGTAGAGTTGTAAACCTATTGAGTTTGTTGGCTTTTCTGCTTAGCTTGTTTATTGTGCCAAATCTCATTCATTCTGGCGGAAAGCCCCACCCCACCCCCGTAAACATAAGAAGTGTACACACCACATGCCCAGTACGGTAACTTTGTTTTAGAAACCACATTTTCTTGTAAAGCACAACGTATTAAACTCAGGAAGTAAGAAATCCACAAATGTCTTTTCGGAATCGTATAGTTAACCCAAGTACGCATTTCTAAAATAATGCAATAGAGTCGGCTCACTCATTCACAGAAATGTAGAGAACTTCTCCAATTGGTAAGGCTTTCTAGAGAAATCAGTTCCTGACCTCAGGCTTCCCAGAGCTTTGCAGTCATGTTGATGGTCACAATAAACTGCTAAATGCCATAGCAGAGAAAAAAAACCACACACACACACACACACACACACACACACACACACACACACACAAAATGGAAGAAAAGCCCCAAGAGGTCAACAATTTCTCATCCCAGAAAGTTGAGGGTCTCTCCTTTAGGAAATGTGTATAGGGTCTAGAAGACAGAAATGTTCTAGAAGAAAAAAAAGACAGAAGGTTGAACCTCCTGGAGTCCTAAAACCTCAGAAAGATGAGTAAATGTATCCTTCACTGAGAGTAGTATATGCAGCAGATGGGTTTTTAAGCAGAGTTATTTATATAGCGGCAAAGCTAGAGAGTGAATGTTTGCCTTTGATCCCAAAGTCATCTGTGATACTTCTTTCTTCTGCCTGTTTTCTTATTTTTGAGATTATAATGTAAATTACATTTCTCCTTTCCCTCTCAACCATTCAAACCCACTCATCTACTCCTCTCTGCTCTCTTTCCAATTCCACTGGCTTCTTTTCTCTATGAACTTTCTATGACATCATCCTGCTTGCTAGCAAGGTAAAATACTTTACATGTTGTATAATGTCATCTTTATAGAGTTCAAGAACAGGGATCATCTATCCATGATGAAATCGGCCAGAACTACACATATTCCATCCTTCTCTATTCTACTTCTGTCAAATGAGACTTCTCTGTGTTGCCCAGGCTGTTCTGGAACTTGAAGGTTCCTCAGGTGAGTTTTCTTCGACAGCCTCAGTTAGCTGAGACTTCAGGATGTGTCTCTGGATGTAGATATTTTGGGAAGAGAGAGACTCAGTGCTGGACATATTTCACAAGTGTACATACACCTCAAAAAGGGAAGAAAAGATTGACTTGCCAGGAACAGTGATTCATACCTGCAATCCTACCTCTTGAGAGGCTGAGTCGAGAAAGAGGCTTGCCAGGAGTTTGAAGGCCAGCTTGCCTTGCCATCTTGAAAAAGAGGAGAGGAAGATTCACTAAGTTGCATTTTAAATACTTGTGTACTTTATAGTACATAAACACATCCTAATAAAAAGTAAATGAAAGAATATTGAAAATTAATCCCTGCATTTTCACGGTTTTTCACAGGCTACCTACTTGTAAAAATTTTTTTCTCTAAAGAGAAGTAATTACACGCAAATGACAAAAGATTAGTTTGACCTCTCTTGAATGTGCATTTTTACTGTCTTATGTTTCCGAACAGTTCTCAAAAACATGGGTTTATGGTTCTAAGAGGTGTAGAGCTATCTAGGATTTCTTCAGCAGTCTTTCACTTTTTCTTCTGCCTAGATCCTTTTGAAACTCTGGTGAAAGCCTCAGAGTTTCCACCGGAAATGCACACAGCGTAGACTTCTGCACAGGGTTTGGAATGAGCATACGCCTGAATCCTGTGCAGAGCCCTTTAATGCACAAAGATCTCAAAATAAGGTCTCCCAAGTTAACTTAGCCTCTTTCCTACATTCGAGGGAGAGAAAAAAGATAGTACATAAGAAAGAAAATAGCTAAAAGAAAACAGAACCTAGGTTTTCTAATGTTCATTTATAAATGGTTCATAACCATTTTAAATTCCATTAGCTCCTGGTGCCCCCACACCTCCATTCCTGAGTTTAAAAGAACCGCCCCAAAACTTTGTATCCAATCCCTCCTGATTGAATTCATCAGAAGCTTGTCAGAATTCACCTTTTACTTGAGAATAAACTGTGCAAAAACTGAGTTCCTTACATTAAGTAAAATTATCTTATTTTTCACACTACCCCAAAACCCAGAACTGAAATAAAACGTAATATGACCCAAAAATGAAGGTTTAATTCCTTCAGTGAGGCTGAATCTCAAGTGTTACCTGTATTTACGACGCTGAATCTTAAGTGTTGCCTGTGTTTACGCTCTGCTCCCATATTTAAAACGCTGCTCTACACTGGTATTTATCTTTGCTCTAAAAACCTTTGAATTGATGGTTTCTGGCCAACCATAAGATTCCAGTCTGGCCCAAGAAATTTCTGTAATTCATACTCACACAGTTTTCAGTTTGGAACAGGATTCCTGCTCCTAATCCAATGGCTGTGAGCTGTGAAAGACAACCCCCTCCCTCAAAAAAAAAAAAGCCTTTTCTTTTTCAAAGACTTGTAAACAAAAAAGTTCAAGTTACAACATATAATGATACAATGTCTCTGGGCTTACTGTGCACAGGCTGACAAACTACACAGACCTGAATCAGGCATGAAAGAAAAAAAAAAAAAAAAAAACACGTGTGCACACATCCATCCATGAAATCACTTGCTGAGCTATTTTTCTGTACAACTATCCTTTTTCTTCTCCCATGGATGAAAACATACATTTATCAAACACTTCTCGGTACGTGCCAGTTACTATTCCAAAGGCATTGCATTATTTAATTATTTAATTCGCGCTTCGCAACTATTTCTTAAAAAAAAAAAAGAACAGATAGAAAAGAAAAAATGATGCCTATTTTAAAAAGCGCAAAGAGGTTCTTAAAGGCCCAAATAATTAACCAGGTCATATAAATTGAACATCAGATGCAAACATCTGGCTGCAATTCCCGATACTGTACTTCCTGCTGTGGGGAAATTAACTAAGGCACACTGAAGCCTGGGAAATGGATACTGCTGGTCTGTTCCTCAGGCAAAGATTTTTTTTTTTTTTTTTTGAGATACAATACTGTATTGTTTTGCACCAAAATCTCCAGGCTCTCTCGCCCACTGATGGAAGCAGGGACAGAAGCACGAAATGGCCAAGGAACTTCCTGTCGGGAATGAGACTGAAAGGAAAAGGCAAAGTGCTGGTGAATTGGGGCTATATTCCCAAGGGTATGGCGGCAGAGGTGAAGGGGCCCGCAGGGGTCTCGCGGCCCCAGCTGCTGGCTTGCCTGCGGATTAGTGGGAGGCAATAACAAGGTCCCGCCCCCAGGGCAGCACGGCCCAATCAGCAACAGGTCTAGCGTTCTGGACCCGCCCCCGCCCCCACGGCCATATAAGGATGGGCCTGGCGGGCCTCAGCAACGCAGTAGTCGCCAGACTTCAGGCTGTGACTGTGGAGCCCCGGCCGTCGCCACCGCAGCCGCTGACGCCCCCCGCTCCCCACATGCAGCGCCGCCCCTCTGTGGCCTCCGGTGAAGCAAGGCTGCCAAGCCCGGGCTCCGCCTGCCTCCCTCCTCGCGGCTTTCCGCGTCCTCGGCGGGCGGGCGCGATGCGGCTGGGCCCAAGGCCCGCGGTGCTGGGGCTGCTGCTGCTGCTGTACGCCGCGGTGGCCGGCGCCAGCAAGGCGGAGGAGCTGCATTACCCGCAGGGCGAGCACCGGGCGGACTACGACCGCGAAGCGCTGCTAGGTGTCCAGGTGAGGATGCCTGGCTGGGCTCCGCATCGCCACGGGCTTTGTCCTGTGACAAAGCGGGACGACCAGGAGAGGCCTTAGCTGGAGCGGCCTGACAATGGGGGCCGGGCGGGGCTCCGCTTGCGCCCTGGGAGACCCTGAGGCCTGTAAAACTGTTGCAGTCCCAGAATTAGATTCTTTCTATTCCTGGAATCAGGGACAGGATCACTTAGAGTGGTAATGGGGGCGTATTGAAGTGTGGGTCATCCTGAAACCATTGGAGCAAACGAGGCATGTGGTAGCTCTATTTCCCTCCACCATTAGGCCCCACTGATTGTAATGCTTGATTCTCCTGTGTGTGGTTTCCCTCCCCAAAGGAAGACGTCGACGAGTATGTTAAACTTGGCCACGAAGAGCAGCAAAGACGATTGCAGTCGATCATAAAGAAAATTGACTCGGACTCTGATGGCTTTCTCACTGAAAGTAAGGACTGTCTTGCACCACCACCAATGGAGAAAGCCCTTTGTAGAGATTAATGTACATTTTAAAACTGTTGTCTGTTGAATTCTAGTGGATTGCTAGTGTTCCAACAAGCTAAAAGTACTATGATATGGAAAATAGGTCTTATACCTGGAAGATGGGCTACCAGTAAAATCAGTGCTTTCTCCAATGGTATGTAAGCATTACTGGCCATGAGAGGATAAGTTTGCCAGTCATACCTTCCTCACATCACTTTTCTCATTGTCCGTAGTATGGTTCATTTTAGAGACATTTGCCCAAACCCTTCTTAGCAGGTCACATGATGATACAGTGCTTCTTTGGTATATAGAATTTTAAGAATCTGCCTTTATTGGTTTATTATAACAATGAGCAAATAGAAAACACCCTATCACGTGTAAATTATATTGCAGCATTAGAAAACATGCTGGTGCTGATGGGGGCTTAGACTAGCTTATCCGCCTCTTCACAGAGATGGAGAGTCAGGTACAGAAGGGGAATTCAGCTCTCAGTCTTAATTCAGTTTTTTGATGTTCTTCATTCAAAGCAAACAACAAAAGAGTGCTCTTAGGTATGTTCTTAGGCAGAAATGGAATGTACAAAGTATAAAAGAATGCTCGGAATAAATTGCTCGTAATTTCCCCCTCCCTGTTTGACTCAGGTGAGTCTTGAATCTATCAGTATTCTACCTTTAATATCAGGTATTCCTGGTTGATCCTTCGAAGGTTCAGAAATTTGTCATTGTGACAACAACCTGCTTGTGGTATCTCTCCTTTAAATGTTGTTCAGCCTCTGGATAGTGAAGTTACAGAAGAGGGAAATGCAGCGTATGCTGTTAATAAATAGTCACATTGGTGCCCACAGGTTTGTTCCCGTTAACCCATGATGGAACCTCTAAACTACTAGGACATACGTCTGTCTTTTTACAAATGGAGTTGATCTGGAAGACTTTAGTACCTGTTGGGATCTAGACTTGCTTAAATAGTCTGATCTTCATTTTATAGTTAAAGAGCTTGGGAGGTAGACTATCATTTAGGGCCTAGCTGCAATCTGAGGCTGTGCTGCTGGTCCCTGTTACATTCTGTTTTCTACTGTGTGCCACTAACGTAAAAGAAAGACTTGCCATGCTTCAGGAAACACAAGTCTCTTGAGGACCCTTAAGAGAACTTTACTGGGGGTTGGGGATTTAGCTCAGTGGTAGAGCGCTTGCCTAGGAAGCGCAAGGCCCTGGGTTCGGTCCCCAGCTCCGGGGGAAAAAAAAAAAAAAAGAACCAGAAAAAAAAAAAAAAAGAGAACTTTACTGATTTGAGTTTTGAGGGCCAAGGCTGGGAGTCTAAAGCTGGGTCCAAAGGCCCTGAGGCAAACTTAAACCAAGGAGTGAAGACCAGCTTGGGCAAACAGGGAGAGTCCCACAACCTTAAGAGTAGTAGAAGCTCTTAAGTGGTAACAAAACACCTTCGTTAAAGCTCCGAAGCTGAAAACAGTTGGGGATCTGTAGGCTCTCAGCTATGAAACCTTGGGCCTTTCTGAACCTCAGTTTTATTAACTGAAATAATGATGATTAGAAGTTGGTTCAGTGGATGGTTGCATAATAAATATTAGGGTTTTGGAGTCAGGGTAGAAATCATCTGCGCATGTCTATATACCTGAGCCCTAATGAGCTGGCAGAGAAGCAGCAGTCTTTAACCCTAGTAGTGCATTACCTCTAAACCAAGTGCTATATACTCATGTTCCTCTTGTGAATAGTCGTTGTAACCACCTCACCTATTTTCAATTATTACCTATTACCTATGCAGTGTAGTAATTGCTTCTATGAAGAAATCGTTAATCTGAAAAGGGGCATTTGAAATTTTTGAACTTGTACCTAATTCTGGCAGTTATACAAAGCAGAAATTATCATTACTAGTTTGTTAAAATTTTTTCCACATACTATGATGCTTAAATAAACTATACCAGAGTAGCATTTCTCTGCCTTCAGGGGCTTGACTACTGTTCACAATTTAAACCATGTCTACTAACATATCTTGATTAAGGTGTGATGGGCCCAACTGAAATCAGTCCCAACACTTAGAAGGCAGAGGCAGGAGATTTATGAGTTTGAGGCTAATCTAGTCTACGTAGTAAGTTCTAGGCCAATCCAGGTACATAGCAAGACCTTGTCTCAAAAAAAAAAAAAAAAAAAAGACATAAAAAGAAAAAGCAGGGTTGGGGATTTAGCTCAGTGGTAGAGCGCTTGCCTAGGAAGCGCAAGGCTCTGGGTTCGGTCCCCAGCTCCGAAAAAAAGAACCAAAAAAAAAAAAAAAAAAAAAAAAAAAAAAAAGAAAAAGCATCACATATATATTTATATATATGCACATACATATTTTTATTCAACTCATAAGTTAAAGAAAAATTTAAACCTTTTATAAATAATTTTTTCTAGAGCATAGTGAGATAAATAGGCATTCAAATAGAGTCACGATAATTCCGACATCCTTGGACTCCGCAAGCTCTCCCCACCTCCTTATTTCTGTCAGTACTATTAGGCCAGTTTTCAGGTTTTTCAAGCACTGAAGTTACTTTTTCAAAACACAGTTAGAAATCTCCACTCAGATGGGAATTCTTGTGAACATTCTTGTGTTCTGGGAAATTGTCGTAGATGAACTCAGTCAGTGGATTCAGATGTCGTTTAAGCATTACGCCATGCAAGAAGCCAAGCAGCAGTTTGTGGAGTATGACAAGAACAGCGACGGCACTGTGACGTGGGATGAGTACAACGTCCAGATGTATGACCGCGTGATTGACTTTGACGAGAACACTGCTCTGGATGACACCGAGGAGGAGTCCTTTAGGCAGGTGGGTCCACGCTGCCCCTTCTGCACGTCCTTCTCTTTACCCTCCTGTCCAGTGAACACAAGCTGACCTGAGGTCCTAGACTGCTGCTGGTCATTGTCCCCAGTCCCACCCCAGTGGGGTTTCAGTGGTTTCCTTTCAGCCAGCTGTAGGACTCTTAACTCCAGACCTCAGGTATCCCTGCATCTGTCTCCCTTTTCACTAATTTGTCCACATTTCCAGAGTTGTTCCCTAAGTGCATTTTGGTTATATATATATATATATATATATATATATATATATATATATATATATATATATGTGTGTGTGTGTGTGTGTGTGTGTGTGTGTGTGTGTGTGTGTGTGTATGTGTGTGTGTGTGTATATATATATATATATATATATATATATATCAGCGTTTAAAATAACTTAGCAATCAGCTTAATATATTTACATTTTTTGGAATAATTCCATCCTTTAAAAATGAAATAAAGGGCTGGAGAGATGGCTCAGGGGTTAAGAGCACTGACTGCTCTTCCAGAGGTCCTGAGTTCAATTCCCAGCAACCACATGGTGGCTCACAACCATCTGTAATGAGATCTGATGCCCTCTTCTGGCCTGCAGTCACATATGCAGGCAGAATGCTGTACATAAAATAAATAAATAAATCTTTTAAAAAAATGAAATAAAAATGTAATTGTAGCAAAATAACTATAACATTTTTCATTATTTCTTTTTGTTGTGTATATTCCTGTTAGGGCACTTGTTGGGGTCAGAGAGCATCCTTGGGTATCAGTCTTCACCTTCCACCATGTTTGAGACAGTTTCTTGTTCACTGCGTATTCCATGGTAGCTGACTCTTGAGTGTCTCAAGTTGCACTGTGCAGTAAAGAGTGCTCTGATCACAGAGCATATCCTGCTTTACATGGGTGCTAGGGAACTGAACCCAGGTCCCATGTGTGAGCAAGCCCTTTACCCACTGAGCCATCACCTCTTACATTTACCATTTTACTTTTTTTTTTTCTTAATGTTATTGAACCCAGGGCTTTGTGTGTGGTAGATAAGCACTTCCATTAGGAGCTTCTTCCCAGCCCCCTTCAACCATTTGAAAGGGTTTTCAATAGTGCTGTGTTCATCTTGTTGTTCAGCCAGTTGGTCAAACTCTGTATTTGGCAGAAGCGAATTCTGTACCCATTGTACCCATTAAACAATAACAATAACTTGATGTTTCTACTCCCACGGTTCTACCATCTATAAATTCACCTATTCCAGGTGCTTCATGTAAGGAAAGTCACATTTGTCCTTTTTATGACTACTTTACTTAACATAATGTCCTCAAAGTTTATTCATGTGTTAGCTAGCGTATGTCCTTTCTCTGCCCAGAAAGGACGTATTCTAAAGAGACCAGATATCTTCCGGGCAGTGGTAGCTCACACCTTTAATCCTAGCACTCGGGAGGGTTACACAGAGAAAGTCTGTGTAGAAAACAACAGCAGCAACAACAACAAAAAAACCGAAAAGACCAAATATTCTAGTGGGTGGGTGGGTGGGGACGTATGTCTATCTGCCACGTTTTGTTTGTCTTCTTGGATTCTTTTTTATTATTCTTTGAAATTCTCATACACTTAAACAGTGTGTTTTGACTTTCACCTATCTTTACCTTCTTCCCAACTTCATACCCTCTTTTTTTTTTTTAATCCTGTAACAAGTGTGGTATACAAGTCTCTCTTTTAGATCCTGCTTTTGATTATCTTGGGTACATTCCCTGAAGTGAGATTATCGGATGGCCTCTGTGTTTAGTTTTCGGAAGGCACTGCAGTGTAGTTTCCCATAGTGCTGTGTTACTTACAATGACTCATTTCTGAAGATCCAGGAGAGAGTCTGTTGAGTGTTGAGTTTGAATTTTGTTTAAGCAAATATGCAGCTTAAACAGAAATAAGAACTTTTTTGTTTTTGTTTTCAGGACAGGTGTTTTCTGTATAGTCCTAGCTGTCCTGGAACTCACTCTATAGACCAGGCTGGCCTCAAACTCAAGATCACCTGCCTTTGCCTCCCAAGTGCTGCAATCAAAGGGCTGCCCCCACTGACGTGTGAGAAGAGTTATTTTTATTAGTTTCCAGGCAGAACTTTACAAGACTTCTAGGAAGTCTATTAAAACAAAAATATATCAATATAAATGACTATATGCTTGAGAAATTAATATTTCAAAAGGATTTTTTGATGTAAAAAAGAATAAAAATAAAAACAAATGCCTTATAAATGATATGTCCCAGAACAAGTTGAGGTACTTGGAAATCATTTGAGCCTTTCTGCTTCATTTGCATATGTACCTCTTAATTTTATAATGGTCACCATTTTTCACTAATACAGTATTTATTTTAGAATTGCGCTGCTAGGTGAACTGTATAAGCTGTTACTAATTCCAGCTTACTTATATGCTAATGATTAGGTTGTGCTTGGTTTTTTGGGACTTCTTACTGTGTGGCTTTGGCTGTCCCAGAACTCCCCATGGAGACCACTCTTCCTCAAACTCCGAGAGATCCACCTCCCTCTGCCTTCGAGTGCTGGGATTAAGGAGTGTACTAGCACTTCTGACCTAATAATTATTCTGTCCATGTGTCACCAGTGTGCAGGTTAAGGTTCCTAGCCTACGAGCCAGTCTGCCTGGCTTCACATCCAGCCCTACCACTTAACAGTTGCTAAACCTCCCTGGCCTCAATTCCCTCATCTCTAAAAGTGGAATAATCCCCACTGAGGATAACAATGGTGTGGGGAAGCAGTATACGCTAGCAGTCGGAATGCTGAGTAGTTCATTTTTAGTTGAGAGAATATTGTAAAAGAAGCAGTACTTGGGAGGTGGAAGCAAGACTATCTCAGGTTTGAGGCCTGACTGTCTTGGGCCAGTGAGATGGCTCAGTGGGTAATGGTGCTTGCTGCCAAGACTTAGACAAGAGTTTAATCTCCAGGACCCACATGGTGGATGAAGAGAACTGACTATCACAGTTGCTCGATGCCCTCCAAACATGTGCTTTAATGCCCCACACACACAGGTACATAAATAAATAATATTTAAAAAAATGTAGGGGTTGGGGATTTAGCTCAGTGGTAGAGCGCTTGCCTAGGAAGCACAAGGCCCTGGGTTCGGTCCCCAGCTCCAAAAAAAAGAACCAAAAAAAAAAAAAATGTAATGAAGGGTCGAGAGGTAGCTTAGTTGTTAGGACAACTGGCTGCTCTTTCAGAGTACACAGGTTCAATTCCCAGCACCCACATGGTGGCTTACAGCCTTCTCTAACTCCAGTCCCAGGGCTATGATGTCCTTTTCTGGCCTCTGGACATCAGTCATGTACGTAATATGCTGACATGCACACAAACAAAAAACCCAAACACATGGTTTGTTTTTTAGTTAATGGGGGGGAAAGACCCTGTCTCACAAACAGAAGAAACATGTACAACTCACAGACATTTATATTTAATAAAAGTGTTAGGTATTTGTTTACTACATCAGCTCTAGATTAATTAATTAATTTGTAAGAAGATAAACTTTTTGCTTCCCTTTTCCTTATTTGAATTTTTATTTTCCAGTAGCCTAAAAGGACTGTAGGTCAGTCTTCATCCTGGTTGGTGCTCATGAGATCTGGTGAGCACCGTTAGTTCTGCAGCTCTGCTAAACCCATGATATGCTGCCATGACCTTCCTGCCAGGGAAGGGCAGAGACATTAAATACAGTATTTTAAAATTACTAGTTAGGGTGTGATTTCCTGCCTGTTTCCTACCTTCATTCCTCTCTAACTTTTTACCACTCCAAAGAATTACTTTTCCACTAAAAAAAGTATATTTCCATGTGTACAAGCACATGCATACTTGAGCACATACAGATGTGTTTCTGTAGTCTTGGGAAGGAATTTTATATAAGACACGATGGTGTTGACATTAAGGTCTTTATTTTGAAGGATATATACATATTTATAGAAAATACAAATGATCCTTTTTTTTTAAAGATGTCTTATTCCAATGTTGTTTTCCTTACCAAGTACTCAGTACATGTTGCTCTAAGACTGTCTTTTAAGAATGAGCTGGGGTCTGGGGAAATGACTCAGAATTTAGAGCATTTACTGCTTTTTCAGAGGACCTGGTGTGGGTTCCCAGCGTCCACAAAGCTTTGTAACTCCAGTTCCAAGTGATTGGGTGGCGTATTCTGGCCTCTGAGGGCTCCATCCCTAATATACTACACATAAATTCATGTAAGCACAGACACACATACCTAAAAATAAATATATGTTAATAAATGCATGTTTTTAAAGAATTCATTAAGTGAATCTGTGTCCAAACAGTAATGCAGTAGCCCAAAGCGAGCTCACCAACAGGAATCTTATTGGCCATTATTGGACTAGGAATAGCACTGTCTTTTTGCTGTTGTAGTCATATTTTTCAAAAGAATTTGATGACTTATAACTTTCAAAAATTGGTATAGAATGTAAAGATAAACCCAGAGAAAATGTGCAATAGTCTCCAAAATATATAGTCTGGGTGCATGACTTAAAGTTTTCTGTGTTGAAAGCTAGTAGAAAACTAAGATCATGTCCTGCCTGATTCTTATCTGTGATGAGCTGCCATTTAAAGAACATAGACAATGTAAAGTGAGTCCCTCTTTCCTGTGAGATGTCTGGAGTTTTTCTGAGTAGTGTGAGGAACACAAGTTCATAGTTTAAGCAGGACAATTGAAGATTGGAGAGCAACCTGTCAAAGTTCAGAATTCTACTGCTGAATACAGGCATATGCATCATTTATTCATATAAGATAATTATTGTATGCTTAATGTTAAGACCTAGAATTTTATCCTAGGATCACAAATTATATATTTCCTCATGTAAAATAACAATTGTTTACCCCAAAAATTGAAGTTTTGTTCTTTATAAATTTCTGTATAAAAAGAAATGATTAAATATGGTTTTCTTATGACAGTAGTTTGTCCTCACGTACGGTGGTTCTCAAGCTTCCTTTTTTTTTTTTTTTTTGGTTTTTTTTTTTTTTTTTTTTTTTTTGGTTCTTTTTTTTCGGAGCTGGGGACCGAACCCAGGGCCTTGTGCTTCCTAGGTAAGCGCTCTACCGCTGAGCTAAATCCCCAGCCCTGGTTCTCAAGCTTCCTAATGCAACCCTTTAATACAGTTCCGCATGTTGTGGTGACCCTAACCGTAAAATTATCTTGTTGCTGCTTTGTAACTGAAATTATACTACTTTAATGAATTATAGTGTAAATATCTGATATAAGACCCCTGTGAAAGGGTCGTTCAGACCCGAAGGGGTCTCTACCCACAGGTTGAGAATCACTGCTCTAGTAGACTACAAGAAATTTATAAAAAGAAAATAAGGTCGAATTTCAAAACTTTCATTATTGTTTTTTAATTTACAATTCAAAAAATATATATTGACTCACTTAATATGAGGCACTTTTTGATAGACTTAATTTTTTAATATCTTATTTATGGGCATGGGTGTTTTGCTTGCATGTATGTCTGTGTGCCTTGTGCATGCCTGGTGTCCTCAGAGGTGAGATGCGGGCATCAGATTCCCTGGAACTGGAGTTACAGAAGAGAGGAGGTGTCCTACCAGTGCTGGGAATCAAACCTTGGTTCTCTACAACAGCCAGTGCCCTTAACCCCTGCGCCTTCTCTCCAGCCTCAAGAGACATAGTCTTAAATGTAGCCCTGTCTGTCCTCAAACTTTTGATCCTCCTGCCTCAGCTTCCCAAATGCTGGGATTATAAGTAATGTGGCACCATGCCCAGCAGTATGCACTGTTACTTAATTGGAACCAAATGGCCACGAAATATGACCCTCCCCCAAACTGTTGGCCTTTTCTTCTCCTTCCTCTGCTTTCTCCTTCCCTACCTCTCTCTGCTTGTTGAAAGAGAGCTTTTCTTTCCATAGGCAAATTTGGCTGAAGTTAGCTCACTCTGCTAAAACATTTTTTCCCTCTAAATTGAAGGGTTCTTTCATAAGGAAATCTAAACAGATGGTATTTTAAACAGTGATTTATTCAGAAAGACTTATTGGTTCTAAACACAGGATTTCAAATTCTTGTTTATCTACTTCTCCCTGTGTTAACCCTGACCGTTAAATGTAAATTACTTGATCTAAAATATTTAAAGTTATGAAACAGCTATAAATGCAGAAAGTTATAAATGCAGCTATCAGAATCAGTTTTTTAAACTTTTATAATTGAGAGAATATGGCTGGCTTGTGGAGTTTAGATGTTTGAAAACCAAATTCTTTAGGGGAGGCAGGAGCCTCTCCACTGGGCGTCAGGAAAATACTTATGTTGAAGTAAATAACTGCTGACTAAGCTATTTTTAAAAAATTAACGGGGTTGGGGATTTAGCTCAGCGGTAGAGCGCTTGCCTAGCGAGCGCAAGGCCCTGGATTCGGTCCCCAGCTCCAAAAAAAAGAAAAAAGAAAAAAAAAAAGAAAGAAAAAAATTAACAATGGTGGAACACATAGATTAAAAAATGCTTAAAACCTTGTAATTATGTTTTAAAAGAGAAAGTTTACTCTATGCAAGTTCTTTAGAGCAGAAGGCTGTTCCCAGAAATATTAAAAATTGAAAGTATGTAGGTTGGTTAGCAACAGCACACTGACAGCATTCAAAGCTGGTGGTCACCGAATCATCCTTGAACGTTTTATTAAAAGTACCCTTAAGCTGGATAATTTCTGTACTTGAACACATTTTTAAAAGGAAATTTTAAAAAATGCTTATTTAACTTCCAGAATGAGGCCCTTTAATTAAAGTTTTGGACTATTTCTAAACATAATTAATTAGCAGAATGAAGAGCCTCCATACATGGTATCAGAAATAAGATGAGTTTCTCAAAATAAGGGACCATTTTGCTAAAACATGTTAACTTATTTTTGTGTGTTTGTTCATGTTTTTGTTTCTTGTTTTTGGGGTTGGGGGTTTAATTTGTTTTTGAAACAGAGTCTTTATGATATGTAACCCTACCTAGCCTGGATCTCAGGGGCTGGCATTGAATCTGTAGAGATCCACATGCCTCAGCCCCTCAAATGATGTTAACGTAGTTTTGAAAAATCATGTAGAGGACAAGAATCAATTTTTAAAAAACTCTACCAAAATATAATTGGTCTCATGTTTATTGTTTTGGAAGCATTCCAAACTTGCTGGGCTGAACTAAATACCTGTGGCTTTTATTAAACCGTGTGATCTCCGTTATTCTGTTAACAGTCTAGTAATTTATTGTTTTAGGGTTTGTTTGATTCTTTGTTTTGAGATAGGATCTGGCTTTTTAGCACAGACTGGCCTCAGAGTCCTGGTCCTCCTGCCTCAGTATCTGGATGCTAAGATTCTTGGCGTGTGCCACCACCCCTGACTAACACTGCATATAAGCTTCTTAGAGATTTTTATTCCAGTTTACAGAAGAAGCCAGAGAGGTCAAGCAGTTACCCTGCGTGCACAGTTAGTCAGTGTCTTGCTAGAACCAAGGTCAGGATCTGACTGTGGTGCTTCTGCCTCTGTGTCGCCTTGTGTGGATGTTTGTGATTAGCTCCTCCTACTTTCAGAAGGCTGTTGTAAAGATAAATGAGATAATGTATAAAAATGTGTGTTAAATCTCGTATCATGTGTAATCATCAAAGTGGTTTTTAATGCTGACTTGGTACTGAGTTATCCTTAAATTCGTTCTCTTTTTTTTTTTTTCAAAGCTCCATCTAAAGGATAAGAAGCGATTTGAAAAAGCTAACCAGGATTCTGGCCCTGGTCTGAATCTTGAAGAGTTTATTGCATTTGAACACCCAGAAGAAGTTGACTATATGACGGTAAGGAACAAGCCTGACAAAATTATTGAGTACTGAAACATATGTGCCAAGTTGTTAAAAACAGCAGAGTGTGGAGACTTCAGATTCAAAATATTCCAGTACTCTTCCCACATAAGAGAGAAGGGCTAAGAGAGGCTTCTGGGGATGGCCAGATGGAGGGTGAGGGAGAAAAGGATGCTGCTTTTCATGTGTGCACATGCAGCAGTCCTTCTGTGGCTGTCTCCTTGGTGAGAGCCATCGAGGCCTTCCTTCCACCCTTTGTAGTTTTCAGGCAGACCTTGTTCTGTCATCTGAGCTCTCATGCTTTTTAGCCTCACTGACGAGAACTTTTGGTCTGAAGAGTGGATTCATTCTGATTGGTTTCTATAGGGTGGGAGTGGTGTTGAGATACTCTGCAATGTTACACATAGTAAGTCCTCTCATCCCCTGAGAACCTGAAGAACTGGTCTAGGACTGCATTCAGTAGCCTGCACAGGATGCAGGCATCAGCACCATGAGTAAGTGATGGGTCAGCTCTTTGACCCTGAACAGTTGGACTCTAGTTTAATTATTCTAACACTGGTTGAGCCCTGTTTTAGCAAGCTTCTTAAGAAGCCTTACTTCCCACCACATAATAAGACAACTTTAATGACAGTACATGTATACTGAGGTCTGCTGTACGGCATAAGCCTCCAGCTGTGTGGTTTATTTCCTGGGTTTTTTTATGGAGGGAGGTGTAGCTTTTGTTGAGTAGGCAATGACCAGAATCTGCTGTCTTGAATAACAAGCAGGCACATCTTTCTCCATAGCTCAGTGGCAAGGCTGTGCCATTAGTGCCACTTTGCTTGTCATTGTGAAGTTTCTAATTTCTCACTCGGCACAAAGGACATGACCTAGTTTAAGACCAGTGCTAGGTGTGATTTCAATGCCAAAGCTAAGCTGGGCCAAGCTAATTGAGCTCTAGAAAAGCAGGCAGAGGATTCTGGACCTTGACTTTTTAGAGAACAAGGAACAGTTGACTGGAGATGGGGAGAGCAATTAAGTCAGAGGCATTATGTAATAGGAGCCTGGCAGGGGGATGGAATAGATTTCATCAACACTTGGAAGACCGTGACTAGCAATGCCAAGCAAGTTGGTTTACAAGGATTAAGAGACAGAGAGGACCCTGAAGTTTTCAGCTTGTGAGAAGTGACAGACACCATACCTTTGACACAGTGGGATGCAGCAGATGATTGTGCTGTCTGTGCTGGGGGAGCTGATGGGGGTACATGAGAGCTTCACTGACTCCTGCTTATTTACCCTGCGTGCTTTTGTACAGCCTTCTCCCCTCTTAAGGGTGTGCTGGATATAGGAAACAGCAGGGATATAGGATCAGTTAAGCGATTTTTATTGTGGATTCAAGTTAGAATGCAGTCTGACAGGTTTGTTCTGTTATATTGTTGTGGTACTGGGAATTGAACATAGGCTTTTGCATATGCTGCTTACCTGGTCCTCATAAATTGTCGGCTAGCCTTGGACTCATTGTATAGTATGGACAGGCCTTGAACTTTCAGTCCCCCTGCTTCAGACTCCCAAGTTGCTGTGATTACAGGCCTGCTCTACCAGGCCTAACTTTGAAATATTTTCATTCATGTAGTTCTAAAAATTCTTTTAAAGTATGGCAGCATTATTAAAATAAATCTATTGTTCCCCAAGGATATTGCTTGAATTCGGGAAATGTCATTTTGATCAGTGATTCTTAACTTTTGTTGTATTACAAACTCCCTTGTCCTGATTTGTAATTTTAAAAAGGATATGATTTATAAATAAATAAACTATAACACTATCCCAGAAGAAATGTATATGGACCCACAACCCAAAATATTAGTTTTATGAGATTCTCATATGCTTTCTCTAAAACTAATCCTTGGATCCCTAACCTCTAATATATGCAAAATGTGTACAACTGGGACAATAGTATTTGTTTCAATGTTGCCTTATACAATTGTAGGTGAAGCCCTTGGATTTGTCTAGATTGGAGATTTGAGACTATATTTATTTTCATTATAGTTCAAATTCTAAAGTTTGGATTGAGAGGCTCAGGGAGCAGCAGGTAGTGAAGACATGAGAGACTAGACAGGGTAGTAATTAAAAGTAAAGCAAAGCTCTGGGGATGAGCCCATCACAGCAGATACAGGAGATGGACCCAAGGAGATGAGTGGCAGGGACTTGGGCAAGGCAGGAGCTGAGAAGTGAGAGCTGAAGGAAAGAACGCTCCACAGTGAAACTGGTGGAAGGTGGTTGCTTGGAGAGAGCTGGATGTGAGTGAGGAACAGGTTAGACTGGAGAATGGACGTAGGCTTAGAGGTAGTAGGGAGACTGAGTTTGGAAATCAAGAGCGGCTGTTTCCATCCTTGGTGCCAAGACCATGTTCTTTGAGTGCCCCTACTGGATTGTAGAGCTAATGAGGTAAAAGGGGGTTAGTCAGAAGTGGCATTCTTTTTTCTTATATACATCTTTAATAAAGATAAATTACTTTTCCTCTTCCTTTTTCTCCCTCTCTCCAACTCTTCGTGCTCTCCATCACTCAGATGGAGAGCTTCTGTCTTTGATGAGTTGTCACACATGCGTATATGTGCATAAGTGCACAGGTACAACCTGCTGAGTGCACTTCCGTTGTTTGTGTGTGTGCTCTCGGGCTGACCTGACCGCTTTGCATTGGAAAGTCGGTTAGGGTGCTCCTCCCTGAAGAGCAGCCATTAGTTTCCTGTAGTTCTTTATCTAGCAGGGGACCCCACGAGACTTTCGGAGGTGCCATTCTTGAGAGGGAAGAGAACATACAGAAAGCAGGAGAGCATACTCAGTGCTGAGGGCGTTTATGGGAGTCAGATAGAATTCTTCACAACACAAAAGAATAACAACTTTTAAAATCACTCAATACTTGGATTTTATTCTTATTTCTGAGTTCTGGGATTTAGAAATTGTTTCCTATAAGTGTGAGCAACCAGTGTAATTGTTTATGAAATTTTTCTGCAATGGGATCGGTCAAGGTGGGATTACAGTGTTTGTGACAATGTCTTTTCTTTGAATGAACATGCAATAGGAGTTCGTCATTCAGGAGGCTTTGGAAGAGCATGACAAAAATGGTGATGGGTTTGTTAGTCTGGAAGAATTTCTTGGCGATTACAGGCGGGATCCAAGTAAGTTGCCTGCGGGTGATGGGGAGAGAGTGGGTTGGGATTAAGGGAAGAGCCGAGCTTATTGAGTATGGCAAGGGAGCCAGCTCAGCAGCTCAGCTTAGCTGATGTGTACCTTTCTTGTTTTTATTCCATGTGTGGTTTCAAACGTCTTCCTTCCTTTTCTAGCATAGAAATGCCAATGTCAATTCAAAGAGGAACAAAGGTTGATTTTTAAAACAAAATCCTATGCCATTGCATGTAGGTCTTGAGAAGGGACATAAAATACTATATATTAGAGTGAGAGTGAGTGTGTGTGTGTGTGTGTGTGTGTGTGTGTATTAACAATACAGAGTAGATGAAGTAAGTTTGGCTATATAGAGAATCCCCTTTCTCTAAGCTATTGTCCTTTACCACAATTTTTGTTTACAAATTTTTAAAAATGGAGTTTTAAAGTTGTTTTCCTGGTTTGTTGTTGCAAATGAAACTTAAGTAAGACATTGCTGTACAGGACCACGTAAACAGTCACATGGTTTTGCTCTGGACAAAGTGCTGCCTAGCGCATTGGAGACCCCTGGCTGTCAGCCTTAGTACTGCACAAACCAGCATGGTGCACTTCCTGTATGTAATCCTAGTCTATGGAGGCAGGACAATCAAATTCAAAGTTGTCTTCAGCTGCATAGGGAGCTTGAGACTAGTCTGAACTCAGACCCTGTGTCAAAAGAATTGTTTTAATTAAATATTATCACTTAAAAATTAGGAAAGCTGGAAATCGGGATATGTGGTAACACTTAATAAAAGTTCTAACTGGATATGCAACAGTTTTAACTGAATTCTTTTAGCTGGTGTCTTACTTTTGGAAATCTTTGCATATTTGTCCTTATTTCAGGACTTTTCTGCTAAGTAGTTCTGTTTCTTGGGTTTCCTTTTATAGTCAACTTTAAATTCATTTCCTTTATTTTAGAGATATATGAAACTTGTTACTGGTTTCATGTGATAGTCTTATATATTTGTATTTTGTTTTTGTTTTTGTTTTTGTCTTAAGCTGCAAATGAAGACCCAGAATGGATACTTGTTGAAAAGGACAGATTTGTGAATGATTATGACAAAGACAGCGATGGCCGCCTTGATCCCCAAGAGCTGTTGTCCTGGGTGGTGCCCAATAACCAGGGCATTGCCCAAGAGGAAGTAAGTGTCAGAATTCCATGCATACTTTGTGTAACTGGTAGGAAAGGGACCTAGATCCAAAGAAGGAAGAAATGGAATTACTTAAGATGGATACATTATTTTATTTTGAATTAAATGATGAAACTCTCTCATATTATCCCCCAGGGAAGACACGGTCCATAGGATGACAGCTGTGTCATACCTTTGGAGGCTCAAGTGGATGATACCCTGTACTAACCCTGTATTGACCCTGGGTAGAGATGCAGAACTCAGTGTAGATTAAGTTAGAAGAACTTAATGAGAGAAGCAGTGGACAGACTCAATGGCATGTGTGATCACTTTAACACTTGGAAATTGATGCGCTTTTGATGGACCTAAGTGATTCTGACAAAGTACACTAACATGAGTATTTTACTTACGAAGACTTATTCTGGACACCTTTGGTTTGGTTTGTTTTAAAGGCTCTTCATCTGATTGATGAGATGGATTTGAATAGTGACAAAAAGCTCTCGGAAGAAGAGATTCTGGAAAACCAAGACTTGTTTCTCACCAGCGAAGCCACGGATTATGGCAGACAGCTCCACGATGACTATTTCTATCACGATGAGCTTTAAAGCAGGAAGGGCCTTTTGTAGTTTGCTACCAGCTTTACATTTATGATAAAATATGGATGTTGTGTTTTACACTCCTAAGTCTTACCACATCAGATGACCTAAACATAGATTATAACTTTTGGCCTTTTAGAAGAAAAACAAGAACTTGTCATTTATTTCAAGACGTATTGAAGGAGTAAACATTGATATTGTGCCATATGACCACACAGTCTCTCCTAAGTACTCCATCTATGTAGTGCTGTGTTGTGGAATGTTTGAGCCCTGTTTCCATACTTGAAGACATGGAGGACTTTAAACATGTCTGAACAATAGTATTTAAGTAGCACGTGATGAAGCTGTCAGTTTTCGTTCTTGTACTCGTAGACTTCCTTTTGAAACTGACGAAGGACAGTGTGTTTAGCTTTAGTGTTATATCTTAAAACCTTTAAAGGAACCTTCAGAAGGACTTAAACCTCACATAGATGTCGAGAAGTTCTACTTAATTTTAAAATGGTTTCTAAAAAGGGTTTTGTTGTATGAAATAGAACTTTATATTTTTGCATATGTATAAATAGTAATTATATTTAATGTATAACAATAGCATTATGGTGAGTGGGAATTGACATTGTCCAGAACTCTTCAATTTTGATTGATTAAAAATAAACTGTCCTATCTTTTTATATGTTTGGGTTTTTTTTAATTTTTCCAGATAAATCTTAAATTCAGCATGGGTTTCATTATATTCAACATTATTCATTCCTTTATTAGGTAGTGAATGTTCTTGAGATTGTTAATTATTGTTGGTACATAGTCTTACTTGCCTTTTTTTTTTTAAATAAAAAGAATTATGCTATAATTGAATGTGCACCTGAGACATTTTCAATTGTTTTTGTGTTGAGTGTGAATTTGCATTTTGGTGCTAAAAAAAATATTGTTTTTGTTTTGTTTGAGATGCTAGGGACCAACCCCAGCCTCTGGCATTCTAGAGAAATGTACTGCTACTGTTGCAAACCCTCTAGCCCCAGACTAATCGTAAGCATTATGGAAGCTGAGACTCGCCTCAGGGCGCACTTGTCCACACCCAGACAATCGGATTTATTTGCTAGAGTGGAGGAAAGTAGGTGAGAAGTTAATTGTTTGGGCTTGTGACTTACAGATAGTTTTTTTCTTTGCCTTGCATTCCTTTCATGTATGGGTGGGAAGTCAGTTGAGAATTTGTTGATTAATTTTCTGGTTACCATTCAGATAACACACACTGTAGCTCACCAAGCCCTGTGAGTATTTGGGAGGACACCCCTCACCCCAGCTCTCTTTTGACAGAGCTGACTGCCTGCTACTGCCCTGCCTTTGCTGATGTCAGATGTAGATGCAAACTAAAGCCAGCATCAACGATAGCTGTGTTCCCCTAGTAGCTGAGGTTTCACTTCAGCCCACAGCATCACGCAGCTCTAGCAGTCTAAGAATTGAGTCACTGTCATCACTCGTCTGTCACTGGTCAGCCTCACTGACATTGTTTACGATAGCTGCTATGGTTATCAGGATGTTAACTGGGTTTTTTGTAGTAGATTCTAAAGCCATGTCACACACATTAGACTATCATACACACACACATTAGACTATCATACACAGATTCCGCTTCAGTCCTTAGCAGAAATGCTTTCACTGCATTATTAACATCATCCATTCAACATGGATATACAGATACAAAAACTTTTGGTGATTGATAGGGTTTACCAATATCTGTACTGTTCTCCTTAGCCTAAAGAAAACTGGTTTGTAGCTCTCTTACGTGGGCAGTGGCTCAAACCAGTTAAGTATAGTAGTCATTGTCACTCCCTGACTAAGCAGGGAGATCGTTTTCCTGTACAGGCACTATGGAGGCTCAGTGGAAATCCTAGCACCACAGAGTCAAACGTCCTTGATTGCTTAGTGGCCACATGGAGAACAAATGGACCCATGGTGGACATAAGCCTTTTGATATACATGGTTTTAGTTACGCTAGACTAGAGATTTGGAGATGTTTGCTGGTTTTGAACCACAGTAGGACTCAGCTCATCCTAAGTGAAGATTAGCATTCTATAGGCATTTAAGCAAAAAGGATCTACTAAAAATAGGATCTTTCTTTGTTTCTTTTTATTTTTTGAGAGAGTTTACACCAGGTGGGCCTTGAACTTGTCCTCTTGCTTCCCCGTGCAGTTACACAGCTGTGTAGCATATATCATGGGAATAGCTTCATCGTCCTTAAAGATGGCGCTGCAGTGGGGTGTAGCAGCACAACCTGTGACCCTGCTCTGCAGAGGCAGGATGTAGTCCAGCCGGTGGGGTGCTTGCCCAGTATACACAAAGCATCAGGTTTGATTGTAGCACTGCATAAGATTGGGGGGTAGAGGTGAGAGGATCAGAAATTCAGTTTTTATACTCACTGTATAGACAGTTCCAGGCCAGTTCCAGTAAGAGGGCTACATGAGACCCTCTCTTAAAAACAAAAAAAGAGGTAGAAGCTGCAACTGGGATTCATAGAATCGTTATGAAGTAGTTGAAAGGGATTTTTAGGTCTTATATGCAGCCATGGCTGCCCTGGAACTTGCTATATAGACACACTGTCCTTTAACTGGGGTGATCCTTTGCTTCTCCTGACTGTTGACATTACAGGTGTGCAACACTGTATCCAGCTTCTCACAGCTTTTAATTTTACTTTTGCTGGTCTTTAAAAAGTAATCTGCTTTTGTTCTGTGTTCTACAGAGAGTTTCCTGAAACCAGATTCCAAATGAAGAGAAAGCATTTTGTTGGGTGCCAGTTTTACCTGCTAACACAGGTAGAGAGATGGTCCTGTTTCAAGGAGACACTGAAAGCATGAAACCTACTCTCTGCTCACTGCTGGTCTACCTGACCCCTGTTTGTTTCATCTACAACAAATAATACCATGCAAATGCTGTATTTTGTGAGCATACCAGTAAAATAAAACACGATTAAAGTTAATCAGGGATCGCCTCGATGGCGGTCAGGAGGAAGGCAAGGCAGACTGAGCTAGAAGTCAGCCTAGGTCGACCATGGTAAAGGGGAAGAAACAAGTTCAGCTGGAGGCTGTGCTGTCTTCACTGCCTGCGTCCATCTTCCAGGCCCAGTGATTAGCACATAATACACTTCATGTACTAAGGAAATGTGGTAACTGATAATCGGTCTATCACACTACCTATCCCTCAAAGAAAATAAATAGAATTAAAAAAAAAACAATCTTGTTGTGGAAGCTGTACTGTGTCCCAAGAACACCCTTTTGTCCGCACTTCTTTGCTTGCAAATGTTCGTTACATTGAGTCTGTTTCAAGGCCTCCACCCTCTGCTCTGCTATCTGTACTAGATCCTCATGGGAACTCCTCTCGGATATCCTGTTACTGCCCTGCGTCATGGAGATCCTGCAGCTTTGGCTCTGCAGGATGGCCCTTTCAGGTACTCCAGCAGATCACAGATAAAGTAGATGTTGGGGTGGGCCAACTCAAAGCCCTGGAGCTGGGCCTGAAAGGTAGCTGAGTGGGTCAGCCTGCCAGCTCTCCTATGCCTGCTTGGAGCTCTCCAGCTCCACCCTGGCTAGCTCACCAAATTCTGCAGCCAATAAGGAGCAGGGTCAGTTCTGCTCTGTGTCCTCAGGACCAGCTCACCTGCATCCCTGGTGAGAGCTCTACTACTGCCTAGGCAAGATACAGGGCCTGCTCTCCCAAATGCTGCAGCCAGTGAGGGGGACAGAGCCAGCTCTCACTGTCATGACCTTAGGGCCAGCTCTCCCACCTGCAAGGCATCGAGGGTTAAAGGGTGAAGAAGGCATCTCTCCCTGGCCCAAGCCACCTCACAGGAGTGGGGCCAGCTTTCCTGAACTCAGAACTCAAGGGCCAGCTCACTCACTGTCAGAGCTTGCTCTACTGTACTGCCCAGGTGAAGGGCAGGGCCAGCTCAGCACAGTTCCTCAGGCAGCAGTCCAGATCCGGGATATCTGCATAGCCTTTGGTGCTGTACTGGCTGGTTTTGTGTGTCAACTTGACATAAGCTGGAGTTATCACAGAGAAAGAAGCCTCCCTTGAGGAAATGCCTCCATGAGATCCAACTGTAAGGCGTTTTCTTAATTACTGATAGAAGGTGGGAGGACCCATTGTGGGTGGTGCCATCCCTGGGCTGGTAGTCCTAGGTTCTATAAGAAAGCAAGCTGAGCAAGCCAGGGGAAAAGATCCAGTAAGCACACATCCCTCTGTGGCTTCTGCATCAGCTCCTGCCCTTCAAGTTCCTGCTCTGTGTGAGTTCCAGTCCTGACTTCCTTTGGTGATGAACAGCAATGTGGAAGTGTAAGCTGAATAAACCCTTTCCCTCCCAACTTGCTTCTTGGTCATGATGTTTGCGCAGGAATAGAAACCCTAAGACAGGTGGTAACACAGGCCTGGGACATCAACACAGAGCCCAGCTTTTATAGGACTACAGACCCATACATAGCTCCAACGGTAGCATGGGCCCAATGTTCCCATGGCTTCAGGGGGCAGCACAGAACACTCAGGTCATCATGTCCTTCCGGGGCAGCACAGCCCTCAGATATCCACATGTTCTCCAATGGCAATCCAGACCACAGACCTCCACTTGGCCTTTGGTGGTAACTCAGGCCACAGACATCAACACAGGCACCAGCTGCAGCAGAATCATGGACCTGGATGTGGCCCTGGTGGCAGCCCTGGCCAGATCTCACCATGGCCTCCTCATATCTGCCTGTGCCTCGTTCCAGTTCCACCTTTCTCCGCAGTGTCTGAAACTACCCCATCCTTCCCATCTCTCCATGACACATCCGTCCATCATAGTGGCACCTGCAGCAGGTGCCTGGGTATCTTTTTTCCAGCCTCCCCAAGCTGGGGTGGCCAGGGCGAATGCTTGGGTGTCTTTATTTGGGCAGCCCCAGCCAGCATAGCCAGGGTGGTGCTTAGCAGTCTTTCTTTTAGCCACTGAGGGTCAGCCAGCCTGGGCCTATTTTTCTAATGTCTTGGTTCCATGTATGTGAAATGTGTAGAAACAGAAACTAGATTGGTGTTTATCAAGCGATAGAAAAGATGTGAAGAGGTTGCCTAATGAACTTGCTTTTCTGTTAGGGTTGATGAAAATAAAATTATGTAGTGATCATGGCACCCAAATCTCTGAATGTACCAGAGTGGGGTGAAGAATCCCAGTCACTACTTTATGGGCAGCCTTGCACAGAAAGCGATTATCCTTTGACCTGTATGACCTACTAGCACTCCTAGTAGATGGACACTCACATAGGTGAAAGACCTGCTTATGAACAGCCAAGCCTACTTTAAATGAATGCTTTTTTTTTTTTATTAACTTGAGTATTTCTTATTTACATTTCGAATGTTATTCCCTTTCCCGGTTTCCGGACAAACATCCCCCTAACCCCTCCCCCTCTATATGGATGTTCCCCTCCCCAGCCTCCCCCCATTACCGCCCTCCCCCCAACAATTACGTTCACTCGGGGTTCAGTCTTGGCAGGACCAAGGGCTTCCCCTTCCACTGGTGCTCTTACTAGGCCATTCATTGCTACCTATGAGGTTGGAGCCCAGGTTCAGTCCATGGGTAGTCTTTGGGTAGTGGCTTAGTCCCTGGACTGGTTGCTTGGCATTGTTGTACATATGGAGTCTCGAACCCCTTCAAGCTCTTTCAGTCCTTTCTCTGATTCCTTCAACAGGGGCCCTGTTTTCAGTTCAGTGGTTTGCTGTTGGCATTTGCCTATGTATTTGCTGTATTCTTGCTGTGTCTCTCAGGAGAGATCTACATCCGGTTCCTGCTGGCCTGCACTTCTTTGCTTCATCTATCTTGTCTAATTGGGTGGCTGTATATGTATGGGCCACATGTGGGACAGGTCCTGAATGGGTGGTCCTTCTGCCTCTGTTTTAATCTTTGCCTCCCTATTCCCTGCCAAGGGTATTCTTGTTCCTCTTCTAAAGAAGGAGTGAAGCATTCGCATTTTGATCATCCATCTTGAGTTTCATGTGTTCTGTGCATCTAGGGCAATTCAAGCATTTGGGCTAATAGCCACTTATCAATGAGTGCATACCATGTGTGTTCTTCTGTGATTGGGTTACCTCACTCAGGATGATATTTTCCAGATCCATCCATTTGCCTATGAATTTCATAAAGTCATTGTTTTTGATAGCTGAGTAATATTCCATTGTGTAGATGTACCACATTTTCTTTATCCATTCCTCTGTTGAAGGGCATCTGGGTTCTTTCCAGCTTCTGGCTACTATAAATAAGGCTGCTATGAACATAGTGGAGCACATGTCTTTTTTATATATTGGGGCATCTTTTGGGTATATGCCTAAGAGAGGTATAGCTGGGTCCTCAGGTAGTTCAATGTCCAATTTTCTGAGGAACCTCCAGACTGATTTCCAGAATGGTTATACCAGTCTGCAATCCCACCAACAATGGAGGAGTGTTCCTCTTTCTCCACATCCTCGCCAGCATTTGCTGTCACCTGAGTTTTTGATCTTAGCCAAAATGAATGCTTTTTTAAAGATTTATTTATTTTATTTATATGAGTACACTTTAGCTGTCCTCAGACACACCAGAAGAGGGCATCAGATCCCATTACAGATGGTTGTGAGCTACCATGTGGTTGCTGGGAATGGAACTCAGAAACTCTGGAAGAGCAGTCAGTGCTCTTAACTGCTGAGCCATCTCTCCAGCCCTAAATGAATTCTTTTTATATAGCTCTGATAATATGCCATGTTTCCAGAATTTGTCTGCTTTGTAAATCAAAAGAAAGTGATGTTTTATTCAGCCTTTCCCAGTGTTCTTCAGAAAACCAGGTCACAGACAGCAGTGCTGCCCTGGTACAACCTTGTAAGTTATACTGAAAAAAAAAATCCTCCAGTCCTTCCTCTGTTTCTCCTTATTACTTATTACTTATTACTTATTACTTATTACAATGTTGGGATATGTCCCTCACAGACTTCTGGGTAACAAGCACTACACCATTCACAGAGGCAGGACTCAAACTCCCATCCTCATTAGACCAGTTAAACGAGTGATACTGAAAAGGGGGAAAATAAGACTTATTCGATGTGGAAATCGGGAAGAAGAGCAAAGAGGTCCAGGGACTCCCAAATGCCCCTTGAGGATCTGCAGTGAGGCTAACGAGTAAGCAGAAGGCAAGAAGTGTGTCTAAATAAGTGTGCCTGGTCAGGGAGTGGACCACTGACCCCATCATTCTGCTCCAGTCTTTCCTTCACGGTAGGCTGAAGTTGGTCAGGACTATGTGGACTCTTTCCCAGAGACAAGTTTCTCCGGCTGGCACCCGGCTTCAGGCTTTTTCTTTTCTCAGCGTGAGATTGATTCCTAGGACAATTCCCGTTACTTGCAGCCTATTATCTCTACAGTCTACTAGCCAAAGAAAGGGCACAAATGTCTCTTCATGATGTCTTCACTCTTGCCAACACCATTATAGAAAGACCAAGTCTTAGTTATTTAACAAGTTTCAGAGGGTGGTCCTGTATTGAAAAGGGAAAAGTAACATTTTAGAAAATGCAAAGTGGAAAGCTTGGGAGAGGGCCTAACTGGGAAAGTGCTTGCTGTCCAAGCACAGAGATGTGAATTCAGGTCTTCGGTATACAAGCTGGATGTGGTGGATGTAAACCCCACGCCGAACTGGGAGCAGAAGGTGGATCCTGGGCATCGATTGCTGGGCATGGAGTCCAGCTGAAACAGCAAGCTCCAGGCTGACTGAGAGAACTCTAAAAACATGAGAACAATAATCAACCTTCGGCCTCAATATAGGCACACCTGCACTCCCATGTATACTTAAACACCGCAAACGCGCGCGCACGCGCACACCATGCGAAATGAAGGAGCGTCAGGAGCAAGCTTAGCTGTGGTAGGCTCAAGGAGCTCTTGCTTCCTATTGCTGCCTCCCATCATCCTCTTTGCTATACCACTTCAACCTTCTGCTCTGTTCTTACGATAAATCACCATATGGAACGGAGCTGAGTGGTTCTCCCAGACGGCCAGTTTCCTGAGGCGGGGACTGTATTCACGTCTATGTGTTCTGGTTTTCAGTTTCTCTCAGATGTGTGGAAGAAGCTAAACCTTGTGTCCTGTCACTTGCTTCTTTGCAGTTTGTGGGGTTAAAGAGTGATTCTCAAACATGGAGCCCATGAAAGCAATGGAATTGTTTTCAAACCACCAGTCAGTGTTGGTATTCTGTCTAAGCTCCACCCCCACAGTTACTTGGCAACAGTCAGGTATGCTCCACCCCACAGTTACCTGGCAACAGCCAGCTGTGCCTGACACACTATATAGGGGCTGCTTGCCCTCTCCTCTCTCTTGCTCCTCTCTCTTCTCTTCTCTTCTCTTCTCTTCTCTTCTCTTCTCTTCTCTTCTCTTCTCTTCTCTTCTCTTCTCTCTTTTCTCTTCTCCTCTCCTCTCGCCTCCCCTCCCCTCCCCTCCCCTTCTCTTCTCTTCTCTTCTCTTCTCTTCTCTTTTCTCTTCTTCTCTCCTCTCCTCTCCTCTTCTTTTCTCTCTTGCCCTCTTCCCCTTTGTCCCTTCCCTCCCCATTCCCCTTCCCCCTTCCCTCCACGTGCTTATGGCCGGCCTCAATTCCTCTCCTCTTCTACTCTTCTTCTCTCATTAAACCTTTCCACGTGGAACCATGTTGGCTTGGTGTGGTCTGTCTAGTCGCGAGCCGAGATTTCACCCCCACCAGTCAGCCATCACCATTCCTAGAGATTCTGAGTCAGCTGGTCCGGGGCAGCCCATCTAGACCCAACACGCAGCCAGGTTGGGAAAGCCTGGATAAGGATTTCTTAGCCCTGTCACTGTAGACCTTTTGAGCTGAAAAATTTTTTGTTGAGAGCATGCAGAAAGCGCTATCTTGTGCATCATTACGAATGCTTAGCCCCATCCCTGTCCTCTCAGTGAGCGGCAGCGATCTCGGGCTGTGTACCGGATGAAAAAGTCACCAGACGTTCAAATGAGGCAAAAATCACACTCTTAAGTTTTTCTGTTGAGAACTCAACCCAGGACCTTGATCCTGCTAGTCTTGAGCGCTGGCATCTGAGTTGCTGACTTACTCTATTGGTTTGGAAAGCCAATGATTTTGTTAAACACATCTGCTCTCAGAGGAAGCTCCTGGGCTGCCTGGGGAAAGCACTAAGATTCTGACAACCCCTCTTCCCTTCCATCCCACCCGCCCTCGTCCCACTCCCACCCGCCCTCCCCTGAGTCTGTTTTCTTAGCAGAAGGCTGCAGAAGGAATCTTTTTTTTTTTTTTTTTTTGGTTCTTTTTTTCGGAGCTGGGGACCGAACCCAGGGTCTTGCGCTTCCTAGGTAAGCGCTCTACCACTGAGCTAAATCCCCAGCCCCTGCAGAAGGAATCTTAACTAGTGGATCTTTAAATTTCCTTCCAGCTCTGACATTCTGTCTTCATCCACTGCCATCAGCAACTGCTGCAGCAGGATTGGGTTTTGTACTCGATACATTTATTGAAAAAAAAAAAAAAAAACCTGTACTTCCCAGTTAATTAAGAAAAAAGTTAATTGGGGTTGGGGATTTGGCTCAGGGGTAGAGCGCTTGCCTAAGAGGCATAAGGCCCTGGGTTCGGTCCCCAGCTCCGAAAAAAAGAAAAGAAAAAAAAAAAAAAAGAAAAGAAAAAAGTTAATTAAAGTTCTTTATGGCTGTAACTACTCATTGTATGCCACACACACACCACCCCTAACCCCCGTCCCCGTGATTTTCCTGGACACTCTTCCCCATGCCCCAGCCTCCCAGAGGACACCCTAGAAGGACGGTGTAACATTGTTTTCATTCCTAAATTACATAACCACTCTCAGTGCAGAATATGATTTAAACAGACAGGAAGAAACACTGTTCTTTTGAAATGTCTTAAAAGCGATGATAATGGCCTTAACTATTAACTTGGGGGGGGGGGGACGGCCTGGAAAAGTAAAATGTAGCTTTTTAAACGTATAATGCTAGCATTAAACGAACATAAATAAATTGTTTCAACTTTGTATGTGGAGGTTGATTTTAGTGAGTGTATGACAATGCAAAAAACCTCTTCTCTCTCTCTCTCTCCCTCCCTCCCTCCCTCCCTCCCTCCCTCCCTCCCTCCCTCTCTCCCTCCTCTTTGTTTTCCTTCTTTGCCTCCTGCCCTTCCTTACTGAACTCTTCAAGAATGAAACATTGACACTGCCCATGGCCTACCCTGTAACTTGAGTGTCCGGGAGCTCCGAGTGATAGCTTTTGTATGCTTGGGCCAGGGAGTGGCACTATTAGGAGGTATGGCCTTGTTGGAGTAGGTGTGTCACTGTGGGTGTGGGCTTTAATACCCTCCTCCTAACTGCCTGGAAGTCAGTCTTAGAGGCCTGCAGATGAAAATAGAGACCTCTCAGCTCCTCCCACACCATGCCTACCTGGATTCGGCCGTGCTCCCGCCTTGATGATACTAGACTGAATCTCTGAACCTGTAAGCCATCCCCAATTAGATGTTGTCCTTATAAGAGTTGCCTTGGTCACGGTGTCTGCTCACAGCAGTGAAAAACCCTAAGACACTCCTGTAAGACTTTCCTAAGGGAGAGTCACGGAGGAAGCCTTGGTGAACCAAGCAAGTCCTTGTGCCATGGTTTAGATGTGTGTTCAAGACCCTCTCTTGAAAACCCATGGCACTAATGCAAGCTTCCGGGACCTTTCAGAGGGAGGGCCTCGTGGATATTATCTAGTCCTATAAAGGCTTCTCTTTGAAGAGTCTGTTGGGACTGGGTATCTCCTTGTTCTCATTTCCAGTCATCATGATGTGAGAAGCCTCCTCTACCTCATGTTTCTGCCATGATCCACCAGGCCCAAAGCAACCAGGTCAATGGATCATGGACTGAAGCTTTCAAAACTGTAAGCCAAAATAGATGTTTCTTCTCTTTTTAAGTGGATTTGCCTCAGATATTTGTTGAAATAACAGAAACCTAATGCCCTCTTTCTCTCCATTTTCAACCCAGCCACTGTTCATGGCTACTTCCCAGAGCACATCTTGACTGCATTCAGGTGGTTGCCTTCACCCTGCCCTCCACCCCACTCTCCCCACCCTTCTCTGCAGGGCACCCTCTTCAGCATTGGACAGAAAGCCAAAGTCCTTGCATTAGATACAAGTCTAGCTCTGATTTCCTCCTTCCTTCCCTCCACACAGAGAACCATTATGTAGTCCTTCATACACAACAGGGCACTTTGCACTCGCTGTTCCAACTGCCAAGGCCTCTCTGCCCCAGGGATCCACAGGGAAACGCTTTTCCTTCTTTCCAAATAAAGGTCTCTTGGTAGCAGCTTGTATTGCGAATGCTAATTACATTCCCTGAAAACTGTTTGCGGAGACTGTCTGCGGGTTTGTAGCTTCTGGGAACCTGCCCCCAGCTGGTTCTGATTGGTAAATAAAGTTAGTGGCAGCCAATGGCTAGTCAGGGCAGACAGAGGCGGGACTTTTAGGATTCCTGGGCTAGGAAGGAGAGGAAAGACAAGAGAGAAGAGACGCCAGGCCTGAGAAGGTGCAGAACTGGGATGCATAGCCGCCATGTAGGAGCCGGGAGAATGCGGCCCAAGAGGGCTGCCCAACTGGGTCCAGAGCAGCCAAGGTAGAACACAGAATGTAGTAAACTCGGGGTTATCAGAGGGTTAGAAAGTGGCCCAGTCATCGAGCTGGTTTAAGCATATCAAAAAATAAAAGTTGTGTGTCTTTGCAAAATATTGGGGTGGTGACTGGAATTTGCCGCTGGGATTTATTTAGATAATTAATACTACAGTCTCCTGCGTTCAGCCTGCTTTCTAATAGAACCCAGGACCACCACACATGGCCTGGGCCCTTCCCCATTGACCACTAGTTGAGAAAATGCCTTACAATAGATTCTCACGGAGGCATTTCCTCAACTGAGGCTCCTTCCTCTCTGATAACTCTAGCTTGTGTCAAGTTGGCACAAACATGTCTTTGTTTCAGCTCCTGTCTCCTGCTCCTGTTTGAGTTCCTGAACTAACTTCCTTCCACGATGGCCTGATGTGGAAATGTAAGCCAGATAAACCCTTCCCTACCCAGCTTGCTTTTGGCTATGATGTTTCCTCACAGCAACAGGCCCCTAAATAGGACATTCAGCATTCATCCCTCCCACTCAGTACCCACTACTTTTGTCCTAGGAGATACTAACAATGACAGCTACTACATCAGCGAGGCACTGTCCTCAACATAGACACTTGTTTAATCTACACCTGGGGTAAATACAATAACACATTAACCCCATCCAGCCCTCACTCCCAGCCCCCGACAGATATGCTACCTACTGTTAAACCTGAGAATCGAGAGGAAAAAAGAGTAAATCCATGATTGTCCAATTAAAGCAAGCTGAATGTTGGGAGGCCCCTGAGACCGGTCAGCCTGCTGTCTTACCTTAAGTTGGGATTTGAAAGAGCAGCCCCTGCTGGCCTCTTCAAGTCCCTTTTATAGGAGGGACAAGGTATTAAAGGGGGTGAGAGAGATCTGTCAGACATGGTTAGAAAGATACAATGAAAGGGAAGGGTCATGGGTAAGGATGTACATCCCGTGAATGGGGTTGCAAGCAGTTTACATCAGATCTAAGAAACAGGGACTTCTTAATTACGAATAGAAACCTTAACTTGAAAGAATTTAACACAGGAAAACAGGAACCTATCTTAACTATCTTTTTTTCTTTTTATCTTTATTAACTCGAGTATTTCTTATTTATTCCCCTTCCCGGTTTCGGGGCCAACATCCCCCTAACCCCTTCCCCTCTTAACTATCTTGATTGCAGACAGAACCCTTAACCTGCATAGCATATTATCCCTGATTTGCTCTCCCAGCACTTACATTACATGTCCTGCTGTCCATTTGCCTTCACTGGGTATGGCTTTTGGCTTTTAGTTTCTTTTTTTATGTTTCCAAAGCGCCTATGACTGAAACATAATGAATGTTCCCAAAACAGTTTGGAAGGAAGGAAAGAAGAAAGCGTTGCATCCTGTAAGTCATTCCAATAATTCCCCTCTATGTACATACATTATTAGAGAGATTCATTCTATAAGTTCTGTTACTCTAGAGAACCCTGAAGAATATATCCCTGCTCTGTAAGGAAGCTCAATAAATTCATTAGTTCACTAAACTAGACTGGTGGAATTGTACTTTGATCTGTCACTGGTGACCTATCTGAGGCGAGTAGATATTTCTCCACAGGGAAAGTTCATGAAATACTTAGTGTGGTGGTTTGAATAGGTTTGGACCCCATAGACTCATACATGTGAATGCTTGGCCCACAGGGAATGGCACTATTTGAAGGTGTGGCCTTGTTGGAGTAGGTGCTACCTAATGAGAGGGGTTATATCACTGTGAGGGTGGACTTTAAGGTCTCCTAGCCTTAAGCTCCACTCACTATGGAATTCCAGTCTCCTGGCTACCTGCAGAAGACAGTCCCCTTCTGGCTGCCTTTGGGCTGGTGGTCCTGGATGACATAAGAAAGTGGGTTGAGGGGCTAGAGAGCTGGCTCAGCAGTTAAGAACACTGACTTCCCTTCCAATGGTCCTGAGTTCAATTCCCAGCAACCACATGGTGGCTCACAACCATCTCTAATGGGATCTGATGCCTTCTGATGTGTCTGAAGGCAGTGACAGTGCACTCACATAATAAATAAATCTTTAAAAAAAAAAAAAAAGCAGGCTGAGCAAACTATGGAGAACAAGCCAGTAAGCAGCACCCCTCCATGGCCTCTGCATCAACTCCTGCCTCGAGTTACTGCCTGAATTCCCACAGTGATAACATGTGACCTAAGGGTTGTAAACTAACAAAACCCTTTCCTCCTGTGGTGGTTTGAATATGCTTGGCCCAGGGAGTGGCACCATTAGGAACCCTCGTTGCAGTAGGTGTGGCCTTGTTGTAGGAAGTGTATCACTATGGGGCTGGGCTTTGAGACCCTCCTTCTAGCTGCCTGAGAGATTCAATTTTCTGTTCCCTTTTGGATCTAGATGTAGAACTCTCAGCTCTGTCTCCAGCACCATGTCTGCCTTCACGCTGCCATGCTTCGGGGTGTGACAACGATGGACTGAACCTCGGAAACTATACGCCAGCCCCGATTAAATGTTTTCCTTTATAAGAGTTGCCTTAGTCATGGCGTCTCTTTACAGAAATGAAACCCTAAGACACTTGGGAAGCGCAACTGTAGTAGAAACAGAGAGTGAGGAGATTTGAGTAGCAGAATCATCAGTAAGACTAATAAGACTTTAATCATTAAGAAGTAAACTTGGCACTGACTTCCTCAAAACAAGAGTAGGAAGGCACTCTCCATTTCCCATCGGTAGCAAAACTCGAGGCCGTACGGATCCGACTGAATCATACTCACCATTAATTTTTAAATGCACTTTTTGTTTTTATTAACAGGCTCTGTGGGCTTATTGCTCAATAGAAGAGTAGACTGGTTTTCTCTTGAGAGAATATCTAGACTAGAAATTACCTTGCTGGCTAATAAAATAGATAAAGCCAGGTTGGCCCAAACATAACAGGAAGGCAAGCTCTGGAACCCTCTGACTATACCTGTCTTCAAGCCTTAGTAGGCACTGCGGCTGTTTCTCCTAAAGGTTATAACATTAAACCTGCAGCTCTCATTACAGCCTTCTAAGTTCTGATAGGAGCTGAGGATGTTCTGAAGACATTGGCATTTCCAGATTCAGCCAAACCATGTTCTACAACAAAAGGGCAAGCCTTTGCTAGGGCTGCGAGGTGAAACGAACCCCACAGTGGAGTTTAGAAATGAAGCTGCCCTTTCTACAGACACTGGCCACCAATCAGCTCTTTATGCTAAATTGCTTTTCCCCTGGGTCCAGGAAATTTCACAGTTACTCGTTAGTCTTTGATACTTGTGGTGTTAAACAGAGTCTAACACCTCTTTGCCCTGAGAACAGCCCAGCTCCCTCCTCTGGTTCCCAACTGGTTTCTCCTCTCTAGCCGGCTTCAGGATTGTCAAAACAAGGCTTGGCTATTGTCACTTTAAAGTAATCCAAGTCCCACAGCTCTGGAGATTCATGCTTCTTAGAATCTTGCAGGGCCAGAGAGGGGTCAATGGCAGAATACTTGCCTAGCATAGAGGGATCTGCGTTCAACCCCAAGCCCTAAAAAGAAAGAGAAAGAGAGGTAATTTTACGTTTTAAGTACTAAGGTCAGGAGGTCTGTGGAGCACATATAGGTGTTTTATTTTAATTATTTTGGGGGTATCTGTTGTTGTTTTGAGACCAAGTCTTACTGTGTAGACCAGGATGGCCTCAAATTCTCAGAGATCCATCTCTGTCTCCCGAATGTAAAGGCATGTACCATGATGATGATGATGACGACGATGACGACGACGACGACGACGATGATGATGATGATGATATTGTTGATTCAAGATTTGGCACATGTATGTATATGTAAATGTATGATGTTCTAGTCTCTGATTACTGCCACTTCTGAAAGAAATACCTGTTTTCCTATCCATTTTTTTAGTGCCCAAAATCAGATGGAGAGGAAAGGTTTCCTTTGCTCTTTAAAACAAAATGGTAGGCCAGGTACTTCACTCCACACTGGAGATGACCTTTGGGAGTGCTGTCGGCAGAGCAGTGGGCACCTGTGGGTCTAAGTAGACGCAGGCAGCTGCAGGGAATGCAAGTTCAGCTGCAGACCATTCTACTGGGCGCCCGAAAACCCTCGCATTCTTTGACATCTTGCTTTGCTTTGAGACTAAAGTCAGTGGTTCTCAAAGTTTAATCAGTCCTAAAATCATTAACACAGGGAAGGGGTAGACCTGTAGACTCTGGGGCCAGCCCCTGACCTCTTGAACACACCCCACCCTCACCCCCACCCCCACCCCCACCCCCACCCCCACCCCCACCTCGGGCTATTTGGGTGACTCCCATGGAAGGTTAGAAAACCCCTGTTCATTTGATGGGCCCCACATGGAGTTCTGTCTTTAGCTTTTCTTGGCAAACACTTTGCTTGTGAAGTCTCCTGACAAGGCGACTGTGGCCTTGCCTGACAGCTCTGACGGGCAGGGAGAAAGCTACAGAGACCTAAGGAAGGAATCTCATACTTTCTTGGGTGTCTTTGTATCTTCACACCTTTAAAAGTGGGGAGATCAGGAAGCCCAACACTCCTAAAAAAAAAACAAAACAAAACAAAAAACTGCCCTTTTCAAGGGCAGCACAGCAAATTGAGGTGAGGGTCATAAAACAATTTTACTTCTGAAGAAGGGAATCTCTTTAGGGAAGGTAATGGGGTGTTAAATACCAATGAGCAGAGGCAGAACCCCAGGATAGTAATGTGGAGACAGATGAGGTGCAGGGAGGGAAGAAGCTGGTTCTGCCTTCAGTTAGCCACAGCCCATGGGGAGAGAACCAGGAATGCGAGGAAGGCAGAGAAAAAGCAGTACCTTGGTGGTTAGAGATACCCAGCAATGGGTGCTCTGAGGGGCATTGTGTCTCCACGACCATGTATCCGAGATAGCCCAGTAAAAGCAATTCTTTAAAAAAAAAAAAAACTCTTAAATCACACCTATAATATATCTACTTATATCTATCATCTACCAATCTACCATCTATCTATATCCATCATCTATTATCTATCATCTATTGTGTATATACATGTGTATGCACATGTATGTGGACACACACACATGCCATAACATGCATGAGGAAGTCAGAGGACAACTTGCAGGAGTTGATTCTCTCTTTCATGCCAGGTGGGTCTCAGGTATTGAACTTAGTTCATCGGGCTTGGCAGCAAGCCCCTTAACCTGCTGAACCATCTTGCTGGCCCAGGCGAATTTTGCATTTAGGCAAGGAACCGTACTAAGGTCAACATTTTGCAGATCTTGAACAACTTCAAAGCAGAACAACTCTCCTTCAGGTGAGATAGTATGCCGTGGCATCTCAACTCAAGAAACAGCAGATCCAAGAATCGGGATCCTGGTGCTAACCACATGACCTCATCCCCAGGACACCTCTTTAGAATCTCGGAGGTGGCAAGAATGGCCCCTCTGAGTCTTCACTTCTCTGATGGCTTTTCAGAATGAAGCTCTATCATGCCCTTTCTCAGCCTTCTCTGAGGTGCCTATCAGCTTCCTTAGGTGAGCTATCGCCAAGATGGCGGTGCTTCAGGGGAGCAGGACAAACTGAAGTGTGTGCTCCGTTGTAATCCATGGCTCCCAGGCTCCTGTCCAGGGATGGCACTAGCCAAGAACCAACAGCAAGAGACAGCAGAGGGTAGAGTTAAAGCTTCGATGTCCCCGGCTTGGGGGCAGATGTACCCAAAGCCTTCCCAGCAGGTGGAGTTGGTTTGGCCCCACCACGAAAGAAAATCCCACTTCAGGGTAGTTCTGTGAGCTTCCTGGTGGAGTCTCAGAGTGAACCTGAGACCTGCCCCAGCTCTCAAGAAGGTGAATTTGAGATGGCTGTGGGCTGTCAGAATGGCCGTCCAATCAGGGCCCTCCTTTCTCTGCTCAGAACTTGCAGGTTCTTGGCTTTGTAAAATCCCAACAGAAGCAGAGTTTTGGTCATAGAATTCTTAAACTACCTGAGCCTGTGGGTTATACAGTCTTTCTCCTGCCCCTTTGGCTGCTCTAAATATCTTGGGCAGAGAATGTTTCTTTCCTTGAGAGGAAAACAAAAAGAAAGACACTGTGGAGGTTTGCCTGTCTCCCATTGCAAAACGGTCCTGCAGTTAATCGCATATGTATTTCAGGCTAAAATTACTTGGCATGAATCCTAAACCACTGTCATCCCACAGAGGAGACTTCCTCAGGCCCGGACAGAACACATCCGTGGCTCCAGATCATTCTAAGGATAAAGTCCAGATAGCATGCTCCAAGGCCCAGCTTATCTGTGCACCCAAAGGTCAATCAATGGGTTAATCAAACAAAAAGGCAAGCTTGTGCAGAAAAAGTACTAAAAAAAGGAGTCACCTGCCTTCATATATGACAAATCCTCACAAAAGGAAACGTGTGTCTGAGTTATTTTGAAAGGCAGACTTGTAAATGTCTATACTGAAAACAGACAGGAATGGAGGGAGAGACCAGCAAGACGCCACTGCAGCAGAAATAAGGGGAGGGATAGAAGAGGAAGGAGAGAGGAGAAAGAAAGTGAGGGCTGGAGAGGAGGCTCAGCTGGAGAGACGGGAACGGCGAGGCTCATAATCAAAACTGTAAGACAAATTTAGCAGGGCTACGTTTGGATACGGATAGTTTTGTACATTTGACATTGGAACCAGGTAAATGTTTCATGTAAATAAAAATTTACATTAAATTAGAAAGTGTCGATACCACTAGACTGAAGAGATGGCCCAGTGGCTAAGAAAGAACACTGCTCTTCCAGAGACTGGAGGTTCAATTCCCAGCACCACATGGTGGCTCACAACTGTCTGTTAGCCAAGTTCTGGGGATCTGGACCCCTCTTCTTGCCTACTTGGGCACTGCACATAGATACATATAGGCAAAACACTCCTAGAAAATAAAAACAAATCTTTTAATACCACTAAAATATCCTAAATGTATCTGAGTCTTTAAAACTTGCTAATCAGAGAACACATGACGTAGGTGAGACACATACGTTGGTCCATGAAGTTCCTCTCCAGATCGCAGGTAAGAATATGTTATAAGCGAACAAAGTATTTTGAGTCTAACCTTAGATGCTAGGAAGCTCCCTATCAACTTTATTGACACCAGAGATAATAACCCAATGCCAAATACGAACTTGTCTCTATGCATGTACTCTTAGTGTACGGCAGTGACGCATGTCACAGAATCTCATCTGGTCTCCACCCTTCTGTTTCCCTGTCCCATGGGCCTCATGTACTCACTGACTCCCAGGCTGGTGAACTCCAGCTGCTTCTCGTTCCCCGGCACAGGATACCTGAGTCATGAGGCTCATAAAAAGGTCTGGAAACGTGTGAGCACAGCAGACGCCAAAACCCCTTCTCTGCTTCTAGAAGAGTCAGTTCTGGAAGTTTGAAGAGCCACGAGGCCTCCCATCTTCCTGTACCTCTAGCCTGAACTCGACGGGATTTGAGTAGAGAGGTGAAAGCTGTTGGGTAGCCAGACCAGTTCCTCTGCTCTGGAAGAATCCACTCTGGAGTCCAGTTGAGAGCACTGAGCTCTCCAGAGGATTTGCTTGAAAGTACCAAGTACTGGGCTTGCCCCGGGGTGCACAGCTCAGGATCTGGGCATTGAGAGCTGAAAAGGGACATGCAGAAGATAAGGACCGGGGCGTACTGGCACCTCTGTGATCTTCTCATCTGCTCATACCATTTAAGTGTCTGAACCGGGCAGCTTCACTAGTGAGCAGAAGCCACCACAGGAAGCTCTGGCGTCTTACACCAAACGAAGAATTGTTGCCCAGACTCGAGCCATCGGGGTTTCGGAGTTGCTTGAGCTGATTTCTACCGCTGCATCCTATTGACCTCCAGGGGTCGCTGTTCTAACAACTCAAGGCTCGCGCTTGAACCAAGGTCCTCTCCCAGGAGACACAGACCTGAAGAACACACAGTGAGAGCAGAGAAAAACCTGTCAGGGGGTTGGGGATTTAGCTCAGTGGTAGAGCACTTGCCTAGCAAGCGCAAGGCCCTGGATTCAGTTCCCAGCTCCGAAAAAAAGAAAAGAAAAGAAAAAAGAAAAACCTGTCAGGATGTTGGCTCTGCCTTACTCTAATCCTGGACAGACAGACCTTCGGGTTTATATGTTGGCCAGTTCCAGCCTTACTCAGAAGCCATCTTTCACCCAGACTCAGGAACCTATTCTATTGATGCAGGCCTTTCCCAGTGTGGCCTCGAAGAGATTAAACGCTCCTGACACCCCGCCTGACATTGAGGGTCCATCTCCTTTTTGCCTGCTTTCCTGTCTAAGAGAAGAGGGACAGGGTGGCCTTAGCCACAGATAGACACAACCACACAACAATTGGTGACAAGGGAGGGAGAATTGTTTCACTTTGTTTTGTTTTGTTTTGAAGACAGGGTTTCTCTGTGTGACCCTGGCTGTCCCAGAACTCACCCTGTATATTAAAGGCATGGGCCACTATCTCCCTGCTTGAAGGAGGCTTTTCTTTGCCCTCTGGACTGGTATCAAGGCCTGGCTCTTCAAATCACTCCTGTCCTCTCCTAGTTCCTAAGCAACTTCCTCTTTCAGTTTTCAGCCAGCCTTTCATTCAACAGCAGACCCCACAGCCACCCTCTGACACTTCACTTCCTCAAGTGACAGCTTTCACCCTCTGTTGTTAAGCCCCGTATGGGGCTTCATTCTTCTCCTCTTCCCTACCAAACTATAAACTCTTCAAGAGCTAAGGCTGTGTGGTCTTGCTCCTTCTACAGCACCACAATGCCCTGCCTCTGAGAGCAGGGTCAGTGAACGCGTAACAGCAAGGGGACAAACACGGTCTGGAGGGGAGGCACTAAGTACAGGCCTGGGAAGGCAGTCCAGCCTAGCCACTTAACTGCCGGGTAGTTGTAGAAAGATTCTCTGTGAGTCCCAGGGCCCCAGTCTACTTCCTGGGATTAACTGGAAGGCTGGGCTGGTCAAACATGTTATTATGGTGGTTTCTTTAGTCAGAGCATGTCCTGGGGCTGTGGTGGGGAGGGCATACCCATTGTATTTCTTAGATCTTCTTGGTTATAATTGCTGATCAAAGCCAGTGGGAGGCTGTCTGTAATCCTCAGGTCCCAGGCCAGTGGTTAAGGCAGCACATGGGGAGGGGATACACATTGGCCACCCATACACTTGTGTCTATGTAAGACTTTGTGAGAAAGCCCCAGGCTCTCTGCCAGTGTCAAGGGGCGGCAGCTTTTATCTAACCCATGGCTACCCATGAGGAGTTAACTGGATGTGGCCTCACATGGGTGCCTTACGGTCCTCTATTCCCCAAGATTCCTTGCTGCCTTTAGTGGGGACAGGCGCTATGAATAACAACATTAGGACTCCCCCCGAGGAAGGAGACAGCTGGATGCAGTGAGCCCCAGTAGCCTCATTTCCCAGAAGGGAGACAAAAACCTGACCAGGAGAAGGGGCTTGTCCAGTGCCATGTCTGTTGTCCTTCTCAAAGAGAAAAATGCGTTTTGGAAACAGAGGTTTGGATCCTAGCTCTCAAACTCAACTGGCTATAAGAGCTTGAACAGATTCCAAGCCCAGAGCCCAGTTTGTGCAACTGTTGGTGGAAGATCACAGTTGGTGCTTCTTTGCTGTGAGGGTCCATCACCATGTCTCTGCAAAGTGATGGTGTTGCCTCTCCCAGACAGCCTGAGGACAGGGAACATCTGTGGTCTGGGTGTGGCAAGGCTGCTAAAGTTTTAGGAGAGGAAGGAGGGTGGGTTGTGAGGAGAACAGGTTAAAAAGACAAAACAAAACTAGAAGTGGTAAGTTCAAACGATCTTATTGGTAAAACACAAACACGTTCTGCGGTAAGGCACGTTCTGGGGACGTGACTCATCTGGCAGAGTACCGCCATGCTTGCATAAGGCCGTGGGTCCAATCCATTGCACAATGAACATGAGTGGTAGTGAGTGCTTATATTCTTAGAACTTGGGAGGCTAAGGCAGGAGGGTTGTTGATTCTAATGCTAGCCTGGATTACACGGGAACACTCTGTCTTAAAAAAAAAAAAAATCACTGGGGCTGGAGAGATGGTTAAGAGCACTGACTTCTTTTCCAGAGGTCCTGAGTTCAAATCCCAGCAATCACAAGCATCTGTAATGAGATCTAATGCCCTCTTCTGGTGTGTCTGAAGACAGCAACAATGTACTAGCATACATAAAATAAATACTTAAAATTTTAAAATCACACACTAAATTCTAGGACAGCCTAGAGAGACCCTATAGAGAGATCCTGTCTTTAAAAAAAAAAATCAGGGGTTGGGGATTTAGCTCAGTGGTAGAGCGCTTGCCTAGAAAGCGCAAGGCCCTGGGTTCGGTCCCCAGCTCCGAAAAAAAGAAAAAAGAAAAAAAAATCAAACTATCAAATGGTAGTAAAATGTTTAAAAAGATTTGAAGGCGGATCTGATTCCAGGAAGATTAGTGGCATAGGGCCTGGACCACATTCCCTGGCCCTTTTCATTCATTCTTTTTATTCCACAGGAAAGGATTGAACATCCACATGTCTGGATGCTGCTCAGAGAGGACTGAGTCCCAGCTGTTCCAGTGACCAGGGAGGCAGGACAAAAAGACACCATCAGGGTGAGAATGGCTTTGAATGTTGCCTGTGCTCACCGTGCTGTGGAAGCAGACATACTTTCCTTTGATTTTTAATTACAGACCGTGTTTTTATGGCTGAGACCAGTCCACATATATCACTTTATAAGCCAGCGTTTTTATTTGGTGGGGTGTCATAAACATCACACTGTCATTATAAACCCCGTAAATCTTGTCCCTGGCTGTGATGTATGTTCAGTGGAGTGGTGCCATATTTAATTAGGTTTGGACATTTAGGTTGTTTTCAGCCTTTAATTCTGTGATAAATGTTATGGCTATTGTTGTACCTCATTGTTTCTGATCTTCCTTGTTACTTCTGTCATATAGATTGCTGGTCACAGGGCTTCAGGACATAGTATCTTTAAAACTTTCTCAATAACTCAGCAATAGTTGACACTCTAGGTGGTGTTCTGAGATGACTTTTGGGGTGCCTACCATAGTTGTGGCATTGTGAGTCCTTACATCTGCGTGGTGTCTGGAGAACCAAGTCAAGGTTTGAATCACAAGCCTTGGGGCACCAAGCTCAGCCCCTTCACTTTTAATCCCAGCTATGGCCACATCACTTCTCCCTTTTGAAACCCACCCTTCCCCTGTGGCAGGTTCCACCCTGACCACTTTCGTTTTGTGAGGATCCAAGGCAGTGAATGTAAAGCTAGAATGCATACAGTAGGAACATAATACTTGCACACTGTTGCAGGATGACAGCTCCTTGGTTGGCACTAGCATAGATTCTTGTCCTCTGGAAGCTGATGCTTCAAGGTGAAACCTTAGCCGATCTGACCCAACACTGGAAGATTCCAAGGAACTCTGTAGATAGAGGGCTAAATGGCCGAGATCAAATTCCAAAGGCAGAGAAGACAACACATGGTTCTGGGCGCAGAAGAGTAGAGGAGCGATTGCTATGCTGTCTGGGATTTAAGGGAAGAAGGAAAACGGGGAGGTAAAGGAAGAGGGGTCAGGGAGCTGTGAAGGAGAGCCAGAAGAGAGGGCTGCCTCTGTCAGCGTCAGGAGGGAAGGTGGATGCTGTCGTCCGGCTAGTTGGAGGTCCTCTGGTAGTTGGCTCAGCACATAGGTCTGTGACTAACTGACTGTGTGGTACTGGACAAGAACCTCACCCTGGCTGGACACTAGTATACCCATCTGTAGAAGAGCCTAGTACCTACCCATCTTAGGCATCCTCTGGTCTGGCAGCGCCCTGAAGAAATTAAATGGCTCCTAGACTGTTCCCCAGAGAAGTAAATACCCAAATCTCTTCTGGAGACAGAAGACAAGATCTGCCCTGGGGCTCTTTAAATAATAGGAAGCCATTTCTAGGACTTAGTAGAACAATACAGTCAGAGGGAGGGGACTTGCTTAAGAAGAGAAACCATAGGCAATGCAGGGGACTGGGGAGCACAGCAAGTTAGGCTGGGACCTTCCAGTCAGGGGCTGCCGCTCATACTGGACATCAGCAAAGACCACAAAGAGTTAGCAATCCAAGTTCTTCTCACATGACTTAAGGATTTCTGCCCTTGCTCATCCTATGGCTAGATGTCCTGATGTTGCAGGCTGGGTTCTGTGAAAATAACACTGACGGTGTTGGGAGCACTCGATGACAATGAAGGGAGGAGGGTTTTGGGAGCACTCGATGCCAGTGAAGAGAACTTGCATTTGTAGCAAAGGAGACCCAGTCAGGATCCTCAACAGTGCCTGTCAGTTCCTGGTTTCTGGCCTATTGGTTTGAAATGCCTGGCAACCATCCCTCACCACTTCCCTCCCTACTCCTGCTTTAGCTATGCTTCTGGTCATGTGCTCTCCACTGGGCCACAGTGACGGCACGACTTAGTCCTAGTTAAGGAAAGAAATAATTTCCTTTCTTCCACTATTTCTGTGTGATTTGACCCTAAGGTCTTGAAATCAGAGAGTAGGAGCATAGCCCTGAAAAAGAGACAGGGGCAGAGTCCTTGTAAGAACCCTCAAGCTGTGTGGTGGTGGTGCAGGCCTTTAATCCCAGCACTGGGGAGGCAGAGGCAGGCAGATCTCTGTGAGTTCAAGGCCAGCCTGGGGTTACCTGTATCATTGTGGGCTCAGGAATTTCCATTTCATTCAGTGTTCTCTCTCTCTCTCTCTCTCTCTCTCTCTCTCTCTCTCTCTCTCTCTCTCTCCCCCCCCCTCTCTCTCTCTGTATGTGTGCGTGCGTGCACACACACGCACGCACGCACACACACATGCACACACACATGGGTATGGAGTCCAGAGATCAACACCAGGCATCTTCCACAATAACCCTTCACCTTCTCTCTTGAGACAGGGTCTCACTGAACTTGAAGCTCACCAACTGAGCTAGACCAGCTGGCCAATGAGCGTGGAGATCTGCCTGTCTCTGCACTCCCTGCTGCTCAGTGCAGCGTACAGACACGGCCTTGCACACCCAGCTTGTGAGTGCTGAGGGTGGGGGGGGGAGGGGCTGAGAATCTGAACTCACATCCCATGCTTGCATGACAGGAGCTTTAAACTGACCGAGGCATCTCCCCGTTCCCCACACAGTGAGTTTTAATGTTATTTGCGATGCACAGTTTTTCCAGATTTGGCCATTGTGGGTGCAGTCTAGCTCTTTCTGCTTTGCTTCCCTTCTTTACTTTCTGACCCAAGGTGTTTCTGAGATAGCTTGTAAATTACCCCACCTCACACCCCCATCTCTAGCTGTGAAGTCGGCTTTCTGTGAGGATCAAGCCTTGGTTCCTTTCGGTGGTAAGTTCAGAATCTCTGCTCTTCAGTCACCGGTCCTCACCTTTTGTCTTAGAAACTGTTTGGACTATACTTTGAGGAGAATGTCAAGGGTTTGTATGACAAGATAAACTGAGAATTGTTAAGCTCTAACTCATGATAAGCCACCGTAGGATCCATGGTTTTGCAACTCTGCGGAGACCTGAGTCCTATTGCTGTTTCACTATTGATAATGATATATTTACATCTTTTCACTAACTTGGGGGAAGGACAGATCATGTCACTGTCATGTCAGGCTGGGCCGAGACCTCAAGGGAAAGAAGGGCATTGACTAGGGACTGGAGGGATAGAGGCCTGGAAGCCAAAGGGTCCTTCTATTTATTATCTGTCTGTCTGTCTATCTATCTATTCATTTTTTTTTTTTTTTGCAGTCCAGGTTCTTTATTTCCTTTGTGTACATTAGGCTATGAATTTGAATGGAATGGGCTCCAGCAGCTCAGGCTCCTTTCCTTTAGTCCTCACAAAGTGGGCTTCTCTGCGTGGCGCAGGCTGGCGCTTCAGCTGAACCCAGGTGCCCTTCTCTTTGGCTTCCTCTTTCTTCTGATCATTCTCCTTCACCCGCTTCAGGAAGCTGTCTCTGCTCTTCCAGTGCTTGATGTGCTCAGTCCGCACATTGATCCTCTTGGCCAGAATCTTGCCTTTAACTTGCTTGTTTACAATGATGCCCACGGCATGCTGGGTGACATTGTAGACTCTTCCGGTTTTGCCGTGGTAACACTTATGGGGCATTCCTTTTTGAACAGTGCCCATTCCCTTGATGTCTACAATATCACCCTTCTTATAGATTCGCATGTATGTGGCCAAAGGAACGACTCCATGTTTCCTAAAAGGTCTAGAGAACATATACCGAGTACCTCTCCTCTTTCCTTTAGTGTTCGTCATTTTGGCGAGTTACTGGAAGATGGCTGCCCCAGCGGAAAAAGCCTATCTATTCATTTATTCATTCATTTATTTATGTTTTTTCAAGACAGGGTTTCTTCTCTGTAGCCATAGCTGTCCTAGAACTCTCTCTCTCTCTGTAGACCAGGCTGGCCTCAAATTCACAGAGATCTGCCTGCTTCTGCTGCCCAAGTGCTGGGGATTAAAGGCTCGTGCCACTAACACCCATAGCTTCAAAGACTCTTCCTCCAAGGCACTCTTTAACCACAAAGGAGAGAGTAGAACTTTGTGATAAAGAAACTAATAAACAGGGGCTGGGGATTTAGCTCAGTGGTAGAGCGCTTACCTAGGAAGCACAAGGCCCTGGGTCCGGTCCCCAGCTCCGAAAAAAAGAACCAAAAAAAAAAAAAAGAAAGAAACTAATAAACAGGGGTTGGGGATTTAGCTCAGTGGTAGGGCGCTTGCCTAGCAAGCTCAAGGCCCTGGGTTCGGTCCCCAGCTCCGGAAAAAAAAAAAAGAAAGAAAGAAACTAATAAACATCACCTTTATCGGTTGATCAAAGTTAGCACCCCCAAGCTGGGATGAGTTGACACCATGTGCCTCCTGGTCTGTGCACAGAGACGCACAGCTTCCTGGATGTGGCGCGCTGCCCCACACCCACCAGCAGACCTAATCACAGGAAAAAGATCACACATAAAGTCAAACTGAGAGACCGTTTATGAAGTAACTGATCTGACACCTTCCAAAGCTGTCACAGCCATGAACATCAAAGAAGCACGGGAGAGCTGACATATCCTGAAGGAGACCAGGAGAAAACATAGCTTTAAAGGCCACCATGCTGATGGGAGGGAATATGGCTGCGGGTTACACTGATGTTCGGTTTCTCATTTCCTTCCTCCTTCCTTCATTCCCTGCCCCTCCCTCTCTCTAATTTTTATTTGTTTCTTTTTCTCCCTTTTTTTCTGTACTAGGGATTGAACATTTACATGCCAGTCAACTGTTCTGACAGTGAGGTATAATCCCAGCCTGATGGTAAACTTACTGATTTTTAATGTGGCTATATAAGAAAATTCTCTTATCTTTATTTAAAAAACACACAATTGAAGGATTAAATGGTGAATAGGCACTGTGTATCTAACTTATCGAAAAATAGCTATCCAATATGACGGATTAAAAGTAAAGAAACAGCGATAAAGCAATAGGAGAAAAACACTTAATTGTCTCGGTGTGTCTGCTGTGAACAGACACCACACCCATGAAAGTCTTAGAAGGACAACCTTTAATTGGGGATGACTTACACAGGTTTATAGGTCCGTCCATTATCATCAAGGTGGGAGCATGGCCGCATCCAGGCAGGCATGGTGCAGGAGGAGCTGAGAGTTCTACATCTTCATCTGAAGGCTGCTAGCAGAATACCGGCTTCTAGGCAGCTAGGATGAGGGTCTTAAAGCCCACACCCACAGTGACACACCTCCTCCAACAAGGTCACACCTACTTCAACAGGGACACACCAACAATGCCTCTCTCCGGGTCAAGCATATACAAACCGCCACAATAATTGTATGTAGGCAGAAGAGGACTTTTTATATCTTTTTCTCTAGGTTTAAAATTGTATTTTATGTAATTAAAATTCAAACTCCAGGGGACTTGAAGCCTTCCTCTGGCCTTCGCAGGAACTGTGTGCACATGGTGCTCAGACAGTCAGGCACACATACACACATGCAAATTAAAATAAACCAGAATCTTAAAAGAAAATAATTCCAAAGTAAAAATTTGCAAAGAGAACATGAAAAAAATAGACCTCTTATAAGAACCTTGAAAAGGGTGCTTTGAGGGTGGGCTTTGGAAGGAACTGGAGGTCAGAGACCAGCTTTGGAAAGGTGACCTATTCTGGGCCTCACGAAAGCTATTTCTGCTCTGGCCTGTAGCTGCCTCCAGGAGTCCGCTGTTTGGAAGTCACAGGAATGAAGCTTTTCCAGAGCCTGCACACGCAGGACTGGTGATATTAACATTACCGTGTCTGAGGGACTTGAGGGCTGCTGCCTACTGGGAAGGGGCCTATGTTCATGTTATCAAAGACTAACCAATATGGGCACATTATACACTTTTTGCCTAAGTTTTGGGGAAACCCTGCCAAACACATGACACCTCTCGGTCAGGTGAGGTAGGAGGTTCTTCGGTTCCATTTGGGGTTGGCTCCCCTCCCAAGCTCCCTCCCTACGGGCATGCCTGGCATCCGTCCTGGGTATATGCTCTTCCTGCTGCCTGCCCCAATGTAAGGCTTAGATTATCCATCCTATGACTCGGTGAAGACTGGGGTCAAGATCTCCGGCCTCTGAACCTTGGGTTTCACTGACAATTAGACAACTGGGCTTTGTCTCACTGTGAACTGGTTATTTTCTAACCAAATCAAAACTGAGCCAACTGGGAGGGAGCCATGGCTCCAGATCCTAGCAGAGGGTGGCCTTATCTGACATCAATGGGAGGGACCCTTGGTCCTGTGGAGACTTGGTGCCCCAGCACAGGGGGATGGTAGAGCAGTGAGTCTGGAGCGGGTAAGTGGATGGAGGAGCACCCTCATAGAAGCGAGGGGGAGGGAGAAGAGGGGGAGGAATGGGGAAGTTGTAGAGGGGTAACTGGGAAGGGGGAAATCATTTGAAATGTAAATGAATAAAATGATTAATAATAATAAAAAACTGAACCAACTGAGGAGAAGACACTGAACAAGAGTGTCAGAGCTCTTTCAAGAAAGAACAGACTAGAACTTTGTATAGTACTAGAAGACTAGATAGGGTGTTGGTGACAGCCTGTTAGCCTTCCCTTCCCTGACGAGCAGCTCAGATCAGCCGATGTGTCCCAATCTGTGAAATGAAACAGATGTAAAGAAAATGGCTGGAGTTCTGGCCCGAGACTAAGTGTGTGGAACCTAACATCAGTAGGTCTAGGCTGGGACATGGTCTCCTGATGTCCCCCCGTTGAGAACCTGAAGTGATCTCTACCCTCCTACTAGTGAGCGAGCAGGAGAGTCAGAGATTCCCAGTCCTCTCTCCTGTCTGCCCTCTGGGGCTCTGTTCCATTATCTTGCCAGCTGCCAGCTGCCACTTTGCACACCTCCAGTGGCTTTCATGAACCGTAATGACTGACAGTGCTTGGAAAACAGCCATACTCTCTGCGGCTACAAGTAAGGGCCTCTGGAGCCTCAGGCTGTGAGCCTTACTTTTGCACTGGTGTCCCCAAGGCAAACTGAAACCCAGTCCTGATATCACAGTCTGAAGGTCAAGGGTCACATCCTCAGCCCCACTGAAGACCCTGGGGTAGCAGCTCCATCTAAGACCTCCCCACCCCCGCAGCACAACCCTTGGCCTCCTCACTGGCCTCTCAGCCTGGACTCCTCATCCTGCCCCTGCCTAGGCCTTGGTTCCTTGATACGAGCTCACAATGAGGATGAAAGACCACATTTGCCAGTGTGACTCCCACCAGCTGACTGACTTTTCTAAGCCTCTGCTTTCTTCCCTGTGGAGTAGGATGAGGGAGGCCTCACAGAGTGCATGGCATGCTGAGCTCCAGGCCTGATGCGTGAGAGCTAGGTGGGCCACCCTGTTACTGCTGAACTTCCGTCTCACCTGGTCTCGTTAATCATGACCCTGCTTTCAGGCTGTGGGCTTCTGGCTTACCCCTCAACGGTTGCTCTGTCCTTGTGTGTTCTGCCATCTAACAATAAGTGCCATTTCTATTGTTCATTTTCCCAGACGGGAGGCTCCATTTATTTCACGGTACGTTGGAATGGTTCTTCCTTCATGATGGAGTGGGACAGAGGGTGCACTAGATTGTGGGCCTTAGGCCACCTAGGATACCATACACATCACCCCTGGGCACAGGGGACCACCTTGGTCAGACACTGGAATAGTCTAGAACAGTCACAGTCAGCACACCCATCCGAGGATCAATCAGTCTCTCAGGAATGCTCTGCCAGCCACAGTCTACTGACATTTGAGGGATGCTTCACCAGGACAGAGGCTGCCCCGCTCCAGGAGGTGCATTATCAAATCAGCATAAACACCAAATGGGATGAATGCCGTTACCAAATTGAATTAGGGCAGGGAGTTTTCAGAGCCTCCTTCTCTCCAGTCCCCTCCCCTCTTCAAGGTTCCAAGCTCTTGCCTCAGACTTTCCCTAGAGCCTGGCATCACCAGTGAGGGCTACCTCATGACAACATCCCCTCCTCCAGCCTCTGAGTTCCCTCACACTGATGTATGTCTACGTCAGTCCTGCCTGCATTCCGTCTGTCTCTTGGCTTTCCTGAGGAGGTGACAATGAAGAGAAGTAGGTATCTGGGCCAAGGCTGAGGCTAGGGTGGGGCAGGAAGAACTTCCCAAGCAAAGGAGAGAGGTTAGAAAGAGGGAATAGAATGAGGCAAGACAACAAAATCAATCCAGTGGGAGGCAGGTAGTGAAGAGTCAGCTGAGTTAGGCCATGTAGGGTCTGAAGGCTGTGTAATGACAATGGCCATTGACCTGAGAACAAGATCCATTGCACAGAAAAGTAATAGCCAGAAGGTAGCTACATTGGAGTCTGAAGGCATCGCTCCGCTCTACGGAGAGCAGTCGGCAGTGAGCCGGGATAGCTTCGTGAATGCACAGAGCCCTGATGCTCAGGGATGAGCTTGTCCAGGCTCGGATGCTCCGATATTGCTGTCTTGAACATGATATTATTGTTGGGCATGATGATACATACCTTTAATCCCACATTTGGGAGGCAGAGGCAGGTGGATCTCTGTGAGTTTAAGGCCAGCCTTGTCTCTAAATCAGGTTCAAGAAAAGCCTAGGTTAATATAGACAGTAACCCTGTCTTGAATATATCTTTGTATATATGTCTTAGATGAATTGATTTAATAATGTATAAGGGTGTGTGTGTGTATGTATGTATGTGTTTATGTGTGTGTGTGTGTGTGTGTGTGTGTGTGTGTGTGTGTGTATTATATGAGAGTACAGGCACATGTCATAGAACACAGGTATAAGTCAGAGGACAATTCATGATAGAAGGTTCTCTCATTCAACAACTGGGTCCTGGGGATTAAACTGAGGTCATCTGGCTTGGAGGCACACACCTTTATCTGCTGAACCATCTTGCTGATCTTCGTGAGATTCAAGAGCAATCTTGACACACATACTTCGTGTGTGGTAACCTCCCACTGCTTCCCTCGGGCTGCTCCTCTGCCCCTCTCTCCCCACTCCTGCCTAGGTCTCTTCTGCAGGACTCCAGCTGCAGGCTTCTGGAGAATCAGGGTTAGGACCATGACCAACAGCATCTGAGGATAAGGCCTGGCAGGAGTCTCTGGCTCACCGACAGCAAATGACATAGTCAGCAGATAGACTTCAGTTCATGTACCCAGTACATCCAGTCCTGCTTGCAACACCCTTGGGGGTTGCCTGTCTGCCACCAGCTGATAAATGGAGATGACTGACTCAACTTCCCTGTCCCCAGCAGAACACAGACCAATCTAGTATCTGGCAGAAAAACCCAGAACTTGATAGATTTCAGCACTTATTCCACAAATATTCATACCCAAGGGGGTGCAATTATAAACAGTAAGTAAAAACATCATAGGTAAAAGAATCCCCAAATGTCTACCATTGACAATGTTTCAGTTGCTTACATGGCTTAAAGGCAAAGACAAAATGGTTTTAAGACTCAAATCCTGCCAGGTGGCTGGCTGTGGCAGCCAAGGCTGTAACAACTGATTCTGCAATTTATTTTCAGTCCTTGGACCTCTTGACTCTTCCAACATATATGTTCAAAGTGCTGTGTCAATCAGTCTGGCCTGGCCTGGTGGGGGTCCCCCTCGTAGTGTGGCCTGGGGCACAGTTGCCTAGACAATCAAGGCAAATTATCTTCTGAGGTAGGAGAAGCAAGGATTAAAGAGCTGTGATTTTTCAGACACAGATTCCCCTCCCTAAGGACTGGGTTTGGTGTTGGCGACGGCTAGTGGGGGTTGCGGGGGCGGGGGGGCTTGCTAACACACAGTTCCATCTTCCAAAGGCTTCGTGCACACCTCTATCCGTTCTTCCCTCTGTCTCCTCTACACCCCACAGCTGCCTCAGCCTCCCTGGCAGCGCCATCCAGCCCTCCAACTATCCTTGTAAAACCCCCTCCCTCTTTATTTCCTGCATTCGCATCAGAACACTGTCTTCTGGTTCCATCCCATAAGGAGAGATCTTTCTGGAACTTGCCTGTAATTCCATTAGGGTAGAAACCAGATCTGCCTCCCCTCCTGGCAGACCTGTCCCAGCAGGCCTGACCGGAGATGGTCAGCAGCATTCTTTGTGTCTCTGAGGAGACGGTCTCATGGTCACTGTAACTTTCCCCAGCATCTATGACAGTCCCAAGGGGTCGCTGTCATGGCGATGCTGCTGAAAGAGCATCTACTCTTAGCCAAAGAGACATCGGGGGAGATCTCCCAGGAGACTGAGGGACAGGACTTCGGAGAACACAGCCTGGATTTTCCCTTTTCTTTCTTTGATGTGGCTTCACCTGGAGATGTAGACTCTAGAGATAGGGGCTGGACTGACCCAGCAGACCAGAGAGAAGAGATACCCGGAAAGACTAACAGGGAGCTCAGCCTGGGCTTTTCCTGCCAGTTAAAACTGGTAACAGAGGACTCTGGTCTGCTTTCTGAATTCGAGGTCTCGCCACATTTTACGGATGGAGTTGTTGAACTGGCCAATCTGTAATGACAAAAGTAACCTCAGCACAGGGCCCGTAGGGTCAAGGTTTCTACACTACATGAGGTCTGCACCTGCAAGCAAGAGGAAAACCTGGGTGTCTCAACCTGGGTGCTAAAGCTGCTTATATGGGGCTGGAGAGATGGCTCACTAAAGAGTGCTTGGCGCTCTTCTGAAGGGTCAGAGTTCAATTCCCAGCACCTCCATCAGGCAGCTCCAGAGGATCTGATGCCCTCTGCTAGCCTCTTCAGGCATCTGTACACACCTAGAGTGGGCGCGCACACACAGGCTAACTCGCACACACACACAAATAAAAATTAGAAATAAATCTCTTTTTAAAAGATGCTCATAGCCCTTTGAGCTCAAGCCCTGGGATTCTAGAGAGAAAGGCTTCCAGCACCAGGCCTGCTGTGTTTCTTCTTGGGGGTTGTTTAAGGAAGTCTGGGTGTGTCTCTCTTTCAGCCCTGGCACGTAACCCACACTTGGGAGCTCAGCTGTCTGATCAACCCAGTTGGTCCTAAGGTAAGCCTCGGCGAGGGTGGTGATTTGTGGACAATCCCTGACTCATTCTTTTCACCAGCCCACCCGGGGCTCAGGACTCCCAGAAGCCTCTGCTGAGTGGACAAATCCTGACTCTGGATAGTGTTCCCCAGACCTGCTTGCCCTACAAAGAGAAATTCCAGAAGCATTCTTGATATGAAAAACTTTCCCAAAGACCGTGGGCGGGGGTGGGGGTGGGGGGGAGGTGCACGACGGTGGGGAGGCTGAGGCTCTGAGTTAGGTCAATCAAGGTCCTTCCACTATTGAAGGGCGGAGTCCAAATTAAACAAAAGCTGAACGAGTCTCCAGACTCCTGTCTCCCTCCGTCTATCACTATCACAGTTGTGAACTGAAGAGGGATGGGTGAAGATTTGCACGGGGACCAGGACCCATGCCTCGTCAGGCTGAGGTCCTTAGCTGGTTACCTGCTCACCCCACCTTTCCGCTCTCATAGCCCCTGGACCAGGGCTGAGTCTGCCCCATGCTGTGAGCTACTTGAGGGTTGGGACCTAGTCTAGGGCATGAACTGCTAAGGTTGGAATGAATGGTGGATGTCTTTGACTCGGGTGAGACCCCAAAAACCTAACCTCTTGGGGCCTGTGAGGGTAACAGCCACGGGATTCCTAACTTGACAGTTCTAAAGCTAAACTGGGCCAGGATATGAGCAGGCAGCAGAGTGGCAGGTGGCAGGCAGGGCTGTGCAGAAGAAACGCAGCAGCTCAACTTCCTGTGGGTTAGAGTCCTGCGCCTGCCCTGGGGGATGTTGCACAAATCTTCCTGTGCAGGCCTCAGGCTGCTTGCCTGCCTGGCCTGTGCACATCCTGCCTCTCTCCCAGCCTCTGCCCGCCACCTGGGCTGCCTGCCCTGGGCCTCAGCCTGCGTCCTCTTCCATCACGGGGCTGGCGAGAGCCAGGCTGGAAATCGTGGCCCACCCATCCATCACTGGGCAGGGCTCCTTCCTCATTTCGCTGCTGATTCTAGCCCCAAACAAAACAGGTTGAGCCTTTTTCCTCCCTCCGGCAGTTGCCTCTGACTTGTGGCTGCCTTCTGAGCGTTTCAGACGGCGCCGACTGGAAGTGGGAGGGAGAGCTTGGTCTAGCCGCGCTAGAACTGGGACTTGCTCCTGGCTCCTGGCCCGCATTCAGCCCTGTTTGAAGCAGGAGTGCTAGCATTTGACACAACAGACGAGACGATGACCGCCCAGCTGCAGTTCCGCGATGCCTTCTGGGTGAGTGGAATCGACTTGGGGCGGTGAGCTTGCGGAACAGGTCCAGCCAGGCGGGAATCACCTTGGAGACTGACATGGGGTACAGTTTTCCCATAAAAATTGTGCCTTGCCTTTGGTCCTAATTATCATGGAGGTGACCTGGGCCACAGTCTCTACTGACGGGAAAGGCAAAAGATGGGCCCTGAGATAATGAATTTCTCTCACAGGCATTACCCCCACTGACAACAGAGAGCCGACCCCTGTACTCACAGGCTGATTCTCCTCTGGGACAGCGGCAGAGCTCACCAGGACAGCCTAATGGAGGATTTGAGGAGGATACATAGGGAGGAATGTGACAAGGGAGAAGTCAGCAGCCATGGCACCAGGCCAGCTTTGGTTGGGTTTGGGTCTCAGCTTTGTAAGGGCTAGGTCGGTTGCTGTTTCTCTTTGGGCCTCAGTTTCTACATCTGTGTAATGGAGATAAGTTCAGATATTTGAACTGAAGGTGGTCGAATGCAGGAAAGTCCTGGTGTCTTACCAGTGTTAAGCCTCCTTCTCTGACCCAGCCTCTGATCTCTGCATGCCTCAGGCACTTGAAGGAGGGTGGGCTAGGTAGCTTCCTGCCTGACTTTTCCAATTCAGTGCAGGTGTAAATCAAATCTTTTTGCCCATGAAATATGGGAACCTGGTGGGCAAGAGCAGTGGAGACCACAAGGTTTGCCCAGGTTTCTTGTTTTCCACTTTGCCTCCAGCTTCCCCCTGACTCCTCCACTCCTGACTGTCCCTTGTGGCTCTTGGAGACAAGTTGAGACCTTTCGGTTAAAGCTGGAGATGTGTTTCTCCTGAAGATAATGCTTCCACACCACGGGGAACTCTTAGGACCTCTTACTCATGTGGTTCTGCCTCAGCCTCACCTGGGGCCAAAGCCGGGAGGATGAGGGTTAGTAAGCCACCCTCCCTTCCTTTGTGGCTAGCTCTGCTTGGGGTCCGTGCTAGAAGAGTATGTGATGGACTTCCTCCCTTGAAACTGATTTCACAGAGGACAGAGGGCCTTGCCTGGAGAGGGAGGGCATCTTGTGCCTGTCTGGGCCTCAGTTTCCCCATTTTTACAAAGAGTGTAGGACCAGTCCAGAGCTGCAGATGAAGGCAGTGTTGTTGGCCATCTCATTCACCATCTCACTCATTCTCATTGGTGATAGCCAGAATCCAACTGCCACTCTGATTTAGAGCCCTGCAACCCAGGAAGGCCAGACACCCTGACCCATTTTATCCCTAGTATTTCTATCCAAATCCCAACGTCTGGGTTCAACTTCCCCAGATCAAAGCCTAGAAAAGCAGCAGCCCAGTGGCAGAGGCCAGGCAGAAGGATAACATATAAGACATCAGGGTGTGGCAGCAGCAGCAGCAGCAGCAGCAGCAGCAGCAGCAGCAGCAGCAGCAGCAGGACCCAGCTCCCCGGGGGCTGCTTCCTGGGTAGTGTCACACCATGCCCTGTACTTGCTCTGCCTGTGAGCTGCCGCAGGTGTCCTGGCATCCTGGCACTGTCTCACCGCGCCTGGCTCCCTAGGCCTTGGCTAGGAGACACTTCCCAGGGAAGGCAGAGCAAGGGACAAGGAGGAAGTAGATAGTGGCAACCTTTCACACTGCCCTGGAATCCTGCAGCCTGGCACTATACTCTGTGAAAATAGTCTTAGGCCTAGAGTGGTGGCAAATGCCTGCAATCTCAGCCCAGGCAGAGAGAAGAGGGCCAGAGTAAGTTGACATAAAGTAAGTTTGTCTGCATGGTAAGAGGTTGTCTCAAATGACAGGGAGAGACCAAGGCAGTGGGCATAGTTAAGGAGAAAGAAAAGAAAAGGAAAAAGGATAGCCAGTCTCTCTCTCTCTCTCTCTCTCTCTCTCTCTCTCTCTCTCTCTCTTTAAATGAAATTTTATTTATTTTTATTTTATGTGTTTGGGTATTTTGCCTGCCTGTATTGTCTGTGCACCATGTGCATGCAGTGCCTGTGGAGGCCAGAAGGGGGCGTCTTATCCTCTAAAACTGTAGGGTGACCCACCATTTTACCAAAGGAATTAAACCCAGCTAATGTTGTGAACTGTTAAACCTCTGAGCCGGGTGGACGTATGCAATCTCAGTACACACGGTTTATCTGGCAACTTTTGCCTTTCCTGAGCACAGGTAGGAACCAGCTGTATTTCTAACATCCATTCATAAGAAGGAGGGAAGTAAAGGGGTCCTGGGAATTAAAGAAACCGTTACTAGGAGCTATCTCCAGAGATCATGTACTTACAGGAGATACCCTAAAGCCATGTGGGGGTGGGGAGGCGGGGAGCGTGTGTAAGCATTTATGTGTGCCATGCTGTGTGTAGATCAGAGGGTGGCCCCTGGTGTTAGACTCCCTTTCGCCTGTTTCGAGACAGGGTCTCCTGTTTGCTGCTGTGAGCAGGTGGCCATCTGTCTGCTGCTTGAGCTTCCAAGAGTTCTCCTGCCTCTCACTCCAGTTTTGCTTTGGGTGCTCTGGGATCATAGACATGAGCTGCCCCTGATTTTATGTGGGTTCTTGGATTCAGACATGAGTCTACTCACGTGCAAAGTGCTTTACCTACTAGCTATCTCCCCAGCCCTACCCCAAGATTTCAACAGGCCCCACAAGGTTTATCGACCCACAACATGAACAAGTAGCTTGGAGAACAATCCTCCCAGCCAAACTGCCACCCTCTACACGTTCAGCTGGGGGCTGTTTGCCAACAGTCGTCTCTGCTGGGCTGCTGTTGGTTCTCTCTTGGAAGGAAGGGCGGGGAGAGTGATGATGCCCTCACCTGAGTATCCAGCTGCCCTCCCTCCCAGTTGTCTGCAATTTTGCCCTAATTGCACGTGGCCTTGCCTCAGGTTCTAGGGTAAGGGCTACAGCATATACACAGGGAAGGGCTAGGTGAGAGGTTCCTTCTGTGACGCTCCGGGGAAAATTAGCATTTCTGCCAAGTACAGAGCGTCTACGGGCTACTTTAAGGTCATCCATGCTCCTTCCCATAACCCTTCACTCATTGCTCAGTAAGTAAACTCATTGGTTCCCCACCTCGGACTTCAGTTTGTCATTGGAACCATGGGAGGAGAGGGTAGATGTTTATGTCTCCATCTAGGGAAGGAATTTTAGCAACAAGTGTGTCCATGGGGGTCCTGTGGATATGGCCTTTAGTGGGGGCATGTCTGGGGCTATAGGTGGTGATAAATGTTGGCGGATCTGAGCTAGGAGAAACATTCTTACCTGGTAGCAAAGGAGATGAAGAAATTATAGAAACCAGATATGATAGGCCGGACATGATGGTACACACCTTTAGCCCAGTATTTGAGAGGTGGAGGCAGGAGAATAGCAAGTTTAGGACAACCTAGGCTACGAAGGAAATGGTACACTAGCCAGAGATATAGAGCAAGGCCCTGTCTCAGGTCCTCTCTCCCAGCAAAAGCAGATAAAATGACTCAGAAGTAGTGGCGTTTAGCATGGGAATAGCTGTAGTCCTGTCTCTCGTTAACCCTGCATTACAACCTGTCAGGACAGCCACACGCTGTGGGTGGCCTGATTCTGGCTGTGCAGAGCATCTCTGAGGTGAGTTTGGGTGGCTGGCCACAGTGGAGAGGAAAGGACAGTTTGTTTCTGTTATACACACCCGTGACAAGGAGCATTGTAGATTTGACGGTAATTTGTGGCTAAGCCTCAGAGCAGGACCTGTCAGGTGAGACCAGTCTGAGGCTGAGAGTAGCAGGCTTCCCCCACTGAGAAGGCTTTCGACCATAGAGAACCTGCTCATACGTTATAAGAAAGTCCAGGCCACCACAGCCCCAGATGCCAGTGGCCACGAGTGTCCCATGGTTTGTCTTCCTGATGTCATTTCCCTTGGTTTCATTTTCTGTCCTGTGTGTGTACGCACGTGCGCACGCATATGTGTAAATTACATTTTAATTTGTAGGAGGGCACAGGGCACACTCAACCACGGCATGCCAGTGTAGGTCCAAGGACGTCTTGCAGGAGTCATTTCTCTTCCTTCCGCCATGGAGATCCTGGGGATCAAACTCAGGTCAGCAGGCTCTGCAGCAGGCACCCTTACCCACTGGGCCATCCTGCCAGGGTTTTCTAGCGGTTCTGTGCTAGGTGATCTAAAATGGACCCTTGAGTTTTATCCCATAAGACTCTATTGCCTTCAAGGATGTCACAGTTCCGTTGGAGAGCTCCAAGGTCCCAAATGACTGGGCTAGGCAAGGAAGGCTCTTGAACAGCCGCGGCCAAGGACTACCTTCCCACCCTGTTCTCTGCTGGCTGGGACTTGAACAGCCAGTGACTTTTGCAAAGGAATTCTCCAGTATCGTTTTAAAATCTATTTCTGGGTCAGATCTCTGTGGGGATAGCTGAAATTTGAAAAAGAATAAGTGTTGGAAGAGCTTGAGGCCCATATGCCGGCATGGGCCTTCACCTCCTGTTTGGGAGCTCAGGAACATGACTGAGCTTTTCCCTCCAATCCAGACTGCAAGGCCGGGCCTGCCCCTTCCCCGTGTGTCCCCTTAGTTGCTGGCGCCTCTTCCCCTTCCCAGTCCCGAGACTCTGAGTTTCCCCATTTAGGCTGAGAGAAGAAACCTAAAGGGGGTCTCACACCAGCGTGCCCTAAAGCCACTTGTCCTCTCATGTAGAACCTGTCAGCTGTAGTATCAGGAGAGTTTGCCATATGCCATGCTGTTCAAAGTCGGCCTTGGGCAGTTAAGCTATGAATATGTCTTCTTAAAAAAAACAAACAAACCTAGGAAGCGCAAGGCCCTGGGTTTGGTCCCCAGCTCCGAAAAAAAAGAACCAAAAAAAACAAAAAACAAAAAACAAAAACAAAAAAAACAAAACATTAATATCAAACCCAAAAAGGAAAGTGGGAAAATGGAGAAAAAAAGATCAGGGAAGAATTCCCTTACATTGTGCAACATAAATAATATTTTGCTGTATTTGCTAAATATAATTAGTTTACATGGGCACACATGTATTATGTGCACAATTTCAGATTCTCTTTATGTTTCTACTATTTAAATTTTTACTTTAAATTGTGGCAAAATACACAGATCATGAAATATGTTAATTGGAGACTTGCCTCTTGGATATATTCGGTTGAATTTGTCCTTGGATATTTGTATAAAACCACTGAAACAAAAACTCAAGATGTTGCGTTCCATAACAGGAAGTTGTTCTACTATTCCCAGTAAAGGGAACTGCAAAGTAGACTATTTCCAAATCCACCGTGCCGTGTAGCTGGCCAAATATGAATCGAGTATATCACAACCTACTCGTTCCAGACTCTGACATTTTCTTCATGATGATGTTCTTGGAAGGCTGAGGTAGGAGGATTGTGGGTTTGACCACTATGGACGACATAAGGAGTTGGGGGTCCAGTTTGGACTACATAGCTAGACCTGTCTCAAAACAATAAAACTGAAAGGACATGAAGCAAAAGTTGTGATTGTTAGAGCTAATCTGAGCGTGCAGGAACCGATGGAAGGCCGAACACTCCGCACAGCCCAGGGACTACAGGGACTGGTGGGGCCAGGCTGAACTATACATGGTAAAGCTGACAGCACAGCCTGGGCCTGATGGTTGTCAACAAACTGCCACCAGCTGGCTGGGTACCAAGCCATGGTACCAGAAGGTTGCATTTCTCTCTCAGGATTTGACTGACAGGACTAGGATAAATTCAACTGACCCCGTATATCTGTTATCTGGTCTCTCCTTTTCCAAACTTCGCCATTTTTAAGTTATACAGTTCAGTTGTATCTGAAAGAAACCCCTGCTTTAAGGTTTAAGTGGATCGGGTCAGCTCCTTGGCGTTGGTGTGAACAGCGACTTTAAGACCTCTAAAAGTCCTCCGGCTACAGTGGGAGCCCTCTTACAGCTGCAGGGTGATCTGAGTGACCTGTGGGGGTCTGAGCCTGTGGGGGCCGAACCACAGCCAACACAGCTTTGAGGAAGGACTTGGAGCAGGGCAGGACTTCATAACTTAGGGTCAAGGGGCTAGTGACTCCATGTGGGCCAGTGGCCAGGAAGCAAGAGGGGCTTGCAGGAGATGAACCAGGTGCCACCAGCCACCTTCCACATCTCCCTCCCTGGAATGTGAGAAGAATGGGGATGGACTCTCCGAACAGGTCTGTACAATGTGTGGTATGTTGGGGATCTGCAGACAGCAGCGTAAGCTGGTTTTCACAGGATTCCCTGGAAGGCCGCACAGGGGATGGATGGAAGCCGTTAGCTGCTGGCAGGGCAAGAGGAAAGAAACTAGTGAGGAGAAGGCCAGGTGGCCATGAGCATTTCATCCTATAAACATCCATCATTGAGTTCTGAGCCACCTCAGATTAACAACCAGCACATTAAACAATTCAAAACTAAAAAGAGAACGTTGGTTTCAAGTTCCATGAAGATTTCTCTTAGTCTCAGCTGCTTACGACACCCCCAGAAGTTCTTTTTGCTAGCGCCTGGATGGCCACCCCACAGGTGTCCCCAATTAGCGCCTGTGAGGAGATAGCCAGTGGCGGCCTGGCTTCAGGAAGCTCCGGGGCACAAGCAGCTCAATGCCCTCGGCTCTCGGATTCCAAGAACAGCTTGGTGGGTTATAACCTTCGAGGGACAGCCTGCCCAACCCCAGCCTGGCACTGGTGTCCATGGTTCAAGAGGTGGACTTTCCCCACCTTTTCTCCTTCCAATGGCATAGGGGGTAAATTAACTCTCTGCAATTAAATATAGATGACATACGTCATTAGAAAGAAAAAAAAAGGGAACGCTTTTAAACAAAACCAAGTAATTCCTGCTTTCAAGGCCAGAAGGTATTTTTAGGGCAAGTTTGTGGTTTGATGGTATTACTCCTTCCACAGGCTGTGCACGAGAGCAGTCAGAGTCCAAAATCTGGGCACCTCTATGTCCATTCAACTGGCCAGCTGTCTGCCTGGGTTAGATTTGTGACTGTGCTTCCTCTGCCCTCCCTCCCTCCTTCCCTCCCTCCCTTCCTCCCTCTCTCCCTCCCTCCCTTCCTCCCTTCCTTCCTTCCTCCCTCTCTCCCTCCCTCCCTTCCTTCCTTCCTCCCTCCTTCCCTCCCTCCCTTCCTTTCTTCCTTCCTTCCTTCCTTCCTCCCTCCCTCCTTCCTTCCCTCCCTCCCTTCCTTCCTTCCAGAGATCCACCTACCTCAGCTTCACCACCCAGTGGCCATGCTTGGCTGTTTTTGCGATGCCTGCCTATTGTCACTCAAGGATATTCTGGCTGCAGGATCCGCCCGCCCTCTGTAGAAAATGTGAAAGAGATTCTTGAAGGCCCACTTTGCATTTGGGGCTCCAGAAACTCAAACAATTCTCAGGCCCTTCTGGCATCTGCATAGAGCTAGAGCAGCCCCTGGGGTGGGGTGGGGTGAATCTGGGAGCTAGGAGGGCAGAACAGAGATGTGGAAAGGAGACTGGCACCGTTGACGTTGTGCAAAGCCCTGTAGGAAGGGAAGCCCGGGCTGGATTGTGAAAGGCTTCTATCCCTACGGGTGGCACATAGACTTCCTCCTGCCTTTTCTGACCCTCTCCTGCGGTCACTGCAGGCTACAGCTGGACAAGCGTCCAGCTCACCCGAGCTGGCTGACATCATAGAGCCTTTGAGGGAAGGAACTTGCAGAAATGGTGAAGTGGGCAATGCCTTGGCTGAGCTTCCTACACCTGGGCTGCCTCGGGGACAGCTGTGAGGGCCGCTCCCTCACAGGCTCTGTTGTTTCACCCTCACTTTCTGGATGAGCTGGGAGGCAGTAATTTCCCTTTCTGAGCCCTACTTTGCTTATCTATTTTGGAGCCATGAGTCATCATCACCTACAAACTGGCTTGGAGAAAGGGGAGGCTCCAGGCAGTGGTAACTGACCATCGACCATCGCTGTCTCATCATAGTGAGAGGGCCAGCACGGGTCTCAAGGAAGATGCATGGCTGGAGATGTGTCTCTTAAACATAAATCTTTCCAGAATGCCCCTGTAACTATGTCCAGAATTACATTCCACTACCAGAGAGTTTTCTCTTGGTTTTTAAGTCACAAGATGACCCATGCCATCTCCTGGTCCCGTGAAATTGCTATTCTTCTTTTTTAATTATTTTTCAGTCGGGCACAGTGTTAGGGGGTGGGAGAAGAACGGTAGGGGTGGCAGATAACTATAATCCAAGCACTGAGGAGGCTAAGATAGGAGAATAATGAGTTTGAGACTAGCCTGGATCTGTCTTTAAAAATGTTGTTAACGGATACATTACAACTGAGCTGGGGAGATGTTGGTAAGGTACCTGCTATGCAATCATGAGAACCCGAGTTTGCATCCTCAGGACCTATGTAAAAGCCAGACAGCATCAGTAACCACTGTGCTGGGAAGCTGCAGACCAGTGGGTCCTGCAAGCTCATTGGTCAGTCAGACTAAGTGATTGGTTTAAGCTCCATGATCAGTAAGAGACCCTGTCTCAAAATGAATGAATGAATGAATGAATGAATGAACAAATAAATAAGGTAAAGAACAATCAAGGGAGGCCCCTGAAAGCTGACCTCTGACCTCCAAGAACAGCAAAATGTGTCCACATAATGAGCAAGTACATATAACACACATGCACAGGTACACAGAAGTGAACATACACACACACACTGCACATGTTAATGGAGTATCATGAAATGAATTGATAGCAGGTTGTATCTATTCTTTAAACTCTATCATTTCTACTGTGAAATTTTCCAAAAATTGTTATTTTCAGCTTTTCAGAACAAGTGTACAATATTGTTCAGAGTCTGCTGTTCCTAGTTCAACTTCGCACGGAGGAAACAGGGATGATGAGGAAAAAATGGCACTAGGAACTTGGACCCAGGTGGGGCTTGGCTGCCTCTAGGGTTAGAGAAGCCCTCGGGATTCTGGGATGATGTTCGCTGAGGCCTCACACCCTGGGCAATGGGTAGTGGAGCACATGGGCAGGCCAGCCACCTCTAGGTGGGAGCAAGTAGCTTCTCCTGTGTGAGGACAGGGGGCCAGACGGGGCCCAGGGCTTCTCATTCCGGTAGCAAGAGAATGAGAAATGGAACTGGGGCGCAAGAGAGTAATGGACTGTGGCAGCTCTCAGCTTACCATGTTCAAGGGACCACAGGCGGCCTGTTTGGCTAGAAGGAAAGACTGAGACACCAGAGGAGATAAGGTTGGAGCTGGAGCAGGCCCAGAGCTCTGAGAAACCCCAGTGCCTGGCTGCTGACCAATTAAGTCAAATTTTCTGAGGGAGAAGTTAACCTGAAATGTGTGGCCATGGCAGAATGCCTCTGGAGAGCACAGCTCTGGTGACCAGTCCATTGCTGATGGGGTTCACTCGGTCTTTATCATTTGCATGGTTTCCTTGGCTCACCTGAGAAGCAGGTGAGTTTGAACGTTTGGGGTATGTGTGTGTGTTGGGTTTTTGTGGTAAGTATATGTAGCGTAAAATTTAGTATTTTACCAGTGTTCAGGGTGTCAGTTAGTGGTATTTAGCACACCTACTGTTTCTAGAACTGTTTATTGTCTGAACAGAAACTACTTCTGTTAAACGATATGAGTCCCTCCCTTCCTGCCCTAGGTTTGCTTTCCAGGGCTGCGACATAATTCCTGAGGAACCAGTTGATGAAGAGGGAAGGCTTCTGTGGGCCCATGGTTTCGAATGGTTACTTGGTCCCATTGCATTAGCCTGTAGTGAAACAGGACTTCATTGGAGCAAAGCTGCTTACTTATGGCAACCGGAAAGGAAGGTGGGGAAGATTGTGGGAGAGGGGGAATAGGGAAAGAGGAAGACAGGAGGGAAGAAGGAAGTGGAAGGGAAGGAGAGATAGCAGGGATGAGGTCAAGGGAAGAAAGCTGGGTCCTTCCTCAAGAGCAGGTCCCTAATGATGTAACTTCCTTTCACTAGGACCTACCTGCAAGGTTCTGCTACCCTGCCCTAGTGCCACAGGCAGGCAGCCAAGCCTCGACTGTAAGACTTGGGAGGACATTCTCTCCTCACCCTGTTCTACTTGTATGAGCATTGGGGTGGGGGCGGGGAAGAGCTCTGGGTATTGAACCTGAGGCCTTGCATGTGCAAAGCAGGGACTCTCACCTGGCCGCCATCACCACCTCTGGCTCTGTCCCTCTGTTGGTTTCACTTGCGTTTGTTGGTTGACAGGTTTCTACGTAGCCCAGGCTGCCCTTGAACTCAGCTGTACGTCCTCTAGAGCGACGCAGTTGAGGCTGTGTGCACCATGTCCAGCCCCACTGTCTGCCTCTGCGAATTTGATTGGTCCGGGTAGGGTACCGACGTTCCTCACGTAGAGCCTCACCATGTTTATGCTTCTCTGGCTCAACAGACTTGACGTAGCATCTGAGGCTCACTCACACTGTAGTATTGCCAGGAGCTTTCTCTTCTTGACACAATCGTGCATGTTCTATCATAGGTCTGGGGTCTCAGAAAATGGCCGCGTGAGCCGAAGTATCTTGGTAAAGCAGGAAAGTGTTTACTTCAGGAATTGAGCAGGCAAGCTCACCCACAGTGTGTCCTGTTGGGTTTTCATTACTAAAGCAAAGGGGTCCTGTGCCGCGATCTTAGTGATCTGCCCTGGGCTCCCATTCTAATAGGACTCACCGACTTAGAACCTATTTGACCATTTTACAGAAAAGACAATTTCTTTAAAAAAAAAAAAAGACTTACTTATTTATGTGAGAACACTGTAGCTGTTTTCAGACAGACCAGAAGAGGGCATCAGATCCCATTACAGATGGTTGTGAGCCACCATGTGGTTGCTGGGAATTGAACTCAGGACCTCTGGAAGAGCAGTCGGGTGCTCTTAACCGCTGAGCCATCTCCCCAGCCCAGCAATTTCTTTATAATTCACACAGAGAGTAAGTGAACATATGCATAGACTGCATCCACCATCCATGGACACTTGACTGTCAGTCAATACTGCTTTTCATTCAGGAAGGATCTAGAACTGTGGTCTCTGGATCACATGGTAATGCATTTTTAACTTTCCATTACAGTGTTGGGCTCAAACTCGGGCCCTTGCACACATTAGGCAAGTGTTCTACCTTGAACTAGAGCCCTAGCCCGCCATCAGCAACATTATGACACACTGGTTTTCATACTGACTGACCCATTTTATATTCCCGCAGCAACAGGGAAGAGATACCTCCTCCCCTTCTCCTTCTCCCCCCCCCTCCTCCTTTTGTGTCATGGCAACCCTAGTTGGCATAAAGCCGCACTACACTGTGGTTTGATTTGCATTTTCCTGACGACTAATGGTGCAGAGCTGTTCTGTGTTTGCTGACCCTGGGATATCTTCTTCAGAGACATGTCTATTCAGTACCTTTGCCCATCTTGACCAGGTCATTTGTCTTTTCTGTGAGTTCTTTCTACAGTCTAGACGCTCACCCTTTAACAGGTCCGTGATTTTTCAAATCGTGCATTCTGTTTCGTAAGTTGTCTGTTTACACTCTTGATGCTGTCCTTTGACGCACAAGCATTTAAATTTAACTCACTGTATCCAAGCCCAGCCTACCCACTTTGTTTCGTCATTATGTCACATTCAAGAGGACACTGGCGAATTCTGTGTCAGGTCGCTTTCCTCTTCGATTTTCTTTTCGGATCTCTATGGCTTTAGATCTCACGTTTGTGCTGTGACAGATTTTGCATTGGGTTTTTTTTCCCACGTGGTATAAGGTAAGGGTCTGTTTTTTTTCATTTCTTTTACATGTGCATATGTAGCCTTCCCAGCACTGTTTGTAAAAAAGATTGTCATTTCCCAACTGAATGTTCTCGGCATCCATGCAAAATCAATTGACCAGGGGCTGGAGACATGCTCCGTGGATAAGGGTTCTTTCTGTTCTTCCAGAGGACCTGCATCTGTGACAGGTGGCTCATAACCACCCTTAACTCCAGCTTCAAGGAACCGCATGTCCTCTGCTGTCCTCTGAGGGGACCTGCACACATGTGGCGTATACCCCCCTTCTCTCTCCTCTCTCTCTCTCTCTCTCTCTCTCTCTCTCACACACACACACACACACACACACACACACACACACACACACACACACATACAAATAAATAAATAAATAAATAGACATGAAGGTTTATTCCTGGACTCTAATTCTTTTTAAATGTGTATGAGGTGCCCTGCCTACATGTATGTCTGGGTATCACTTGTGTGCCTACTGCCAGCAGGGACCAGAGGAAGCCACTGGATCCCCTAGAACTGGAGTTAAGAATGGTTGTGAGCTACCAGGCTGGGCGTTAAGCCCGGTCTTCTAGAAGAACAGCCAGTGCTCTTAACCACTGACCAATCTCTGGAGGACCTATTTCTGGGCCGTTTACTCTATTCCATTGTTCTATGAGTCTGCCTTTGAGCCAGTACCACAGTTTTTATTACTGTAGCTCTATAAAATTTGGAATCAAAAAACATTTTCAAACTTTGTTCTTTTTCAAAATGGTTTTGGCTGGTTGGGTCTGTAGTTTTGTTCTCATTTAACAGACAAGAAAACTGAGGTCTGGGCCTTCTTTGATTACCTTGTCTGTCCTGGCTTCCCTACTAATGTTCCTGCTACATCCCTACCTTGGGGGTACTAGAGAGACCCCCATAGTGGTTGGTTCTTCTTGGTGGTGTCCAACCCCTGAACCTTTGGCAGGCTCTTAATTTCCAGCCCTCTTTCAGGCTTCTCATACTCTCAACATTCTTCAAGGCAGGTCTGGGGGAAGCTGGCAGTCCAGGTCGCTGCCTCCTTCACGACCGTGGTAGGCTCTGCTGGGATCAATGTCACTGTGACCACTGCCTACCTGACCTGCAGGGTCTGTGAAAATGTGACTCTGTGGCCTTCGCATTAAGGACCACAGCCTCTGAAGCAAACAGTGTTCCCTTCTAGGTAGCTTTTCTTTTTTTCTTTTCTTTTTTTTCTGGAGCTGAGGACTGAACCCAGGGCCTTGCGCTTGCTAGGCAAGTGCTCTACCACTGAGCTAAATCCCCAACTCCTCTAGGTAGCTTTTCAACAGCTGTCCTTGGACTAGCTCAGGCCTGTTCTCCAAGCACAGGGTCTTTAGACCACAGAGGATAGGGAGGCTCAGAAAGTCAACTGAAGACAGTTCAAGCAAGAAAATGTAGGGACGGTGCGCAGAGATGAGGTGAGTAGGGATGAGGTGAGCAGGGATGAGGTGAGCATAGGGGATCCTCACAAAAAATGTAGACCCTGTCCCTGAAGCTGCATGGCAAGAGAATCAAGTGGGGTGGGGGATGGGTGGGGATGGGTGGAGTCAGCACAGCTCAGCAAGGCAGGAATGGAGGTGTTGTGTCAGAGGTCCTGTGGTGACTCTTGATTTGATTCAGAAAAGAGTGGAAACTGACCCTGGAGTCCAAGAACAAAATGTGATGCAGGCAAGGAGCTGAGTGTGAGGCAGGACCTTCCACCAACCTGTGGGAATTTCATCCCGGCCTTCAGATAATTTCCAGATCTAGAGGAAGGAATTTGTATGCACAGACTGAGATGAAACGTGTGTGTGTGTGTGTGTGTGTGTGTGTGTGTGTGTGTGTGTGTGTGTGTGTGTGTGTGTGTGTATGTGTTTTAGATAGGGACCTTACAGCTTACTGATTAGACTAAACTGTCTGGCTAGCAAGCTACTGGGATTCCCCAGTCTCCAGGTCTCCGGTGCTTGGATTACAAATGCACTTTACCCAGGGATCAGCCAAATGATGAGTGCACAGGAGCCCCAGCCTGCCTAGCTTCCCGGGACCCGGGGAAGGAAGCTCTTGCTGCTTAGAACCGAATTGTCCCAGGGCGTGGCCCTGTGCAAATGCTTGCTCACTGGCTGGGTTTGGCAGAGCAAAAAAAAAAATAAATAAAATGTCCTACTTCTACTTCTAATATGGTCCTTAGAGGGTGCTATCTTTTCTCTTATTGGGACCTTAGAATCCAAGAATCTACTATGTTCATGGGTGGTCCTGCGAGCCCTTGAACTTTTTGCACCTCTGGTTTCTGGTCTAGAAAGGACATGGTGTAAATTAACTTCTATGGCCAGAAGCTTGAGACTGAGAGATTTGCAAACCTTAAGGACAGGGACTCTTAGGCACACACACTGACATACAGAGCCCTGGAAACAGCTCAGCCAGAACAGGGGTCCACTCGAATCCAGACACTAAGGATACAGAAGCCTCTGAAAGGCTTTCTCCAGAGGGAGTGGGACAGGATTGGATTCCTCTACAAGCTCATTTCTGCTTTTTGGGTTTTTGTTGTTGTTGTTGTTGTTGTTGTTGTTGTTGTTGTTGTTGTTGTTGTTGTTTTTGAGAAAACCCAACCCCCACCATAATTTGGAGCCACAAAGCTGGCTATCCCACATCAGCCCTGCAGAGCACAAGGTGTATGTATTCACCCCAGTTTCCAGATGGAAAAATTGAGATGTAGAGTAGTGTCACAGTGAGGCTCCAACCCCAGTTCTCCTTTTCAATTTCCTTTCTGTTTGTCCTTTAGTCACTATATGCTAACCACAATAGGCGCCGTTTTCGAGAAGCTCGCTGAGTGTATGGCCTCCTTTATGAGTCATTTCATTGAGTTCTCTGAACCCCTGAAAGGGATGCTTGCCCTACTTTACACAGGCAGTGGTCTCAGCTCTAGGGGTTCAGTGACAAGCCCAAGGTCACATAGGTGTTAGTAGGACTTAGCAGACTCAGAATGGTGATCGGTTCTCCTGTATCCATTGCAGGAACTCCCTCTCGGGCCAGTGTTCTCCTGAAACATGCTCTGGTAGGATAGGGGAGGGGCTGTGATACCTGGGGGTAGCATTTTCAGGGACAATGTCTGAGCCTTGGGTGCCTGGTTCCAGGTGGAGAAGTCCCTCGTAGGCTATAGAAAGGAGCTCTGTGGGAACCAGCATGATACAAGCAGTGTCTGTCCTTCCTTTGGCGATAGCTTGGGACCCTCCAGGTTTGCTGACTTCTCCACCTAAGAGATTCATTTCCCTCTTGTCCTCTGCCTGCAAGGTGTTCTCTCCCCAGTGCCCCTCCCCACCTCACCCCACCCATTTCTGACATTTTGGTTTCATAAATCAGGAGGCAGAAACAGAGGTTGAATTGAGCCTTTTTTTTAAAAAAGATTTATTTATTTACTTATTTAATGAGTTCACTGTAGCTGTCTTGAGACACACCAGAAGAGGGCATCAGATCCTGTTACAGATGGTTGTGAAACCATCATGTGGTTGCTGGGATTTGAACTCAGGACCTCTGGAAGAGCAGTCAATGCTCTTACTAACCACTGAGCCATCTCTCCAGCCCTGAGTTGAGCCTTTAGACAAGGCAGAGTGGGGGGTTACAGCAGCACCTCACAGAACAAAGGTCATGTAGGCCTGGCTTGCTGTAAAAGGGCTGTTATAAGGTAAACTGCTACCTTTCGTTCCTCACAACTAAGACCTGTATGGTTTTATTTTTTTTGAGACAGGGTCTCATTTGTAGCCCTGACTGTCTTAGAACTTGCAACATAAACCAGGCTCCCTTAAATGCAAGAGATCTGTTTGTTTCTGCCCCTCAAATGCTGGAATTAAAGGTGTATGCCATGCCTGGCCACGGAGGCCCATTTGAAAGCCTAAAGCTTGTCAACCTGCTAGGCCTTACTCAGAAGCAGGTACACTCACC